>NC_066617.1:86321993-86964773 GCF_025201925.1 Gopherus flavomarginatus
CTATTCAGCATTCTAAAGAGGAACCTCTTCCTAAAGCTCACTCTTGATATAGTCTAATAAGGTTTTTGTTTCAGTTTATTTTATAACGTTGTTGTTTAGCGGGAAGCATTGTTGCACATTCTAATCATCTGTTTCCATGACCTTCACCTTTATTGATTTGGGGGCTTTTTTCCCCTATGTTTAATGTCGTCTCTGAGATTAAAGTCATTTTTCTCCAGCAGCAGCAGGTTAACAGCAGCTTTGCTGTTAAGAAGTAGAAATCATTTTGATTAGTAAAAATTGATTTGTAGCCAGAGAAAATATGTTTTTAAGTCACTAAAACCTATTTAGGGAGCAATGCAATAGAAATAGGCTTCTAGCTGTGTGACATAAGCAAAGACAACATATTTAAAATATATAAAGAAAAGACAGTACAAATGAGCAAATAAATGAAAGACAACATTGCTCACTGCATACTTATGAGTGCTATGAAACACGGCAAATTTGCAGAATAAAAGTAAGCAGGAATTTTTTTTTCCCTCCCAGATATTATTTTAATCAGGTTTATAGTTGAACTGGCTGGTAAATCATATTATGCGAAGTAATTTTCCAAATAGATACAGTAACATAACTCAGTATTTTGAAAGTGTAGCAGGTGAGATTCTAAATTACAGACTAAATTTACTGCAAGAATCTAATAAACTGGAACCCATTTTCCTTAACAATTTATAGTTCTGTTTTGATTTTACAGCTTATTTGCTTAACTTTATTACTGCATTAATTTCTTTTTTATGCTACTCTATTCTCCACTGTCATAGTACCCTTTACCTTCAATCATTGTATTTCAATAACCCAGGCACTCTGGCTGTTTACAACATATTTTATTTCAAGTACCACTGGCTACTTTTCCCTATTCACACACATGAACGCTAAGTAATGCAACCCCTGTTCCTCACTTCCAGCTACAGTGAGCCATGCAGCATTACTAGCCTGATACAAAAATCAGTGGAAAGACTCCGATTGACCTCAAAGAGTTTTGAATGAGCTTTTATGTTCATTCCTCTAGAGCAGGCATTACAATTTCTGGTCCTAGACTCCACTTGCCTAATAAATGTATTAATTCTACACAGCTCTTCTTTATTCTACAAAAGAGGACACAGAACTATAGCAAAAAGTATTTAGAAAATACATCCTGTTCACCCATACCACATATGTAAAACTGTTAAAAATTAACTCCTCTGTAAAACCATCTTTACTGAAATAGTAAAGCAAGTTGCAAACAATTGCCAGCAAAATCTCTAATAATGATTTTTCTCCTTCTTCCATTCTCTCTCTCTCTCAAGTATTTTGACAGTTGCCATTATTTGCGGTTACAACAAAATAATTTCTGTGGAAAAAGAGAGATGCTTGTGCATGAATTATACATTTGTATTATAAATATTTGAACCATATATTGTTTTATGCTAAAAATGTTACAGAATTACTGGAAACAAAACCAAATAGCAGCTACACAATCACCACTTCCTGTTTAGAACAAAGACCTAAGGTATATGAGCTCATAGCTTGTGTCTGTTGTCTGGAGTTTCCCTTCAGTACATCACCAGTTTCGCCTAATTTTTGTTTTGATTTCGTTCTTGGGAGTTTTCTACAATTTCTCTGAAACTGTACAATTTAAAGCCATTAAGTGCCACTGATTTGGTAACAAAAAAGATAAATACTGTAGCAGACTGATTATTCAAAACCTACAATTTCTCCACACATCCCATCAACTTTCATGGTGCTTTCATGGTCAGCCAACCAGACTTGATTTTCTCTGTAGAGCCCTATTTAAAGGTGTTTAACTCAAGAATATTTTAAAATAGGGCTCCCACATTTTCTATTTAGAATAAACATTCCTCTCTTCCAAATAGCACCTTTAAATTCTTTTGGGGTATGTGTAGGAGTGCACATATATCGGTGTGTAATAGATATTTCACACAAACTATTTTAAGAGAACCTTGAGGTCACACTGATAAACTTTCAAAAGTCAAAAAGGGTCATCATTAAAGTTGCAAGTGCAAACTTTCTGTCCCTTCAAATGAACATAATGCTATTTTAACTACATGATCACATACCTTTCCTCAAATATACCATACATTTTTCTACATCCTTAGATGTAGCATATTGCAGTGTTGTATACTAATATGTATGTAGAAAAGAGCTAGTTGTAGAAGTTTATCTGAAAATTATATAGTAAACCATACTTAAGCAGTAAACTACATATTAAGTATACAACATTAAAGGGTTGCAAGCATTGCAAAGCACTTCACAAAGCAGCAGTGAAGTCAGAACAGCATTAATTGAAACACAAAAGACAATAAAAGAAAAATGCTTTAATTCTAACTTTAAGACGACTCACTCAGTGTGTCCCCCCTCTGAGGCATACACCCATCAATCACAACCAAAATGGCTTTTGACAAAGCCCGCTGGAATGCTATTGGAATAGGTGGATCTAGAAAGCAAAGGAGAATATGGAAGAGCACAGCCAGGGCAATGAGAAGAGGCTGGGTAAAGAGGTAGGGACTGATTTTTAACAGTTTAGGTTATTTCCATCACTTCGGCTGCAGAAGTAAACAGAGGTTTCACTCTGTCTGGAGTGGTTCACAACCATGAGTGCCAACCACAGGGCAAACTATCAAAAAGCAGGGCAGATACCCCAAACTGATGGTATGTTCCAGATAAGGTGACCAGATGTCCCAATTTTATAGGGACAATCCTGATATTCAGGGCTTTGTCTTATGTAGGTGCCTATTACCGTCAAACCCCATCCCAATTTTTCACACTTGCTATCTGCTTATCCTAGTTCCCTAACTAGATTTCACCAATCCAGTAACAAATCTGAACTCCTGGATCACTGTCACAGTCTTACCAGAGAGTCACAGACAGTCCCCTTGGGCACTCCAGTCTATCTTCCCACTCAGGAAACTGAACTTAGTGATAAATGTTCACTTACACCAGAAACATTACAAAATATTCAGGTTCTCCTAGTCCCAAGAGATCAGTCACTTTGTACCTTAGATCTCACACCCAAGATAACACTGGTAGCCAATCCTACAGGAAAACTAGCTAAAGATTAATTAACTAGGAAAAAGAAATAAGAGAGATATTTACAGGTTAAAGCAGGCAATGTATAATAAGCCCAAAAGAGTTACAGTCTATGATTCCAAAAGGTGACAGAGACCTAGTAATGCGTCCACTGAATGTCTTTTCAGTCTAACCCAGGTTGCCACTGGAGATCTCTGCTTTTTTTTCTTAGTTCCAGCTCTTATAAGAGGTAACCATTTCTTCTTGTGAGCATCTCTGTATGTCCCTCCTCCAGAGTTCAAACCGATGTACATAAATTCTTCATGGGAGGATGTGGGAAATCAACAAATTTTTTGTCCTATAATGGCCCATTTAGTCTTGATAGTCATTCTTGATGGGCAGGGGAACCACTCTTCTTGCCTAGGTTCACAAGCTTAGAGCAGGCATTTTTACAATTATAAAGCAAAACTTACATATTACCTTATAGCATGGGATACAAACATTATAAGTAAGGCTGTGAGTTTGTCATGGAGGTCATAGAAGTCATGGATTCCATGACTTTCTGTGACTTTAGCAGTGGCCGGTGCAACTGGCACCATCCCCCACCCCGGCAGCTGCAGGAGATTGGCTGGGGGTCTCAAGGCTGGGGGGCAGGAGGGAGTGAGGGCTCTGGGCGGTGCTTACCTCATGGGGCTCCCTGGAAGTGGTAACATCCCTCAGCTCCTAGGGGGATGCATGGCCAGGGTGCTCTGCATACTGCCTCCACCTGCAGGCACTGCCTCCGCAGCTCCCATTGGCTGGGAACCACAGGTGCAGAGCTGCATGGCTGTGCCACAGCTCCTAAGCAGAGGTAGAGGGATGTTGCTCCATCTGAGGAGATGCGGAGCCAGGTAGGGATCCTGCCAGCCCCACCAACCCCCCGACCCCAGCACCAGTGCGAGTCCCGGGCTACGTACCACTGCCCCCCAGCATCAGCAGAGACCTTGGGCTGGGGCAGAGGGTTGGGGTAGGGGGAGGGCTCCAGCTGGGGATGCAGGGTTTGGGGTGCAAGAGAGTGTCCCAGGGCTACAACAGAGAGAGAGGACTCCCCCCAGCTCTGTGCCCCGCAGCAGCACCTGTGCTGGGGGAGAGAGGCATCTCTCCCTACTGCGGAAGCACTCTGAGGCTGGGGCCACAGGATAGGTGCCCTGCAGGCCTATTTAGCACCACCCAGTCATTCAGGGAACCTTTCCTGAACCCAGCCCCTGCAGGTCCAGGCCGGGGCTGGGTTCAGGAAAGGTTCCCTGAATGACTGGGTGGTGCTAAATAGGCTGTTGCACACTCGCACAGCTTACAGGGAATTTAGCCCGTGACCTGTCCATGACTTTTAACCAAAATACCCGTGACTAAAATGTAGCCTTAATTATAAGTAAGATTAATGCATGCAGCAATTTACAAGCATTTCATAGCGTCTAAACACATCTTTACAAGTCTAACTATCTTGAACAATATTAACATACAGGTGAGCTGGTCTCGCTTCCAGCTATGAACTTGTCGGTGCTCAGCTGACTCCTACAGCCTTGGCAAAAGCTAGCATCTGTTTACCAATGTCACAACAGGAAATATCCTTTAAACAGTCTGCTTCAAAAGTAATTTGCAGGGTTCGTGTGGTCCCAGGATATTAGAGACAAGGAAGGTGAAGTAATAACTTTTATTGGACCATCTTCTGTTGGTGAGAGAGAGAAACTTTTGTGATCTACAGAGCTCCTCTTCAGATGTTCTGAAGTATACTTCTGACGTGAAGAAGAGCTCTGAGTATCTCAAAAGCTTGTCTCTTTCACCAACAGAAGAATATCCAGTAATAGATATTATCTCATCCACCTTGTATCTTTAAAAGCAATTGACATCTTTGGGCACTGCAGTTAATGACAAACTTGCTACCCTTCATACGTCCCAGGGGAAAGAATTTTAAATGCCTGAGTATAATACTCAAAAGTCCTTACCCTGAGCCAACTATAGGAGACAGTCAAAATACATTATCTTGGCATCACAAAATATGAACAGAAGCAGTAAGCAAAATCTTGAAATCAGTTCTAAGTTTTGATAACAGCAGATGTAACTGGACTGATTTTCTGTTGGGCTTGGATTTTGTAAGAATTTTTGCTAATTTGTTTTCTTTGGGTTGATGTAATCTCAAAGACAGTGCAAGACCAATAAGGTAATACATTGCAATACACCATCCTTTAGTTTACAAATGCTTGCATAAGTAGTTCAATGTCACCTTGGAAAAATGTAGATCTAAGTTTTATATCTATATATTTGCAATTTAGTGTTAATGTAAGTGTGAAACTAATGCCATTAGCTAAAGCCAAGTTGTGACTGGGGTCCGAGGGGAGCCAACTGAGATCACTCAATTAGGGTGAACTGCAAAGAATGGGGCAGGCAACCCCCAAAGCTGGCGGATATTCCAATACTTAGATTTACCAAGCCAGCACAAAATAGCTTCTATAATATCTCACTGGTTACCCGGAAGCCAACAACACAGTTCCCTTGAAGTAACACAGCCTTACACCTGCACCCAGACACCCGAGACAAATATGATGAGGATTACTGAAAATCTTATTCATCATATAAAAAAGTTCTACCAATCCCAGAGGATCAGACACTTTACATTCCAGATTAATGAATATTCCAGATATTACCCAAGTACATGCTTACAGGCAATTCTTATCAACTAAACTAAAATTTATTTATTAAAAAAGAAAAGAGAGGGAGTATTGGTTAAAAGATCAGTATATATACAGACATGAGTAAAATTCTTGAGCTCCAGATTCATAGCAGAGATGGTGAGCTTTGTAGTTGCAAAGAGTTCTTTCTTAATTAGTCAGTGGGTTGTAGTCCAATGTTCACATTCAGGGTATTACGGGTTAAGCTTCCCCTGCATGAAGCCTCAAGCAGATCTGAGGTGACAGGATCAAGACCCAAGGGTATTTTATACAGTTCTCAAGCAGCCTCTTGACCATGCAGTCCTGGGTGAACAATAGGCTTTTATGTAACCTTCTGTTTCCCAAATCTCACCAGTAATTAACTACATGGATTAACATAAGATAATTTATCCATTAAGCAGTTTATCACAAACTTTAAAGAGACATATAGACAATCACATTATTGCACCCAAGATTCATCTAAATGTTAATATTCTCTTTTGATCTCTGAATCAATAGGTATAGTGACAGACAGGAACTGTCTGTTTACAAGGCTAACATCTAAGATATAAGTAAACACACACAATTAGTATCACTTCTAATTCTCTAACAATACAGGTTTGCACTTCAAAGTTCTAGCCTATCTAGCATGGAATGGCCCTAATTACCATTCACATGCTTTCTAACATGTCACTAAAGGTTGGCTTTCGGTTAATTAGCCTGCAGGCCATCTGTCATATTATGTACAAGATTCATTGCAATTATATAACAGTGGTAGCAATAAATGATTTGCATGATTATATTTTAATCAGATAATGTCACACTGGCATATGAAATTGTAAACTTTCCCTACTTCAGTCTTGCACTATTTGATCCTTGTCATTGCAATCTAGGGCAGAGACTGCAGATATGTCATTGTGCTTCACTGAACAAGAGTTTCTGATGTTGAACAGTCAGACTAAGATGAAACCAAACTCTCTGCCATTTGTGACCTGAGCTAGGATCTCCACTGGAAGGAAGTTACTACACGTTCGCCGGCTTTGCCAGCGGAACTTCCCTTCCCCCAGAAAAGGGTCTGAGCAGAGCTGGTTGAAAAATGGTGAAACACTTATACAATTTTTTTTTGAAAATTTTCATGAATATTTTATCAGAACTTCAAAAATTAGAAATAAAAATGCAACCAGCTCTAGTTCCAAGTGCAGAGAATGATTTGTGATGCACCTGAATCCACAATCACACCTCACATTTTTGGAACATATAGGACAAACTTTTGATAGCAGCCACTCAGCAAAGTTTAGAGGATGGAATTACTCCAGGATGATACCCAAAGCCCATTAAAGAATTATGATTAACCCTTTCCTGAGATATGCATGAATTCGTCTACTGCATCCCATCCCAGAAATGTGATTACATAAAGACTGAATTATCCCTGAAAAATGTATCTACTTATCACCAGCCTAATGATACAATTCCAGTTTATGAGAATGAATGGGAAAGGCAAATGGAAACCTATATGCAGAATAAAGTGGCCCAATATGAGGCCAGTTCTTCCGCTGGTGTAGTTGGACTTCAGTGGAGCTGTGTTGATTTATACCAGCTAAGGATCTGGCCTATGAATTACCAACGTACAGCACAGCTTACAAGTAATGGCTGAAAGGATCAACGAGGTCCCTGTGCCAGTTTCTGCCATAATAACAAAAGTTATGATGAATGAAGTAGGACTTACACCAGGTAAGAATAATTCCAAACATGCCAGTATAGGTTCCTACCAGCACACTTGATCCAATGCTTCAGGAAAGACCAAGTGGTAATATAGTACAGATTCATATTACACTGAAACAGGGGCATAGGATTTAAGGTGCAGGGTTTCAAAGGAGACTAAGGGAGTTAGGCACCCAACTCACATGGAATTCCAATAATCTCCTTTAAAAATCCCAGCCTAAACTTTTCAAAAAAGTTACATGCAATTTTAGATGCCTCCATTTTGGGTGCTTAACTTGAGATACCTTTAAAAGACCCTGATTTTCAAAGCATGAATATTCAGCACTTTCTGAAAAGCAGGTCCATGTAAATTTTGCCACTCAAAAACTGAGTCACCTAATATCATGTCACTTATGAAAATGTAGGCCATAGGTGTTTTAAGGACATGAGGTCATAAAATGCCTCCTCAGCAATAAAGAAAATTAAGAGAACAGTCACTTGTGTTTATTTTATTTTCTATTGTCATCTCTTAACAAATCCTGAATCAATTCTTGGTCCATATGGCACTCCAGTGGGGCCAAAACATCAACACTGTGAAAATGAAAATAGATGATTCCATTTGCCCCATTCTTGTTTGTATTACAATATTTATCACAAGAATGAGACATCATGATTTTAATGCCAACTCAGACCTGCTTAATCTGTGCTTAGTTTATCCATATGGTTGGCTAGCTGAGAGATTTAAGTGGTAACTAATCTGAACAACAGATATACCACTGATTTACTCATCTTAATTTTGCTTGAATTCAAGTAAAAAGTGACCTTGCCAACTGATTCAGATGAACCAGATTTGACTACCATTCTCTGAGAGCTGGTACCAAACTGTGCTGCTCTAACCTTTTTGATGTTCTGTAATCTAATTCACTGGCCTTTCTTATTGTTCTCTACAGACACGCTCAGAAACTGTGGGGAAGAGGAGAAACAGATGGACAATCAAAACACAGACTGTTGAAAAGGTCAGCTGATATATATTTACTCTTGCAAGGAGATGCAAAGGGCAAAAAGAAATTACATATGTGATATAATTTTGTGATTTGATTCTTTGTTCATGGTGATGAAAGAGTTTTGACTTAAATCTAAACATTTGAAAAAGACAGATTGATTACAGAATTATATTGTCAAAGGTAAGAATCTGATGGTGACCAATGTCATAGTGAAGTGGAATATCCAGACAGTAACTCCTCCACATACACTCTTGAGCACACTGATATAGGGTGACGAGATGAGAGGAAGAAAATATTGGGACACATGGGGGGGTGCGCCGGCAGAGGGGAAAAAAAAAAAGCAGTGCCGTGGGCAGAGCAAAAAAAAAGGGGAACGCTGCCATCGGAGAAAAAAGAAGGAAAAAACAAAATGGAGTGCTGCAAAATATCGGGACAAATTGCATCCTGACCAAACATTGGTTGGGACGCGGGACAAATGCCTAAATATCATGATGTCTAGTCACCTTAGACTGATAGGAAACAGTCACAATGAGAATCAAGCCCACGCATACTTTGCCTTGATTTGGTGACTGTTAGTGAACACTGACCATAACCCTGGCAGTAAAAACTATGAGGGTGAAAGGCATAGCCAAATCTGCCTAGATTTGAATTTGTGGCTCAAGAGAGATTAGATATTTTTAACAGTGTGCCATCCCCTTCTGCAAAGCCTGAAAACAAGGCTGCTGTTCTGGATCTTTCCTCCATTTTCATTTGTAAATTTTCTCTTGCTCTGCAGAAAATGCTTCCCCCACCCCAACCATTCCCCTTCCCCAAGTCCTCTTCTGCGTCGAGCCCCTGACCCCCTTGTCTACAGTCTCACTCGGAGCTCTGTGAAAGAGAAGATTCTGAGGGAGATGTTTGTTCTCCACTGAGTAGTGTTACACCCTGCTGCTTCAGCCTGTGAGGAATATGTAACAGTACATATACAGTATTGCACTTTAAAAACACTGTATAAATCACCTCACACCAGAGGTACTTAAGTAAATATCCCCTTTTTACAGATGGGAAAACAGCAGGGAGAGGTTAAAAGATGGTAAACAGGCTACAGAGCAAGGCACTGTTGCAGACATAATTGAACATACATCTCCACTCTCACAGTCCTATGCCTAACCCACTAAACATCAGAGATTCCCTGGCAGTCTACCAGCCTCAGTGTAGCTCAGTTTTCCTATACCAGTCACGTGCCATATACACCATATAGGACCATTGTCCGAGATCATGGGGAGGGAGACAGGAGCTAGCCACCTATCACATCCTTCAAGTTATGTAAGAGATTGCACATAGTAGGTGATTTTTGGAAGCTGCAGAGGCAAAATGTGTCATCTTGATCAATGCTACTGCAGCACTGATTCCCCACCTTTTCCCTGTCTACCCTTCCTCCCCTAAAGCTGACCCAGTGGTTGAGCTCACACATCTTAGGGACAAAGTCATCCCTAGTATAAGTAAGTTGAACGCAACAATGGATCTGCTTAAATAAGGGCTGAATCTGAGCCAACAGACCTCAGTTTATCCATCTGCAAAATGAGAGTGTGTGATATTTATACAGCTCACAGGGGTATTAGGGCACCTAATTAAATGTTTGCACAGTACTGCATAAGTACAAAGATTAATCTGTGGCAGAGGTAGGATTAGAACTCAGAAATCTTTTTTTCCAGCATTGTGCTCCTTTCCTCTATACTGAGTAGCTTCTGCAAGGGGACAGCCCCCTCTTTTCTGTACAGTGTTTAGGAACGCTGATTAGGCTGGAAGTAAGCTTCCCAAACTGCTGAGTACTATGCGCCTCTTAGAAATGCCACATGGCGCAGCTGCTCTGATCCAGGCTTGTTGCGGCCTGCATGAGGACAACTGCATTATTCAGCCTTCTTAAGGCTCATGTGGCACTGTGGAGCAGTTTTGGAAGTTTGTGTCTGCCTGAGGGAGATTTCACAAGCTCTAAAAGGGACCAATCTTTTTGGCATTGACTTCAAAGATACCAGGATCAAGCCTTAAGGGTTGACTTACATACTCTTAGAAAGACAAGGTGGGTGAGGTAATATATTTTACTGGACCAATTTCTAATATCCAATAAAAGATATTACCTCACCCACTGTGTCTCTCTAATTCTGGGACCACCACAGCTACAACAATACTACATATACACCCTTATTTACTTATTATAGCGAAACCAAGGCTCAAATGAAATTATTCTGCTAGTCAACCAACCTACTTCCATTGGATAGCAACCACCTACAAACCTTTTCCCCCAATTTAGGCTGAACTGCCATCAGGATCAAAAACATTTGTGTCCTGGAACAAGCATTTGTCTCATCTAGATTCCTCCCTTTTGTCTCCAAACGCTTATCTGGTACTCAACCTCATTATTTCTCTCTATTTAATGGGTTTTATACTGCCACTCATCATTGGCGTATTTGAGCCCCTTCCACATAAAATCTATAGGAATATCACTAGTGGACTTCAGGGAGTCATGGGCATCTCTCCCTTTACAGGTCCAGAACTCTGCTTGGGGTAGGGAAGTAGGGAGGGGTTTGAGAATAAGAGGTGTTTGAATTGTGAGCATCATTTCTCAAAGAGGAAGGTTTTGTAATGTTTCCTAAAGATGGTTACACTCTACATTCTCATGATCTCTGCAAAAATACTGCAAAGCTGGATCCTCCCAGAGAATGCTTTGTCCCCAGCTCTCATGCGCTTCATCCTAGGCTTTGTGATCTGCATTGTCTGAGAGGAACACAGCTATCATAGAGGTTTATAGATCGAAATTCAGGCTCGATCCATTAATTGCTTTGAAAACTAGGACCAAGGCCTTAAATTAGCATTGGAAACTGACTGGGAGCCAGTGGAGGGACTTGAGCACAGGCCTGATATGCTCACAATGGCTTGAGCCATGGAGTAGGTGGGCAGCTGCATCCCATGGTAACTGAAGCCTCTGCACTGTCTTCACATTCAGCTTCAGATACAAAGAGTTCCAACAATCCAGGTTTGAGCTGATAAATGCAGGGGTCACTGTGGCCAGGTCCTTATCCAGGAGGAAGGGATGAAGTTTTTGAGCAAACTGGAGACAAAAGCTGGCATTTTTATAAAGCAATGCTACTTGTTCATCCAAGCTTAACAAAGAGTCAAAGAGGACCCCAAGGCTTCACACTGCTTTGATAAATGGGGGCTGTGAGCATTCAATGGAAGGCGGAGCCAGCTCTTTGCAGCATTTCCCCTTTCCAACCAGCATCAACTCAGTCTTGCCTGGGTTCAGCTTAAGCTAGCTGCTCTTCACCCAAGACCTGATTACATGTTGGCATTCTGACATTTTAGTGGTTATGGTGGCTGCATTGGCTGAGGAGGAGATAAATAATTGAGTGTCATCAGCATAATGTTGGCAGCTAAGCCCACGGCATCACACTCGCTCCCCCACTAACTCAACTTGGATTCAGCAGTGGAGAAGGCATTTTGCCATATGTGCTCATAAGTTTTGATCACAGCCTTTTTATCCACATTTTGACCAATTTACTGGAGCCTCTAGGTAAAATTCTGCCACAAACAGAAGGGAAGCTTGGGGTGATTTCCCTGTGTCTGATGGAACTTACTTGTCTTTGAGTACCGCTCAACTATTTCTGCAGTAGATGTGAGAAATGACTTATCCCTACGGCATCTCAAAAATCCTATAAGTCAGCAAAGAAGTGACAGAAAATTAAATAAGATTTAAAAAAAAAAATAAATACTCTAGAGGAACAAATATTTTGCTTTTAAAATGTATCCGTTTGCACCAAGTGTCAGGAATGTTAAAAACAATTTCCTAGCAGAGGATCCACCAGCCTCTCTAGGTCATCACACACCATATGAAATTGAAGACTGTGCTGCTGCACCACCAACATATTCTGCTCAATTTTGGGGAACAAAGCATAAATCTTTCCCAAAAGTTCACATAATGTAAGTTTATTTACAGCTCAGTCACAATTATGAGAAATACTTGTTTGTTTAAATGGGAAAGCTAATATAGATTCCTCAGGCTATCCTCTTTGCACGCACATTTCCATGGGGTTCAATACAGACTACGGATCCAGTCCTGCAGAGGTACACTTGAGAGTAAATTTATGCATGCAACTAAAATTACTCAACCATTGGCATTTGCAGGTTTGGGGGGTAAGAGTGGACATTTTTGAGAGACACCTTTGTTAAATTTTTGGTAATAGAACACTAATATTTTCTGTTTTATCTCCACTTCTATATGGTATTCATTACCCATACCACTGCAGCTAGTACCAAAGAGAAATTCAGCTGATAAGGGGAACTGCTGCTGGTACAGAAATGAAGAAAAATGATCTGATCTCTTACAAGAATGGAACATATAGCGCTTTCCTGATAAAACTGGCATCATAATTGTTTTTTTCATCTTTTTTTCCTTTATTTTTGGACCCAGTCTTACAAAAAGCTCAAAAAATCCACATATACCATCACAGAATAGAAATCTGAGCCAAGAAAATACGGGAAAAAGAAAAAGAAGCTAACTGAGTCTTGTATTCACCTCTGATAGAAATAAATAAGTACATTCACAGGCTCAACAATGAAGAAGATAATGGTTTAGGGCAAAACCATTCTTTTTCATTGTGTTTCTTGGCATGAAAGTCTAAGCTGCCTGTCATAGAAGTATAAAGGTAGAGACTACTTAAAGAGAAAAACAGCCATTTTCACAGCATACCCAATATGTTCCTAACCTACACCCCCATCCTGAAAAGTACTCCACACAGCTATCAAATTTTAGTAAATTGTATTTACTTCTTTTAGGCTTCTTTTGCAACACCATTCTGGTGGATACTAGAAAACGTTTTAGCTCACAATATGCTATGTATCCTCTTTATAATATCAAATGTTTGCTGCCATCTAAACTTTACAGACCAGAGAAATTTAATTTTAAACAAATTTAAATCACTCTTCATGTTAACAGAAAAAGTCAGCGTGGTTTTCAGGATTCTGTTCTGGTGTGGATTTTTTTCCAGTTGGCATTTTTACTGAGATTGAAATCCACATCTCAATTTTCAGACACAAGAATTTACAAACTAGAATGAGGGAAATGGTGCAGTGCATTAGCCTGTTAGCAAGTAGGAAGGCAGTGGGCTGTGGCTGGAAAAAGATCCATAAATGACTTGACCACAAGAAATAACCAGAGTTAATAGTTCCCAGCCATCCTAATTTTAGCAGTATGGTCTTGGTTCCGATAGATCTACTCTTCACATTCTCAGGGAAGCCTGTCAGAGAATGGGCCATTTTTTCATGAATACGATGATGAAAATGTAACAGGAACTAACAGTACTTACGAGCTAAGACAGAAATGCAGCAACACATTACAAAGCGGACACTTAAGGGCTACAGTCGCTGGTTTCTGCCAAATTTAAAGGGGCATCCCCACAAAAAGCATGCTGGGAAACCTACCGGGGGGAAATCAGTGACCACCAAGCAGTCATGAAGAAAGGTGCTAAGAAACAGGCCTTAACACAGGTATCATATTTTATCTGTATTCAATCTATCAAATGCTGCAAATGAACTTAGTGAGACAACAATCCTAGATTCTCTGGGTCTGATTTTGGTCTTAGTTATACCACTGTAACTCCATTTACTTTAGGAGAGTTAGGGTATGGCTACACTTACAGCTGTACAGTGCTGGGAGTTACAGCTGTCTTCGTACAGCTGTGTAGGGAAAGCGTTGCAGTGAGGCCACACTGACAGCTACTAGCACTGCAGTGTGGCCACATTTGCAGCATTTGCAGCGCTGTTGGGAGTGGTGCATTGTGGGCAGCTATCCCAGCATTCAAGTGGCTGCAAAGTGCTTTTCAAAAGAGGGGGGTGGGGTGGGGTGGAGTGTGACAGGGAACATGGGGGAGACAGAGAGAGTGGATTTTTGGAGCTGACACTGTTGTCAACTCCCTGCCTTGCAAGTTCTAAGGACTGGAAGATACACAGCACCTACCTTCAATCATTTTAAAAGTTTCGACCCCTTCCCCCACTCTTCTCTTATTCAGTAAATGCAAATTATGCACTCCTAAATAGCCTTCAGACCACATAAGCAGCTGCTCAACACAGACTTCCCCCTCCCCCTCCGCCGTGTGGCTTCTCTCCTCAAGCAAACAGCTGTGAACATTCCGAAGCAATTCCCCTGCCTGCCTCTGCTCGCTCGCTCGCTCGAGCAAACAGGAGCTGTGTTTGTTTTTTAGATAAGCAGCTCCGGGATGCCCGGAGTTCAGCCACCCTTCCGGTTTGTTGTGAACAGGCATTCTGGGATACCTCCTAATACCCTGGAGGCCAATTACAGCACTTTTGGTGGCCACACTTGATGAGCAGCGTTGCATCACCAGCACTGCAATCATTATACCCCAAGCAGACCAGGTGTACAGCCAGTGCTGCAGCCAGGGAGTTGCAGCGCTGGATGTGCCTTGCAGGTGTGGACAGTTACTAAGTTGCAGCGCTGTAAACCCACCACCAGCACTGCAACTCTCCAGTGTAGCCATGGCCATACTCCTTGACTAAATGAGAGGTGAATCAGATCCAGAGCCTATGTGATATGCACCTTCCTTTGTCCTTGCCTCAAAATGGGACTTCTGTGGGTTGACATGGTTAGTGCGTCTCTATCTGAGTCAGTAAGAGCTATTCTGAGCTCTTTCAAAGCTGAAAGTCTTTTAGATCAGGTGTACATTACACACTGCCAGCAGCATTTGAGCTAATGCCAGATAATTCAGCACTTTTAGATCTTTCATCAGCTTTTTCTGCAGTCATGGTGCTCTGTTCCCTTGGCACAGATTGCCTAGTTTTCCCTACAAGGAATATAAACACTGTATCTGCCTATCTTACATGTGATATATTCTGGAGGAGGCCATTCACTATGAAGGAATGGGAGTGTCAAGACAGAAAAACCTGCAGAAAACTATCAAAATCTTCATATGGCTTTATAGAGGTAGCTCTTAAGACAGGTACTGAAGTATATGCCTAACTTTAAGCACAAGAGTAGTCTCATTAAAGAAGTGAAATCGGTGGGGCTTAAAAGTGTTACTAAATCAATGGCATAAAAAGGGGAAAGTGCCCAAGAAAAGAAGAAACAATCTTCTCCCCCTGTCTTCTTCCAAACTAGTGAGAAAACAAGCTCAGGGAGTTCGCAGACTCAGATTGCACTAGGAACCAAGGGGAGACTGAGAAACTGACTGACTTGCTTACAGGGAAGGAATAAACCATTTACAATAAACTTGAGAATGGCTTGTCTTCCCCTGGAAAAGCAAGCACTCATTTGTTACTCATTTTGCACTTTTTTGGGGGGGTGAAGGGAGAAATCAGGCTGAAGAAATTCCTTATTCCTCATACATTGGTCAGTGCAGAGAAGAAAGAGAAGAGCCTTATAGTGGAAAGCGAGATTGCTTGGTTTCCTTCCCCTCCCAAGCTCAAGTGGTTTGTGTATGCTGTACAGATGTAAAATTATATATATATTCATTCCTAGACCATCATTTGACTGGATACCACTTTGTGTAAGAGGGGAGCAAGGAGGACACCTAAGAAAATCATTAAAGAGATGTCACTGTCATAGAAACAAGGACCAATGGAGCAAGAAATGTGTCATTAGAGAGACTGAGATGGAAACACTGGGTTGCCTCATGCATCACAAGACATGAAAGCATCTAATAATAATAACAACCTTGTGCTCTGCCAATTCTGCTCCCTTTCACATTTCTCTTGCAGTGCCTCCTTTCTTCCATACACTCCTATGCTCGGAATGATTTCCCTGATCCTGGCTGCCATGCAACCTCCCCCTTTCAAATCCCTGCTAGAAAAGGTTTCTTACAGCTCTCTCCATCCTTGGCCCATATCTTTGTGCTAGTTGATAAATATTGAGGGCCGCAAAATAAATGAATATATTTTAAAAACTAAAACATAAAGCATACAGAGAAGACTTGTAACCTCATGACATTTTTCTGGGTAAAATTCCCTCCGTCTCCATCCCAAACTTCTAACTCACCTCTCCTTCTGTTAAGCTACGCTTTATCTGACTTAGATTGAAGGCCCATCAGCATAAGGACTGTGTCTTATCTGTTTATCACGTGCCATGCATGCCTATGCTACAGTATAAACACGAATAGAGCCCTGCACATCTGCAGATATCTGCATCCGTGGATGTGGATATCTGGGGACCATGTTTGTGGATTGGGTGCAGAGACAAATTTTGTATCCATGCAAAGCTCTAACCATGCACTAGTATTATTATTCTAGGAGAGGAAGGATACAGTTAAGGCAGTAGATAGAGACTCAAAGATCTGGATTCTTTTTTCAGCTCTGCAACAGAGTTCTTGTGTGACCTTGGGCAAGTCATTTAATCCCTTTCTCCCTCAATTTCCCACCTGTAAAATGGGGATAATAGTACTTCCTTTCAACCATCCTCTCTGCCTGGCCTTTTTAGATTATAAGCTCTTCAGGGGAGCACCTCTCTTTTACTATATGTACATACAATGCTTAGCACAATGTGATCCCATTCACAGCTGGGGCCTCTAAGTGTTACTTTAATGCAAATAATCACTGATATCTGATTATCACCATTGATATATCAGATTACTGGAAAAGCTAAAATACTTTCCTTTGTGTGTGTGTGTGTGTGTGTGTGTGTGTGTGTGTGTGTCTCACACACACAGTCTTTCTTTGGTCACCACCACACATGCATTGACCTTTGAAATATGGAAATAAAAGTGCTCTGAAATCAAGATGACAGGCTCAGCAGTCTGACTGTCGTCATTTGGAGTCAGAAACAAGTGGGGCTATAGTTTGCAAGCTGTCTTCATAATTACTTGAAGCAGTTGTCACTCTGGCTCCAGTTTGTTCATTACACCCCAAACAAACAGCTGATATTTGTTAGAGCACATAAGCCACTTTGTTGGTGCAATGCTCTATATTGTGGGAAACCCTGCAGCTGCAAGTCACATGCAGTTCATAGTATTTTCTGTTTCCCTTGCTTTATTTGATTGCATGCATTCTCTTTATAGCAATGCCCTTTTACTGGAGAGGGGGAAGAAAGGTCACAATAAGGTAACCATTAGCTAACAAAAGCTCAAAAGGCTTAAGGTTTATGATCCAAATCTGGTTCTCATTAAACAAATACTTTTGCAGTGGTAAGGAATTCTAAGCAATAAGCAAGTAAGAGCTAGAATTCAGACTGGTTCTGAAAAGTTCAGTTTCCTTCCTTCCGTCCCGCCCCAAATAAGGAGCTAGCTGGTGAGTATCTTACCACCCACACAACCTAAAAACTGTTAATGAGTTAGTTTTATGGGTCCCTTCTGACAAGGGGCTGCATGGTCAGTTGGGAAAGGGTTCCTCTTTGGTACCTGAGATAGGCAGGTCTTCCCTGACTCCTGGCAGTGTCCCATAGCTGGAGTGACGGGTGGAGAAGGTGCATGTGGTGGTTTTCACCTGGGTTGTGAGTCCGCTGGGAAGAAAAAAGGCTCCTTTTTAGTATCGCTTCTTCCAGCTCTGGGCTGGGAAGGCAAATACCGACAGGAGGGACAGACTAACATGGCTGCAGAGCTCCCACTCAGTACGGCAGCAAGGGCAGGGGTTGTGGGGACTAACGAGGTGCATGCCCCATGCACTCCTCCCAGGCTGGTGGGGAAGCTTCGTTTGCAACAGCTGCCACAGTTATCGGAATGGCAAGCACACTTGTGACACAAGGGGTCTATTCTGCATAACTATACCAATGGAACATGGGTTAGCTGTGGCTATAGACCAGGACAGACCATTTCCTGCACTATGTCAGGTAACTGGGATTAAACCTCAGCTGAAACACAGCTGAATACAGTTTGTCCTTGCCTACATTTGCAATTTAACTGCAGCCATTCAATTTTGTCAGTAACAAGACAATTTTGTAATGTAGAGGAGGCCTCAGGGAGGGCTGAAATGGTAACAAGCAGAGCTCGCCTGAGCATTTTGGAACAAGCATGCAAAATGGCAGAAGATATCAGTCAGTTATGGCCCAGCTAGAGACCCTGGGCTTAAGCTACAGAGTAAGGCCATGGCTACACTCACACTTTACAGCGCTGCAACTTTCGCGCTCAGGGGTGTGAAAAAACACCCCCCTGAGTGCTGCAAGATACAGAGCTGTAAAGCCTCAGTGTAATCAGGGCGGCAGCGCTGGGAGCGCGGCTCCCAGCGCTGCACGCTACACCCGTAAAGGATGTGGTTTACATGCAGCGCTGGGAGAGCTCTCTCCCAGCGCTGCTGCTCTGACTACACTCACACTTCAAAGCGCTGTCGCGGCAGCGCTCCCGCAGCGCTGCCGGGGCAGCGCTTTGAAATTTCAAATGTAGCCATACCCTAAGACTCATGCTTTTAGCTCTGGAGGTCACTGGTGTGTCAGTCAAGATGGCAGCTGTCACACACTAGCTTATCACACATCAATATTAAATGGGAAATGGGGGACAAGGGATTCATTGATACTAGATCCCTCACTTTCACAGGCCTTAGGTGGCAGGCCAGTCCTCGCCCACAGACAACCTGCCTACCTGAAGCATATTCTCACCAGTAACTGCACAACACACCATAGTAACTCTAACTCAGGAACCAATCCACGCAACAAATCTCGATGCCAACTCTGCCCACATATCTACACCAGTGACACCATCACAAGACCTAACCAGATCAGCCACAACATCACCGGTTCATTCACCTGCATGTCCACCAATGTAATATACACCATCATATGCTAGCAATGCCCCTCTGCTATGTACATCGGCCAAACTGGACAGTCCCTACGGAAAAGGATAAATGGACACAAGTCAGATATTCAGAATGGCAATGTACAAAAACCTGTAGGAGAAAACTTCAATCTCCCTGGAGACACAATAGCAGATTTAAAGGTAGCCATCCTGCAGCAAAAAAAACTTCAGGACCAGACTTCAAAGAGAAACTGCTGAGCTTCAGTTCATCTGCAAATTTGACACCACCAGCTCAGGATTAAACAAAGACTGTGAATGGCTTGCCAACTACAAATGCAGTTTCTCCTCCCTTGGTGTTCACACCTCAACTGCTAGAATAGGGCCTTATCCTCCCTGATTGAACTAACTTCATTATCTCCAGCCTAATTCTTGCTTGCATCTATATACTTGCCTCTGGAAATTTCCACTACATGCATCCGACAATGGATATTCACCCATGAAAGCTCATGCTCCAATACTTCTGTTAGTCTATAAGGTGCCAAAGGACTCTGCTGCTTTTACAGATCCAGACTAACACGGCTACCCCTCTGATAATTTATACTAGATATTATCCTCCCCTCCCACCTTTTGAAATCCAATATATCATACTAGAAACACCTGTACAAAATAGATCACTGCACGTCTTTACCTAGCTGTGTCTAGTTTCTGCATGTATGAAAAGAAATCAGTTTTTAAAAGAGCTTTTGCAAATCTGGCTTTCTACAAAGTAGCTATTCACGTTACACCCCTGTGCACCACTGCCAATAAAACACAGGGCTCAATCGCTTAAAACAAACAACAACAAAGAAGTGTCTCCAGAATATACTTATCTCACTGTGCCTTCTTGAGATAAGGACTTTTTATTTGGGGGGAGAGGCATAAAGACAGGTCAGAACCTAGAGTCTGCCTGATCCTCAGATGCCTTAAATGTGCACAGCCATTTACACCAGTGCAAAGTGAATGTACGATGCTATCAAATCAGTGGTGCTGGGCACTGAAGAATCAGGCCCTACCATCTTCAGGAATGCCTAAGAGAGAGGCAGGAAAAGGGCTCTGTAGTAGTATGACCACACTAGTAAGGCCTGCTCTCCTGGGAGTTAAAGCTGCTGAGACTGCAGTAGGTTTATACATTTGGAAGGGGAGTCAGTCTCCTTTTTAAAGGTTAGCAAATCCCTCTCTCAATAACAATTTTCTTCGGCCCACTTATTAGTCAGAAGTGTCTGGTTTCATATGCTGCAAAGTCTGTTGCTGCAGCTGCTGTGCTGCTGCTGCTGCAGAGACAGGAGTAGTCATGCACGGAGGCACAGAATAGAAAACCCTTAAATAAAACAATAATGCTAGGTGCATATATTGCACTCCCAGTATCTATTTATCCATACTACAAATTACATTGCAACAGGCAGCGCTTGAAAGGCAAATGTTTAACAAGGGGAAATTTGGGTGGGAGGAGACAGGGGGTTGTGTATTTTCCCCCTGGCTCTTCCTTCTATTTCCTAATCTTATTTCTTTATTTAAACAAGTTAACAAGGTGAGAAGCATTCTCCCTCCGTTTGAGTCTAGTAACAGGACATAGGAGAAAGTGACAAGACTATCATTCAAAGAAGAAGGTTACACTAATGCCTTGGTACTTCATTTTCTTGACAAAGAGTGCATCTGACATTTAATACCTAACATCTTTCAAGAAATACAATGAAGTGCTCCACTATTTTGACCTTTCCTGGGCTGTTTACTTCTGACTGGTCCAACCATTTCACTCCTTTCTATCATTATAGACTCATCAACCAATGAAATGATGATTATAGTCAGGTATAGTGAAATAACACAAAATTAAAAGAAGCACTATCAAGGTTTTTAGGCCTCAAAATTTGACATACCTTAGAATTGTTACAATTGAGCATTAGACTCAATTGTAACAGAATATTTTCTTTAGCTGGTTTTTATTAATTTCCAACCTCATCACATGAATTTTTTTAAGAATGCGTGTGCTCCCTCTTCTGCTCCTGGTAACTAAGAAGTGTTCTCATGAGTGTGCTGGGATGCACAACTAGATGATTTGCCATGATCAGGCACATTCATTCACAGAACTCGGAGGAAAGACTTGCTCGCTCATCTCTAGTTCACCTCCCAGCCACTGCAGGACTGTTCCCTGCTATATGTGTTTTCTGTGTGTCCTTTATGTGGCCTAGTATAACTGTCTCAAGCAATGTAGTTTATACAAACATTATAATAATTAGGGTGACGATATTTCCCAAAGGGAAAACAGGACATAGCGCAGGGCTAGCTCGAGCTGCTCGCCTGAGACCTGCCTCCCTGCCCCACATAGGGCTGGTGTCATTGCTCGCCCGGGTCCTCACTGCCCCCTGTACAAGGCTGAGGCTGGCATCACTGCTCACCTGACACTTATCTGCCCCCCCCTCCCCTGCGAGGCTGGGGCTGGCATTGCTGTTTTCTGGAGCCTCACCTGATCCCCACCTGAGTCCTGCCTCACTCCCTGCATGGGGCTGGCATCGCCACTCATCACCCCTCTCCACATGTTCCTCTGCACCTCACATTTTTAACAAAAGTGGGCATTTGTCCCATTTGCTCTTTCCAACTGACCAAGTTGGCGAGAGTAAACAGGACAAATGCCCACTTTTGCCAAAAAAATCAGGATGGCCGGGACAGGGCTTAAAAAAAGGGACTGTCCCGGCCAAAACGGGACGTACGGTCTCCCTAACAATAATAGTCATACCTAGCTCTTACCTAGTATTTTTCATCTACAGCTCTCACAGCACTTTACAAGGAGGTCAGTGTCATTATTCACATAGTATAGATGGGGAAACTGAGGCACAGTGTGGGGCAGTGACTTACCCAAGGTTACCCAGCAGACTAATGGTAGAGCCAGTTATAGAACCCAGGTTTCCTGAGTCCCAGGCCAGTGTTCTCTCTAGTGGGCCACATTGCCAAAAAGCAAAGCCAGAAACAAAGAATTTATGTTCAGGTTCCCAAGAGGTTAATACAAAAGTATATTCCAAGGCAACTGTGCTGTACCCCCTTCATCCACTCTTGCTAAACTCTTTCACAAATAAAATACTATTGATATGCTGCAGTTCACAGCAGTTACAAAAGATCAATGAGTGCATCACAGCTGGTGGCTACCAGCAGCCCTGGCTTCTCCATGCGCTGCAGTGACCCAAATTGTTAGCAAGGTTATCACAAATACTCTGAAGTAACCCTGGTTTCTATGGAAGTTACCATACAGTCAATGCAGCACAGCACAGCCTATTGCTCAGTAAACAACTTGTACCACTGCTGCACAGGGAAGCAGGGGGAGGGAGGCACAGATTGAAAAGTCACTTTACGTTACTTGGTGGGAAAATGGGCAAGAAATTCATTATTTGAACTGTGTAGTGCCAAGAAACAGATTTGATTAAATGGAAGCTAAAAGCTTAACGGCAAGTCTGTGCCCATTCCACTAATGTAATTATTGGAGCCACCTCACACCACTGCTTTCTAAAAAGCTGAGGTGGCACCACGGGTTCTAATAACGCTCCCTGCAAAAAAAAGAAAAAAAAACCAGGCAATTAATTTGCCATGAAAAGGCTGAACTGTAAAATTACAAGCTGAAATGAAAAGAGAAAACCCAGATCTTTTCCTGCTTGGAAATACAGTGGCTATATGTTTGCAGCAAGTGCTTCAAGAGAACTGAAATAAATAAACAGAAACCCAAACGTTACCCTTATGGATAGGAAGTCTGGGCCTCTCTTTGCCGTTCTCCACAGTGTGATCCTCTAGTACAGGGGTAGGCAACCTATGGCACATGTGCAGAAGATGGCACACGAGCTGATTTTCAGTAGCACTAGCACTGCCCTGGTCCTGGCCACTGGTCTGGGGGGGCTCTGCATTTTGGCATTTTAATTTAATTTTAAGTGAAGTTTCTTAACCATTTTAAAAACCTTATTTACTTTACATGCAACAAGAGTTTAATTATATATTATAGACTTACAGAGAGAGACTTTCTAAAAACATTAAAATGTGTTACTGGCACACAAAACTTTAAATTAGAGTGAATAAATGAAGACTCGGCACACCACATCTGAAAGGTTGCCAACCCGATCTAGTTTATTTTAACCGTAAGCAGATTTTATAGTTAAAGAAGCAAAATAAATCAGAAAAGCAAATTATTGTAGGCTGTCACCATGAGCATTAGCCCTTCCCTTCAGCACAACCCAGTAGCACTTACCTGTAGCCATTTTCCTTGAGGGGTAAGGCACAGTGGCTAGTTACAGCCCTCTCCCCTCCTGAGATTTTTGGGGGCCCACTTCCATCTGGCATCTTCTGGGGGAAGGAAGTGGAAATAGGCTCCTGCTCCTGAAATCCCCCTGGCAACATTTTTGGGGTGAGGGGTTTCAGGAAAACCTCTGCTAGCTTTCTTATAGCCTAGGCCTTGAGCTGTCCCACCTATGATAACTCACATTGAAGTGCCCCTTGTTACTGCATGATACAGTTTGGGATACCTCAGACCCTAGCCTGTTCTAGGGCTGTGTGAGGAGGCAACAGCAGGAGCCATTCCTGACCCACTGCTGCTGAATGAGAGTGAAATGGATGGGAAGTGTTTTCCCCGCAAGATTGTTGCCATGAGAATGGGAGGAGGGACAGTTGGCCTCTGACCTGGCTGTTCAAAGACAGGAGACAAAACAATGCATGAACATTAACTTATCTTCCTACTGCTATTACTAAGTGCATAGGAATTACCACCCCTGTTTAATAGATAAGGAAACTGAGGCAGAGCAGAAAAGTGACTTGCACAAGGCCACACAGTAAGTCAGTGGCAGAGCCTGGATTAGAATTTTGGTGTTTCCATTAGAGCTCCCAACACAGTATTCACTGTTCTGGATCAATCTGCCTCCCTGCACTTTCTACTATTCTTCAAACTCTGTGGTAGCTGTTACTGCAGTCACCATCCTCCCTGCCTGACCCCCACAGTTCTTTTTCAACCGTTGTTATTTTCCCTTACGTTGTTCCAAAATACAAAAATATTCCGGAAAATAACACTTCCCCTCCAACAGGAATATCACACATACATTGATATCAGATCCTGCAGACTCTATGTAATGAGAGGACACACAATGATTTTAATACCAATTCCATACTACAATATTTTAAAAATATTTATTTTCCAGCCTTATTTTTTCCCTCTGTAGTCTTATTAGAAACCTTGGGAGTTCCAGCTTCTAGCGGGAGGGACTACTGGACCCAGGGACCAAATGAAAGGGGGGGACAACAAATGAGAAAATCAGGAAGTGAAGATCATAGGTTCAAAACGAGGGTACCAGATGGGGACACCGAGCAAAGAATCCCAGACAGCGCCCACTGCTTCTCAAAGGTGTTGAAGGAGTTCCCTCTGCAGTCGTATTGGAAACCCGGGAAGTGGGCGGGCGCAAGTCCACCCACTGCTAAAGGCCTCTCCCCCAGCTTCTAGCAGGAGAGACCACTGGATCCAGGGACCAAATGAACACAGGAGACAACAAATGAGAAAATCAGGGAGGGAAGTGAGGGTCAGAGGTTCAAAACAAGGGTACCAGATGGGAATACCAAGCAAAGAACCCCAGACAGCGCCCTCTGCTCCTCAGCGGTGTTGAAAGAGTTCCCTCTGTAGTGGGGCAGCTGCTCCACTCCTGGAGAACAGGGAAAAAGCAGTCAAGCAAGGCTGATTGGGGAAGCAGCCACAGCTGGGGCCATGCCCAATCAGGGCCCAGCTGGCTCTGATAAGAGGGCTAGGGGCCAGGAGCTGAGGAGTCTCTCTAGCTGTAGAGAGAGAAGGACCTGGCTGCCAGGGAGATTGGGTACTGGGAATAGCTCAGGGCTAGGAAAAGGGCAAAGGTAGCTGGGGAGCTCCAGCCTGGAAAACCCTCAGACTGCAGGCCCAGGTGAAGGCCCAAAGTACAGAGGAGTAGCCTGAGGATAGGCAAAGGCAGCAGGTCCTAACCCTTTGCCAACGATGAGTGGCCTTTACAGACTGCAGTTTGCCACAATGAGCGGGGGCTAGATGGCAACTGGCAGTAGCCACTGAGGCAAAGTGGGTGAGAGAGTTGGGAGTTCCCCTGGGAGGGGAGACCCAGAGTGTGAGGTACTTCTGGGGCAGAACCCTGAGGTAAAGGGCACCAGGGTCCAGGAGGGACATGGGGGCCAGCAGCAGGCGAGACACCGGCCTGCAGAGGGCACTCCGTAACCTGGAAAATAGCTAATTCCCAGAGGAACAGTGGGAGGCGTCGTACTGGTGAGTCTCAACCTCGCTAAAGCCTCTTTCCCATTCCTGCTTTCCCTCATGATACATCTAGCTTAAACCTGAAATGCTCTTATGTTGCCTAAAAAGGCAGCCCTTTGAAGTTGCAGTGACCTAGGAAGAATTGAGCCATTTCAGAAAAGCAGATTTCCTTGTAGCAATATTTTTCCTCTGACCATGACTGAATTCTGAAAGTTTTAAAAGTTTGTTTTTGCCTTTAAGGCTTCTGTGAGCAGTAAACACAACATCCGAAGAAGCTCTTAGAAGGAGGACATTATGGATAGGGAGCGATCAGCTGTTGTGACCTGCACAGGATGTTTGTCTTTCTCCCAGAGGATAGAAGTGACTTTGTCTGTACAAAGTGCAAGCTGGTCTCCATATTGGAAGAGAAGGTTAAAGGACTAGAGACCCAAGTCTCAACCCTGTGTTGCATCAAAGAAAATGAAGACTTTCTGGATAGAAGTCAGTGTTTGGTACTGCAGGCACAGCATGCTGGAGAATCTGAGAGGGCAGTGCAGAACAGAGAAGTAAATTGGCAGCATGTGTCCTCCAGAAGAAGAAAGAGGAGAACCTATCTATCCCCAATGCAGATAGAGGTAAGAAACCATTTTCAGGCTCTCTGCACAGGTACTACGGTGGAGATTGCTTTGGAAGAGTCATCTGAGTGAAGGGATCAGAAGGAGATCCCATCAACAGGAAGGCATGGGATGCATTGTCCTAGGGATCAGGGTTCCACGACCACCACTCCCAAAAGGAACAAATGGGTGGTGGTGGTCGGGGACTACATCCTAAGAGGGACAGAGTCATCCATCTGCTGTTCAGACCGGGAAACGCGAAGCGTGCTGCTTGCCTGGTGCTAGAATTCAGGATGTGATGGAGTGTCTGCCGAGACTGATCAAGCCCTCTGACCGCTACCCATTCGGGCTACTCTACGTGGGCTCCAATGATGATGCTAAGAATGACCTTGAGCGGGTCACTGCAAACTACGTGGCTCTGGGAAGAAGGATAAAGGAGTTTGCAACGCAAGTCGTGTTCTCGTCCATCCTCGCTGTTGAAGGACAAGGCCCAGGTAAGGACCATCAAATTTTGGAGGTAAATGCATGGTTGTGCAGATGGTGCTGGGGAGAGGGCATTGGATTCTTCAACCATGGGATGTTCCAGGAAGAAGGATTGCTAGGAAGAGATGGGATCCACCTAACGAAGAGAGGGAAGAGCATTTTCACAGGCATGCTTGCTAAACTAGTGAGGAGGGCTTTAAACTAGGTTCGCCAGGGGATGGGGACCTAAGCCCAGAGATAACTGGGATACCAGGAGGAAACACTAGAATGAGAGTGCAACAGGGGAGGCCTCCTGATTCAGACTGAGAAAGTGGGGCAATCAGCGAATTATCTTAGGTGCCTGTACATGAATGCAAGAAGCCTGGAAAACAAGTGGGAAGAATTGGAAGTCCTGGCACAGTCAAGAACCTATGATGTGATTGGAATAACAGAGACTTGGTGGGGTAACTCACATGACTGCAGCACTTTCGTGGATGAGTATAAACTATTCAGGAAAGACAGGTGGGGGAGAAAAGGTGGAGGAGTTATCCTGTATGTAAGGGAGCAGTATGACTGCTCAGAGCTACAATATGAAACTGGAGAAAAGCCTGCTGAGAATCTTTGGGTTAAGTTTAGAGGCGAGAGCAACAAGGGTGATGTTGTGGTAGGCATCTGCTATAGACCACCAAGCCAGGAGGATGAGGTAGACGAGGCTTTCTTCAGAAAACTAACAGAAGTTTCCAGATCACAGGCCCTAGTTCTCATGTGGGACTTCAGTCACCCTGACATCTGCTGGGAGAGCAATACAACAGTACACACACAATCCAGGAAGTTTTTGGAGAGTGTTGGAAACAACTTCCTTGTGCAAATGCTGGAGGAACCAACTAGGGGCCATGCTCCTCTTGACCTGCTGCTCACAAATAGGAAAGAATTTGTAGGGGAAGTAGAAGTGGGTGGCAACCTGGGCAGCAGTGACTATGAGATGGTCAGGATCCTGACAAAAGGAAGAAAGGAGAGCAGCAGAATACAGATGCTGAACTTCAGAAATGCAGTCAAAACTCCTTCAAGAAACTGATGGGCAGGATCCTCTGGGAGGCTAATATTAGGGGGAAAGAAGTCCAGAAGAGCTGGCTGTAGTTCAAGAAGCCTTATTGAGGGTGCAGGAACAAACCCTCCCAAAGTGCAGAAACAATAGCAAATATGGCAAGTGACCAGCTTGTTTTAACTGAGAAATCTTTGGTGAGTTTAAACACAAAAAAGAAGCTTACAAGAAGTGGAAACTTGGACAGATGACTAGGAAGGAGTAAAAAAATATTGCCTGAACATGCAGGGGTGTAATCAGGAAGGCCAAAGCACAACTGGAGTTGTAACTAGCAAGGGATGTGAAGGGTAACGAGAAGGGTTTCTACAGGTATGTTAGCAACAAGAAGGTGGTCAGGGGAAGTGTGGGACCCTTAATGAATGGGGGAGGCAACCTAGTGACAGATGATGTGGAAAAAGCTGAAGTACTCAATGCTTTTCTTGCCTTGATCTTCACAGACAAGGTCAGCTCCCACACTGCTGTACTCGGGAACACAATATGGGCAGGAAGTGAGCAGCCCTCAGTGGTGAAAGAACAGGCTAAGGACTATTTAGAAAAGCTGGACATGCACAAGTCCATGAGGCCAGATCTAATGCATCCGAGGGTGCTGAGGGAGTTGGCTGATGTGTTTGCAGAGCCATTGGTCATTATCTTTGAAAACTCGTGGTGATTGGGGGAGATACCATATGACTGGAAAAAGGCAAATATAGTGCCCATCTTTAAAAAAGGGAAGAAGGAGAATCTGAGGAACTACAGCCTCACCTCAGTCCCTGGAAAAATCATGGAGCAGGTCCTTAAGGAATTCATTTTGAAGCACTTGAAGGAGAGGAAGGCGATGAGAAACAGTCATTATGGAATCACCAAGGGCAAGTCATGCCTGACCAACCTGATTGCTTTCTATGATGAGATAACTGGCTCTGTGGATATGGGGAAAGCAGTGGATGTAATATAGCTTAACTTTAGCAAAATTTTTGATATGGTCTCCCAAAGTCTGAATGGACTATAAGATGGATAGAAAGCTGGCTAGTTTGTCGGGCTCAATGATAATGATCAACAGCTTGAAGTGTAGTTGGCAGCCAGTATCAAGCAGAGTGCCCAAGAGGTTTGTCCTGGGGCTGTTTTTGTTCCATATCTTCATTAATGATCTGGAGGATGGCATGGATTGTACCCTCAGCAAGTCTGCAGATGACACTAAACTGGGAGGAGTGGTAGATACGCTGGAGGGTAGGGATAGGATACAGAGTGACCTAGTCAAATTGGAGGATTGGGCTAAAAAGTCTGAAGTTCAAGAAGGACAAGTGCAGAGTCCTGTATTTAGGATGGAAGAATCCCATGCACTGCTATAGGCTGGGGACCAACAAGTTAAGCAGCAGTTCTGCAGAAAAGGACCTGGGAATTACAGTGGACAAGAAGCTGGATATGAGTCAACAGTGTGCCCTTCTTGCTAAGAAGGCTAACGGCATATTGGGCTGCATTAGTAGGAGCATTGCCAGCAAATTGAGGGAAGTGATTATTCCCCTCTGTTCAGCACTGGTGAGGCCACAACTGGAGTATTTCATCCAGTTTTGGGGCCCCCACTACAGAAAGGATGTGGACAAATTGGAGAGAGTCCAGTGGAGGGCAATGAAAATGATTAGGGGGCTGGGGCACATGATTTATAAGGAGAGGCTAAGGGAACTGTGCTTATTTAGTCTGCAGAAGAAAGGAGTGAGGGGAGATTTGATAGTAACCTTCAACTACCTGAAGGGGGGTTCCAAAGAGGATGGAGCTAGGCTGTTCTCAGTTTTGGCAGATGACAGAACAAGGAGCACTGGTCTCAAGTTGCAGTGGGGGTGATCTAGGTTGGATATTAGGAAAAACTATTTCACTAGGAGGGTGTTGAATCTCTGAAATGGGTTATCTAGGGAAGTGGTGGAATCTCCATCCTTAGAGGTTTTTAAGGCCCAGTTTGACAAAGCCCTAGCTGGGATGATTTAGTTGGGGTTGGCCCTGCTTTGAGCAGGGGGTTGGACTAAATGACCTCCTGAGGTCTCTTCCAACTTTTTTCTTCTATGATTCTAAAAGGCATCGCCATTTGGGAGGGGAAGGGGAATGTACTTAAATCATGGAAGTATTCCATGAAAGCAGATGGAGTCAGAAGAATGGCTACAGACTCTAGGCTCTGGTAGGGTCTAAAGTTATTCACACTAGCTTCAAATGAAATAAATGTATAGTGAAAAGTAGCCATGTTTGGGGGATTATCCCTTTAAGAGGAATTGGACTCAGCCTCACTTGTGACTGATCAGCTTTCCTCCAAGTGAGCTACTGCTGGTTTTTATAATCACTCCATCCGTCTCAGCTGAGAGGTATCTGATCAGTCACAGATGAGGCTGGGCCCCTCCCCTTAAAGAGCCAGCCACCCTCTGTTAGGGATATGCCCTGTGTTACTGGGTTCTTTTGCTCTGTTTTGAAAAACAGATTGTTGCCTTTTTATTTTTAAAAGTCTTTAATTCAATTTTGAACAATTGGGCAAAGCATTAATGCAAAATAATTCAGTTAAGGTGAGATTCTGATACACTCACTCCAGCTGATAAGCACCTTACTCCACAAATAGATCCCTTTATTTCAAAGCGACTGCTCAGAGCATAAGGTACTTACTATTCAATGCAAATGAGGGCATCAGCATCTGCCCCTTCAAACAGAACATGTACGCATACACTAGACACTTACTCATCCCTAACTTTTTGCTTTTTGATCTCAAGATCAGTCTTTCTTTCTAAGAGTTTTATATGACTACCAACATCCTAGTATCTGAGCACCTTCCATATAAAATGGATAGCACTAGAAAAATCTCTACTTGACATGGCATCTCTGGATCTTTTCCCTTTTCAGGGTTAAAACTCTGCTTGGGATAGGGTTTGAGTTTTTTAATTTTGGGGGGTGATTGATTTCTTTCAGTGCAGGGGGGTTTTGGGGGCAGGATGGCATGCAGGGGTGCCAGAGAGCTACTGGATACTGATCCAGATGGAGTATGGCCTCACTCTAAACCATCTGAGGTCCCCTTGTCCTTTTAAATGAATGTCCTGCCCATGAGACACTCCAGTGTCTGCTCTATTATGAAATAATTGACATCCAGGTGCTGCGGCTGTGCTACCAGTCAGCTATCAGTTCATGCCCAAGAATGCACCCAGGCACAAATTGTTTCATAATAATTCAAGCCATGTCTGGTCTTACTGCTTAATAAAATTAGCACTGTGATATGAACCAATGTGTCCTGAAGTAAATTTGTGGTTTTTCCAGGAGTTCACTTGAAAGAAAAATCATGATCATATGACTGAGGCAACATGTAACTCTTTCGTCTCAAGTTTTTTTCTTCTCGTTACAAGCCAATAATGGGGTCACTTTTTGTTCTGTGAGTAACGTGAGAAGGCTTTTATACATGTGTATATACTGTGAGTCATTCACCAGTCAGAAATGAAGGCGGGGGGGGGAGACCCCAGAAATTTCCATGTGCTTCCAGAGCTTTATTTCAATGAAAGCAACTCAACCTTTTCTCCAGTTTCCTACAATGACAAAAGAGAAAGGAGGGGCCTAATGCTCTAACCTCGGTGCTGGGAGACAGGAACTCTTAAGATCTTTTGCCATCTCTAAAGAATTCCCTAAAATATCCATGGAGGTAAAGCTTCTCCAGAGGTCTCCTTAGAGAGAAACCTGGGAGGTTTCTGCCAGCATTAATTTAAAAAAACAACAATAGTAAGTATCAGCCAAAAGACTGAACCCTGAACCTGGCATCATCCCAACAAAGATCATGCAGAAAAGTTACTGAAGATTCAGAGTACCACAGCATCAGCTAGGCTGACTGAAAGGTTTGCGAACATGCTGTTGTAAAGCATGTATGGCAGACCGGTTACTTGTTCTGTTATGTTTGCAGGGATGTGCAACAGCCTGGCCTTTTTCTGAAGAGGTCAGCCTATTATGGAGTCATGATAGGCATCCTTACAGGGCATGTACAGTTCATATGGCTGCAGGTAGTTTGTTGGACCAAGCCTCAAATGGGATACTTTTTAAAAATATATATATATAATTTAAAATTGGCCAATTTAGTATATCTGAAGACTGATAAAATCCTGATAATTGGCTCCCTGGCTAAAACTCTTAATGTTCTTTTGCATTTCAGAGGGATTTTTTTTTTTAAAAAGTGAGAACTACTGACCCTCAGAAAATAGTGACTATAATGGTGATAGTAACTCCAGAAAATGCTGTTTATAATGGCCCACATGCACTTTTAATACAGCAGGCCTAATAGTGACACTATGATATGTAAACAATAATGCAAACTTTGTGCAAAACCTTATCTACCAACTGAGAAAAGTGCAATCCTGAAGTCAGTGCAATCCCGGAAGGGCAACTGAGTGGATCAAAAAAGACAAGAGGCCTTGAAAGGCCAGGGTAGACTTTTGTTGACATCATATGTGTATTGGAATAAAAAATAAAATTAAAGGCAGAGAAACTGCTGAGTCTGTTCTCTGTGCCTTTTAATTGGCCTAAGAATGTCTCACTTTAGGTTGGGAACTTGGGAAACATGTACATACTAGTTTTGGAATTTCCCAACTGGAAAAAACAAGGAGTTTTAGCTTAGTGATTGTTATATTTTATTAACACAAACATAGCACCCTACCACCTTGTCAGGAGAGGTTTTGACTGAGTCCTTTTTTACTTTAGAAGGGCAAGAAGATACGCACAGACTCCATTGTAGATTAGCCCTCTCTTCGCCCAGGAGAAGAGAGAGCTACTTTTTTCCCAAGCTTTTGTACCCAGGACATCATTGGGGCTTTGCATGGATGCAGGAATGCATCTGTGCAGATCCAGCTGAGGCTTGGAACTACTTCAGAAGAAGTGTTCTTGGTCCCCAGCTCCCCTTCTTTGCCTCCTATCCCCAGCCAGCTCAATCCCCAGTTCCTGAATGTTTGCACATTAGAGGAGCAATTGTAGTTACTGTGTGTGACAAAGTGGAACTGTTCTTAAAGTTTCCTCTGAATACTGTGTGGGTGTCTCAGTTTCTGGCTGACACTCTGTCTCCTGGCAACTAATTGCCCAGGCTCTTCCCCACTGCAAAGGGATGCTAAAGGTGTGGGAGAACAAAGAGGTCAGGTGACCTCCTGGCCCGGGAAAGGAACTTTGCAGAGAAGGAGGGGCTGGAGGGAGTTTCAATTTGGAGCTGGTGCCGGATGGGCAGTGAGTGCAGATGAGGTCGTCTGGCTCGCTGGGCCCCAGAATGGACCTGGCTGAGGGGTCCTGTTCTCTGTACCTACAAGCTCTGTTTTAGACCACGTTCCTGTCATCTAATAAACCTCTGTTTTACTGGCTGGCTAAGAGTCACATCTGACTGCGAAGTGGGGGTGTGTGCAGGGCCGTCTGGCTTCCCCAGGACCCCGCCTGGGCAGACTCGCTGTGGGAAGTGCATGGAGGGGCATATGCTGTATGCTCCAAGGTCAGGCCTGGGAAGGTGAAGCCGTGTGAGCTTCTTGCCCTGAAGACAGTCTGCTCCAAGGAAGAAGATGCTCCTCAAAGTCCTGACTGGCTTTGTGGGGAGCAATTCCAGAGCAAAGCCCAGGGACTATGTGACACTGTGAACATCTGACATTGCTAAGATAGAAAGTAAATAAAATGCAAAGAGGCCAGGGAGCGGAAAAGGGCACAAGGAAAACTTGGAAACAGTAGAAGATCAAAGGGGAAAAGAAAAGAATTGGATCACTGACTCTGAGCCAGGAAAAGTACACACATGAGGAAATTAGAGCAGGAAAAGCATTTAATATTAGATCATCCCAAGGATGTTCTGCCTTCTGGAAAACTACTATGAGCAGGGAAGATTGTGGAGATGATGTCGAAATTCTTAACAGTCTAACCGGTGCTACCTAACAAATTAGGCTAGTGGCTGTACATGTGTGACATGAGACATCCTCAAAGTCTGATGTCTGAGTGCTGTAGTCAGTCTAATAGGAAACAGCAGACAGTTTGTTAACTTTGTATACATATTATATTCCTACAAAAATTGTATTAAAAGAACATTATTAAGGTTGCAAAGTCTAGCACTGAAAAGGTAGGAAATGCCAGGAAAGGTTCCCTTTGCAACCTTAATTTGTAACCTTCGTATACATGTATTATAATACAGTTTTTAATTGCATGATCACATACTATTTTTTTTTCCATAGGACCCCTGCCACCTTGAGCACACAGGTCTCAGTTCCATTCTGGTCACCTAGTCAGCCCCAGTATCCACTCCTGAGGCTTCTCATCCAAGTCTTCTTTCCCAGCCATTCTCAGTTCCCCCTGAGACTGGCTCCTTGTCATGGTCTCCCTCCACACTTTAGCTCTTCATCATATCTGTCTCCCCTCCCACCTCCTCCCCCTTGCCACAGTGGTTCCCAGTTCCAGTCTCCTTGCCCACCCTGCCCCAGTTGTCCCGAGCTTTTCCTCTGATCTCAGTTTCCCCCCACATATTGGCTCCTAGTCCCTCTTGTTTCCCTTCCTATCTCCCTGTCCCAATCTCCTTGCTCGTCCAGTTCCAGTCCCAACTGTCCCCTTTCTCTCTTAGCTCCCAGTCCCCAATTCCCATTCCCAGTTTCCATCTCCTCCCACTCTCTGACTACCTCCAATCTGAGTCTCCCACCAAGGCTCCTTGTCCTAATCTACTCCCATATCTGGCCCCAGGCCTGGCCTTCTCCCCTCTAAATTCAAATCAGGTGGCTTCTTCCTCTGCATTGGCTGGGCACCAGCAGAGGATCACAGGAGAGACAGGCTCCCTGCTCTCAGGTCTGGTGCTCACCTCCCTGCAGCATGGCCTAAGCCCCAATCTAGACTGTAGATTTTTTCTTCAAATGCATTTCCAGTTTTTGAAAACTATTTAGTTCCAATGGTTAAACCTGAGTTTTGTCTGTAAATTAAGGGGATCTGTCTTGAAGACACACAAGAACAGGAATGGAGGGGTAGCAGCTTGCACCTTCTCCATTCAGGACTCCCATGGCTAGTTTGAACTTAGGTGCTTGTTAAGGCAGCGCTGAGAGCTGCCCCAACTTGCACTCCTATTGTAATGGATCACATGGGACACTGCAGAAGTGCATAGAACATGAAAATATCAAGCCATACTCCTGCTCCAGATCTGCCCCCTCCTTCCTCTTCCTTCACTTTGTCTCCAGTCTGTCCCAGAATACCCCTTCTTGGAACTGCTGCAAAGCCAGCTCTGCTGCTGGTACAGACCAAGGCCCCTGCTACAATGGGAGTATTTCAGAGGGGATTTATGAGTGTATTACAATCTCCTTGCACCACTCTATACTGAATCCAGACTACAGGCAGTAGGTATGCTGAGTAAGGAGGTGTCATTTCTACACACACGTCACTTTTACTATAAATGTTGGCATGGCAATGCAAAGCCTCACCCTGCTACGTTTGAGACCTAGAACTGCAGTAGGATCAATGTTCTCATTCCCTGCACCAGTAACCTGTGCCACAGTGTGCTGTGGAAGAAGGGCAGTATTCTGTAGGTTCTTTACTTTTAGGCTAAAAATTAAGTTAACCCAGCTACATCACTCAGGGGTGTGAAAAATCCACATGCATGACCAACATAGTTAAGCTGACCTAACCCTCACTGAATGGGTGGTGGGTGAACACACCATTGGGAGAGGTTAGCCCCTGTCCCCGCCCCCTCTGCCCAAGGCCCTACCTCCTCCGCAACCCTCCCCTTCCATACCCTCTTATCCTGCTGAAGCCTGGAGCACACTTCCCTCACAGTTGCCAGCCCCCCTGCGCACCCCTAGCCCCAGCACGCTGGACAGGTGGCATGGCTGGAGCACCCCCAGCCTTTGGCGGGTGGGTGGCATGACTGGAGCACCCCCAGCTCCAGCACTGGGTGGGTGGGCAATGTGGCCAGAGAGCCCCAGCCCAGGGGCAGGCAGCGTGGCCAGAGCACCCCCATCCATAGAGTGCTTGGTGGGCAACACAGTCCCAGCGCCGGGCAGGTGGACGGGCAGTGTGGCATGGCCTAAGCCTCAGCACCCCCAGCCTTGTGTGCACCTGCCTGCCCCAGCCTCCCTGCCACAGAAGCATAGGAAGCAGGCAGGAGGGGGCCTGCAGGCAGAGCATGGGCGGAGCCACGCCAGGCTGTTTGAGGAGGCACAGCCTTCCCCTGCCTATGCTACCCGCTGCCCAGGCCCTACTGTAGACAGTGCTAGATCAATAGAAGATTTCTGCCACTGAGTTAGCTGCCACCTCTTGGGGAGGTGGATTAACTATGCTGATGGGAGAACCCCTCCCATCAGTGTAGTGAATGACTTCACTGAAGTGCTAGAGTGGCAAAGCTGCAGCTGGGCTGCTGTAGCATTTTAAGTGTAGACAAACCCTGAGAAAGCATTAAGATGGCACATGCCATTACATCCTGTTTGCAAGAACTGCTGGACATTTTCCAAAATATTATCCCAATTTATATGCACCACCAGAGACAAAGGGATTGAATTAGCAGTTCTATGGGAAAATCTGATCAGAGCTGATTTTAGGATTTGCAGGAGCTCGAGTGAAGTTAGTTTGAGAGGTTCTATAAGGTCATGTACTCACCACCCCTTTGTGGCAGGCTACAATGCTGCAAGGGGTCCTCATCCCAAATTCATTTTTGTGAAAACTGAAATTTTATGTAAAAAGGAATTTGCAAAAAATTCTAGGCCACTTAGGAGCCAGCTAGTTTAGGAACCAGGGAGCCCAGGATTTGGGCATTCCAGGGTAGTCTTGTGAGCTTAGCAATGCAGCAGCCCACCCAGCAGCCAGCCTGCTTGGTTTCCAATGACAGTTTCAATGGAATCAATATGTCCCACAGAATGTTTTGATTCCATCCAATCAGTATTTTTCAACCAAACATTGTTCTGTCTGAAAATTTTTGACCAGCTCTAATACTCACACTTCCACTAGCTATCTGTGGAGATCACACAAACTGCACCAGACTTCTCCTGGGCAGGGAGGTGAAGTTTGAACTCTGAGAGAGGAAGGGAGACAGGGCTTACGGTGAGGCACTCATACCCAAGTGGTAAGGATTCAACCCCAGCATCCTAGATGCTCTTGGCTTCCCCTACTGAGGATCTTGCAGTGCAGAGAGGACACTTCACAGAGATGGTACAGAGGAGTTCCTGGAAGAGACCAGTGAGGTGGCAGCAGAACTGAGGCAACCTCAGCCCTCCTTTGTGATTGAACTGAATCACAAAGCTGGGTCAGGTGATGGCACCTCAAAGTGGGACTCAGTGAGCTGCTTCAACAGGACTGAAGACAGATCTTCAGAGAGCACTACTTTTAGACACTTGGACCACTGCCACTGACCTGAACTGTGAGCAGGGCTTGTGGTAGGTGGAGTAAGATAGCCAGGGAACTCTTGTGTGTTGGGCATTCACAGAGACTGTCTGGGGAGGAATGGACTACTGGCTTCAATCTTTATTTGAATGTTAGATTATTGCTGAATTTTCAGATTCTATGTCCCTGTTTTCCCTTATAAAGATTCTCTTGTCATGCGTATAGCCTCAGAGTGTTTGCAAGGAGGGGAATTTCTGCATGCTAAGGGCAACCAGAGGAGGATTTATTTATTTTTCCCAGAATTCTGGGTCAGTTTTATTCTTCAAGAGGGACCCTATACCTATTGAATTTGGCCCTACACATTACATTGCTTCAATGTGCCAGCACAAAGACTCACCACATATGGATACAGCGTAACCCTCGAGTCCCTCCATGACTTTTTCTCTCTTTCCCTCCTTCCTGGGCACCCCTGAGTTTTTCCAACCCATCTCAACCATGTTTTCCTTTTTGCCTGGGTTCCTGATTCTCCTCTCATCTCTCATTCACTTTCTTTCCTGCATACCCCATCCACCCTATTACTCGGTCTCTGTTCTCTCTGGGGCACCAATTTCTTTCTATCCTCCTCATTCTCCCAGATTTTGCATTTCTCCTTCTGTTCCTATTATCTGTTTGCCACTCTTCACCCACCTACATCCCTCTCTGCTGCCTTCCTCACTACTCACACACCACTGGTGAAGGGAAAAGGGGTCTTCATCTACCCAGATTTCTTTGGCTTCTAACTGTGCTATGTTTCTTAGGAGATCTCAGGTGGGGGGCTGGGCCCTCCTGTTCTCTGTTGCTCCTGCACCAGAGATGAGTTCCTGAAGCTCAGTGCTGAGATAACATTCAGGGCCCCTTATTTCCACCTCACCATGGAACTCAACTGTCTGAGCTGGTCCGGCTGTACTGGCTGTGATGCACACCGCTCCCCAGCTGTGTTACCTCTGTTGGCTTGAGGTTGCAATGGCAGCTCAGTGCGGGAGACTACAGATGTAGCCAGCTTGCTGAGAGACAGAAGGAATTGCCAGATGGCCTAAGCTCTGGTAATGGTGACCACAGTAGACATCTTGCAGATAAAGTTGTCAGGACCTTCCAAAAAACTGGATGTCCCTGGTCATGGACTTCACAAACCCCCAAAGCTAGCTTTGTGTGTGAACCAATTTCAATCTTTTTCCAGCACTGCAGTTTCATTCAGGGAGACACTGGAGTCTATGAAAGTTCTGATGAACTCCAGTGTGTTGATTCTGATTCTAGCTGGGCTATTTTCTGAATAGCAACATCTGTGAAAGATAAGGAAACTAATGTGTCATTCAGCAGTCTTATAGTAACTCCAAAAATATCCTACTCAACAAAACTCATGCAGATTAAGAGCTTTCTTTTCCAAGGAACCATGTCTGCTCACTTGATATGTTCTGTCTTGTGATTTTCAGGAGAAGACTTTAAGATCAAGAATCAATAGTGAAGTGCAGGAAGGGTAGCACTCTGCTGACCTAGCCACAGGTAGCTCCTTTTATCTTCATGAGATGAAATCAATGTCATTTCTGTAGCTAGTGCCTCTTCATTCAGAATCAATTTTTCCAATGATGAAATATTATTGCTGAAAGCACTCCACTGGAGAGGATGGTACTTCTATAGCAAATAACAGCATATGCTTTCAGCAGGTATTTATTAGGGTAGGAAGCACAATACCTATTCAGCCTTTGAATTGACAGGAAAATTTGAACTGGGAGAATGCGAAAATCTCCAGTACCCATGACATTCTAAAGGGGACAACCAACTGTTTGAATATAAAGGCCTTCTTTCTAAAAATCAGGGCTACCACACAGCTATGGAGACTCTTGCTCAAAGAAGAAGAATCATGGATAAAAAGCATTGTCATGCTAAGTATTATTGCAATGATAGTTATCATTACCTCCATCACTATCATTAGTGTCCTATTTCCAAATCCCATGCAAAACTGACCTCCTGATTTTCAGATTTTTTCACTCAGTTACTCTACTCTACCTTAACTTCTCCCAGTCTTGGCCTTTTCCCAGGCCAGAAGGTTCCATGCTGGCGGCAAAGCCTTCCCAGTTCCTTCAACTGAAATGGTATTGTCCAAAAGAACTTGGATCAAACAATCTCGTGGCTGGGGCTAAGGTGATGAATTGCAATGGTGGCCTACAGTGAAGAAAACCAACACTTAGATTTTTTTTTCTTATTTAATTGAGTAGGAGGAGTATAATAAGTAAAATGAATAGAAAAAATCAACCATAATAAATAAGCGATTCTGCCTGGACTAAGTATGCTGGTCTTTCATCAAGGATTCTATCTTGTTATTGCCAAGATCATGTACCATGCCAGGGTGACTTATGTTTCCTTTTAGTTTGTGCAATTCCTGGAAAATAAAATGCCTCATTATGTTTTGCAGTAACTGTAGCATATTTGGATTGTGCCCCACAATGTCTAATGATCACAGCAATTTCATTTTATTTCACTCAAAATGAACAGACGGGCACTAGGGATATTTAATGCCTGCTTGTTAAAGGACTGCTTGGTATTCACAATTTAAAGCATTTTTATTATTTCAGCTGAGATGATTAATAAATAACACCTGTTATTTGAAAGATTTCTAGTAGAGGATGTGCATTTAAAAATGTCCTACTGAACATATTCCAATGTACTATGGAATGTGCATTGATGAATGTATCACTACACATATTCCAAGCAGGGGAAACATCCCAAAAATGTTATGACATGTACTTGTGTAGAGTTTGTGTAACACTAACAAAAAACTCCACCCATTTTGCTCAACTCCTCAGTCTGAAAATTCAAGATAGAGAAAGTCTAGATAGATGAAATATATCTAAAATTGAATGTTATTGAAAGATATTTGGCATTTCCAGGCATAGTGGATGGCTTCCACCATCTTGCTGAAAAAGGACATGAAAGGTATGAGAGTCAAAGGTAAAAGCTTTTGGATTTCAGTTTTTGGCTATATACTAATGTAGGCTACATTGCTTTTGGATTTCAGTTTTTGGCTATATACTAATGTAGGCTACATTGCTTTTGGATTTCAGTTTTTGGCTATATACTAATGTAGGCTACATTGCTTTTGGATTTCAGTTTTTGCTATATACTAATGTATGTCTAATTTACACTACAAGAGAATCTGAGCACCCACGCCTGCATTTGAAGTCAAGCCCTCATTGTCTAAGGTTGGTTGGCGGCCAGAGTGGTATGAAGGGGGCACCTTAGTGTAAATAAGAATCAGGTCCAGACCTTTCAAAAAGTTAAGCTGCCCACCTCAGTATTAACCACACTGCACTTGTCCAGTATAGTACGGCCAAACAAGATATGGCCTCAAAAGTAAAGGTAGTGTGCTGCCCACTGATCTGTTTGTACTGTGGTGACTGGCTGTGGGCTGGCATTACACAATAAGTATTCCAGCAAAACCTGGGCAAAACCAGCATAAAAGGGACATGTGATGGTGTTGCACTGTACATTGTTGTGCAAGAGAGGCAGTAGGCTTCAAATATAGAAAAATGGCATGGATTTAAATGAGACTTTACAAAGAATTCACTCCAGAAAATGAATGCCAGACAAGTCTATACTAAAGCAAACATGCACAAAACCCTTTCTTGAAACAGAATAAAACAAGAATCCAGATATTCACAGCATTGAGTCACATTCATGCTCTCTCACACTCTTCACTCACTACACACCCTCAAGCTGTTTCCAGCTACCATACATGTGCGCGCACACACTCATATGATTTATCTCTGACTTCTCACACATACAAAACCGCCCATGCTCGCTTTTTCTTTCCCTACCCATCATACGTCTTTAATGAGTCAAAAGAGAGTGAGAGCACAAGCATGAGAAAGCATATGAGCAGCTGTGCGTACTAGAGATAGCACAAGTGTTGGAGCGTGTGAGAAGTGTGGAGACAATGCAAGAGCGTGAATTACCTTAAAATCATCTAAAACATCCTCTCTCCCCCAACTCTCCAAAGCCATCCCACTTCTTTTTGGTTGTCTATGAGCCTTGTTCTGCAGCTAAAAAGAGATTCAGTTTTGCTGGTATTATAATTAACGTAAAAAAAAGAATTGCACTGCTATGACATTAAAAGTACCCCAGTGCCAGACAGCACACCAATGTCATGATATTTACCCAAAAGGTGACATGTAATTTATCATTGGAAAACAATAACTTACAGATCATTAATATTCTTGGGTGATGTAGGTATGGTTAACACACAAAGAACTTTACAGATGGGCTGGAAATATGTGACTCAAATATGTTTAAACCAGGTATGCTGGGAGAGTTAAAAAATGTTTTTTCTCCAGAGAAAGAAAGAGGCCCTACCTGGTTTCAGGTGTTGGCAGGAGCAGTGCCAGGGTTTTTGGCACCCTAGGCGGGGGTCCTTCCATGCTCCCAGTCGTTGGCGGCAATTCTGCGGCAGAGGGGGTCCTTCCGCGCTCCCGGTCTTTGGGGCACTTTGGCGGCAGGACCCACCGCAGAATTGCCGCCGCCGACCCAGAGCGCGGAAGGACCCCCCACCGCCGAATTGCTGCCCCCTTAAATCCTGGTGCCCTAGGCGACCGCCTAGGTCACCTAAATGGAAGCGCCGGCCCTGGGTGTTGGCCAAATTTAATGGGATATTGATTTGTATCAGAGGTTGCAGGAAGAGATCATTTACATTGTAAAAATCACCAGTGGGGGAGGAGCTACACCAGACAGCATGGTATTTATACCCAACAGGGGAAAGGAACTTTAGCTGGAGAGGCCCTTCAGAAGAATATAAACTGGACTATAAAAAGAGAGGGAGCAAACCCCTAAGTTATCCATCTCTTGGGGGAACAAAGAAAGCAGCACTTTGATTCTCATAGAATCATAGAATCATAGACTCATAGGTCAGAAGGGACCAATATGATCATCTAGTCTGACCTCCTGCACAAGGCAGGCCACAGAACCCCACCCATCCAATTTTATAACAACCCCTAACCCAGGACTGAGTTATTGAAATCCTCAAAATTGGTTTGAAGACCTCAAGCGGCAGAGAATCCACCAGCAAGCGACCCGTGCCCCACGCTGCAGGGGAAGGCGAAAAACCTCCAGGGCCCCTGCCAATCCGCCCTGGAGGAAAATTCCTTCCCGACCCCAAATATGGCGATCAGCTAAACCCTGAGCATGCGGGCAAGACTCACCAGCCAGCACCCAAGAAGGAATTCTCTGCAGTAACTCAGTTCCCATCCCATCCAACATCTCCCCGCAGACCATTGAGCGGACCTATCTGGTGGTAATCCAAGATCAATTGCCCAAATTAATGATCCTATCATAACATCCCCTCCATATACTTATCAAGCTTTGTCTTAAAGCCAGAAAAATCTTTTGCCCCCACTACTTCCCTCGGAAGGCTGTTCCAGAACTTCACTCCCCTAATGGTTAGAAACCTTCGTCTAATTTCAAGTCTAAACTTCCTAATATCCAGTTTATACCCATTCGTCCTCGTGCCTACATTAGTACTAAACTTAAATAATTCCTCTCCCTCCCTAACGTTAACCCCCCTGATATATTTATATAGAGCAAGCATATCCCCCCACAGCCTTCTTTTGGCCAGGCTAAACAAGCCAAGCTCTTTGAGTCTCCTTTCATAAGGCAGTTTTTCCATTCCTCGGATCATCCTAGTAGCCCGTCTCTGAACCTGTTCCAGTTTGAATTCATCCTTCTTGAACATGGGACACCAGAACTGCACACAGTATTCCAGATGGGGTCTCACCAACGCCTTATATAATGGTACTAACACCTCCTTATCCTTGCTGGAAATACCCCGCCTGATGCATCCCAAAATCGCATTTGCTTTTTTAACAGCCGTATCACATTGGCGGCTGATAGTCATCCTGCTATCAACCAATACCCCAAGGTCCTTCTCCTCCTCTGTCGCTTCCAACTGAAGCGCCCCCAACGTATATCTAAAATTCTTATTATTAATTCCTAAGTGCATGACCTTGCACTTTTCACTATTGTATTTCATCCTATTTCTATTACTCCAGATTACAAGGTGGTTCAGATCTTCCTGAATAGTATCCCTGTCCTTCTCCGTGTTAGCAATACCCCCCAGCTTTGTGTCATCCGCAAACTTTATTAGCACATTCCCGCTCTTTGTGCCAAGGTCAGTAATAAAAAGGTTAAATAAGATCGGTCCCAAAACCGATCCTTGAGGGACTCCACTAGTGACCTCCTTCCAGCCTGACAGTTCACCTTTCAATACGACCCGCTGGAGTCTCCCCTTTAACCAGCTCCTTATCCATCTTACAACTTTCATATTCATCCCCATCTTTTCCAATTTAACTAACAGTTCCCCATGCGGAACCGTGTCAAACGCCTTACTGAAATCTAGGTAAATTATATCTACCGCATTTCCTTTATCTAAGTAATCCGTCACCTTCTCAAAGAAGGAGATCAGATTGGTTTGACACGATCTACCTTTAGTAAATCCGTGTTGCAATTCGTCCCAATTACCATTGACCTCTATGTCCTTAACTACTTTCTCCCTTAAAATTTTTTCCAAGACCTTACATACTACAGACATCAAGCTAACAGGCCTATAATTACCCAGATCACTTCTATTCCCTTTCTTAAAAATAGGAACTACATTAGCAATCCTCCAGTCATACGGCACAACCCCCGAGTTTATCGATTGCTTAAAAATTGTCGCTAACGGGCTCGCAATTTCACGCGCCAGTTCCTTTAATATCCTCGGATGGAGATTGTCCGGGCCCTCCGACTTCGTCCCATTGAGCTGTTCAAGTACGGCCTCTACCTCAATTGCGGTAATATCCACTTCCATATCCACATTCCCGTTTATCATCCCTCCATCATCGCTAGAGTCCTCACTAGTCTTATTAAAAACTGAGGCAAAGTACCTGTTTAGATGTTGGGCCATGCCTAGGTTATCCTTAACCTCCATTCCATCTTCTGTAAGAGTGGATCCTGGCTGGAACAGCCAGTCACACTGGAGAAGTTGCTGTAACTTGAGAAACCGTCTTGAACAAAAACAATAGCAGATTATATTAAGTTTTAGTTTTACAAGCATGTTTTCCTTTTATCTGTAGACATTTTTATCTTAATTCTTTCTATTTGGTATCATGTATACCTATGCCCTTTTGTTAATAAACTTGTTTTATTTTTATCATGAACCATTTAGTGCTTTGTCTGAAGTGGAAGGTTTGTCAACCTCAGTTGAGCTATGAAGCTGCTGTGTACTGTCTCTTTAAAGGAGCAGCAAATCTGGTAAACTTTGCAGATGGATGTCACTGAGGAACTCAGGAACTGGGGTTCACTGATTGTTAATGGCTAGGCCAGGTTTGAACAGGCAGAGTCCTGAAAAGTTTGCTGGCAAGGCAGACAAGCTGGTGTGTCAGGGAGCTGACATATAGTTTAGCAACAGCAAAGCTCTCACTTGCTGAGGCTGACAGGGGTAACAGTGAGTCACAGTTCTGGGAACCCCAGTTGGTTGTCACAAACACCACTAACAATAAGCCTTTCCCCAAGATGAAACTGCCTGTACATTCAGTTAAACAGAACTTACACGACTATTAGTATCAGTAGTAGCACTGTCTGGTAATTCTCTCTAACATTACATTAAGAGAGCAGATTAAGGTGGAAAATAATGATTCAGAACCAGAAACCTACTGCAGAAGATTCAATGCTTTATAATCTATAGGAAGGAACTGAAGAATGCAAACTAGTAGTTAGAATAGCAGACATCACAGGTAATGGTGATATGAGTTATTTATACATTCTCATACAGTAGCACTGTTAGCATTAGTACTAGCTGAATGGTATTCATTGGATACAAAATTAGGTGCGCATTTGTATATTAGTCCCATTATCTATTCAGTATTCAAAAATACTGGAAGACTATCACAAGTGCACAAATGGCACACTATGGATTTTTAACACATTTTCAAATGCTGGAATTTAAACTCCAAGCTTCAAAATTCACCAACTAAGAATGTTTGCAGGTAGGACACACATACATATTTTATGTCAAAGACAAGTATCTGTGGCTGAATAAACATATTGCCTATTGAACACATGTATTCATTCAAGTGGGGCAGACCAGTTTTAAAGCGGTGTGAATTCAAAACCACTAGAGAGCCTGAATGTGCTCAAATCAAACAGAAACTCTACTGTTTGCAAAATATTCCTTTTTGGAGGGAAGATGGGGTGAGGGATAGTATTTGATAAGGTCTAAATATTATCAAGATCTACTATGCTTTATTTTGTAGCAATAGTGATTAATTGGTTTCCCCTAGACATATCATCTTTAAAATCTAAAGCTACATGGCTTTCTACCTTAACTAACATGTTACATAATCAACATACCCGTAGAGCCCCAACCAGGGTTATTCTATCTACTACCCAAGATCCACAAACCCGGAAATCCTGGACGCCCCATCATCTCGGGCATTGGCACTCTCACTGAAGGACTGTCTGGATATGTGGACTCTCTACTCAGACCCTATGCCACCAGCACTCCCAGCTATCTCCGTGACACCACTGATTTCCTGAGGAAACTATAATGCATTGGTGACCTTCCAGAAAACACCATCCTAGCCACCATGGATGTAGAGGCTCTCTACACGAACATCCCACACACAGATGGGATACAAGCTGTCAGGAACAGTATCCCTGATGATGCCACAGCACAACTGGCTGCTGAGCTCTGTGCCTTTATCCTCACACACAACTATTTCAAATTTGATGACAATATATATCTCCAGATCAGTGGCACTGCTATGGGCACCCGCATGGCCCCACAATGTGCCAATATTTTTATGGCCGACCTGGAACAACGCTTCCTCAGCTCTCGTCCACTTACGCCCCTTCTCTACCTACGCTACATTGATGACATCTTCATCATCTGGACCCATGGGAAGGAGACTGTGGAAAAATTCCACCAAGATTTCAACAGCTTCCACCCCACCATCAACTTCAGCCTGGACCAATCTACACAAGAGGTCCACTTCCTAAACACCACGGTGCAAATAAGTGATGGTCACATTAACACCACCCTATACCGAAAACCTACTGACCGCTATGCCTACCTTCATGCCTCCAGCTTCCATCCTGGGCACATCACACGATCCATTGTCTACAGCCAAGAACTGAGGTACAACCGCATCTGCTCTAACCCCTCAGACAGAGACCAACACCTACAAAATCTCCACCAAACATTCTCAAAACTACAATACCCGCACGAGGAAATAAGGAAACAGATCAACAGAGCCAGACGTGTACCCAGAAGCCTCCTACTGCAAGACAAACTCAAGAAAGAAACCAACAGGACTCCACTGGCCATCACATACAGTCCCCAGCTAAAACCTCTCCAACGCATCATCAGGGATCTACAACCTGGACAATGATCCCACACTTTCACAGGCCTTGGGTGGCAGGCCAGTCCTCGCCCACAGACAACCTGCCAACCTGAAACATATTCTCACCAGTAACTGCACACCGCCTCATAGTAACTCCAGCTCAGGAATCAATCCATGCAACAAACCTCGATGCCAACTCTGCCCACATATCTACACCAGTGACACCATCCCAGGACCTAACCAGATCAGCCACACCATCACTGGTTCATTCACCTGCACGTCCACCAATGTAATATACGCCATCATATGCCAGCAATGCCCCTCTGCTATGTACATCGGCCAAACTGGACAGTCGCTACAGAAAAGGATAAACAGACACAAATCAGATATTAGGAATGGCAGTATACAAAAACTTGTAGGAGAACACTTCAACCTCCCTGGCCACACTATAGCAGACCTTAAGGTGGCAATCCTGCAGCAAAAAAACTTCAAGACCAGACTTCAAAGAGAAACTGCTGAGCTTCAGTTCATCTGCAAATTTGACACCATCAGCTCAGGATTAAACAAAGACTGTGAATGGCTTGCCAATTACAAAACCAGTTTCTCCTCCCTTGGTTTTCACACCTCAACTGCTAGAACAGGGCCTCATCCTCCCTGATTGAACTACCTCATTATCTCTAGCTTGCTTGCATATATATACCTGCCCCTGGAAATTTCCACTACATGCATCTAACGAAGTGGGTATTCACCCACGAAAGCTCATGCTCCAAAATGTCTGTTAGTCTATAAGGTGCCACAGGATTCTTTGCTGATGATACATATCATTATTATTCCCATCTGCTCTCCTCTTTTAACTGCTCCACTTGCCCCAAGGATCCAGTCCCTTCTTCTCATCTCCCTCACACCTATTCTCATCTCCTCACTTACTTGTCTCCTTAACTTCTCATTCTTCTCTAGCTCTTTCCCCGCACAATAAAATGCTTTTCTCTTTCCTTTTATCCAAACTAAAATCACAGCCTTTCTTTCTGACATCTCCTCATGGATGTCTAGCCTTCAGCTCAAGCTCACCATGGCTAAACCTAAAAGCTCTTCATCTTCCCACAAGCCTTTCCTGCTAACTCCTTTCTTGATCATTGAAGACAACACCACTATCCTGCCTGTCAGTTAGGACTCTAACCTGAGTATCATTTTTGACTCAGACCTCTCTGTAGGTCCTCACATCCAAGCTACATCTAAGTCTTTCAGATTCATTCTGCACGACATCTCTAAGAAACAGCTTTTCCCATCAATCCACACAGTTAAAACTCTCCTCCAGGTTCTCATATTATGAATCTTGATTATTGCAACTTCCTTTTTCCTAGTCTTGACAAGAGCAGTCTTACCCCAACTCATATTCATGCAGAATGCAGCTGCAAAAATCATTTTCCTAGCACAGTGGTCCATGACTACTAAGTCTCCTAAGTGGTACAATACCATAATCAATCATAATATCATCTCAGATGTTAACTGTTGCAAAAGCCCTACACAGGTACCCTACCCTGGTGCTCAGAGCTGTTAAAGGGAATGTGAAAATTATTTCTCTGTCCCAGCTCAGTAGTGCCTGATATGGTGAAGGGTAAATTCCTTAATGGAAGGTGAGTGGGTATCAGCCCATCCAGGGCCATATATAGTTTGTTTGTTTAGCATGGACTAGCACAAATCCTGCACATCATGTTGATAACTGTAACTATGCCTTTCAAACTTGACTGTACCTCATTCAGTCACTGAGTATAAGAAGAAACCATTTCAATGAGATACACAGGAGAGGCCAAAAGGTACTTAATCAGCCTAGCCCTGGAAAGAACTTGTTCATTGTACAGGGAAATGATTGAGCAAGCATAAGGTGCATAACTGTGTATTGTTTGTTATTTTCCTCTGAGGCAGAGACAAAGAAGGGATTTTGAAGCTATTTGTTATGCCAGAGATTTATTGTAAATGGCTCAAGGAAAACTGATAAATAAGTGCAAAAGAGACAGGCCTCCTTTCTTCTAGGTATGGACTAGACTTGAATAGGATCATTTCAGTCCCACTAGTATCCATGTATGCACACTGGATCAGACCCTCAGCTGGCATTAATTGGCACACCTATGTCTCTTAACTTGCCTAGATCCAAAGGTGTAATATAGTAAGTGATAAAGACCCAAAATGAAGGACACAAAAAAAAATTTATGCAGGAAGAAACAAAATGCTGTGGGACTCATTGCTTAAGAATGAAAAACTCTTTCTATAATCTCAGATTCATGATAATTACAACAAATTTCAACAGCAAATGCGAGGGACACCAAGTTTGTGAGTCTTCAGTAACTGTGACTAAAAGGAGTGACTCACTGGAAATGAGGAACAGCTGAGGGATATGGGTATAGGAGAGTTACACCAGCTGAAAGTCAGGCCCACGGTTTTAGTAAATCCATTTGTTTTTAATCAGACTCTGAAGGCTCCCCACTACTACTGTGCTCCACTGGTAATCCATCATCAGCGTGGATCACTCCTACAGATGGTGACGGGCAGAGATGTGCATTGAGATTCTGATGCGTACGCTCAGAGAAGTGAGTAGCAGTGTAACAATACTAGAACATTGGAAAATACATGCTGTTTCTACCACTGCTACTTATGGAAACAATTTAACAACACTGATTCTCTTTTTCCAAATGAGCTGTTCTTTTACTCAGCATAGTTCATAAACTTCCCATAGCAAGCACTATAGATATTTTAACAGGGCCAGGAAAATATTTGAACAGGGCCAGAACCAAAACTCTGGATCCAAACACCACTGAATCTTGAAGGTGTTTAGATCTGAAGCTCCACATATAAATCAGCCAGAAAGTTCTGAATCCTGACAAGACCTTTTCCTACTTATAGGCATTGGGAAGCTGTGATGGTGGCATTTATTTACCAGGTTTCTTCCAAGCTAGAATCTTACTTACATTCTGAGTTTCAGATTATAACGGGTTTTCCTGTGTTTCCACCAATACCATATGCATTTGACAGGGGACTTCCACTGAACCTGTGCTCTCACTGTTTACATACTGTGTTCCAGATAGTAGTAGGAGACTTGCCCTCCACCTATTTCTAGGTTACAGTTTCCTGGGATCTGGATGGTCTAAGGGTATGTCTACGCTGCAATCAAAAACCTGCAACTGGCCCATGCCAGCTGACTTGGGCTCATGGGGCTTGGGCTAAGGGGCTGTTTAACTGCTGTGTAGATGTTTGGGCTCAGGCTGGAGCCCAGGCTCTAGGACCCTTCAATGCTGCAGCCTGAGTCTAAATGTCTGCCCTGCAATTAAACAATCTAAACGTTTAAACTCATGAGCCTGAGTCAGCTGGCAAAGGCCAGCTCTGGGTGTCTAATTGCAGTGTAGACATACCTTAAGAGTCCTTTTAGTCCCCCATTTGTTCATTGGGTTCTACATGATAAAAGAGGCCTGCACCTCCCTGCCATACCACATTTCAGATGGTATAGGGACCCTTTCCTGCACTGTTTACATTCCACGTTCCATGTTGTAATAGGATGCATTTTTCTGACCCTGTGCTCACAGTTCTATTTTGAAACTGGACGGAGTTTTGGAGTTGACTATTGGCCAATTTTGTGTTTAATGCACACAAGCCCAGGGATTATGATAGGCAGTACTGGTCCCATTTCCCTTAAAGGGGCTAAGAGACCCTATGACACAGGGCTACCACATTTTTTCCATCTTATGTGCCACATTTTAATACAAAGACTGCCTTGTGAATCACATCCTCACTCACCCTTTCACAATGGCACAGACTACTTCCCTTTGCAATTGTTTACTTGGAAAAGAGGTATTAGGAAAGAATTTAATGTTGTTTAGCTTCTTCTAAAGCTATTTAGCAACTGAGAAGAAGCTTACATCATGTGACTAGCCAGCCCTCCACAGACCACAAGCAATTGTTCTGTGGACAGTCAGCATGCTACAGACCACAGTTAAGAAGCTTGGGTTTACAGGAATTTGGAAGAAGCCCAGTCTAATGAGGTAAACATCAAAGGTGCTTTTAGTAAATTGCAGTTCAAGTGGCACATCTGGGGTTTGCAGTCATTCCTTCACATAATCCATGAATGAAGCCCACATGAACGCCAAGTTCCTTTGTTTTACGTATAGCTTTTTCCAGTGAATATATTGCCAGTACTTTAACTAGTTCTGCAATATCACAAAGTGTCATTTTTCTTCAACAAACTAATATATGTATTGGGCAGCAATAAGGCTGTGTGGACACATTTTAATTTTCTTTAAAAAAATGCTTGAAGTTTCTTTAAAGATGCAGAATTTTTATAAGGAAACAAGTACTGATTTGGGGGAATTAACTGAATTCTGTTGAAATTCACTGTCACTTTTAACTCTTTTTTAAAGGAAGTTATTTTTGTTTGGTAATAATTATTTGTTATAATGATTATCCTGTGCACTGAATGAGTAGGGGTCCTGTGGGAAAAATATAGCTTGTAAGCATGTCATTAAAGACATTAAAATAAGGCACACAATGAGGCAGAGTTAAAGTTGCAGAAGAAACAAAAATTCAGGCATTTCCTAGTCTTTGAGTACTTGACTTTACAGTCTAAATAACAGAGTTTTTTTTTTAAATGCAATTTCATGGGGCCGCGGGGGAGTAAAAAAGGAAAAAACAAACTATAATCTGAAATTGTAAATTTCCTCAATACCAGGGTTCAAACACTGAACCTTCAACACAGCCTTACACTGCTTAAGCAACAGTTAGTGCAAGGCACACCTCAGACCTCTTTATAGTTACATGCAAATGCACCCCCTTCAGGTAGTGGGCTTCACTTCTTTCACCTCTCTCTAGTGGTACACTGCAGTTCTACTGCTCCTGGACTGGATATCTGGGTTACAGTCTCTTTATTTTCCAGCCACGTTGATACAACAAGCCCAACTGTATTTAGCACCTAGATTACTAGGGACAAGTGCTGGGTCGTCAGGTCAGGAGAAAGGTTTAGCTGCACTCTTCCCTCCATCTGCGGAGGCTGTCTATTTCTATAGTTCCCAGTGCAGCAAGTGCTGCTGCTGCACCTTTGGTGCCATTATGAGCCTAGCACTTTCTAATGTTCTTGTTCAGTTATTATTCTGGCAGGCTTTCAACATTTCCCTGAAGACCACCAGTGAAAGAAAGTAAATGGTGATTTTAAACAATTTATATCTTAGCTAAACCTGAATGGAATCACATGGGATGAGGACAAGGCTCTTCTTTAGTCCAAGGGGTTTCTCCCTACTAAATTTCATAGGTTTGCGGCACACAATGAAGGTGATAGACCTCAAAAAAAGTTATCAGAATCTTTTATAAAGGAAAGTGTTGGGCAACCTAAATATAAGAGTCACTACCAGCTTCTCCCCATAATTCTTCAGATTCTGACTTGTAACAAGTTCAGCTAAAAACTACGCAGAAGTGTATATGAATAATAAAAATCTTTATGACATTTCAATTTATTTTAAACAGCTGAATAGATTTGCATTTCCTCTGAGTACTTAGAAAATATAACAATCACAGCAGTGGTGCAAGTGGAACTAAATCTCTAAATCACCAGCACAAAAATGTTAAAAACTAATAGCCCAAGGTAGACAGATAGATGCAGAACACAGTCTACAATGTGTGAAACTGCCTAATAGCATAGACTAGTGTCTCAGGGTCGAGCAGATCCAATCTGACACTATTCCAGGGATATCAGCAGATGACTTCAAACACTGTATCAAGAGACAGAAAGCTTAATCGCTGCTCTCTCATACAGCACAATGAATAGTGATAATATTCCTGAATTTAGAACTCATCAAATATCATCTGTCGCCTTTGGCAACATTGTCCCAATTCTCTGAGCTCAAATCCTTTAGTGAAGTGTGTCAAATACACTGGAGGCAGATGATGGTACATGAGACATGCTAGAGCTTTCTTGAAAGCCTTCATAAGAAAAAGAACATTTAAAACTAGAATAAATGTATGGACATTCTAATATTTACTCCCTTCAAAGACACTTTCAAGGCCCTCTATTCCCCCACTTATGAGCTCTGCCATTCCAAGAAGTTCATTGCCAGAAGTGATTTTTATGGGATTCACTTCTTGGAGTGAGGTTCAAAAACGGGCTCCCAAATATAGAGTGAAGTATCAGTTAACCTTCCTGTAATATAGATCAGTCAGTAGCCACATATTTGGAAAAAACAAAATCTTTGCAGGTATTTTGTCTATGGGAAGAAGTGGGACAGGTTTTCAGAACTGGCCATTTGGCACTGGTACAATTTGTCAGCAAGGTGACAGAGGTGGCTTGACTTCCAGATCCTTGTGCTGTTAGGCACTAGTTTCTTTCTGTACCAAGCAAGCAACACTGATGTTCTACTTTCTTGGACACCAGACCAATGTCCAAGAAAGATGTGAGTGTCACGGATGGGAGCCTGAACTGGGATCACCTCTGCGAGGTCCAAGGCATTTTTTATATTTCACTGTATTCGACTGACAATCTTTGTTTGAAACTAACTTATGAGTTGAACCACAGTAATGCCTTTTGAAGTACAGTCCATGAAAGCCATTAAGCAATGAAAAATAGTTTTCTTTAAAAAAAAAACCAGAACAATGGGCCGTACTTATTCAGTCTGTTCACTCTGTTTGTTTAAAAACTCAGGATTGAACCTCATCCAGCTGTGTTTGGCCAAGGTTAAACATAATGAAAGACTGATTGCAAATGTGGTTTTAGTAGCTAACAGTCCTTGTGGGGGTGCCCTAGCTGGTGGTTTCATTTACATCACCAACCTGAGCCCGAGGGCACATTAAGCAACTAAGCTAATAGAATTTTGGAGCAAAAGGTTACAAGATCCATGGAAATTAAATCTGTTACAACAATAATTTTTGTTTTTAAACAAGACTTTACAAAGCAAGATCACTAAGGAATTCTTTAATTGTATTCCTTAACGTCACTATTTCCTTGTATATGGTACCAGCAAAGTGAAGTGAAATCATTTCCTGCAACCCAAATTTAATTAATATAGAGAAAGACATTAGAATACAAAGAAAATTCAAGTCCAGGTCCTTCCCTAACAGCTAAACATTGGCATATTAGATACATATGTCATGGACTGGGATGTAGGCGGTCAGACCTAGTGCTCAGGGCAGTGGTGGCCAAGCCTAGCAGTCAGAGCAGGACTCAGGAACTGGGATCAGGGCCAGAGACAAGCAGGACTGAACCCAAAGGCCGGAGTCAGTAGCTAAGGATAGGGCATAGAAGCAGGGATATGGAACAAGGCAGGAGGGCAGGAACCAGGAGTAGGAAAGGAAGACAGGAATTAGGAACAAGGCAGGACTCAGGCCAAAGGGCAGAGTCCAAAGTATCAGCCAACCACAGATGCACCTAGTCGCTCAGACAAATTCCTGTGACTCCTTCTTGCTTAAATAGTGCATCTAAGCCAATTAGAAAGGCTAGATTTCTCTTCCAATCAGGAGCTTTGTGGGCAGTGTGTCTGGTGAGCTAGGGGCCATCATTCCATGTCCCCTGCTTGTACCAGTTAGCTGCAGAATGGTAGTGTCTGAAGACAGTCTGGGAACCCACCATTCCTCACACATTATGCCAAATAATTCCATTCTAAAATCAAAATTTTACTCTTCAATATTCACAGTGGATCTTGATTTCAATATTCTTCTCCCCCAACATCACTGAAACAGCTTCATACTCTGTTCAAGATTCAATATATTGCGTTAGCAGAGTAATTGGATTAGTTGATTATGAGTTGTAACTTGAGCTGTTGCAGCTGGAACTGTTGCATTACTAGCTTGAACTTCAGCAGCACTCAAGCTTCAACCCAACACGGGTTAAAGTACCATTTAACTCAAGCTAGAGATTTTTGTGCATGCATGGAACTCAAGTCAGCAGTAACACTGGAGTTAAAACCTGAGCTAACTGTCCTGTAAAGACTCACCCATAAAAAACTGAACATGGTGCTGATGGAGATAAGTGTCTGAGGTTATGCCTACTTTATGGATTCTATACGAGCATAGCTGTGTTGCTGTAGCTATGCTGACATAACCCTGTAGCATAGATGCAGCTCCCACCAAGGTAGGAACACCACCTCCCTAAATGACAGGAACTATGTTGCTGAAAGCATTCTTCCATTAACACAGCTGTATCTCCACTGGGGGTTAGGTTGGCATAGCTGCGTCAGTAAGGGGTCTGAAAAATCCACACTGCTGAGCAATATAGTGATGTTGATATAACTTTTACACAAAGATTAGGCCTCTGTATAGATAATACCAATTGTAACCCTTCTGCCAGGCCAAATTGATAGCAGCAAGGGCCGGGTTCAATACATAGGGGTCCCTTCCCTACAACGTAATGCAAAACCAGCTCGAGCTCCCACCCAGTGACCTGGTAAAATCTTACACACACCTCTGGGCTCCTCAAAGAGGCAATACTTTCCCTCTTGCAAGCACAGAGTCTTGGTGTAGCAGAAAAGGTTTAATTACATGAGATAAACAACAAGCATTAAATTGGGAAAACATCTTAACTAGAGGTCATAGACCAAACCGTGAGCAAAGACCCACCCCAGGAAATTGGGCCGTGTCCTTTTCCCTTGGCTCTTGAGTCCAGCAACCCCCAAATCACCCCAAGACTCCAAAGTCCAATACCCCAAATGTCCCTAGAGTCCAGCAACCCAAAGATCACCCACAGTCCCAAAAATGCCACAACCCAAAAGTCTCTGTCCCGGGTCAGTGCAGCCCCAGAGTTTGAAAGTCTATCTGCAGAGGACCCCCTCCCCCAGCCTGAGTAGAAAGGGACACCTTACATGGTCTGGGGCCAACTGCCCTGCCTCTCCATGGGGTTCTGCTCCACCTTCTCCACGAACTGCTCCGCTCTACCAGCCACTCCACTCTGCTCCTCCATCCATCCTCACAAACTGCTCCGCTCCGCCAGCTGCTCTGCTCCACCAGCCGTCCTGTGATCCGCTCCAGCTGTCCCCGCAAACTACTCGGCTCCATTCGCTCTGTGGGCCACTCCACCCGTCCCACAGCTGCTCCGCTCTGCCAGCTGCTCTGCTCCACCAGCTGTCCCGTGATCTGCTCCAGCCATCCCCACAAACTGCTCGGTTCCATTCACTCCGTGGCTCCACAACTGCTCCACTCCGCGCTGCCAGCTACTCTGCTCCACAGCATAGCTTCAGGCTCCCTCATTAGTTAGCACAATACTCAGTACTCTCAGCTCAGCAATTCCAGCTCTTTAGTGATTTCAGCTCTTAGTGATTTCAGCTCACAGTAGAGGAGCCCCAGTGCTAGTGCACCATTAGCCCAAAGTCAGTTCAGCTCAGTAACCTGTATCTAGATTCTTAAGGGAATCAGAAATCAACTCTGATATTCCACAGTGGAGAGAGAAGTAGATAGAACTGGTGCTTCCAGCTCACACAAGGCACCTACACCACCAGGTTAAGATACCTGTCCCCAACTTCCCTCAATTCACTGGGTTTTGGAACCCATGTCCCTTGTCTAGCAAGTGCTATTTAGTTGATAGTGAAACCCTTTATCATAAAACAGTTTCGTAGTTCCTCATTTACTTAATCAGGGTGACACTTTCTTCCTTCTGCCCCAATAACAAAGAAATTGGGGATTCCACAGCTGTGAAAGTAACCATTTTAGGCTGCCATGGGCTATGCTAGGCGGAGTGGGTGTGCCTATGCAAACACGATCAGCCTCTGAAATTCTTTTCCACATTCGCCATAATTCACCACCAGATGTCAGGGTAGAGCTCATCCTGACTCTGCTTACAAATAATTTAGTGTGTGCATAGGAGAGGAGTTATAATATTTAACTAGATCTTTGGGAGATGTTATGATGTTTATAAGATAATGATAAGCAAGGGCGAGAATTTCAAAGATTGTAGATAGTGAAAAAAGTGATAATTAATAACAATAATAGCAGAAAGAGACGTCAACAGGAAAACAAGAGAAAGGCACAAACACAGGCTAGAAGGTCAGAGGAAATAACTATATCTAGTCTGTATTTTTCCAACATGAGTAGGAAAAGTGTCATAATGAATACAATTTGAGGTGCTGGAGAAAATATTGGGCTACATGGTGAGCAAGGCAGATGTAGAAATTGCTCACAGAATGAGATGCCTCAGTACCTTTATAACAAGACTGGCAACAGCACAAAAAAACATCAATAAGAAAGTTCAGAAGTGACTTTCTGAAAACTGTAAGAGGTCAGATAAGTGTGGCGTGCTCCAAAGATAACTATGGAAGAGAAGAATAAAATGAAAAAAGTGAAAGATCACATCACTATCCCAGTACCAATCCCAATCCCAGAGGCACAAAAGAACCATTAGGGGTGAAATTGATCCCAATGCAGAGGTTCCTGCATTGGGTGAAATTCATCTTAAAATAATAATTTATGGGGAAAAAATGTATCTCAGAACCTTTACCATTGTTTCACTAATTACAAAAAAGTCCAGAACAAAATCATGAGCGGTGACCAGACCTGAGGAAATTTTGAGAAAAATGATTCAGGAACACAATGTTAATTTCTAAATAGAATTTTGCTTTGCACCCCCTCTATAGTCATATGTGTGAGTACAGTTTTGTTCAAACAAAATTTTCACAGAGCATGAATTTGGGGTCTGTAGCTGAAATACATACAATCACAAAATAAAATTCATTGTGGATGGAAGAAGTTTATGAATATTAGTTCATCCAGTCTCAGAACAAAAGTAATATTATGTGAACAAAGTGACCAATCACACAGCTCCTACATAAAACAAATAAAGGAATACTCACAGAAAGCAAAAAGAACGAGGAGTACTTGTGGCACCTTAAAGACTAACATATTTATTTGGGCATAAGCTTTTGAGGGCTAAAACCCACTTCATCGGATTTTAGCCCACGAAAGCTTATGCCCAAATTAATTTGTTAGCCTCTGAGGTGCCACAAGTACTTCTCCTTCTTTTTGCTGATACAGACTAACATGGCTACCACTCTGAAAGCTGACACAGAAAGCAGTCAGCAAGCAACCCCATTGTGCAACCAAGTTTCAGCCTAAACAGCCAAATAGTTTTGAAGAGTGTACAAATTAGCAAAAAATTAGTCTATTCATGAGCAAAAACAGGGGCACATTTGTCAAACTGTTTAAGAACTAGTCACTTCTTTGTGGTGACACAAATATGACAAACTTGTTCTTTAATGATTGTTCATTCAGCAAGTCAAATTTGACCATTTCACTTTCACAAAGAGAAACAGAGACATGAAACAACATAGATGGAGGAAAGGAAAACAAACTGGTAATAAAAACATCCTTAACCTATGACATCTGGCACTTCCGAGAGACTGCACATCCAGCGTATAGGATGATGAAGTGGAACTTTGCAATGTGGGTTTTATTCCAGGTTCTGCCACTGACCTACTGTATGTATGACCTTGGACAAGTTTCTTCACTTCTTTGTTTTCCCTCCCATAATTTGTTTGTCTTGCTGTCACAGATCCACAGAATTGGTGCTCTGGGACAGCTTTGGAACAGTGCCTGGGAGGACCCCGACAGGGGGCCAGAACCCCTTAGGGTCTCACCCTTTCACTAGGGTAAGCCACTTGGCTTCACTGCCTCCCTGGATTGAACCTCAGAGTCTTCAGCACTCCTGCTTCACACTGAAGCTCCCATCAATAAGTCCACCTGAGTTAGACACCTGAGGGAGACTTGTACACCCAAAGGTAGCAATGCATCCCCACTTTCAGCATCTGCAATGGACTCTTACCCAGCATTGTAAAAGCAGTAGGGTTTATTAGCCATCTAGAACATAGCATAGAAAGTTCTTGGTTAGCACAGAGAAAAGAAAGTTACAGCTTGGTCCATTCTGGTTATCCAGAGCTCCAGCCAAGTAGTGTCCACTCTTGATTCCCACTTTGTCCCTCTTTGTTCCAGTTCCCAGGCCAGATCCACTTGGCCTCTCATCAATCCTTTGTTGTCTAGCTGGTCAAACACAGCTGGCTTCCTGTGGAGGGAGTGGGCCCTCAATGGTCGTCAGTTTCTAGGTAGTAAATATCCTGGTGATTGAATTTACCACTGTCTTCATGGACCTCCACTGACCTGGGACCCCAAACCTAAGACAGCAAGGCACCATTCACACCTCTGTCATAGTCTCCCCAGGAGTAAACAGCCTTTTCCCACAACCTAGTTAACCATGCAGCATATAGGGGAAACTGTGGCACACACAGTATTCAGACAAAATATTACAGAAAATTCCCACTCTGTCACACTTGCCCATTTATACTACAGGCTTTTCAGGGAAGAGACTGTTTCATTTTTGTGTTTGTACAGCACCTAGCAAAATGGAGCCCTGATCTCAGTTTAGGCCTCCAGAACTACTGTAAAACAAATTATAACTGTAATAATATACTAATAATAATGCCACAGCTGCCTAGTTTAGACAAGTTGAGAAAATGATACCATCTAATGGACGACATCTAAGAGCCTTACTCAAGACACAAGTAATGGTATCTAATAGCAAGAAATACCCCCAAAGCAAAAGGCCACAACTTTGTGTTGAGCTGTACACAGATCAGAAAGGTTTAGACGTGTACTTAAAAGAAATTTGGTAAGCAAAGCCATATTTGGTAAGCTCACATATCGCTACAAGCGAGGTCAGCATTTAAATCCTCTCCCCTCCCTTCTGTTTAGGGGGGAGGGGCAGGAAGAGGGAAGGCCACATTTGATGAAGAAAAGTCTTTTTGAAGTACTTGCTCCCTTGACAAGAGTTCTCAGTGTGGCAACACCTAAAATCAAGATACATCAAAGGAGTTTCAAAATAAACAGCAGCTGAATGAAAGCGAATGAGAAGATAGAAGGAATAAACAATAACTATGCGTATGTTTAAATCATCTGAAAGTGATTGCAGCAATGTGTAAAATATCTAGAAATAGATATTTAAATGGCAGCTTATTTCCCCAAGGAGAAAAAAAATCTGAATAAATTCTGTTTATACTAAACTGCATCCGTTTTCTCCTTTGGTGAATCACTGTAGGAGCTTTCCCTACCTCTCTGGTTCTCTATGTATAAAACAGAAACCGCTTTGGCTCCTGCCCAGATTTGCAGCCAAGAGATAGTGGATTTCTGGAAGCTAATTTAATGTCACTGTTCAAAGCCCACCACACTATGTAAACCTTGCATGTAAATGTTGCTTAGTACCTTTTGTGCCTGTTCTGCACTGGGGTGAATGTCACCCTAAAAGAACAAATGTCTTTGCTATGGAATGTACATAAAGAGGATGACGACTGAGGGGACAGCACATTTCTGAACCACTTTTCACAGTGCATTACTGCTAGGGCTTGAGGGCTGAGGAACCTTCCTTGGGCAACTTGCAATGTCTTCACCCCATAGCGAGGGGGCAATAGACAGGAATGCAGATGGAGTAAATGGGAGGTACAGGACAACAGGAAAACGAGAAGGAAGAGACATGAAGACACAAACAACATTAAGGCATTGGCTTTAGTTCCCAACAAACTCTCTTTCATGCTTTGCTATTGATGGAACTAACAAAACCACCTAAACAATGGGTCAAACCCAATGACGTTACACCAGACATTAACCTGTGCTAATATTGTTACTTTGTAACAGCAGTGTATCCTTTAGAAGACTTTTTTAGCTGATTTCAAATTAAATTCTTAAAAATTAAAAAAAAAATAAAAAAGCAGGGGCGCAAGCCTATTCTCCATGGATGTCATAAAAGAGTAAACTAATACTGTCCAATACCATGGCTTTGTATTTCCTATATTTACAATGCAAATCATAATAAATGTATTCAAACAGTATCCTAGCAAACATTTACTTTGCAGCACCACTGTAGTTATATTTTAACAGGGTGACAGAATCATGGCCTTTCCTCGGTGGTGGGTTTGTTTGTTTGCCTGCTTTTTGAATGTTCAAATTTCAAGTCTCCTTGCAATAAATGTTTTATAACTAACAAGGAAAGATTAATATTTTGGGTCAAATATTATCTGACAAGATGATGTTCCAGCAGTCATTATCAGTCACTTCTCTCTTTCATGCAATGGATAAGAAGTACAGTATATCAGTCATGGGACTCCTTTAAAATGCCTTGTTTTTAATCTATGTCTGATTGTGATGGCATATGGCAGACAGGAGGGCACCAGCAGAATACTTCAGATTCATTTCACATATGTTGAACACAAGGTGTTTAAAGATAAGGCTCTAGATACTAATGTACATACTTTTACATTGCCCCTATGTCAAATACTGTAGCATGCTTGATACGTGCTCTAACTGTGCTGTAGCAGCAACTGCAGATTGTTTGATAGTACTTTTTCACTGATATACTTTACACACACACACACACACACACACACACACACACACACACACACACACACACACACACACACACACACAGAGAATAATTAAAAATATGACAGATGAAAACTGATATCAAGCCTAATTCTGCAGTCCTTAGCCAAACAAAGTAGACATTGCCATTATTACATGTGGGTAATATTAGTATTATTTGCATTATTTCATAGCACTCAGTAGTGTGATTGGTGCCTCCCAGTTCAGATATGCAAACATGTTCCCCATCCGGATGCATTTTCAGTCTAGTCTCATGCAAAGGCAGAATGAAGAGGGCCACAAACCATGCAGGGGAGGCGGGAAGGGGGCTGGAGTTTCATATGATCACTGCTTGATAGGCAGGCTGAAATGTAGGTCACTTTCACTCATATTCTCTCCCTGTTTTGCTCTCATATTTATCTAATGCATCTATCACCATGAATGAAGCCATTTATTGCTTCTGATATATGGTTCTCCAGTTATAAACCAATTCTCATTACTCGTCTCAAAGCATATTAGGTAAGATTCTCTCGTCCAGTCCAGGCCCTTTGTGAAGCTCTGTTGGTGTGAAGGTGTTCTAAATTGGCAGTAACTTACTAGCAGAGAATTCCTCAGCTGGCATAGGCCCTGCAGAGCCAATTTCTTTGCAAACCCCTCTCCTAGCCCTCGTGTAGGAAACGTGGCAGAGGTAAGAGAGGGAATGGCTAGAATGCGCTGATAATTCTAAGTGGGTGAATGGTCCCCAGTTTGGGGTCATATATTGGTGGATACAGTTTAAGGTAGCCCTCAGGCTGCTCAAATCTGAAAATTGGCAAGACCATTACCTAGCAGTCTGACAAGCACCTGCCACCCTCCCTCTGCCACACCCAGTGGAGACTGTGTGCAGCAGATTAATATATAACTGATTATCTGGTTTATTAGATTTTATGCCAGTTGTCCTCTGTACATAGTGTCCTGGATTGTTTAGTTTAATATAAAACCATTAAGCTATCAGTTACAGGAAGCCTCCTTTGTACTCTGTCAATCTGTAAAATGGCCACATGTCCTGAGCTTCCTGTTCCTGGGGACTGCAGATTAGTGAATAATAATCTATTCTTTTCCTTCCTTGTGAAACAGTTTTTTCATTCCAGTTAACTCAGTTACTTATGCTATGTTAAATACAAATCTGTATTTCCTCCTTAATGTTTACTAGATCAGCCCAAAAAACATCACATCACTCTCAATATGCCCCTGTAGCACTTATAGTGTAGACTAGTTTAGAGACAGGAGCTGAAGGCACTTCATATGCTTAAATCCAACCTGGTGCATCTCAATAACAACTGGAACACCTGGCTAAATGCAGGGGCATTTTACTAGGGCTGGCAGATAAGGGAAGTTTGCAAATACTCTGGGTACACGGGCTTAAAACAATTACAATTTAATGTAAAAATTGTAGTTCCTATTTGAGCCCTAAGGAGGACAGTCGGGCTTCTCTAACCTAGTGACTGGGATGCCTCTCCAACTGGGTTGCCAATTTTGGTTGGATGTATTCCTAGAGATTTCATCACATGACATAATCTTTAATTAAAGATTAATCTTTAATTCCTGGAGACTCCAGGCCAATCCTGGTGGGTTGGCAACCCAAATCCAGTCTCTGCTAGAGACAAACAGGAGCTTGCAGGTTTCCACCTCAGGAGCAGTTAGTGATGGGTCTCACTGGGACCCCTCTGCACTAGCTGCCTGGCCAGTCTCTGCTGCTTCCCCATGAGATCTGCACAGACCTGAGTCTGGCAGCAATGTCCGGCAGTCACTCCCAGTTCCCCGGCTCCTGCTGCAGACGGCTATGCACGCCGTTCCCCAGCAGCTTTCCCTGCACCCACATTCCCTGCAGCTTCTGGCTTGCCACGTGGCTGCCATTTCCCCAAGTTCCAGGTTCCTTCCTGGGCAGGGCCAGTGCAAGGATGTTTCGCGCTCTAGGCAAAACTTCCACCTTCCCCACGCCCCCGCCCTGGGAAGCCCCTCCCTCCCCCCCGTGGCAACTCCCCCCCTCCACCCTGAGGCACCCCACTTGCGGCAGCTCCCCACCCCCCCACCCTCCGCCCTGAGGCACCCCTCTCCGCCCCTGCTCCACACATGAGCACAAGCACTCTAAGCAGCCGTCGCTGCTTCACTTCTCCCGCCTCCCAGGCTTGCGGCACCAATCAGCTTCGGCACTGCATGCCTGGGAGGAGGAAGAAGTGAAGCAGTGACAGAGTGCTCAGGGAGGAGGCGGGGCAGGGGTGAGCTGGGGTGAGGAGTTCCCCTGCATGTCCCACCCCCCCTTACTTGCTGCAGGCAGCCCTCCCCGCACTCCCCTGCACCAGCTCCTTCCGCCTAAATGCCGGCGGCGACTGGGGCGGCCGAAGATCCGGCTGCCATGGTTGCTGCTGAAGAAAATGGCACCTTCCAAATCCCAGTGCCCTAGGCCCAGTGCCGCCTAAGTCACCTAAATGGTTGCACTGACCCTGTTCCTGGGTCAGAGTCATCCATAGACTTCCTGCCCTCCCCTCTATCAGCCAGGAGAAGGAGATGTGCTCACATGGCTGTCTCACAGCGACAGAGATCAGTGAGGAGAAGATTAATGGGAACAGTAGTTTCCAGCTTAGCAGATTCATCACAACACTTTCTCCTTATTTCCCCATCTTCCAGTGTTGGTCAGATAGCTCATATTGCCCTGAAAGTTCACAGCCAACCCTACTGCATCTTGGCAGTGGGTTACAATAGATGACTCTTGCAGTCCCTTCTAACCCTATGGTTCTATGATTCTATGTGAAACGGGGCCCCCTTGAGGCAACCTCTTCCCCCCGCCCTCCAGCATGTCTCCTACCCAGAACTATGCAGTTTCCAATTTGGGCACTAGGATTCCAGCAACAGTGTTCCTCCCACCACTGCTGTGTGGAACTGGGGAATGAAACTGCAGGAAGGAGCCAGCTAGAGACTCCAGTCAGTAGAAGCATCCTCAAAATCCAAGCAGAGCCATTCAAACGTCCATGATTTCAGAGAATTTTCTACAGTTTTGACTGGGCTTTCTCTGCTTTGTGCTGATGGGCTGTTTTCTTCAACCTCTCTCAGTCTTTTTAACCTCAGCCTCACTTCACTCCTACCTCTCTTAACCTCCTCTCCCCATCCTTGTCCCCCTCACCCTCTTTCCTTCCATATTGCCTCTTCCTTCCCCTTTTCTTTCTAGTTAGCTTATCCCCTCCTGACTAAATCTCCCCGCATCCTCTGTGAAAAGAAAAAAATCACGTAACTAACATACTATTTACTGCAATCACATTGTTCACTCTGTTTGTGTGTTAGGGTCGGGAAAGGAGATTGCCTGTGTAGGCTGTAAGTTCAGGGCAGGAACCATCTACACCTCTACCCCGATAGAATGTGACCCAATATAACACGGGTTCACATACAACGCGATAAAGCTCTGTCACGCTGCTCTGAGCAGCATGTTAAGGGTGCCAGGCCAGGCGGGGGCAGAAGGGTTTGATAAAGGGAAGAGGGTCTTGGGGGTGGTCAGAGTTTTTTCCCCCTCCCCAGGGTCTGGGGGGCAGGAGCTGTGGGAGGGCACTTTTAGGGGTCCTGCAGTCCCAGAGTGGCCCAGGGGGTTAGCGGGGGGCTAGGAGCAGCCAGCTCTGTTTTCCTCGACCCAGCCCCAGCCGTGTCTCTCTGGAGGAGGTTGAGGGAAGGGATCCCCCCACACTCATCCCCCCCGCACTCACCAGCAGCAGCAGAAGCGGAGCAGCCTGGCCCCAGCCCGCTCCACTCCATCAGCTCCCAGCCACAGCGCTCCACTTCCCGCCGCCGGTGAGTACGTGGGGCCATCCTTTCCCCAATCTCCCTGCACTCACCGGCAGTGGGAAGCGGAGCGCTGCAGCTGGGAAGTGGCAGAGTGAAGTGGGCTGGGGCCGGGCTGCTCCGCTTCCCGCTGCTACCAGTGAGTGCCTGTCAGGAGTGGGGGAAATAGAGGTTGGAGCAGCCAGGGGACAGGGGGATTGGGTAGGCAGTGGGGTCCTGGGGGTGATTAGGTAATTGGAGGGGGCAGTCAGAGAACAAGGAATGGGGGGTAGGGGCAAATCAAGTTTGATAAAATGCGGTCTCACCTATAACGCGGTGAGATTTTTTGTCTCCCGTTATATCGGGGTAGAGGTGTACTACTATGTTTGTACAGGGCCCAGCACAATGGGGGCCCATTTTTTGCTGGTCTTTAAGAACTATCGTTATGAACCAGATTAATAATTAATCATAATTTACTTTGATGTATCAAAACAGTGCCTTAAAAAAACCACAACAGCAACCTTTGCAGGGTTCCAAGAGTGCAGAGGGAGGCACACTTCTGACTGGGGGACTTACTTTCTAGCTCCACCTGTAAATATACATTAACAAGGGGAAAAAAAATTGTTCTAATGACCTGTTCCCTCAAAGCCATATGCACATGCTTAACTTTAAGTATATGAGTAGTCTCTTTGGCATCAGAGGGACTATTCACAGGTAGAAAGTTGAGTCTGTCTGATGTCTTGATGTGCCTGTCTTTCTAGTTTTAGGGCCTAAGATTTTACATGCAAGTTACATTTAGAAATGCTATTAATATTCTCAGGAGCTCCAGCAAATGAAAAGGCCCCATGTTCATGCTAAATATTTATTTTTATTGGCTGAGCTTTAATAAATGAATTAGAAGATTATGAAAGGGATGCATATTTTCTCCTGGAAACTAGAAATGTGTTATTTTGGAAATGTTCTCATGCCATTATAACAGACTCAAAATGCATTTGGTAGGATGCCAAGGTATAAATAGCGTTACTAATATAAAATAATCATGAGAGGGTTATGTTTATCTAACCGAGTATGTTTTTTGAAGATAAATGAAGCTTTCAAGCTTGTAGTCTGTCAGAAGGCAATTTTTTTTCTAAATATTTGTGATTCTGAAGGTCAAGAGGCAAAGAATTATTTGAAAAGAAAAACCTATCAACTTCAGACAAAAACAAGGGAAGGTGCTGAAAATACTAGACCAGGATGAATTACTATTTATATGAAATCATGAGTTATTCTCACTAACCAGATTTTCCCACATTTCTTATTTGTAATAATGTACCAAATCATTTCTCCAAATAAATTACAGACACTGGATTACCTGTAAATAGAATCCTATGATTATTACTTAGTCATTGTGTGTGACTGGTCACATAAGTCTCATAGTATTATTTTCTGGTCCATGATTGGATGACCTAAACTCAAGAGACAGGCCTGAACCAACCAGCCACTGGAGCATTGAATCCCACAGAGAATTAGGGAAGAAGCATTTTAGGAGAAGAGAGGACAGCAGGCCTACCAACAGAGAATTTTAGTGCATTTTATGTCATTTCCTGACTTCTTTTGCACACAGAAGTTTGGCTAAATACAGTTGTAGACCCCAAATTTTAAAACATCTGGGTTCTTTCCTAACACATAGAGAAAGAGAGCAGGAGATGTATTGGTTGTTTAGTCTATTTCCCCTTGTCACAGTGACCACCAAGTAATTGGAGAGACTTTTTGCTGTGTCTCCCGCCTCCACATTTCTGCCTATGATAGCAGAACTGATGGCCCTCCCTTCTCTGAGCAGCTCTTTGACATTGCATTGAAAGGTGTCCCATATCCGTATCTCAGTGCCGTGTGTAGAGGATAGGACTGCTTCATAGTGTACTTGTTGTCAGGCACTACCCCACTTCAGACAGCGGGTTCTTTGTTCTGGGATTGGAACATTTTGGAAGTATCTCCAAGCAAGAGATTATTTGGATATTGCAGCATTATTTTCCCCCACTCCATGTCCCTCTCATTTATATTATATAGACCCAGGTCTTTCTGAAACCAGACTGAGACCACACAGAAATACATAGTCTTCAGAAGGAATATGGTAGCTTTATAGTGCAAATTTTTGAATGGAAAATTGAAATCTATGACTCACTTCACCAGATAAAGCGGACTGGACCTGCTAGCACATAAGACCAATTGTCAAAGCCCATCCCAAAATGCATAGGTGACCATTACGCACGCACACACAAAACAGGTAATCATACATGGGAAATTGCACCTGCAAAGTTTTAAATACACAGTGTAGTAAGACTGTGAATTTTATTGTGTATTTTGAAAGTTCACTTTTATACAATATACCACATAGTAGATAGTAAATGGGAAAGTCAAATATGCTGACCCACATATGATGTATTCCAAGAAAACAGTATGTGATACTCTAAGCCTGTTAGCTCTCTTCATAACCATGGTAGAGTCTCTGAAATCAGTGTAGGTACAGTGGTGTAAAAATGTGTGAATAAAGGAAAATCTGGGCCAATACATTATACATGAATAGTGACATTATGTCTTTAAAAGACTTCTAGCTATTTGCTTAAGCAGCTGCTGAACTGCAGGCAACCATGTTGAAAAGACTAGCCAGAGGCACCAAGCAGATGACATGCAATTTGCTGAGTTCCTGCAAAATAATTTTAACTGCAAGCACTTAGAATGGATGTTCAGAGTGCAACAACATGTGCTTCTTGAAATAGCTATAGAGACATAGCTTCAGAGTTTAGAAGCCCACTAGAGGGTTACTACAATAACAGAGCACATGCAAGTACCCTTCTAAAAATCTTTCCACTGTATATAAATAAACCCATTGCCAGCCAGTTATTTTAACACTCTCTCTCTTATTGACTCACAGTGCTTCTGGTTGGCATGTTGATTTACTTCCTGGAAGATCTAGTTCATTTCCTTATTTATCTCTTTTCCTCCTTCTCTACTTGTTTTTCATTATTAATAGCCGATGTGTCTTCTCCAAAGAGTTGACACCACAAAGAGCACTTTGTTCAAGATGGCCCAATATAATGCAGATCGTTTGTTTGTTTGGTTGTTTAAAAAGCCATATACAAACTATGAAAGGTCAAAGAGACTCTTAGTGGTTTGCAACCTGTAGTGGGGCAGTCACCCCGCTCAGGCTCAGAAAGAGTTAAAAGCCGGCCCTTGGAGTGGGCTGGGGCTGAAAGCAGATGAGGAGGGCTGATTGGGTAGGCAGCAGCCGATGTGGCCACGTCCAATTAGGGTCCAGCTAGCCCTGATAAAATGACTGGGAGGTAGGCAGGGGGAGTCTCATTCCAGTGATGGAGTGGGAAGGATCTGGTTAGAGAAGGGTATCTCAAACAGAGCCATGCCGGGGAAGGATAGGCAGAGCTGGGGAACTCTGGCTAGGCAAGTCCCCAGACTGAGGCTGTGCTAAAAGGGCCTGTGGTGGTACTGAGGGTGCAACCAGGCCAGGAAAAGGCAGCAGGTCCAAACCCCCTTCTCAGTGATGAGCAGCCATTTCAGACTACAGTCTGCCCCTGAGAAAAGGAGCTATATCAGTGGTTCTCAAACTTGTTCCGCTGCTCCAGGCCACTGGGAGCCATGATTGGCCAAACCGGCGGATGTGGCAGGTACACAAATGGGCCTGGCCTGCCAGGGGCTTTCCCTGCACAAGCAGCAGAACAATTTTGGGAACCACTGGTCTAGATGAAGACTGGCAGTCAGTCACTGAGGCAAGGTGGGCTTTGGGGAATGGGGGCTCTCCAGGGAGGGGAGGATCCCTTAATGATGGGGCACTGCTGCGGGGCAGTACCCCAGAAAAGGGGCACTGTGGGCCGGGAGGGACGTGGGACCTGAATGAAAGGGTGGTACTAGAAAAAGGGAGAAGCAGGTGGCCGCAAGGGAGATGCTGGCCAGCAGGAGGCGCTTAGAAGCTGAAAGAGCTAATTCCCAGACCAACCAGCAGGAGATGCCATGCTGGTGAGTGCTCCGCCTTGTTAGATATGGTGGCGAATGCAGGCATAAACAGTCACCCGGCTACAAGGGGAAGGAGAAGGACTGGGAATAATTGCCTGGAGGGGACAATGGATCCTGGTTACGTGGAGGTGTTCTTTGCTGAGGGTTCCTGCACTGTTCCAGGCTGGGCTCCAGGGTCACGCCTCCTGAGGAAAGTGGCAGTCCGACAGCATGAGAGGCTTCAGAGACTTGTACATGAGGTCAAGGAGACCCAGCAGAGGCATTGTGAGGTGCAGTGGGCCCTGCAGGAACAGTTGAGATGGCTGGCAGAGGAACAACAGGACCTGGTAAAACTACTCAGAAGGGAGTTTTGGAGGAGCCGTGGAGAAGGGCATGAGAAGCCAAGTGCCAGGGCCAGGAAGCCTGTGGCAGAGCGCAGGGCTTGTTATGTCTGCGGGTAGTGTGGACATTTAAAAATGGATTGTTCCTACTGGGATGGAGGCAGGGCGCCTCACCCAGAGCAGGGAAAGGGGCAAGTCCCTAAGACAGCCCACCTGGTGAGGAGAATCAGGGGGCTACAGACATTTTCTGCCTGTGGACAAAAAGGACACTGTAGGAGGAGTGCCCATGCCCAACTTGGAGGGTCCAGGTGAGCCCCTGCAAGAAGGGGGGACCTGGGACAGACTGAGAGAGGCCCAAGGCAGCAAAGGGGTGGAGAGTCTGGTTTGGCTGCCCTGAGCAGGACCATATGAGGGTGGCTGAGGAAGAAGGGGCTGGAGGACCAAGAAGGGTCAAAGGCAAGCAGGAGGGATGCTGCGGTGATAGCGGTAGACCTGCCTGCAAGCCATCCTGGAGAGATGGGTGAAAAGGAGACTGGGACAGAGTGGGCCCAGCAAGAGGCCGGGACCCAGACAGTCATGGAGCAAGCCACTGCATGGACCCAGACTCTCAAGGAAGAGGTGTTGGGGGACTCTGGCCTGTGTGCAGCGCTAGATACTGCAGAGCAGGCCTGCTGCAAAGCAGAGGCAAATGCCAGGGAATGGGAGGCAGTGGTAGACGAACAAGAATGTCTGTGTAAGCAGCTGGTTGAGGCTGAGAAGAGGTGAGCACACCCAGAGGGGCATCCCCGGGGCGCACCAGGCAGAAGCCCCTGGTACGCCAGGGATGGTGATCTTGAAGGAGGGGGTGTGCCAGGGCAATCATCCCGCTCCGGCTAAGAAAGAGTTAAAAGCCAGCCCTTGGAGAGGACTGGGGCTGAAAGCAGATGAGGGAGGCTGATTGGGTAGGCAGCCGCAGGTGTGGCCACACCCAATTAGGGTCCAGCTAGCCCTGATAAAAGAGCTGGGAGCTAGGCAGGGGGAATCTCACTCCAGTAGTGGAAGGGGAAGGACCGGGCTGCTGGCTAGAGAAGAGTATCTCAAACAGAGCCATTCTGAGGAAGAACAAGCAGAGCTGAGGAACTCTAGCCAGGTGAGTCCTGAGGCTGAGGCCATGCTAAAAGGGCCTGTGGTGGCACTGAGGCTGCAGTGGTGCGGCCAGGAAAAGGCAGCAGGTCCAAACCCCCTTGTCAGTGATGAGTGGCCATTTCAGACTACAGTCTGCCCTTGAGAAAAGGGGCTAGATCAGAGGTAGGCAACCTATGTCACGGGTGCCGAAGGCGACATGTGAGCTGATTTTCAGTGGCACTCACACTGTCTGGTTCCTGGCCACTGATCTGGGGGGCTCTGCATATTAATTTAATTTTAAATGAAGCTCCTTAAACATTTTAAAACCCTTAGTTACTTTACATACAACAATAGTTTAGTTATATGTTATAGACTTATAGAAAGAGACCTTCTAAAAACTTTAAAATGTATTACTGGCACACGAAACCTTAAATTAGAGTCAATATATGAAGATTCGGCACAGCACTTCTGAAAGATCACTGACCCCTGGACTAGATGAAGACTGGCAGTCAGTCACTGAGGCAAGATGGGCTTTGGGGAATAGGGGTTCCACAGGAAGGGGAGGATCCCTTAGTGTGATGGCAATGCTGTGGGGCAGTACCCTGGAGAAGGAGCGCTGTGGGCTGGGAGGGACGTGGGGCCTGAACGAAAGCGTGGTACTAGGGAAAAAAGAAGAAGCAGGTGGCAGCAAGGGAGACACTGGCCAGCAGGAGGTGCTCAGAAGCTGGAAGAGCTAATTCCCAGACCAACCAGCAGGAGGTGCCATGCCGGTGAGTGCTCCTCTGCTTTGTTATACAACTACAGTGTGCTTCAGAAAGCAGACTGAACTGTTAGATTGTATGTGTGTTCTACAGTAATTCATTACTTCCATGATGCCAGGTCAACTCATATTTCCATTAGGTCAGTTGCTGAGCATCACAAGGGGATTTAGCTGGCCTATTTTCTACATATTTATGTACAAAATAGATTTAGTCTATATTTTACAGAAAGAATAAGGCAGTGACTTAGTTTCTCTTCTTTCTTTTTAAATAAAGTAGCCTCAGTTTGGGTTCCATGCAGTTGTACTCCACCAATTTTTAGGTTCTTTGTACAATCAGCATTCAACTATTTCTCTTACCACATTTCAGTGGCTTTTGGAACCTAGTCCCATCCCTGTGGTAGGGGATTTCTTTACTTGAAAGTTGAGTTCCACAGAATAACAATCAATTCCTGTAACAGAAGATATCCCCTTTCTTCAGGGAAGATGAATTTTAAGGGAGCAAGACTGTATACCAGGAAGTTTTCTAGCCTGAAAGTTTTGAGGTTAGGTTAGTATTTACTGGCATCTTATGGATTTGCTACATTGAGCTGTGCAAACTTGTATGAACAAATAAGCTTTAAAAAATGTAGGGCCTAAAACAATCAGTTATGGGTATGATTCTATTGATAATTAATAGTATTGCATTGCCCTTCAGACAACTTCAAAATTAGTAAATTATATCTGTGCTTAAAAAAAAACAAAACACTAGATGCTTTCTACATGTTTTATACACAAAGGTATAAGCATAGGAAGTTGTGGTAGTCACAGGGTGAAATTCAGGCTCTAGTAAGTCAATGGGAGTTTTGCCATTGAATGCATCCATGAACTGTATTACACAGCTTACACAAACTACTACATACAGACCACTAACTGGAAGAATCCTACAGGATCTCTCCCTAATTTACTAACAACTAAAGTGTGGAATGGGGTGTTTAAACTCCTTTTTTCAGGTGCAAGAAAATTTTTGGCTTTTTTTTTTTTTTCTGGTCTGAAGATATGCAGAGCCTGTGTCCTTACACTCGCAGGTGTGGAAATGCTACAAATACAAGAAGTGTGAAGAACAGGAAAATATACAGTAATTGGGAACTCACTAACTTCTTTTTCACTGTAAAGTGAGTCCTGGCATAAAAAGATTTGTTGAAACAATTTTTAAAAATGTTTAATGGGGCCTTATGAACTGTACAAACAATATAAACACATAAGCAATCTACGTGTTAACTATATGTGATGACACTGACAAAAGCCAATCACGCATTCACCCATTTTCTGATAATTAACAGCTCTTATCTGACAGACGCCATTTCCTACACATGCTTTTGCTCAGTGACAAGACGTGAAAAGTTTGCTGAAGGCAGGACTATTTTTGGCCACAGTGACACTTGCGTTGCTATGAGATCTCAGATTAGTGGGTAATTAGGTACACAATGATTTCACACAGCTGATCTGTAAAACCAAGAAGACAATGTGGTTTACTTCCCTGCCATGTGTGTATAAGTATGGTCAAAAATTATGGACAAACAACTTGTTTTCTTTTGGTACTATTTAAAGAGACAGGCTACATCCTGCTCCCCTGTGGGAACCCCCTAAAAATACTGGTTTATAATGCAAATGTAGAAATCCTATAATCATTGCCATCATAGGAAAATTGCCAAATGCCTCCAGATACAGCACATGCAGTTTTCAGTTCAAGTCTGTCAGAGCTGGAATACCTTCACAGCTCTTATTAAAACTACACCGTACTAGCTAGCTCTTGTTCATTACTGAATTGTAACTCAGCTCACTAACCTTGCTCCCTGCCCTCTGTCACTGCTCCTCATCCTACACATTTGCCCTATGAATTTGGAAGTAGGCGCTCTCTGCAGCATAGTCCTGGTATGCATGAAAGCATGAGTATTTTGATTTTTCTTAATGAATGCAGCCCCCATTGCAGGGAATGAAACCCACAAATAAGCATGTAGGGGTCTTGAATGGGGGTGTGGAGCTAAGTTGTATGGGTAAAGTAACAAGCACTGTACCTATTTCTTTCTGTAGCTCTACTGCAATAGCCAGCTACAGTATTTTCTGTATTCAGTGTGTATGTAAATAGCAAAAACATGTTGCGTCTGACATTGAAAGATTAGCCTTCTTGACCACATGCCTGGGTAATGATTAATTCATCGTTTTAATTATAGGGCCTTTATGTAGATAAAAGCACTATTGACTGACTCAATTACAGCCCCAATGACAGAAGCAAATCTATTTTTCAATATTTTTGGCTAGCACAAGGCTCCCATAGAGCAAATGCACCTGGTCTCAGTGCTGCCTGTGCCAAACTTACATTTGCAGTAGGGATAGAAAAAACATGTGCATCAAGTAGAGAAAACACAGCCCACAATATTGAAGCATGAGCAGAGTGGCATTCATCTTAGTTTTTCCATTTTTCTTTTGTCCTCTTAAGTTGAACTATGGGGGCTGGATCATAGCAGTTAGGTCACAGACTTGTGCAGGGCAAAGCACAGAGCTGCATCATCCCAGTGGGAAGACCAGAGAGATTGTGCCCGAGGCAGACAAGTCTTTCCCCATGCTGCTCTTTGAAAGAAGGGATCTACAGTCTGGTTCATTCTTCCTAATAGATGAAGCAGTTGTTTGTCCCTGTTGTCCCCATTCCACAACTTGTTACAGAGGTGGGTGGGACTACGATCCCATCTTCTGTCTGTCCTCTTTTTTTGAGCATATTTTTAAGTTTGCGAAGATTAGATTTTTTTTTTCAGTAAATGTTAGTAAACTTCGACTGCTCTGTACCCACACAAACCAACAAAAATATCTCCATCAAAAATAATCAAAATTTACAGGCAGGCAAAGTAAGAACAGTGCTGACTGGTAACTTGTTCAAGTTTGATTTAAGGATATTTACTTTGTATATTTTGACGTGATGTTTTAAGTTTTAAAGATTTAACATTTTGAATCAGAATGTCTACTATCATTAAATAATTATTGTCTGACCTTCCCACAACTGCGAAAATTCGAAATGATTTTAAAAAATTGAAAAGACTTACAAATAAACATTGATATTATTCTTCAAAATTATAAAAATATGAAACTGATGTCTGCCAAATCTACATATTTTGCATCCTTGTGTGCTAAAACAAGGACCTTGCTATAGTGGGTTTTCCTATTATGGATTGCATGTTACAAGTTATCATCCTTTCTTCTTTTTTTTTTCAACTCTTCAGTCTCTGTGAGTATCCTCACACATTTGGGTTCTGAAAGGAATTTGTTAAAGCCCTCACTTTGAAATGAGCATCAATTTAGTTTGAGCCCAAATGATGCAACACACACTGTACCACCCAACACTGGGGACCTTTTCTCCCTGCAGGGAATCAGAGGAAGCTGGCAGGAGAATATAATTCTCTTTTCTTGCTAGGTACTATATAGGTCTCAAATGGTAACTGTAAATGGGGAATCATCACCTAGTGCAGGGGTCTCAAAGTCCCGGCCCCTGGGCCATCTGCGGCCCGAGAAACTCCCCACTGCAGCCCACAGAGGAGAAATGCATGCAGCCCCGTGGCCAGCAACATCTACTGTAGGTGCCACCCCCCGCAGCTCACATTAGCTGGGGCAGAGGAACAGAGATACCATCATCAGTTGCCGGGCAGAGGCAGCCATGGAGGCAGCATCACTTTTTCCACAATGAATATAAACAAGTCAAAATACTGAACACAACTATCTGATGCACACCTTGCTGCAATCCTGAAGGTTTCAACTGCTCAGTCATTGAGGCCAAACATCAACAAACTGACACAACTGAAGCATTGCCAGGTGTCTGGCAAACACTAAAAACTCTCCAGCAGGTGAAGAATTGTATAAAGTTGTGTGACAGCTTTATTATTTCCAAGAAATTCGAAATAAAAAATACAATATAAGTTTTCTTTTCTGAACACCATCTTCAGTGACATTATTGGCCTGCTGGGAGGATTTGAGGACTGACACTGGCCCTAAGGTAAATTGAGTCTGAGACCCCTGATCTAGTGGGTGTGTTTTTAATGGCTTCCTTAGGGATCAGTTCTTGGCCCTACACTATATGACAAGGAAGAAAACATAATATCATCACAGATAAAGTTTGCAGAAGACTCAAAGACTGAGAGAGTGGTAAATGATGAAGAGGACAGGCCATTGATACAGTGATATCTGGATTGCTCAGTAAACTGGACACAAGGAAACAATATGCATTTTAATATGGCCAAATGTAAGGTCATACCTATAGGAACAAAGAATGTAGGTCATACATACAGGATTGGGGATTTTATTCTGGGAAGCAGAGACTCTGAAAGTTTTGGGGGTCATGGTGGACAATCAGCCGAATATGAGCTCCCTGTGTGGCGCTTTAGCCAAAAGATCTAATGTGATCTGTGGATGCATAAACAGAGAAATATTGAGTAGGAGTAAAGAGATTATCTTACCTCTGTATTTGGCACTGGTGTGACCACTGCTGGAATACTATATCCATTCTGGCATCCACAATTCAAGAAGAATGTTGATAAATTGGAGACCAGACAAAGTGGTTACTGGTTTGTTATTTTCTGTTTATTTTGGGTGAGAGAAATAAGCACAAGAAAGCAGGAAAATAACTACCAGTGAGGCAGCTACAAAACTAGAGCTGACCAGACTGGAAGCAGAAGAGAAGGCAAAGGACCGTGAGTTTCAATTGAAGCTCAAAGAAGCAGAGGCAGCCAGGGAGGAGACTGCACACAGAAGGGCTATGGAGGCAGAGGCAGCCAGGAAGGAAGCTGCTCATAAAAGAGCCGTGGAACTCAGGCAGCTGGAGGCTGACCAAAAAAGGCAGGAGAAGGAGAGAGAGAAGCGGCGAGCTCTGGAGTTAAAAAACAGAGAAATACAGGCCCAGATTGAGGCCTAGAAGCATGAACTGACTGTTATGGACTGAAAGAGACAAAACCATGCAGCAGCTAGCTCCACTTCCCCCAAAATCCACAAATGGGAATGATTATGTCTGCAGTATGATGAGTCCAGTGATCTTTCCAAATATTTCATCACCTTTGACAGACTATGCAAAAAATGACTACGTTGAAGGCAAAATTGACTGGAAGAGCTCTGGACATATTCAGTTGCCTATTGCTGATGCTTCAAACTATGGTAAATTTAAGGAACTGGTTTTGAAACAGTTTCAGATTACACCTGAAACCTACAGGGTTAAATTCAGGAGTCTTAAGAGGGAATCTGGATTGAATAATGTGGTTTATGTAAATGAAATGAGATTTGTTAGATAAGAGGGTCAGGGGAAAAGGTATTGCAAGCTTTGAAGGGGGGATAGCTCAGTGGTTTGAGCATTAGCCTACTAAACCCAGGGTTGTGAGCTCAATCCTTGAGGAGGCCGTTTTAGGGGTCTGGGGTTTGTTCCTCCTTTTAGCAGGGGGTTGGACTAGATGACCTCTTGAGGTCCTTTCCAACCCTGACATTCTATGATTCTAAGGAATGTGTGATTTGGTTACTCAGGAACAATTCCTAAATATGTTGATGTAAAACTATTTGTGGGACAAAAAGGTGGGTGGATTGGCTGAGTTTGCAGACTCTTTCAAATAGTCACAAGCTGAAATTAAACATAAACCACTGGCAGAGGGGTACAGGGTTGGTAGAAAGCAGAATTACCATTTTACTCCTGGGGAAAAGGAGGCTGGGCATTCACCTCCCCATTCCCCTGGTACTCGCCTCAGGACTTCTGGACAACCAGGGGATCCAAGAAGGTGCTTTCACTGAAATTCCCCAGGGCACCTTAAAACCAGCTGTCCCAAATTAAAGGAAAGTAAACCTCCTTTGTCCCATGTTAGCTCAGTTGCCCTCAGCCTTGATGCCCCAGAGGGCACTCCTACCTCTTATCACACCAGCTTGCTGGACATGGGGCCTAGTGAAGCTGACAGGGAGCACCTCAAGGTTATCAAGAATGATGGCATGCAGTTTCTGGGGTGGAGGGATACTGCAGCTCAGTTCTCTCTGGTTCAACCAAGTGTGGTTCCAGATGCTAGCGTTTTGACAGGGCAAATGACCCACATTAAGGGGGTGAGGCCGCAAAGGGTCCCTGTACCCCTGGCAAAGGTTCATGTGGAGTGGGAAGGTATGGAAGGCGATTTATTGGTGGAGATGCTCGAGGACATCCCCGCAGACATGTTGCTGGGAAATGATTTTTTTCAGCAAAACTAGGACTGTTAGTGTGGTAACTTGCAGCATGAAGAAAGGCAGTGAGAGGCTCCTAGAGGCGGAGGAGAGAGCACTACCTGTCGGTGAGGAGGCTGTTCCGGCTGATGACTGTAGGTCTGATGCAGCTGAACAGCTAACACATCCTGCCACAGGGAACACGGGGGTGGGTGACTTGGAGGGAATCCCCAGAAACAGGGCAGGGACCTTGGAACCCACAGAGGAGGTGGGGGAGGATCCCATTGACATGACAGTGCAGGGAGGCGAGGTGCTTCCAAGTATGGGAGATGCAGAGCCAGGCCTCTGCTCAGCTGAGGACAACAGCTCTGAGGGGCGGGAGAGATGCAGTCAGTGCCTAGGGATGGGGATGCTATCTTGAGGGTTGTCTGTCAGGAATTTGCAGCTAAACAAAGGGCTGACCCCTCCCTTGAGAGCATAAAAAAGTGTATCTTGGAGGGAATTCCATGAAGGGGGTGGGGAGAAGTTTTTTTGAAGAGGATGGGAAACTATATAGGGAGGCCTCCTGTAGGGAAAAACCGAGACCCCGGTCAACCCTATAAGTAGTGGATTGCACCCAGCCAACACTGGGGTGGGGGGGATTAGTGCTGGTAGCACATGACAGTCTCTTTGCTGGTCACTTGGGGGTATGGAGGACTTATGACAGGCGAGGAGGAATTTCTAATGGCCAGGAATACAGAGTGATGTGAGGGATCATTGTAGGACTTGTGCAGTGTGTCAGGAGAGGAAGAAACAGGTGAGACTCTATAAGGCGCCACTGCATCCCTTGGCTGTTATTCAGGAGGCATTCCAAAGGGTGGCAATGGACATAGTGGGTCCTATGCCACGCCCCACTCGGAAGGGGAACAAGCAGACTTCACCATTCGGTATCCTGCGGCAATCGTGCTGGCTGACGTAGAAGCTGAGACATTTGCAAGAGCCCTGCTCACCATATTCAGCAGAGTGGGCTTCCCTAAGATTTTGTCTGATCAGGGGGCAAATTTTATGTCTCAGTTGTTCAATGAGCTATGGAAGGTGTGTGAAGTGAAACAGCCTTCACAGGAGGTTTGTGGAGGGGTTCAGTGACGTTGTATCCCCACAGACTTACGTAAAAAGCATCAACCTAAGAAGATAATTTGGTCAGAGACATGCCAGAAAGGCTTCATCAAGGTAAAAGCACTCTTGTCTGCAGAGTCTGTGCTGTTCAGCCCTGACTTTGATAAGCCTTTGGAACTGTATACTGCTGCATCAGACATAGGGTTGGGTGCTGGGCTGATGCAGACAGGGGAAGACAGCAAGAAGCATCCCATTGCCTTCCAAAGCAAAAAGTTGTCCCCTGCCGAACAGAATTACTCTGTCATAGAGAAGGAATGCTATGCCATTGTGTGGGCCGTCAAACAACTAAGGCCTTATCTCTTCAATAGTATGTTCAGTATTCTAACTGACCATTCACATTTGGTATGGCTTCACCGGACTAAGGGCACAAACTCCAAACTGCTACTTTGGATCCTGGTCCCGCGGGAATTTGTCATGGAGATTATGCATATTAAAGGAAAGGAGAACTTAGTAGCAGATGCCCTGTCCAGAAAAGAGGAATTTTAGGTATACTGCCTCCACCATGGACTGTGTCCAAGTCTCTGGCAGTAAATTCAGGAGAAGAGTGAGACATTATTGATAGGACCTATGACCATATAGATCATTGTTGCAATCAGGGTCCTATGGTTGCACCGGGTTTTGTACAGAGGAGGCCAAGTGGGGAATCTATGGGAAGGTTGTAATTTGCTGGTTATGGTTATGCTGTCTGTCTGTATATATCATTTTTATATCTGAAGTTATGAGCATTGGCGCTATGCTTGTGTTTACAGTGTTTGCTGTAGGAAGCACATAAGGCAGATTTGGTCAACATCATGTGAAGGGGTTATTCAAGTAATTGGAAGTACTTATCTAACAATGAACTATGGGAGACACCAATCCACATCTAAGCTTTCCTGAGAACGTTCAAACGAACCTGTAAATAATGGCGTCAGCCTGCAAAAAAGCTGAATCATTCACAGCCATGTGACTTGCCCAGGTGACTGCAAAACTCCATCTTGTTGAAGGGATTTTACACAGGAGAACAGAGGGGTTTCCACGCACAAGAGAGAGACTATATAAGTCCTTGGAAACCTCTCCATTTTGTCTTCAGCTGACTCAAGAGATAGTCTCTCCACCCCAAAGAGATGCCTGAAAGAAACTGGAACAAAGGACAGTAACTACAGAGGTGTGAGTGATTGCAGGATCCAGACTAGGAAGGAGTCTAGTCTGTCAAAGAAGTTTATTGGAACATCTCTGAGGGGGAGATTTACCTGCATTTAGTTTCCTACTGTTTTAGGCTTAGACTTGCATGTTTTTGTTTTATTTTGCTCGGTAATTTACTTCGTTCTGTCTGTTATTACTTGGAACCACTTAAATCCTACTTTTTATATTTAATAAAATCACTTTTTATTTATTTAACCCTGAGCAAGTATTAATACCTGTGGGGGAGCAAACAGCTGTGCATATCTCTCTATCAGTGTTATAGAGGGTGAACAATTTATGAGTTTACCCTGTATAAGCTTTATACAGAGTAAAACAGATTTACTTCCTAAGCTGTTTTCAGTTAAGCCTGCAGCTTCTGGGGGACGTGATTCATACCTGGATCTGTGTCAGGGTAGCATGTCTGGCACAACCAGGCAGGGTACTGAAGTCCCAAGCTGCGGGGAAAATGGGCTTGGAAGTAGTCTCAGCACATCAGTCGGCAGTCCCAAGGGGTTTTCTGTGACCCAACCCATCACAGTAGTATTCTCCACTTTCCATCCTAAAATATCATACAGTACTGCTATAAGCTTTTACGGGTATGTCTACACTGCATTGTAAACCTAGGTCTGTGGGACCTGGGCTCGTAGACTGTTTCCATGCCCAGGCTTAAGCCTCCGGACTACATTGTAAACCTGGGCTTATAATTTCTGATCTCACAATCATGCTAAGGCATACATAGTGAACTACACAGACATTCTGACTTGAGTCTGTGGCTTGAGCTGTGTTGACACTGCAAAATGACAGGGCTGGGACTTGAGTTGCAGATGGACTCAGCTCTGACCCCCACACTCAGCAGGGTTCTAGGGCCTGAGTCAAAATGATTTGTGTGTAGACAAAAGGTGAGCTACAGCTCAGACCTGAGTCAGATCTTGGCCTTAATGTGCAGTATAGACATACCTTTAGATAGCTGCCATGTTTCACTGAAGAAGGTAACTGTAGTTCTTTGATGGGCAAAGTGATAAGACTATATTGTGAACATATATGCCCTGATACTGTATAGTGCTGAGTTTTATCGGCACCCCTCAGTTTCCCAGAATGGAACATATTATGATAAATCATTTTCTAAAGTTGAAAATTATCAGATTTTTATGGAGAGTGGGAAGTGAAAGGAGGGAAAAAATCCCAGCTTTGAAAGCCTTCTATTACTCAGCCATATCTCTGAGCAGTTAAAGAAGTCTCCATTCAATCTTAAAACGGGAGGGGAATTCCCTAGGAAACAAAAAAAGGAAGTTGACATTTAGTTTGGCCTGTACAGCCTAACTGAGTCACAAGAAAAGGTTAGAGTTAGAGTCCAATCAGATTAAATAACAATTAGTGAAGATCACAGAGGTGAACTGTAAGACCTGCAACTATGCACAAGATCTTTCATCTTCCAACAGCTTCTGGACATTTGTTTTTAAACTTCTCTAGCTTCTCCTTTATTTTATTCCTAATCCAGTTAATTCTCTTCAGTAGCCTTTGCTCTACAGAACACTAGCAAGTAACCTTCCTGCAAATGTAAGTCATTGGCAAAGATTCTCTAGGTTAAAATCAATGAACAGAGAGGAATGAGAGAGAGAGAGGAATCAAATATGGGTCTTATGGGACATTAACTATGTTTGTTAAGGGTTTCTCATTACGGCTTGGTGTCTATTATAAACGGATGGTATTGCAATACAGCCCCATGAAATCTACAGCGATCAATAATTCAGTCTTGAGAGCTTTATACATAATGGGATCCTATCCTAGAGTTGTGTTGTTAGTTCAGGTGAAGATGTTAAAAGAAAAGAAGAAGGGTGAGGGGAAAAAAAGGATTAGCCTTGATTGTCTATATTAGCCATATTTCTGAATTCTGTTAGCAGGGTAAAGGGCAATAGTGCAAATACTTTTAGCTAAAGGAACTGATCACCAAAGGCAGATAAGCCTAACAGGAGATAAAAAAGGCATTTGTATAAAGTATGCTCTGTGATGTCAGCCATGGCCAAGTATAAAGAAGGTGAGCTTTATGGCCTTCTTGAACTAACTTGGTCTTTTGCATAAAATGCTTCACCGAGATGGATTCAAATTATCCAAATTAAAAGGCAGTATTTGGGTTAAAACCCTGTGAAATCCCTGAGAGTGTAGGACATAAAAGAAAGAGAATGATAGTTTAAAAGATTGTACAAATACCCCTTGCAGCTATGTGTGAATTATTCTGTTTGTTGTAACTTGAAAACCCAGTTTTTGCTAGGGCCCACTTGTCAGATCAGAAGTTAAGGATTGGGAGAATTCTATTTTATTAACTCTAACCACCAGCTTTGCCTCAGTTTTTACAAACTTGCCAACAATGAATTAGATGTTTTGGGAATACAAGAAAAGCCAAAGAAAGTTGTTTGCTCTCTGTGTTTATAACTGGATTAAATGTTCAGCTCATAAAGGCTGGAGCAAGAATGGGTACTCGAGCAATAAGAAAGTAAAAGAATTAATAAACAACAGGACTGAAATCGAGTCGAAGTAATTAGCATTAGTGAAGTACATGTATCTCATTTATCATGGAACTGTAGACTTCCAAACATGACCTGATGATAAACCATACTTATCCCAGCTCATTGGCATAACGTCTGCTAGATAGACAGTATGTGGAAGTGCCACAGTTTAGAAGCATGTCACTGTGCTGCTTAGCAGTGTACAATCAAGTATTGCACCAAATATATCTTCTCAAAGAGATACACCACTTAACTTAATGGAAAGATAAAGGTTTGCTTGCATGACTGAACTTTCATGCTATCTGGATAAAGAGCCTGGGGAGTGTGAAATGAGTCATGTGTAGCTTCTTTCTATGAAGAGCATCATAGAATTTACTGAGAAGGTAGCACTTTGGCCAATATAATGGGTTGAAGGAATCAGTCAGCTGTTTTCTATTACACAAAGAAAGACAGTCTGTAAAGGGGAAAGGGCAATTGCTCATACAATAGAATGTTCTGCTTCCAGCCAAAAATATTGATTTCTTTCTGTATTAGCTGGCATAGGGCTATACTTAACTTTTAAGGCTATTAGTTGCTAAGTGACAGAGACTAACAACAATACATCTCTGAATAATAAAATAATAAATAATAATAGATTCTTTTGTGTACTGTGCTATTGTTACATCTCAGTATCAAAAAAACAAAATGCCCAGAGGACCAAGCAAAAACTACAATGGCTAGTCTTCGAATACATCTAATATTCTCTGAACATTCTGAGGTTGCTTCTCCTCTCACCAATCCTAGCGAAAATCAGGAGTCCAGGGAGCTGCCCTGATGTAAGTAAGAGGAGAATCAGGACCTGTGCCTTTTTGGTTGTTTTCTTAAAATGATTATTCTTTGTCTGCAAACCCATTTCAAGGATCTTAGTCACACAGAATTAGCTTGCACAGATTCTTTCTTGGGAAGTAAACAGTCAATACATTTGCCTCTTCTAGAAAAGAAATCCCAGTATAGAATCTATCAACGGGGACTGATTGCACACTGGTCTTGAAGTTGTATCAGTCTGAGGTTTTTCTTATCATCCAGTCACTCAACACCCCATCACTTCCAGCATCAATAAAAGTAAAAAACTAAACTACTAAATTAAATTTAAAAGAAAATTGTACCTCTAGGATTTAAGCTAGTGTATGCCAGAAAACCAGTACCCAGTAACAAGATGATATAATGTTGGAGTATCATACTGTAAATAAAGATGGCCTTTAAATAGTCACAAAATATACTAGTGTGTGTGTACCTGGCAAGCGGAGAAAGGCAGGCAAAAGACAAGTCAATATAGCAGCAAACAGAAATTACTTTTTTCAGCATGTGTGTTCTTGATCCAGAAGAGAACAGGGAGGGAGTCCATTTTTTTTTTAAAGAAAACAGCAACACTTGTTATCAATCAATTTTTTCACTGACAAAACCTCATTAGCTTTGTTTTAAATGAGAGTCCTTCTTCCATTTGTGTCCATTCCAAGAGAAACTGGAGGAAAACAACCATTTTGCCCATATGCCATTTCTCAGGGGTTTTCATCAGCAGGAAAGCAAATATGCAGCTAAGTTTTGCAACATGTGCTTCAAAATTGCCATGTAATATCACAAAAAAACACCATCAAAGTGAGGTGGTTAATTCGAAAAGTTAGATACAGTTTAGCACTTCTATTTTTATGCTTACTCAGTGGGAGGGAAAGTTGACTGTCAAATTACCAAAAAAATGAGTTTCACTACAAAAATTTTTGTAACACACAATAAAAAAAATTATACATTTCATCCAGTTCCCACTCCCACGTGTCTGATCACACTGACAGGGGATACAGCCATACTGCTATTTAACTAGGTAGATTCAGGCTTGATGTATCTTGTAATATGAGTTTCCAGGATTCTCAACTGGGTGCCCTACTCTTCAGCTTACTCATTCTGGTGAAACTGAGAATCAGGTTACCACAGAAAAGGAAGTAAAAGAAATAGGAAAATAATATGAAGAGATGAGATTGAACCATCCTCAGTGACAAAAATTAATTCAAGAGTAATTTCTCTTGCAACAACATGTAGTCCTTGATCCCAGAATTAAGCCTGACGTGCAGGCCTCAACTGACAGTGGATTGTTACAGTAAAGAACTACTCAAAAACAACACATTAGAAATCTGTCAAAAGATTATTAAAGAAACTCAGCAGAACTGTTTGCCTACTTTCCAGGGTAGATATTTCCACTGATTTAATTTGATTTAATGGAGCACAATGCAGGGTCATTTACCCAATAACCACTGAAAAATTCAAGTAACAATTAGGAATATCCAAAGTGTTTTGCTTAAAGTCAGAAAACAGCCAGGATCTTTATGCAACCCTTGAATCTAATATGAAACTTTGAGATTTCTTTAAAAGAGAGAAAGAGAGAGAGAGAACACACTTCTGCTTTTGATCAATATCATCATGTGATGCTTCCTCACTACTACCTGCCCTTAGCATAAGGAACTCTTGTCTGTGCCTGCCATGGTTCAGTTCCCCAACTCCACCTGTCACAGGCAACACAAGCACTCTCCTCCAGGCCTTGCCAGCCCTGCTGTCACTCTACAGATTAGCATTTGGCACACCCCAGTCCACAAGCCCTCCAAGCATCTCTCTGGAGTGTCCATCCCCTGGCCCACTGGATACTCACAGTATTTACCTATCTGCCACTTCCAAGGAAGCAGTACACCCCAGTTTTACCTCAGACGACTGCGCCGCTTGACACACAGCACTTAGATATGTTTATAGTGAAATAAAGAATAAATTTATTTAACAGAGCATAGTGATTCAAGTAATAACTAGTAAGAGTATTGGAAACAAATGGTTACCTATAAAATAAAATCATAACATGCTTAATTAACAAGATATTCTTATGTCCAATAAAGTATTGATCATCCAAAATCGGTGTAGCGCTTTACAGTCAGGCTAGCTTTGACCTTCTTTTCATGAAACAGACATGCTGTCAGTTTGCCTCCTGGGTAAAGGATTCCGGGTGTCCCTTTGCACGCCAAGATATACCTGACCAATCCTTTGTGTTTATTCCTAAACAGAAAATCCTCCTGCTGTTTGTTTCTTCCTGTAGATTTTCTCTCTTGTAGATTTCACAATCTCTCAGTTGGCATCTAACTCAGTATGCATCTAGGCATGTAATACACCAGACACAAATGGCCAAACCGGATGATAAATGTCAGTTACCTCCTGCCTGAAAGGAACATCTCCAAGATAAGGCAGGTCACCAGGAGATATAGATACATAACTCCTTAAATATTATCCCTACATACATTTCACAGTGAATATGATGACCAGTGGGCTATGGGTCTCACATGCCACCCCTTGGTGAACTATTGTGCAAATGTCTGACCCAGGGGATCCCTGTAAAACCCTATCCAACCCCTGTGCTCTCTGCCAGTTGTCACCAAGGGATCCCTGGGTCACATAGCACTAGAAAGGTTGTTCTTGCAGAGTTGCCTGCCTCAACTCTCTTTCTTTTTAAATCCCTTCCCATTCATTTTCACACAGCAGGAAAGAGGAGGAAAGTCAAGAAGTGCTTCTCCTCTACATCCTTGCTAATGCAGGATTATTCCCCACAGGGCATTAGCTAGTGTTTTGATAAGTTATCAAACCCCGACATTACTAGTTGTTGGAGTGTTTGACTTCCTGCCTCCTACTTCTGTGGTCAAGATGCCTCTGTCTTTAAGGCAGGGGCCATAGGAGAACCCAGGTCCTCCCACTCCTCCAGGTCCCAGCCCAAGACCCCATATAAGTCAACTTCTGAGTAGGGGAGCTCCCAGCAGGGAGTCCATGTCCACTGCCCTGGGCTACTTCTGACTGTTGCTCTTTCAGATTGGTGCGTGGCCCCAATAGTTCAAGTTCCTGTGGTGACTTGTCTCTAGTAGTGCTCCCCACTGGACCCTAGTGGCATCCTGCTGTGATTCCCAGGTTCCTCTACATGTGGCAGCTGTAAGTTTGGCAGGGTCAAAAACCCCCCAAGCATGGGCACCAGGTTTGTATAATTTTTGGTGGTGCCCAGAACAGGTCCAAGTCCCTCCCCCAACACCTACTTTGTAAACCGATATATATCCTTACCCCTGTCCACCCCACTCCAGCTAGGGCCAGGAGCAGGGCCATGACCCCAGGAGGGGGACTCGGATAGGGGTAAGGGGGACAAGCCCCAAGTGGAAACCAGGGATTGGCAGCAGAGCCCCAGGTGGCAGTCGGGACCCCGGGCGCAGGGCTGGCAGTGGAGCCTCAGGCAGCGGCCAGGACCCCGTGCACGGGGCCAGCAGTTGGAGCCCCAAGCAACAACCAGGACCCCAGGCGCGGGGCTAGCAGTGGAGCCCCAGGCAGCAGTCGGGACCCCACGTAAAATGTGGAGATGTCACAACAGTCCCCGCACCTCTAGTTCCCACATCTATGAAAATAAGTTTAAGTGTGCCCTTCAAGTTGATGCTCAGTGGACAATTGTGAACAGAGATATGGTTCACATCAAAATGTATCTAAAATATAAGCTCAAACATTGGTGGAGCTGGGCCTACCTTCCTAAATATTGGTGGAGCACAGGCACCACAAGCCCATATAAATCACAGTCTATGCCCACAAGGTCTCCTATGCTTCAGTCACCTGGGTTCCTCTTAGGCCACATGCTCCTGTCAGCTGTTATAGAAAAAGTGTGCTACACTAGAAGGTATTTTTGACTGAAAGCAGAGCACTCTACTGTATGAGCAATTTCTCTCTCCCTTGCATACTGTCTCTTTTGCCCGGGAAGATGGGGCTTACTTCCTTGTGGTTGTCTTGACAGGCAGGCTAGTGATCAGCTAGCTCCTGCCTCTTCACCAATCACCCCAAACTGAGCCAGGCTCCCTCCTTTTCTCTCCCTCCAGGCCTGGAATTGGCCGCAGGTACAACAGGACAGAGCTAGCTGGCCCAAAGGCTCTCTTTAATCCCTTCTGTGCCAGTGGGCAGTTTCTCTACTTCACCACACTTTCTCAGGAAGACTCATACACAACCTTATGCATCACAGCATTGGGAAGAGTTTCCTGATATTCAGCCAAAATTGTCCCAATAAATTTGCCTCATTCCTCTTAGATGGTCCTACATATGACATCCTAACTCACTGCTGTACCCCCCTTGGAGTTTAACACTCTTCAGTTATTTGTAGACTATTGAGGGAGGGGAAGTTGTTCTATAGGTATTAATGGATAACTGTGGCATCAAATGGTTAACCCATAAATTCCAGATACACTATTTACCATATATATCACAGACTTGTGCAAATTGGTGTTTGTACAGTTTTGAAGATAAAAGGCTTGAATGATGATGAGGAGGAACTGGACGAACAGAGGTTGTGGATGTCCAGGGTTGTCAAGTACTACATTCAGGATGCTCATTAAAACAATAGCTGTTCAACACACGTATTTATGTGTATTTGAAGATTGATGGTGTGTGTATTTTTACATGCATTTCTCTGTTGCTCTTTTGCTAAATATATATTTCCAGACAAAAACAGAGTTAAGATTGAGAGTCCATATCAGTAATTTAGGGTAAACTGAATCACAGAGATGTTGTAACTATCTCCCAAACAAGTATTATAAACCTAGGAAATTCAGAGTTAAGGTGTAATTTAAAAAAAATCCACACATGATAAAGTATGGAAATAATTGAGGACACCCAAACAACTCTGCTCTATTATAACATGAGGGATTTTTGTAAATTTAATATGTGTCTTTTAAAATCAATTTAGACTAATCTAGGGCCACACACACACACTAAAATATCACTCAATTATTATCAATAACATAATAATAGCTAGCTCTTATATAGCACTTTTTGTCCTTAGAGTGCAGTGATTTACAAAAGGAAGTCAGCATGTTATCCCCATTTTACATATGCAGAAATGGAGGCACAGTGACTTGCCCAAGGTCAGCAGCAAAACCAGGAACAGAACCCAGATAGCCTGAGTTTAAGCCCAATACTTACCCACTAGGCTATATGATAGTAGAAACAGTTCAACTTTTATTATAATGAAATGTTTTCATGACCCTAAAACAAAATATTTTGAAATGATGATTACCTTTTCATCCAAAATTGAGATGAAACCAAATATCAAAATTTCAGAATTTCTCATGGGATGGAAATTTTCAGCTAGCTGAATGGTGTCACTACAGAGCAGAGTTAAGGTTGCTAGGGTGCTCTAGAGTATATTTCCATAGCTTAATATATTTGGATTTCTTTCCAATCAAACTTAACTCTAAATTTCCTGGGTTTGATGATTGGTTTGGGGATAATTATAATATCCCTGCAGGGCAGTTTACTACAGCTGTGCAGAGAAAAGTAATTGTGTTTCACAGAAGATTTTGATATATCAAAATTTGGTTTCATTCCAGTTTGGAACCCTCCACCCCAAAATGCTCCACAAGGCAGTATTGAGAGGTGACCCAGGCTCCCCAGCAACCTGCCAGATAGGTGCCACCAAAGAACCAGGCAGACAAGTTGGCAGGAAAGCAAGCAAGTTTCCTACGGAAATCTGGCTGGTGAGTAGAGTACTGACAGAATCCTGCCTGGTTTCCAGAGGAAAATCATAAAAATTATGCCAGCTCTGTAAAACATTTCAAGTCAGACACATATGCAGTTTCTGATGAAAAATGTTTATTCTCTAGTTTACCCTAAATTGCTGCACATTCTGCCTCCAATGTAGTGCAGTTTTTGTCTGGAGATTCATATGTTGAAGCTTTTTGTGCAACTGGAGAAGAAATATATTCCTCCTTCCCCTTGGTTCTTTGCTTTCTGGTAACAGTTTACCAATGTTTATTGGTGCAAATGATTATGAACCTTCTTTCAGAGTTCAGTTACTGCAATTCTAGACATTACAGTATTTATAAGATAAGATTCAGTTCTGCTTAACTAGGATCACAACTTGAGTGGTTAACGTTTGACAAGGAAGTCACTCTTTCCTTCTCAGATACTACATGTTAACTGATTCCTTGAGATCAACAAGGGTTGCCCCTTTAGTTAGGTTCCAAGTTCATTTAAGCAAATAAGTTAAACACTATAGTTCCTGTAAGATTAACATATTTCCAGTACTTTACTACACTGTGTTGGAGGAGAGGAAAATCCCCTTATCTGCACTGCTCTGATGTGTATGATAGAAAACTCTCAGTGATGACTCATGTTGTAGTACAACAAGCCTGTGCATGTGATGACTGACTTTCACGGATTGGGAAAGTAAGGGGCTTTCCACAGAACACTGCTGCATTCTGAGTGCTTTGAAGGGAGATTAGCTATTGTGTCTGTTAATTGGTTTGTGTGAAATCTTGGTCAGCAGAAGGACCCCAGAAAGAAGGGCCGGTACAAGAAAGTTTCGTGCCCTAGGCGAAACTTCCACCTTGCGCCCCCCGAGCCCTGCAGCAGCTCCCCACCCCCCCTGCCCTGAGGTGTGCCCCCCACCCCGCGGCAGCTCCCCACCCGCTGGCCTAGGGAGCCCTGCGGTACCTCCCCACCCCAGCTCACCTCTGCTCCACGTCCTCCCCGAGCACGCTGTCCTGCTCTAATTCTCCTCCCAGGCTTGCGGCGCCAAACAGCTGATTGGCGCCGCAAGCCTGGGAGGCGGGAGAAGTGAAGCAGCGACTGCACAGTGGAACCCATGGGCTGCCGGTGGCACGCTGACCCAGGGGAACCCCCGGGCTGCCGATGGTGCACTGACCCAGGGGAACCCATGGGCTGCCGGCTGCCGGCGGCGGCGCGCTGACCCAGAGGAACCCCTGGGCTGCCGGCAGCGAGCTGACCCAGGGGAACCCCTGGGCTGCTGGCTGCTGGCAGCGCGCGCTGACCCAGGGGAACCCCTGGGCTGCTGGCTGCCAGTGGCGTGCTCACCCAGGGGAACTCCCGGGCTGCCGGCGGCGGCACGCTGACCCAGGAGAATCCCAGGGCTGCTGGCAGCAGCTCAGACTCTCTCTCCCTCATCGGCCACTGAAATGCTTAAAAAAAAATTGGGGGGCAACCGCCTAGTCCGCCTAAATGGTAGCACCGGCCCTGCCAGAAAGCACATAATGCAGCAGAAAGGTATGGAATGGCCGTGCTGGTGAACACCATAGCCCATGGCCCCGTGCAGATGAGCTTGAATGAACACGGAAAGTTGTTTGTAAGCTGGAGGAGTAGCGGGTGAGTTTTATGAACTTCATGAATACACTCTGGGCCTCTGGAACTATTGCAGGCCATAAGTTGTACTCTGTTGCAACTGCCTGCTTCTTGTCTTGCAGGATTCTCTCTAGCATGAACAGCTGTTTTAGTTCCTATGCATAGCCAGTTTCACTGTAGCTAATGTAAAATTTCTTGCTCTTATAAAATACACAATACTACTTTACACTATGAGCTCCAAACAGGGAAGCTGTCAATAATGGTATTGCAGGATTTTGGGATATTTTTCTAGCATCACGCTATATTATTATTTTAACATAGTACATCTAGAGAGGAGGGAAAGAATATAGCTTGGAGGAACTGAAACCTTCTGTGGGTTCCCAGAGTGAGCCTTTGAAGCCCTGCTATTCAGCTTGCTCTGGGAGGGGCGGGGAATCTGCTTTTACTATTTACAACATTGTAGGCCTATTGTGCCTCCACTGAAGGAGCAGGACTGGACCCTGTGAACATGTGGTACAGCTCACTGTTATGTTGTTGTTTAAATAATATCATTTGAAATTTGTCACTGTTGCATGAGTTCCTACAGTCCCTGACTCTTTTGTATTCAGAGAAACAGTAACAAGCTGCCCTTTGTAAAGGACACTATGCCCTTAAATCCCAATAGCAAAAGTCAGTATGTTTTCATATGGTTTGCATTGGAGATTTCCCCCTGATAATGGAACAGAGATGCCTTTGAAGAGCTGGATGATAGTGAAGCCATGTCTCGCACCTCCAGATTATCAGAAAAGTAGGAGATAACATGAAATTTCAAAATCCACCACTAGAGGAGAGGAAGAGGCTGGCAATAAACTTTTTAAGGTGACTTTTCCCCTTCTTCAGACTTGGCTTTATCAGTGCGGTGGGTGCACTTCACTGCAGAGTTTAGGTTAACTTACATGTAGATAACTTGTGCTAAGAAGTGAGAGTGACTACTCTGTGAAATAACACTCCCGCTGCACAGAGTGATCATGTTAACAAATGATGAATTGTGTTATTTCCCCTCACACAACACAAACACGCTCCCCCCGGGCCACCCAACTCATGCTATGCACACCGCCACTTGGGCTAAGGGTTTTTTTGTGTGGATGGAACTCAAGTTAGGAGCAACACAAATTAAGGACCAGTCTACACTAGAAGTGTTATGTTTGCTCTGTAGCTGCAGCACTGTCACACATCTGGTGAAGATGCGGTATGCTGACAGGAAAGAGCTCTCCCATTGGCATGATGATTCGACCTCCGCAAGAGGTGGTAGCTATGTGAGCAAGAGAAGTTCTCCTGCTGACATACACTGATCTAAGCATCAGTATGGGCAGTGCTAACTTATGTTGCCCAGGGGAGTGGCTTATTCACACCCCTGAGTGACTTAAGCTATACCAACGTAAGTGGTAGTGTGTACAAGCCCTATAACTAGAGTTAACTCTGCAATGAAGACAGGCCCTCAGTTTGATGGGTGTTTAAAATAGTAATGAGTGACACATTAATCAATAGCGTCAAGTTTCAGGCCACAAGTCCCTGCATTTCACTCTGAGAGCAGCAAAAGACAGCCCAGTGGAGGTTCTGAGTAGGGACTTTAGTGCTTCTTCCTTTCTTCTCTACAGTGGTTTCCCCTACTGAGGCCAGAGAAGTGGGTTGGAGGAGGGATGTGTGATTTTTGCATAATTTTTAACTGAAACCATGCAAAATAAACAAACCCCCCACAACTTAGTCCTTCCCAATTTAAAAGTAAAACAAACAAAGATTTGATGAAGCCCCCGGCTAGAAACCAAAACTTCTGGAGTTTCTTACAACTCTATTCTAGTAGCGGCCTCACAGCACTCCCATATGGTGCTAAGCTTCCCCTCATTTTATAGATGGGTAATCTGAAAAAACACTCAGTTCCACATTTTCAAAAGTGGCTTTAATTCTGAGTGCTTCACTTTTTGATACCTAAAGTATCTCAAATTGGGCAACCAAAAAAAAATCAGAATTAAAGGGACATCATCAGTTCAAAATTTGGTTAAATAAATAAAAAAAAAAAGTAATTTCAGGTGCTAAACCTGCCTCTAAGTTCCCCGTTACTTTGTGTGTGTGTGTGTGCATGCACTTTTACACAAACATTTTAAAGAATGTTTCTTTCTTCGTGTGGCTGTCTGAAAGACTCACACAAAGAAAGGGGAAATTGACCAACCACACAAGGCAGATAGGAAAAGTGATTATCAGCACAGTGCTGTCAAATGCACAAAGCAAACAAACTATGGGGGGAGGTGAGGAGAAGAGATTTTTTTTTCCCCCTCTGCAATTTTTTTTCCCAGCTAAGATTGTAAGTCTTACTTGTAACAAAGGCAGGTAAAATATTTACGGCAGAAGGGGTTATATTTAAGTTCACACTATCCCCTTAAAGGTCACTTTACCTTAATGACTTACTCAAGGTCACCCAATGACTCAGTGTCAAAATTAGGGTTGGAACCCAGACCACCTGAATCCCCTGCCTATGCCCTACTGTCCCACGCAGCTAGGTCGCATCACCCTTGGATAGTGCACTGAAAAACTGATATAATCTACAAGTGAGAGAAATGCTCTTTCTGGAATCAAATGACCTGGTTCGCATACTTCTTTCTGCTCTGTTAATTAAGGTTCAGAGCAAAAGTAACATCATGAATATGCAATTATGGAAAGTTAATAGTTTTGTAAGAAAAAACAGAACAGTATATGGAAAACAATGCTTCACACTTTATTTTTGCTGTATTCGGACATATTTCTGTGTAGAATTTGCATGCTGTCTTTTTGACTAAATATTGCCACAGTTTATATCCACTCCTGAAGATATCCTGAAGAAGGCATCACATTGCTTCCAGCTCTGGATAAACAGTCTATAGTTAAGGTTTCCAAACAAACACTCTCTATTATAAGACAGTTTTCAGCTGCTTATAACTTCACTAAACTTCAACCATCGGGACTGAAATGTCCCATGCAGACTTGTTTACTAAGGGGGAAGGGATAGCTCAGTGGTTTGAGCATTGGCCTGTGAAACCCACAGTTATGAGCTCAATCCTTGAGGGAGCCACTTAGGGATCTGGGCCAAAAATCAGTACTTGGTCCTGTTAGTGAAGGCAGGGGGCTGGACTTAATGACCTTTCAAGGTCCCTTCTAGTTCTAGGAGATTGATATCTCTTCTATTATTTTTTTATTATTAGATTGACATTTTTTGAAAAAACTCTTTCTGAGAAACATCTAAACAGTTTTTGCTGAAGTTAGGAAAATGTTTTGCCTTTGTTAAATTCTTACAGCTGTTTCATTGAAAAGCTCTCACCCCACCATCCTTTCAAGCAGGGATGTCACTCTGAAACTACAGTATCAGGATGTGCCTTTTTCCCTCCCTGTGAAAAATCTATCCAAATTGGGCTAAACAACTAATCAAGACTTTGCCTGTGATGGCTTTTTCTACAGCCAGCATCCACTGTGGCACCAGGCACTGAGACGATGGAGACTATCTATCCTGCGTTCTCAGTGCTCATGCTGAGAATGCCCAGGAGAAGGCTAAAGCTGGCTGACTAAAATGCAGAGGGCTGAGAAGGAGGGATAAGCTATGCGAGTGATAGGCACAGGAAACAGATACAGGCTACAGGGCTAAATGCTAGAGCAGGGCAGGCAGGTTGTATGGAGAAGGAAAGGTCTTTAGCTACTAGATCAGACTTCTTTCCAGAACCTTGACGAGAACCCAGGATTTTTGAGTCACAACCTCAAAATTCCTTTGGTGCCTAGCAAATAATTGTGAAACCCACTGGCAGTGTGTGTCTCATCCCTCACTAGTGGCTGGTCCATATAGAGGATAACAGCCTTTTGTTTCAGTCAGTTACTCCATTAACTCCAGTGACAGAGGTCTGAGTTGTAGATCTTGGTTATAACCCATGTAGGGAACAATATAGTTCCACACGATGGAATTTCTTGTTTTTTCAGTTTTATAAAACCTTTGGAAATTACATACAAAGCTTTCTTGATTTACAGGAGAACGAGAGGAGAATCAGGCCCCCAAAGTTGTTACCCAACTGGCAGATATTAAGTGGGGAATTACAAAAAGATTTTTCCATTACTTAGAGATGTAAATGTGTTTTTACACAAGCACACACATGGTATCTGAGGAAAGCTGTAGTTTCTTTAAAACCGTAGCTACCAAGTTTTGTGCAGCTATTTTATGCAGATTATGTAATGAACTAATTTTCTTATTTGCAAATAATTTGCATAAATGCCATAAATTTACATTTATGGACAATATAGTTGGTCCCAAGCAGCAGTAATTTAGGACATGCAGCTGCACAAAACTTAGCAGCTATGGCTGAGTGGGAGGGTCTGTATTTAAATGTAACTGTGATCTGGTTGCTTAGGGCTGTGGTCCAGCCATCCGAGAGTAACAACTTATTTTTGTATTGGATAACAATAGGGTAAACAATCAGGGTTTGAGGTCCCTAAGCACTGTACAACAAATCTGGTCTGGATTTGACCCAATGTTGTAAAGATGAACAGTACTGTGTCCTGCTCCAGATCATCCAGTCCCCCAAATATTTTGGTGTATGAACAGTCACTTCTGGAATCTATAAAAACAGCAAAGAGTCCTGTGGCACCTTATAGACTAACAGACATATTGGAGCATGAGCTTTCGTGGGTGCTTGTACAGATCCAGACTAACACAGCTACCCCTTTGATTCTGGAATCTAGAGAGTTGCAGTGCTTCATCTCCTAAAGACAGCAGACTATGCTGGCATCAACCTTGTATCATAATCCAGAAGCAAGCCCCTGACATATAAACAGAGAGCAGTTGTCACCTTTTCCTGGAAATCAAGTATTAAACTCCTCAGTAGGCCTCTAACTGCTGACATCTTGGTGACCACACTCAGTATTGGAACCCAGGCCCTCAGGAGCTAACAGCACACTTAAGCTAAAAAGTCAAGCTTTCAGCCTGGGCCTGTAACAGACTCACATTGCTAGGATTCACAGGAGGACACATAAAACACACCAAACAGTGACTGAGATCTGCACTTCAGTGTGAGGAGAGAGAAACCTGGCATTGCACCTGTGCCTTTGTCTTGCATACCACATCATACAGCACTGCCACCAAGTTACTGGGTGGACTGTGGTCCTTTCCTTTCCCAGGTGTTCCCTGAGAAGGATTTCTTTGCCCTTTATAGGGTATTAAAGTCAAGACATGTTGGGAGGTTCTTGTTAAGTGCACTGTCCCATATGATCCCTCTTCCATTGCTCAGTTTATTCTCCTTGTGGTGGGTCAGAGAAGCCCCGTACCAGCAAAGAAGGGGTTAAGGAGAGCCTTTGGGCCTAGCTAGCCCCTCCCTGCTATGCCTGCAGCCAATGCCAAACCTGGAAGGAAAAAGAGGAGAGACACTGGCTCAGGGCTCACTGGCCAGGAAGGAGCTCTGTCTGAAGGAGCTTCACTTGCAGAGACAAGCCTGCCAGCTGGAGCAGGCGCTGGGGAAGAACTGGGAGATCCTAAGGAGCTAGTCACTCTCAACTAAGACACTAAGAACCAATTCTGAACAACAGAGCAAGGATGACCCCCTCAATCCCACTCCCAGAAGACTAGGGGGGACAGACAAGAGTTGAATTACAGCAGAGTTTTCTTTGTAGAACATTTTTGAGACTGAGTCCAGAAAGGAGATAAAACTGATGGTACAGTTAGCTGGCTGGTTGGCACCCACCTCAGTGGACAATGAAGACAGAGACTTATTCCCTCACCCTGGGAAGGCCTTTAGCCATAAAGGGGCATTTGGAAGGTCCCCAAAGGGGTGCTGCTCCAAATAAGCCATTACAGTCCTTTACATTACTGCCTCCTAATAACTTTCACCACTTGTTTTTCTTACATAATAGTTCTTGTGCAACTTGGTATTACTTATTTCTGTTCTGGCATAATGAGAATTCTCTTTAAAATAAAGTCCTAAAAAGTGTAGTTTTGGGGAAAATAATTTAAGGGCCCCTTCATCCCAGTTTAGATCCTTGTAATCAGGCTTTGTTTGAACAAGACTGTACAGTTCCAGTAGAAAACTTCTGAAGTTATGTATAAAGAATGTAATTTAAATGCTAAGAGTTTCCTCTTAAACCATTTACCTAATTACAGTTAACCCTAATGTCTTTCCATTTAGTGTATAACCTTTGTTGACAGCAAGAGATCATTTGGCAAACAGATGTATTAACTAGAAAGGTTAAACATGCCAAAAGCCATGTGTGAGCCTAAGCATATATAAATATTTATTGGAGTAAACAAATTACTCTTTGGCTATGGAAAATAAAGATAGCTCAAATAATATTTTACAAGTGATACATGCCTTTTTTGCTATATTGTCAGAGAATGAATGGCCATGAAACCCATCTTTGTAGGACCTTATATTTTGCAGAAGAAAAAATTATAATTCATTTTAGAGGTTTTCCTACTTCCCTAACATTCATGAAAATGGTCCTAATTTCACAGACCACCTGTCTATTTGAAAGTAGGTCCTATCTTGAATAAAGGATTCTGATTTTCACTCAAAAATGGTCCTGCTTTCAAATGATAACCTGGCAGGAGGCACTCAGCCCCTCACAGGATATAAGCCCATATACTCAACTCCCCATGTTAAAATAAAATTCTTACAACAGTTAATTTAGAACCTTGTAACCTTCTTCCAGGCTCTGACATTCTTCCAAGGACAAAGCACTCTAAAATTTGACAGATGTTTCCCAGAGCTGTTTGAAAAACCAAACCAAACAACTTGCAAGAAATTTGATATTTTTACTGCTTTTCAAACTATCACTTTGATGAAATCCCGCCTCTTAAAAGTTGACTAGTGCTTATTGTTAAAATGTTGGTTGTTTTTCAGCTTCCATCACAAAGCAAATTTATCACAAACAACTGTTGAAAACTTCAACACTAGAACAACAACAACTACAGTCCCTCCCTACCATTTGTACAAGACATTAATTTCACTGGAGCTATACAACAATGGGTCCAAGCCTCACCTAGGTGCATCCTGAATACTACCTACACAAGGCTAGTAGAGAGGCCTTCATGATACCTAGAGGGGCGCACTTTGGGCCCCTATCTTGGCTTTCTGCACCACAGTCCATTCCACCCTTATTGTTTATTCTATTCTATACTTTAATTTTTAAAACCAATCAGCATCCAGAAAAAAAATGTCAAAACTATGTTCTAGATGGGATACATTTTACTCCCACACATACTTTTGCACAGCTCCCATTGACTGATGAGATTTGTAGGCTCATCTTCTAACTCAAAGACAGAATTTAGCCCTAAATCTGGAAGTGCTTAGAGTTTGAACTGCAACTTTGCTTCAGTACATGCCCAGTTTTTCCCTGAGGCCCCTGGAAAATAGGATTCACATAGCCAAATCATGCAGTCTTTAAAATTGCCCTACTTGGGCGAAAGTGCCCGGGACTTTAAGGAGCATTTTGTCTGGGTAAGGCCTGGCCAAATGTGAATAATGACTATGAAAATCATTTGCAAGATTTTTTTTTTGAATACTAGAAAAGTGTGAGGATTTCTTCCTTTAGTGTTTCCAACTGTCAGACAATGCTTTTTAAATCCAGGTTGCAAGTATTATTCCCAAAATTTCAAGCACTATTTACATCATATTCTGATGTACCCTCAGACATACACCATATTGTACTACTTGTTTTATATAATTTAATTCATACTCTGATATGCACATTAGCACATGTACCTGTCTTCTTGTGCCCTAAAGGAAAGCACTTGGTAAGAAAGCATATTGCAGCAGTAAGAGTTGTCAATAATCCTCTTGGCCTACAAGGGAGTCCATTAATTTAAAACCTTTGTAGCCTGATCAATTGCTTAGGACTTGGGATTGTGCTCAATAAGATTTTTCAGTCATCTTAAAGGACCCTCAGACTTTAAAGATGCTACGGAATTGCTGCTGAGAGTAGACACTGCAGTTTTGTAGGTATCAAGCAAAATTTTGTGTGTCAGTCTATAGCAATAATATTTTGCTCTTTCAGAACCAATAATTCACTGCTTGCTCCACTAGTAAATTCCATTAAGGAAGTCCAACTATAGTATGGTTTTTGTATGCAGCTACAATGTGCTTGGTCCTATCTTTGCATTATTCTGCCTTACATCCTATTTAGGGTAATACATCAGCTATAATTGTCTTAAATGCAAGGAATGTAATTCACTGCAGAAAAGTTTCATTGTATCTAATAAGAAAGAAGCTTTCATCAAAAAAATAAAAAAATGATCAATTTTCAAACATAACTGATCATCTCTGATCAGCCTCAATCAGCCTTGTGATCACCCTCCCCCTGTGTGATTAATGAAGGGGCAGGGATGACCTAGGAGAGACTGTCTTAAAAAGTCAGAGACCAAGCGACCAAGGGGAGCTAGCGAACAGGGGACTGCAAACAGACTATATTGCCAGTGCCATTGCTGCTCCTGTCTCCTCCACCTATATCCAGACAGACAGCTTAACCATGGATGCCTCTACACAGATCCTGGTGTGGACTTGCAGAGACTGTAGCCTGCATTTTCTACTCACAGAAAGCCAGGCTGGGGGGACCATCCAGTGTGAAAGGTGCCTGCTGGTGGAATCTCTCAGGAGCAGGTGGGAGAGCTACAGGAGGAGGCAGCTAGGCTGAGAAGCATCTGTGCCCATGAGGAATTCCTCCAGAGTATTAATATGGAGACATCTAAGACTGAGGAAGCTATCCATCTAGAGAAAACTGCTGTTACACCACTGAGGGAGGAGGATATGGCTCTGTCACAGGGAGGACACTGGCTGCTGGTTACTTCTGGTGGCAGGCAATGCTCCACGCCTACTCCCAACCCACCCACTATGGTGATAGAAAACTGATATGCTACCCTGGCAATGAGGAATCACCTCCAAAAGGTGGAGGAGGAGAAGTCATGTACCCCCAAGGCTAGGAGGATCACAACCTCCACTCCCAGAAGGAAATGTACAATAGTGATAGTTGGTGACTTTCTTGAGAGGGATGGAGGCACCCATCTATCACCCTGACATGGTATCCTGCCTGCCGGGGGCCCATATCCAAGACGTTACAGAGGGATTGTTGAGGATCATCCGTCCCTCTGACTACTACTCCATGCTACTCATCCATGTGGGCACTAATAATACTATGAGGTATGACCCTCAGCAGATCAGAAGTGACGACAGGGCTCTGGGAGTAAGGATGAAGGAGTTGAGAGAATAGGTGGTGTTCTCTTTGATCCTTCTGGTCAAGGGTAGTGGCCCAGACAGAGACAGATGCATCCTGGAGGTGAATGTCTGACTGTGAAGATGGTGTTGCCAAGAGGGCTTCAGCTTCCTTGACCACAAGATGCTGTTCCGGGAAGAAGATTGCCAAGCACAGATGGGGTCCACCTATCGAGGAAGGGGAAGGGGGAGGGCATATTTGGATACAGACTGGTTAACCTAGTGAGGAGGGCTTTAAACTAAGTTAGAAGGGGGCAAGTGACTAAGACCCCCAGGTAAGTCAAAAACAGGGAGACTTAGGAGAAAGGTCAGAATCAGGGGGTGGGGGATGGGACATGGGCTGATATAGCAGGAATAAAGGAGAGAAGATAGAACTGGGGGTGGGGGGGAAAAATCAGATCAGTATCTTAAACGTCTGTATACTAATGCAAGAAGTATAGGGAATAAGCAGGAAGAACTCAAAATGCTAGTAAATAAAACAACTATGATGGTGGGATAATTTGCATGACTGGAATATTGGTATAGAAGGGTACAGCTTGAGATGGAAATAGGAGATAGACTTGTTGAAAGTCTCTGGGTAAAGATAAAAGGGGGAAAAAAACACGGGTGATGTCATGGTAGGGGTCTACTACAGACCACCTAACCAGGAAGATGAGGTGGATGAGGCTTTTTTATAAAACAACTAACAAAATCATCCAAAGCACAGGACTTGGTGGTGATGGGGGACTTCAACTACTCAGACATCTGTTGGGAAAATAGTACAGCAGGGCACAGATTATCCAACAAATTCTTGGAATGTATTGGAGACTATTTTTTATTTCAGAAGGTGGAGACAGCTATCAGGGGAAAGGCTGTTATAGATTTGATATTGACAAATAGGAAGGAGCTGACTGAGAATTTGAAAGTGGAAGGCAGCTTGGATGAAAGTGATCTTGAAGTGGTAGAGTTCATGATTCTAAGGAAGGGTTGGAGAGAGAGAACAGCAAAATAAAGACAATGGATTTCAAGAAGGCAGACTTTAGCACACTCAGGGAGCTGGTAGGTAAGATCCCATGGGAAGCAAGCTTAAGGGGAAAAACAATTGAAGACAGTTGACAGTTTTTCAAAGAGACATTATTAAGGGCACAAAAGCAAACTACCCCACTGCATAGGAAAGATAGGCAAGATATGGCAACAGACCACACAGGCTTAACCAAGAGGTCTTCAATGATCTAAAAATCAAAAAAGAGTTTCCGACAAAAAGTGGATACTAGGTCAAATTACAAAGGATGAATATAAACAAATAAAACAAGCCTGTAGGGACAAAATTAGAAAGACCAAGGAACTAAATGAGATCAAACTAGCTAGAGACATAAAGGGCAACAAGAAAACTTTCTACAAATACATTAGAAGCAAGAGCAAGACCAAGGCCACGGTAGCCCCATTACTCAATGGGGGTGGTGGGGAATAACAACAGAAAATTTGGAAATGGCAGATGTGCTTAATGACTTATTTGTTTCGGTTTTCACCAAGAGGGTTGGTGGTGATTGGACGTCTAACATAGTGAATGCCAGCGAAAATGAGGTAGGATCAGAAGAGACTAAAATAGAGAAAGAACAAATTAAAAATTACTTGGACAAATTAGATGTCTTCAAGTCACCAGGGCCTGATGAAATACATCAAAGGCCTGGTCTACACTACGAGTTTAGGTCCAATTTAGCAGTGCTAAGTTGAATTAACCCTGCACCCATCCACACAACAAAGCCATTTACTTTGGCATAAAGGGCTCTTGAAATCAATTTCTGTACTCCTCCTCGACAAGGAGAGTAGCGCTGAAATCGACATTGCTGGTTCGAATTAGGGTTAGTGTGGACGCAATTTGACGGTATTGGCCTCTGGGAGCTATCCCACATTGCACCATTGTGACCGCTCTGGACAGCAATCTGAACTCGGATGCACTGGCTGGGTAGACAGGAAAAGTCCCAGGAACTTTTGAATTTCATTTCCTGTTTGCCCACCCTGGAGAGCTGATCAGCACAGGTGACCATGCAGAGCTCATCAGCACAGGTAACCATGTAGTCTGAGAATTGAAAAAGAGCTCCAGCATGGACCATACGAGAGGTACTGGATCTGATAGCTGTATGATGAGAGGATTCCATGCTAGCAGAACTCTGTTCCAAAAGACGAAATACCAAAACATTTGAAAAAGTCTCCAGGTGCAAGATGGAGAGAGGCTACTATAGGGACTCACTATAGTGCTGCCTGAAAGTTATGGAGCTCAGACAAGCCTACCAGAAAACCAAAGAAGCAAATGGATGGTCCGGTGCAGAGCCGCAAACATGCCGCTTCTACGCTGAGCTGCATGCAGTTCTAGGGGGCGCCACCACTACCCCACCCCGACCCTGGATTCCGAGGAAAGGGTAATCTCAGCCATGCCTGAGGATTTTGCAGACGGGGAAGATGAGGAGGAGGAGGAGGATGAGCTTGCAGAAAGCACACCGTTCTCCCCATCAGCCAGGATCTTTTTCTCAGCCTGACTGAAGTAGCCTCCCAACCCTCCCAAGGCAGTATCCCAGTCATAGAAGGGACCTCTGGTGAGTGTACCTTTGTAAATATAAAACATGGTTTAAAATCAAATTTTTTTAATGATTAATTTGCCCTGAGGGCTTGGGATACATTCGTGGCCAGTACAGCTACTGGAAAAGTCTGTTAACATGTCTGAGGATGGAGTGGAAATCCTCCAGGGACATCTCCAAATAATCAATGAAGCTCTCCTGGAGGTACTCCAAAAGCTTTTGCAGAAGTTTTCTGGACAGGGCAGCCTTATTCCATCTTCCATGGTAGGATACTTCACCATGCCATACTAGTATCATTGCATGACAAATCATGGCAGCGTATGGTCCCGGTGTTTGCTGGCATTCAAGCAACATCCGTTCTTTATCTCACTGTGTTATCCTCAGGAGACTGATATCGTTCATGGTAACCTGGTTGAAATATAGGAATTTAATTAAGGGGGAAGAAGTGGCCATTCCTATGGGGCTGTTTGCCTGGGGCTGAAAAGAAATCCTTCCCTGCAGTTAGACAAGTGGTGAAGGGCGCAATGGCCCTGAGCTGTTCGCGTTTGGCTAGCAGGGATCTTCCCTGATACCAGCCATGCGGTGGAAGGAGAGGTAAAGCGATCTTCCCAGAGAACTGGATGAGTGGGGGTTAGTTTGGTTTCTGCTGCTGCACGTTAACATGGAAACCGCAGCACTCAACGGGCTTTGCTTGGTATGGGAAAGGAGGGCGCTGCTTTTATGAAGGTTGCAGAAGCCGAAAGGCAATGGCTTACCATGTCCACATGCAAGTCGAATTCTGTTGCCTGGTCCTGTGTCTGTGATCTCTAACACCAAAGCCACAGGCACTCAATGTTAAGATGCAAAATGCAACCTTGTACCGAAATCACACGTGCTACGTATTGTGAATAGTGTTGTTCACTGTGAAAGAGTACATGCATTGTTCTGTCAAACATATCATTTTAAAGATCTCTTTCCCTTCTTTCCCCTCCCGTAGCTGCAAATTTTTCAAGCCTCCTTCCTCTGTCCCGAAGGCTATCTCAGATAAGGTAGTGAAAAAAACCACATGCGACATGAAATGTTCTCTGAGATTATGCAGTGGACCCGCAGTGAAAGAGCTCATTTGAATGAGTGGAAGGACACAGTATCACAGTACAGGAAAGCAGCTAATGAACACAAGGACAGAAGGGAAGAACGCGAGGACAGAAGGGACTCTCAAGATAAGAGGTGGTGGCAGGAAGATCAGAGAAGACAGGATGATATGCTGCAGCTACTGCGGAATCAAACAGACATGCTCTGGTGTCTGGTGGAGCTTCAGGAATGGCAGCAGGATCAGAGTGCCACTGCAGCCCCTGTATAACCGCCCTCCCCATGTTCCATAGCCTCCATACCCAGACACCCAAGAATGCGGGGGGGAGGCTCTGTGCACCCTGCCACTCCACCCCAAGCAAAAGGCTGTCATTCAACAGGTTTTGAAGTGGCCTTTTCCTTTCTTCCCTCCTCCACTCCTCCCACACCCCACCTGGGCTACCTTGTCAGTTCTCTCCCTATTTTTATAATCAATCAATAAAGAATACATGGTTTTTAAATGATAGTGACTTTATTTCCATAGAAAGCAAGCTGTGATCAAAGGGGGGAGGGTGTGTGGCTTACAGGGAATGAGTCAATCAAGAGGGCAGATTTTCATCAAGGAGAAACAAACAGAACTCTCACACTGTAGCCTGGCCAGTCATGAAACTGGTTTTCAAAGCTTCTCTGATGCGCAGCTCTTCCTGGTGTGCTCTTCTAATCACCCTGGTGACTGGCTGCGCATAATCAGTGGGCAGGCGGTTTGCCTCAGCCTCCCACCCCACCATAAAGGTCTCCCCCTTACTCTCACAGAGATTGTGGAGCACACATCAAGCAGCAATAACAATGGGGACATCGGTTTGGCTGAGGTCTGAGCGAGTCAGTAATGTGCGCCAGCGTGCCTTTAAACGGCCAGATGCACATTCTACCACCATTCTGCACTTGCTCAGCCTGTAGTTGAATAGCTCCTGACTACTGTCCAGGCTGCCTGTGTATGGCTTCATAAGCCATGGCATTAAGGGGCAGGCTGGGTCCCCAAGGATAACTATAGGCATTCCAACATCCCCAATGGTTATTTTCTGGTCTGGGAAGTAAATCCCTTGCTGCAGCTGTTTAAACAGATTAGTGTTCCTGAAGATGCAAGCGTCATGAACCCTTCCCTGCCATCCCACGTGGATGTTGGTGAAACGTCCCTTGTGATCTACCAGTGCTTGTAGCACCATTGAAAAGTACCCCTTGTGGTTTGTGTACTGGCTGCTCTGGTGCTCCAGTGCCAAGATAGGGATATGGGTTCCATCTATTGCCCCACCACAGTTAGGGAATCCCATTGCAGCAAAACCATTCAAAATGACCTGCCCATGTCCCAGAGTCACAACCTTGGTAGCAGCAGCTCAGTGATTGCTTTGGCTACTTGCATCACAGCAGCCCCCACAGTAGATTTGCCCACTCCAAATTGATGCCTGACTGACCAGTAGCTGTCTAGCATTGCAAGCTTCCACTCGCTTCTCAACTGTGAGGGCTGCTCTCATCTTGGTATTCTGGTGCTTCAGGGCAGGGGAAAGCAAGTCACAAAGTTCCAAGAAAATGCCACACCTGCAACACTATGCAGTCTCACCAGTCTATGCTTGTTTCCCAGGCCCAAAAATAGACGTTCCATGGCTAGAACCTGCCCCATTAACAGCATGATCTCCAAAGCACCGGGGCCTGTGGTTTGAGAGAATTCTGTGTCCATGTCCTCATCACTCTCGTCGCTATGCTGCCACCTCCTTCTCGCCTGGTTTTCCAGGTTCTGGTTCAGCATAAACTGCACAATAATGCACGAGGCATTTACAATGTTCATGACTGCTGCGTTGAGCTGAGCGGGCTCCATGCTTTCCATGGTATGGCATCTGCACAGGTAACCCAGGAAAAAAGTGGCAAAAGTTGTCTGCCATTGCTCTCATGGAGGAAGGGGAGGGAGAGAGAGCGGGGCCTGACAACATGTACCCAGAACCACCCACAACAATGTTTTTGGCCCCCCATCAAACATTGGGATCTCAATCCAGAATTCCAATGGGCGGGGGAGACTGTGGGAACTATGGGATAGCTATGGGATAGCTACTCACAGTGCAATGCTCTAGAAGTCGATGCTAGCGTCGGTACTATGAATGCACACCGCTGAATTAATGTGCTTAGTGTGGCCCCATGCACTCGACTTTATACAATCTGTTTCCAAAAATCGAATTCTGTAAAATCAGAGTAATCCCATAGTGTAGACATACCCCTAGAATACTCAAGAAGCTGGCTCATATCTCCTCAGTCATTAGCGATTATCTTTGAAAAGTCAAGGAAGACAGGAGAGATCCCAGGTGACTGGAAAAGGGCAAATATAGTGCCAATCTATAAAAAGGGAAATAAGGACAACCCGGGGAATTACAGACCAGTCATCTTAACTTCAGTACCCAGAAAGATAATGGAGCAACTAATTAAGCAATCGATTTGAAAACATCTAGAAGATAATGAGGTGATAAGTAACAGTCAGCATGGATTTGTCAAGAGCAAATCATGTCAAACCAACCTGATAGCTTTCTTTGACACGTAAAAAGCATTGTGGATGAGGGGCAGAAAGCGGTAGATGTGGTATATCTTGACTTTAGTAAAACTTTCGCTATGGTCTCACATAACTTTCTCATAAACGAACTAGGGAAATGCAACCTAGATGGAGCTAATATAAGGTGGGTGCATAACTACTGTCTGGGAATGGTTTTCCAACCAGTTATCAGTGGTTCATAGTCATGCTGGAAGGGCATAACTAGTGGTGTCCCTTAGGGATCAGTTCTGGGTCCGGTTCTGTTTAATAGCTTCATCAATGATTTATCAGAGGGGTAGCCGTGTTACTCTGGATCTGTAAAAGCAGCAAAGAATCCTGTGGCACCTTATAGACTAACAGACGTTTTGGAGCATGAGCTTTCGTGGGTGAATACCCACTTCCTCAGATGCATGTAGTGGAAATTTCCAGGGGCAGGTATATATATGCTGGCAAGCAAGCTAGAGATAACGAGGTCAGTTCAATCAGGGAGGATGAGGCCCTGTTCTAGCAGTTGAGGTGTGAAAACCAAGAGAGGAGAAACTGGTTCTGTAGTTGGCAAACCATTCACAGTCTTTGTTCAATCCTGAGTTGATGGTGTCAAATTTGCAGATGAACTGAAGCACAGCAGTTTCTCTTTGAAGTCTGGTCCTGAAGTTTTTTTGCTGCAGGATTGCCACCTTAAGGTCTGCTATAGTGTGGCCAGGGAGGTTGAAGTGCTCTCCTACAGGTTTTGTATATTGCCATTCCTAATGTCTGATTTGTGTCCATTTATCCTTTTCCGTAGAGACTGTCCAGTTTGGCCGATGTACATAGCAGAGGGGCATTGCTGGCATATGATGGCATATATTACATTGGTGGATGTGCAGGTGAATGAACCAGTGATGGTGTGGCTGATCTGGTTAGGTCCTGTGATGGTGTCGCTGGTGTAGATATGTGGGCAGAGTTGGCATCGAGGTTTGTTGCATGGATTGGTTCCTGAGCTAGAGTTATTATGGTGCGGTGTGCAGTTACTGGTGAGAATATGTTTCAGGTTGGCAGGTTGTCTGTGGGCAAGGACTGGCCTGCCACCCAAGGCCTGTGAAAGTGTGGGATCATTGTCCAGGATGGGTTGTAGATCCTTGATGATACGTTGGAGGGGTTTTAGCTGGGGGCTGTATGTGATGGCCAGTGGAGTCCTGTTGGTTTCTTTCTTGGGTTTGTCTTGCAGTAGGAGGCTTCTGGGTACACGTCTGGCTCTGTTGATCTGTTTCCTTATTTCCTCGTGCGGGTATTGTAGTTTTGAGAATGCTTGGTGGAGATTTTTTAGGTGTTGGTCTCTTTCTGAGGGGTTAGAGCAGATGCGGTTGTACCTCAGTGCTTGGCTGTAGACAATGGATCGTGTGATGTGCCCGGGATGGAAGCTGGAGGCATGAAGGTAGGCATAGCGGTCGGTAGGTTTTCGATATAGGGTGGTGTTATTGTGACCATCACTTATTTGCACCGTGGTGTCAAGAAAGTGGACCTCCTGTGTAGATTGGTCCAGGCTGAGGTTGATGGTGGGGTGGAAGCTGGACCAGGCCTTAAAGAGAAACTGCTGAGCTTCAGTTCATCTGCAAATTTGACACCATCAGCTCAGGATTGAACAAAGACTGTGAATGGCTTGCCAACTACAGAACCAGTTTCTCCTCTCTTGGTTTTCACACCTCAACTGCTAGAACAGGGCCTCATCCTCCCTGATTGAACTGACCTCGTTATCTCTAGCTTGCTTGCTAGCATATATATACCTGCCCCTGGAAATTTCCACTACATGCATCTGAGGAAGTGGGTATTCACCCACGAAAGCTCATGCTCCAAAACGTCTGTTAGTCTATAAGGTGCCACAGGATTCTTTGCTGCTTTCATCAATGATTTAGATAATGGCATAGAGAGTACACTTATAGTTTGTAGATGATACCAAGCTGGGTAGGGTTGTATGTGTTTTGGAGGAGAGGATTATAGTTCAAAATGATCTGGACAAACTGGTGAAATGGTCTGAAGTAAATAGGATGAAATTCAATAAGGACAAATGCAAAGTACTCCATTTAAGAAGGAACAATCAGTTGCACAGATACAAAATGGGAAATGACTGCCTAGGAAGTAGTGAGACGGAATGGGATCTGGGGATCATAGTGGACCATAAACTAAATACGAATCAACCATGTAACCGTGTTGCACACAAAAAAAAACCAACCCCACACAACATCACACCGAACATCATTCTGGGACGTATAAGCAGGAGTGTTGTAAACAGATATAAGAAAGAATCCTTCTGCTCTACTCTGCACTGATTAGGCCTCAACTGGAGTATTGTGTCTAGTTCTGGGCACCACATTTCAGGAAAGATGTGGACAAACTGGAGAAAGTCCAGAGAAGAGCAACAAAATAGATTCATGTTTTCTGGACCTCTACCTATGAGGGAAGATTGAAAAAATTGAGTTTGTATAATCTGGAAAAGAGAAGAATGAAAGGGGATATAATTTTCAAGTATATAACATTTGTTACAAGGAGGAGGGAGAAAAAAATTGTTCTTAATCTCTGAAGATAGGACAAGAAGCAATGGGCTTAACTTGCAGCAAGGGAGGTTTAGGCTGGACATTACAAAAAGCTTCCTAACTATCAGGCGGGTTAAGCACTGGAATAAATTGCCTAGGGAGGTTGTGGAATCTCCATAATTGGAGATTTTTAAGAGTAGATTAGACAAACACCTATCAGAAATGGTCTAGATAATACTTAGTCCTGCCTTGCATGCAGGCGACTGGACTAGATGACCTCTCAAGGTCCCTTCCAGTCCTATGATTCTATGTGCTCCCTTGTTACCAGTGGGGCTGTGCACTCTATTCTCCTCCCAGAACTTTTTACCCAGACTCTACATGCTTGCTTATCCAGTCACCACCCTTATTGGGGTCTGGGTTTATTCAGACAAAAATTCAAAAGTAAAACTCAAAGTTCCCAATATCTGTGCCAGGGCCTCGCTCCTACTCAGAGTGTGGGTGAACAAAAGGATTCCTTCGCAGAGTCCTTTTATCAGTTCTTAGGATGTGACCCTGCTCAGAGCTGACCCCCTTACAGAATTCCCAGAATCAACCCCCATCCCAAGAACTGCTTCAGCTCTCATAGAAGGAACCAGCTGCTTGAGGTTCCTTGCCCGTGCCAGGTGTCTCTGGTTTAGCTGGTCTGCTCCAAGCTTCAAGTCTCCTTTAAGCTGCTCACTCACTCCTTTGCTTTTAATTTGAATGGGCATGTCAGGGAACCCACTGCACAACTCACCATCTTCATTTGTCCTGGACAGAAAATCCATGTTCTGGTGGTTCTTGCTGGAAGGCTGTATACAAAAACAAAAAGGCTGTAAGGCAAGGTACCAACAAGAGACCAAAGCATTTGAATTTATCATCTGGAGCCATCAGAACGCTGTGCAGCCAGACAAGAAGAAAGGGAGTCCCAACCAAATAACAGTGCAGGGCTTTCCCTGCCCACTCTATTGGTAAATATTCAATCCTTGAATAGGAGTAATGGGTTTTGTGGCCCAGGAGTTTCCCACTTGTCTACAGAATGGGATGTTCCTGACTATGGAACTTCTGGGACATTGCTGCTCCCTGGACCCAGAGTGAGGTCTCTGTGTGTGAAATAAATTCTTGACAGAAATCAGGGCTACATGGTACAGGTTTGTTACAGAGACACCATTTAATTTCTTGGAACAACCCATGACCTTGGGGAGACCAAGTGACCTGCAGAGGACCTGTTTTGTTTTTAAATGAGATCCACAAGGGGAGCTGCTAGAGAGGCAAACCTGGATACAAGTCTCTTTTCACACCCTTTACCATTCCCCACCAGATACCATCAGTATGTGGTCTCCTGCTTTCCTAATGTGCATTCCTTTAGAGACTGAAGGACTGCACGTTATACTGGCATCACATAGGGACTGTGTATTTACATTCCTTTAGGGACTGAAGGACTGTAGCTAAGTCCCTGAGATGGGTTGGTCAATCCAGACTGTAGACCACCATGTCATCCAGGTAGTCTGCCACAGAGGATTGATGTGGCTGCAGCAATTGATCCGTTAGTCTTTGAAAGGACACATTAAACTGAAAAAGCCTACAGGTACTGAGAAGGCTGTCTTGGCATGGGAATCAGGGGAGAGCAGGATCTGACAATAGCCTTTAGTTAAGTCTAACAAAGATGTATTGGGCGCGGCTAAGCCAAATCTACCAGGTCATTAGCTTGGGGCATTGGGCCTGCATCGAAGTCAGAGTTCACAGTGATTTGGCAGAAGTCAGTGCAGAATCCCATGGTCCCATCTTGTATAGGGATAAGGGCCATCAGACTATACCAGGAATTTCGCAGTTCCTCAGCCACAACTAGTTTTAATGTCTCCTGGACTTCCTGTATTAACTGGGACTTAAACCCCTTTGAGATTGGATAGAACTTTTAACTGGACTGGATGCCAGGTTGTATATGAATCTGGTGGGTTACTAGAGGTTTGTCAAGGAACTGGGGAAGATACATCCAGCTACACCCACACCAGAGTCTCTAATTTCCCTGTCTGGCCAGTGGACAACTCAGCCCCAAGGGGGAAGCACTTTAACCACTATCTCAACAGGTTCTGGGAGCGGAAGTCCAAAAAGCCTCAACTCCTTCTTCTGAACGGATGAAAGAAGAGGTTTTCCTGCACCCTCCAGGGCTTTAGCAGATTCACAGGATAGATCTGTTTTGCTCATCAGTCTGGGAAGTAAACCTCAATTGACCAGATCTATCTTCCAAATGACGTCATAAGGGCCCTGCCATTGGCTAGGAGTTCTCTTTCCGCTATGGAGTGATAGGAGGATTCAGTCACCCAGTTGAAATACCCTCGTCCTAGCTCCCTTATAGAATAGTTTGGCCCATTCAACTAAGGCAATCATAACGGAGGACAGTAGATGCACATGTAGACTGGGTTTCCCTATGACTCCTTGACTAGATCTTAGATACCCCAGGTTGTTTCCCACAGAGAAGTTTTAAAGGGAAGAAGCCAGTAGATACTTGCAGTACCTCTTACACTACAAATGAATGGTACAGCAGCAGTTGATCCCAGTTTCTGGTTTGTGTCACAACAACAAAAACGAAACAAAAAAAAAACCCCACCACATCTCTCTCTGCGTAGACTTCAGGGTTTTATTAAACTATTCTACAGTATCTGTTCTCAAAAAACTGGACTCAATACTCATTAGAGCCAATAGAGAGAACCTCACTGATTTCAATTATCAGGAGTAGCCGTGTTAGTCTGTATCCACAAAAACAACAAGGAGTCCAGTGGCATCTTAAAGACTAATACATTTATTTGGGCATAAAATTTCATGGGTAAAAAACAAATTTGCCAATTTAACACCATTAACTTGGGCTTGAATAGGGACTGCCCTCAACTCTCTTTGACAACAGTAAACAGTGAAGGTGCTTTTGACTGGCAGAAGATGCTGAGAACCTCATGGTATCAGGACCTGTTAAGTTCACATTTTTTTAAAATATCATTTTCAAAGTCACCCACCAACTTATTCACAATCTCAGAGAAGACCAGACTGGTTATTCAAAATTTAATTAGGTAAATGGTAAATATAGTGGTTTGAATTATGAAAATTCTCTCAGCTCTTAAGAAGTAACTACATAATTTTATTAAATAAAAGATTTAGTGGGATGATTAATTTATTTTGCATCAGAGTTCTTGTTTGCTGGTGCCTTTTTCCTTGTGAGTGTTTAATGCAGGAGCCTGACCTTTTGCTGGGGGCATTCGTAACTGTACAAAGTTATAAAGAGGGGAAGGTCTGTGAAAAAATGGGAATAAAACTAGATTTACCATTTATCATTTATGCTGCTTCCCATCTACATGTAAAATCAATAGCAAAGTCCTTAATAGATGGTATGGAGTCTCCAGCTCTTCTCCTGTTAAAACTCTGCTTAGCTATAGGTGTGGTGTGTGTGTGAGTGCATGAGTGAGAGAGACAGCCACATGGCATCACACTAATATTTATTATCAGTACTGCTATATTTAGCACCCAAACTCTTCTGGGCACTTTACAGAGAAGCAGAAGGATTGGGCCAGATTCCTGAGTCTGGCCCAACTGCACTTAGTGCAGGACTCAGGGAAGAACTGGCTCCAAGCTGCGTTTCTGCTCTCCCAGTTCTGGGGCAGACTAAGGGCTGAACTGGGCCTTGGTCCAATCCTTTGACTGCTTTGACTGACAGCAAGTGACACTATGAGGGATAGTCCCCTAGAGACCATTCCCCTGACTGAGGATCACCAGAGTGCAAAGTGCTTTGGCCATGCTCCTGACTGTTCCTACACCAAGGTGGAGGGCTGGGAGCAAGTGATATGGAGCTGGCTATGCTGGCTTCATACTACTGGGACAGTCCTATATGCCAGGGGACTCTCTAGCTGCCTCATTAGGACTTCAAGTCTCCTGCCAGCAAGTCCCTCACTCCCTCTGGACTTGCCCAGGTTCCTTTGGAAAGTTTCAGCCTACATCTTTATTTAAATTCAGTGAGACTACTTACGCACATACTTTATTGGGCTGGGGCTTCTGTCACTAGCATATCATGAGTATGAGGAGGAGAAGGGTAGCTAATGCACTCCATAGCCATGACAGGGTGCGGCCAGTTGGATTTTGTGCTTCCCCGTGGACAGCCCTCCCATCTCCTGAACTCCTGATGGCATCTGCAGCAGGTACAAGAAAGTACCTGCAGTTCCTCTGCAAGGCAGAAGTTATCATCAGAAGAATTTCCTAGGAAAATTACAAAAATATATAATATAGTCTACACAGTGGGAGATCAGGAATTATTATGCACTAGCTACTTGATCACTCAAGCCACAACAGCGGATTAGCGATATTAATCTAAAAGAAAAGAAGTTTCATAGTGTGACTAGGAGGAAGTAGATTGCAGAGTTGCCTGAAAACACAGCTTTTTTTTTTATCTGCAGACTCTTTTCCTCATGACTTGTATTGTAGAAAGAGCTAAGTAAGTGAATCTGTGAAAGGGTTACTGCTCTCCCCACTGTTGACACAAAAGAACATTTTGCACCTGTTCTCAGTGAATGACGGTTTGTTTTGTGTAAAAACTAGTTCATCACCCATGTGTCTGAAAAACAGGCAAAACCCAATTTAATTCTAGCTACAACCAGTGTGATATGTTGAAAGAGGAAGCATGAAGGGCAGATCTATTGGAATCACGTTTCATTAGCTTTGACATGTAAACATACTTTCACCTGAAGGTTGTTGTCACAGTGAATGCAAACAAAGGAGATAGCCAACTAAGCAGAAGCAATCTAATGTGGTCTTTTCCTTTAATCCCAAGACTATTACCTGCTATTATATTAGATCAAGGCTGACATCATTTCTGAGCTGTCAATGAGCTGATATTCTGAGGCATCTGGAATATACCAAGCATATAAAATGTATAAAACTACATACTCAATATTCTTTTTCATGTTTAGTTACTGCTACAATTTCTAAATCTGCAGTTATTGATTTAGATAAGATAAGATAAGATTTCTCTTCTGCAGTTATTGAGACATTTTCACTAGATTTAGATTTGTATTAGATACTCAGCTGGTAAATAAGTGTAACTCCATTTGATTTCAATAGAGCTACACCAGCTGAGGACATGCCCTATCTCATCTAAGAGTCAGGTGACATGGTAGGTCATAGAACATAGTTGAATCTAATGAGATGTTAGGAGTCAAGTTTAAGTTTTTTAAATTGCAGGAAATTGTCCATTATAAACAAAAATAGGGACAGAGAATTTTTTTAAAGACCTATTTTAAAAATCCCATAATGAACTTTATTGTTTCTTCTATTTTGCTTGCACCTGTTGGTGCTCTAACAGCTCAAGTGTTTTTCGTCCTCACTGCAGACTTTAAAACAAGACTATACAGAACTCTGCCAGCTAGTGCTGCTGCTGCAGCTGAACAGATCCACTTTCCTTTCCATCTCCACTAGTCTGACCTTCAAACTGTATCACCCCCTTTTTAATCCCCCAGTCTTTATTTCAGATCTTATAATAAGTCAACAGACAGTAAAAGAAAATTCCTGTGGGAGCAGAGCCTATGGTCCTATTATAAAAGCTTAAATTCCCCACCTGCTACTTGACCAGTGCAAAGCTTGGCTTCACCATTCCATTCCAGATTATGTAAAAGTATTTAAATCCTGAGTGACAGTATTTCCTAAAACAGCTGTCAGGCTCTCCATTCGTGTGGGCGGTGGGGGGACTCTTGGGAAGCTTGTTGAAAATTGTCCTGTTGTTCACTCCTTTGACGGAACAGCTGCCACCTTTTTAGTCCAGGTGAAGGTAAACAAAAGAGTAATTTACAAATAATGAGTATTTAAAATATATACTGTTTTAGATATTGTTGTCTCTCCCTTGCTCTCTTTCTTCTATTATTTCTAGGCACCAGTGGCCTATTTTTTTGTATCATCACAGAAGGCGACGGGCAGGGCACACTGGCTCTGTGAATTGTTGATTTGCCAACCCTACTCAGCTTAATGTTTCCAGGCAGGAGATTAAACTGAAAAGGCGCTATCATGTTTGCAGTCAATCAAATATTTAACTATCCCCATTTATCTTACTTAAATTGTACCATTGTCAGGTACTGCCACCCTTGGGGGCATTTCAAAATAAGCTGTTTTTCAAAAGAAACGAGCCTGGGATTCAGTAAAATGAAGCCATTTGTTGCGACAATGGCTAGCATTCTACAGTATCTGTTCTCAAAAAACTGGACTCAGTACTCATTAGAGCCAATAGAGAGAACCTCACTGATTTCAATTATCAGGGGTAGCCGTGTTAGTCTGTATCCACAAAAACAACAAGGAGTCCAGTGGCATCTTAAAGACTAATAGATTTATTTGGGCATAAACTTTCATGGGTAAAAAACAAATTTGCCAATTTAACACCATTAACTTGGGCTTGAACAGGGACTGGGAGTGGTTGGCTCATTACAAAAGCAGCTTTGCCTCTCCTGGAATTAACACCTCCTCATCTATTATTGGGAGTGGACTACATCCACCCTGATCGAATTGGCCCTGTAAACACCGGTTCTCCATTTGTGAGGTAACTCCCTTCTCTTCATGTGTCATTATATAATGCCTGCATCTGTAATTTTCACTCCATGCATCTGAAGAAGTGGTTTTTTACCCACAAAAGCTTATGCTGAAATAAATCTGTTAGTTTTTAAGGTGCCACTGGCCTCCTTGTTGTTTTTACTGATTTCAATGGGATTTGAATCAGGTATGCCTATATTTAATTTATACAGATACTTAGTGATTTCAGATCTGTTCATGCACTGTATTATTTTTGGGGAGAAGAACATAGAGGACCTGATTCTACTTCCACTGAAGTGGAAGTCAATTGGTTGAATTCCGTGGGAGGTGGCTTCAGGCCCATGATGTGTTCTACATCAATAGTTTTCAACCTGTGGACTGCAGACCCCTGGGCATCTGCATACTATATCTAATGGGTTTGTGAAAGGTTGTTGTTATCAGAGGACTGTGGTTTTCAACCCCCTGGAGGTCTACAAACTATATCTAAGATTTTCAAAGGGGTCTGGACCTCCATTTGAAATTTTTTAGGGGCCCGCAAATGAAAAAGGGTTGAAAACCAATATTCTACATCAACCACAACTGATGTAAACTACTCTATCTGTATTTAATTAAGAAGAAGATGCATAATACATAAACAAATCTACGTTTTCATATGACATTATTGTCATCCTTGTACTCACTTCCCCTCATCTGGACATCGTTTATTTCTTCTATCTTGCATCTTGTGTAAAATTACATTGTAAGCTTATTGGGGCAAGGACAATGGGCCAGATCCCTGGCCCCTCGTTTGGCTGCTTTACACTATTCAGGCAGAGCAAAGCAGCCAGAAAGTTGTCCTAATGAGGCAGCTAGAGAGTCCCCTGGCATAGAGGACTGTCCCAGTAGTGTGAAGCCAGCATAGCCAGCTCCATATCACTTGCTCCCCGCCCTCCACCTTGGTTTAGAAACAGTCAGGAGCATGGCCAAAGCACTTTGCACTCTGGTGATCCTCAGTCAGGGGAATGGTCTCTAGGGGACTATCCCTCATAGTGTCACTTGCTGTCAGTCAAAGCAGTCAAAGGATTGAACCAAGGCCCAGTTCAGCCCTTAGTCTGCCCCAGAACTGGGAGAGCAGAAAGGCAGCTTGGAGCCAGTTCTTCCCTAAGTCCTGCACTAAGTGCAGTTGGGCCAGACTCAGGAATCTGGCCCAATCCTTCTGCTTCTCTGTAAAGTGCCCAGAAGAGTTTGGGTGCTAAATATAGCAGCACTGATAATAAATATTAGTGTGGTGCCATGTGGCTGTCTCTCTCACTCATGAACTCACACACACACCACACCCATAGCTAAGCAGAGTTTTAACAGGAGAAGAGCTGGAGACTCCATACCATCTATTAAGGACTTTGCTATTGATTTTACATGTAGATGGGAAGCAGCATAAATGATAAATGGCAAATCTAGTTTTATTCCCATTTTTTCACAGACCTTCCCCTCTTTATAACTTTGTACAGTTACAAATGCCCCTAGCAAAAGGTCAGGCTCCTGCATTAAACACTCACAAGAAAAAAGGCACCAGCAAACAAGAACTCTGATGCAATATAAATTAATCATCCCACTAAATCTTTTATTTAATAAAATTATGTAGTTAATTCTTAAGGGCCGAGAGAATTTTCATAATTCAAGCCACTATATTTACCATTTACCTAATTAAATTTTGAATAACCAGTCTGTTCTTCTCTGAGATTGTGAATAAATTGGTGGGTGACTTTGAAAATGATATTTTAAAAAAATGTGAACTTAACAGGTCCTGATACCATGAGGTTCTCAGCATCTTCTGCCAGTCAAAAGCACCTTCACTGCTTACTGCTGTCAAAGAGAGTTGAGAGCATTCAGCACTTTGCAGCAGTAAACCCTATAATCCCTATTACATCCTTCCTACAGCCTATTAGAGTGTGGGAACAGTTCATCAGTGGAGGTTTCAATGATAAATACTTGTACATTTTGCAAATATATATGTATATAGTGATTAAAGACCCTTTACAGCCACAGAATTGCATTTTTATCCCTTAAACGTTCATTTCTATTTTTAGAAATATTGATTTAATACATTAAAGAGTTTTACATGGGAAAGGAGAGGGGAATGCTCAGTGGTTCCCACCATGTATCATTAATCATCCTCCACAGAATCTACTAACATTTCAGGCTTTAACGAAGCAAGTACGAGGACAGAGAAAAAGCTAAAATCTGTTTTGTCCGAGGGATTTTTGTATGTTTAATCTGCTTGTCTGTATTCAAAAGGCCAAGGTTCTTCTATAAATAAAAGGGAACCTGTAATTTTACTGTCTTCAACTAGTGCTGCAAATTGGTATGTTCTGAACATACATATGAGTCATTCTTCCTAGAGAGCCTGGAATTGGACTGTCCTGAGTCCCCTTCTCCCCCACTGATGTCAGGGAAGTTAAGGGCACCTTACACCTCATGGGATCAGACTCTGAATGCTCATTAATCCAACTGATATCTTAAATGGAATGAGCTTGGAAGTTTAAGGTCAGTCCCCAGTGGTCTGTGGTAACATTATCAGAAGAGCCTTTTGTCTCAGGAGTGAATAAACATTGGAACCTATCAGCCTTGCCCTTTCCAGAGTTCTTGCCAGCACTTGTAGCCTGGAAAAAAAGATTCACATGTATAAAGGTTCTGCTAAAGTTATTCATTGTCAGCACATTGTGTGATATTGTGATAGGGCTGAGTTCCTGGTATGTAGCATTAACAGAGGAGGCAACAGCTCTAAACAGTTGAGCCTCAGGAAAAGCAAAAACATGAATTTAAGATTTCTGAATCAAACAATTAAACCATCAAAGACCTTTGGTAACTTTGAACCTGCTGACACTTAGCCTTATTGACATGACAATGCATGCATTATTACCCAGTACATGATGCTATATAATTTTGCTTCTTTAATTCCTTAATTCTGTCCTCCTGAACAATTTCTGACTTCAATGTATGCCAAGTTCAGAAAGAGTTCAGACTCATCACTCGCATGGGAGGATTGAAACCGCAGGGTTCCATTTCATGGAGCCAGTGCACTGGCACGGCAGGAGTAAGAAGAGATACTTAAAATTTGTGCCATCCTGACAAGTACACTCAGTGCTGCTCAAACCTGTAAGCTTTCCTCATCACAACAGAGAATTCCAACTCAATCTGCAACCTAGGGCAGCAAAAGAAAAACATGGCATATTAAAAGGATGCTGTCAACATTGATAGGCCCAAAAGGTCACTTGCCTTTTTCCCCTTTCAGTACATTTGTTTGAAAAATCCACTTAAACACTTATACTGTGGTGGTGTTTTATTTCCTGAAATAAACTACTCAGTTCTCTTCTATAAGCGTATCAATGCCAGGAACTACAATAGCCCAGTGTGCGTGCATGAAAAAAGAAAGAAAAAATTCTAGGAAAGGAACAACTTTCCATTTCAGGCTTTCAAAAGGTTATTAAAAACAACTGTGGGAAAAAAGCAGGATTTTAAAAATTGTGAAAAATACCTTGACAGGTTTCTTTTCAAATTTAAGTTACAGCTCCAGTGCTCAATACAAGGCAACATGCCACTTTCCTACAAAGTTAAATTATTTTAGCTCTTGATTTATTTACACTTGATAATGAAACAATATATCGAATGGTGTATGTGATCTAGTTCAGTGCTTCTCAAACTTTTTTTTTCACAGATCACTTGAAAATTGCTGAGGGTCTTGGCGGACCACTTAAAGATCTTTCCAAATGTTGTTTGTACTGTTACTAACTATTCTAAAGCACTTCAGATAAAAGTGCTATATAAAAAAATGTAATAATTAATTTTTTTTGTTCTACAAATAAAAGCATATTTTAATATCAGTAGTCTTACCTTTCTAATGTGATGGATGCGCCTTCTCTCCCCCACCGTGGCAGCCACCAAGCTAGGCTGGGAAGGAGGGAGGATCTCTCCCCTGCCGTGGCAGCCCCTGAGCTGGGGCTGGAAAGGAGGAGGTTCTCTCCCTGGTGCTGGAGAAAGTTGCCTCTTTCTCTGGCTGCTGCAGCCCTGTATGTTCCAAATTCCCACCAGCCCCTCTTCTCACTCCACTGCCCCCTCCCACCTACCCCATATTCCCCCCAAGGCCACCACCTCACCTTACATGTGCATCTTCTCCAGGGTCCAGGCACCTAATTAGTGGAGCTATGCCTGCGCGGCTCCACTAATTAGGTGGGTGGCCCTTCATTCTCTTGTGTGCAGCCACACAGGCACGCACCTTAGAGGGAACTTATCCATGAACCACCTGAATGGAGCTCGTGGACCACTGGTGGTCTGCAGACCACAGTTTGAGAACCTCTGATCTAGTATATTAAAATGCAATGTATCCAAATGAGGAAAATCCTCCATTCACAGTAAGGGAAATGCTTGCTATATTATGGAAGATAGGACCACCATCAGCAACTACTGTGTTTTGTTGATGCTTTAATAAAATAAAGTGAGTATTGTGGAGGTATCATTTCATTCCATATCTGCAAGATTATAGGAATGCAAAGAACTGTATTTGACTGAAATGGGGCTGACTGATTCATTAGTCATTTATTGCACTGAACTGAAGTCCAGAGATCCAAATTCTATTCCTAACTCTACTACTGACCTGCAGTGTGACCTTGGACAAGTCTCTTCAATTCTCTTTACCTCAGTTTTCCCCTATGTAAAACATGAGGGTGATAATTACCATCTGGTGCAAAGGACTTTGAACAAAATCCTGGCCGCATTGAAATCAATGACAAAGTTGCCAAAGACTTCACTGGAGTCAGGATTTCACCCTTTGAGACCTATGGATGAAAAGTTTAATTATTATTACTTAAAGGCAAGTCAGTGGTTCATTCTTTAAAGGTGTGTGCGTGTTAGTTTGTTTTCAAGTGAATTTATTGCTTGCTTAAACACCAGATTAGGAAGAGAAGAACTACCATATTGGAACAAACTAATTATATAATTTAATCTGCTAACTAGATACGGCCCACGGCCTATAACCAATGCTTCAAATGACAGTGAAAAATCCTTGTCATCAACGTAGGCAACTTTACAAAGAATATTGTACCACAGGGGAAAAAAATTCTTGGCCCTCGCAAGTAAATTTATGATGTGAAGCATGAGAATTAATAGCCCTTGTAATTTTATGCTAGTTAGCTAAATTGCTGTTCCTTTCTTATTTTTATACTTAGCTACCTCACAGGGTTGTGAGGGCTTAATTGTTGTTTATAAAACATGTGGAGATCTTTACATAAAAGGGTGCATATAAGTGCAAATCATTTTTTTTTTTAACCATTGCAGTTTATCTAGCCTGAGGGCAATATGATGCCCTCTGCTTTGAAACAAGGAGGGAAGCAAATGCATGATTTCCCTGGCAAAATCAGAAGAATATTCCCATGTTGTCTGTGACTGAAGAAGTGTGTAAAGACAGCTCTGCAGTATGACAGTAGTACTGCATCCCCCTCACATAACCACCAGTAGCTACTCCACGTCAAAGAGCTGTAGATGCAACTGTAGTTGCATCTACATTCACCTGTTGCAGAAAAAAATATCACCCTTTGAAGGGGGTAGTTACATGCACTGTTGATTAAACTACTAGAAAGTAACTGATTTAGCATAAGTAAACAAATACAAATATAAATAAAAGACCATTTCTTTACCCCTTATTTTAATGGGAATTTTTCCAATTTAGAAATGTGATCTTCTTTCTTTCTCTAACCCCTGTGAGGTAGCTTAGACATTTATTTAAAAAAATGTCTAATCTTTCTTTGAATCTTATTGAGCCATTTGCTTAAAATATATCCTGTGGCAGCAAGTGTTACAGGTTAATAATACAGTGAATTAAAATATGGTTTTCATTTATTGTTTACAAACGTGTTGTCTCTTAATTTAGTCAGCTGCTCCTTTTGCTTTTACCAAGTACGGAGAAGTGCATGATTGACCTCTATACAAATCGTTATTATTATGTACAGGATAAAATTTCCACAATATTGATTCCTTTCCCCTAAAACCTAGGGAAAGCCCTTCACGGGTGCTCCATGGGAGTTTAGATGTGTGCCTGAAGAGTGGATAGGCCTTGTGGAGATGGTTATTCTTTGTACTGGTATGTCTTCAAGTAGCCCTAAAAGAGAACAGATGCAAGTTACTGCTAACTGGATCATCAAGGAACTCAACCACATGTATCTTTAAGCACGTGAATAGTCCCCTTGACTTCAGTAGCCCTCCTCATATGCCTAAAGTTACACACATGCTTCAGGCCCCTGCAGCATTGGTGGCTAATTAAGAGAGGTTCCACACTGTGAAAGAGAGAAACATTGACAAGTAAAGGCACTCTAGGGACAAGGGAGTTAGGCTGTGGTGAACCTAGGACAGTATCCAGTACCTCCCAGGAGAACTACTTGGTTCTTAGGGAAACTTTGGGAATGAACTCACAAGGCAGTCCACTTAGTGCAAACCCTGCTAACCTAAGGAAAATAGCTGATGGAGGCTCTGACTTTCCTGTAGCTTTTGTCCCCTAAATTGATCAGGCTGGTCCCAAGTGATTTTAAAATAGTAGCTCTTTAAACACATTCCTTTATTATTAAAAAAAAAAAAAAGAAGTCCATAGAGCTTCCTGAATATATGTGTCTTCTTGTAGGAAATCCCAGATTTTTGCCCTTTTCTCCTTTTTCTGAGTTGTCCTCTTGAATGTGGCAAAATAATGCTTTGATTAGCATGAATTCACCCCTCCTTTTGGCTACATCCTCTTGGTATATACAGTAATTGAGACTTAGTAACCTTTCACACTACATCTACTGATCCTCTCAAAGAATCTACTGTATTATGTGGGTCAATGGAACAGCAGAAGTCTGAGTCAATTCTTGTCAGCATGTCTGATACAGTATAAAAACTGCATAAACTCCTCCATGTAGCCAGCTTTGTTTTGTATTAGTCAGAAAAGGTCAAGGTGAAATTGGAGTATGGATAAAATTGGTCAGTATTTGGAATCAGTCCCACTTGAGCTTGATTTCCTGTTTCTCAAGAGGAAAAAAAACTCCCTTTTATTGTCTGGATACCAAGTTTTTTGAATGTTGACATACATGTAACACACAAGTCTGACACACAGTAATTCTTTGAGTGCCTTGAGTAAAATTATCAATATGAAGAGACTCTTAAGTGCACATGGTTGGCAGCTGCTATAAATTCACCTTATAAATCTTAAGGCCAAAGCTTGTAGTCTTTGCATCTCTGTTTATATTGCAGTCTTTGTTTATTCCGAAGTGGATATTCACCCACGAAAGCTTATGCTCCAATACATCTGTTAGTCTTTAAGGTGCCACCGAACTCTTTGTTGCTTTTTACAGATCCAGACTAACATGGCTACCCTTCTGATATTTTGTTTATTCTGCGACTTTCAAGCACAGGTATAATGGCTTCCTAGAAGAGCTGCTACCCAGCTGAAATTCAATTTGCAGTCATACATATCTTCTTAGGAAATACCCACATGGGATTTATGGCCAGGATTTTCAGAACTGGCTGCTTCCAATTAAGTGTCTAAATGCATATTTAGGGATCTAAATATACAGACTGATTTTCAAAAGCTCAAGGTGCATATAGGAGCTGCTGGGTGCTTAGCGCCTTTGCAAATGAAGCTTTCAATGCAACTGTAGTTGCATCTACATTCACCTGTTGCAGAAAAAAATATCACCCTTTGAAGGGGGTAGTTACATGCACTGTTGATTAAACTACTAGAAAGTAACTGATTTAGCATAAGTAAACAAATACAAATATAAATAAAAGACCATTTCTTTACCCCTTATTTTAATGGGAATTTTTCCAATTTAGAAATGTGATCTTCTTTCTTTCTCTAACTCAGGAACATCCTACTATCTTAGAGCAAATCCCAAGGGAGGACCCCAGAAATACCACCAGGTTCCCTTTGGAGAAGCAGAAGGGCAAAACCTCCAAGGATTCCAGGGTCCTGCAGGGAAAAGCAGCTGCATTTGTGTGCCAGTCTCTAGCAGGATGCTCACAATGACTCGCCAGTCATCCATACACAAGCTTCCCTGCAGATGCAGAATGACAGTAACTGTCAATTTGAGTAGCATTAGCTGGCACCTGGATATACATTGGGCTCAGATAAAATCAAATTGGCATGGCTGCTCTCCCAGCCCTGCCCCATTATACCCCCAGCACACTCCATCACACATTATAAAGCCCCATTTTTGCATGCATGGCATGCAGGGACTTTTGAATAGGGTGATCAGATGTCCTGTTTTTAAAGGGACAGTCCCATATTTAAGTCCTCCTGCAGGTGTCCTGACTTTTCCTTTAAAATGGACAAATAGTCCCATATTTTCTGTCTGCCCCTCCCCCATCAGGTCCTGTTGGTCCTGCTGCTGGCTGGGTCTCTGGTCACCAGCCACCTGCCCACTACTAGTGAGTTGGGGTGGGGGGGTCCAGTGGCTGACGATGGGGGTGGATGTGCAAGGCTGGTGACAGGGCGAAGATGTAGTGCATGGGCCCAGTCACTCCCCCTGCTGGTCCATCAGCACAGCCCCTGCTGCAGGCCAGCTTTTGGCCAGCAAGGCCCCACCCCTCATCCCATTTCTTGCTGGCACTGGCTGTGAGCTGCGGTGGCTGGTGAGTGCAGGAAGGCACCAGGTGGCAACCAGTTACGTGTCGTTTCTACTGCCCACTCATCAGCCCTTTACATGCTCCCCACTCTCACTGTCCTCTCCCTGCTTTTCCCCTTTGCCCACCCCAGCCCCACTGCTCCTCCATATCCCCCCCAGCAGGCGGGTCTCACGCCAGGCGCTGTGCGGAGAACCAGTCCCTGGTCAGAGCGCTCAGCTCACCAACAGCCTGGCCAGCAGGCTCCTTCCTTCCCCCACTGCCTCTGGCTGGGCCAGCACCCCAGGAAAGCCCAAGACCCTCCTGCCCAGAGCACTGTAGAGGAGAAGCCAAGCCCTGCATGTGCCAAAGCTCCCCACAGTACTGGCATGGGGAAGGCTCTCCACCCTCAGCTACACTCTGGAGTGGCAGGGGCGGGGGGAGGGGAAGTGATTTCCAGCCTGTTCACACCTGCAACCTACAAGCTCCACAGCAGACTTGGGCATGGGCTTAGCACTTTCTTCATCTCCCATCCCCTTTGCCCTGGGTCCTGCCTTCACGGAGCACGGGGATGCTCCATCCCCTAGGCACCCTCCTCTGCTGAGCCACCTCTCTGACTGGGTTTGCTCAAGTCCCTGCAGTCAGGTTCCCTGGGCCCTGGAGCACAGTGCATCCTTAGGGCTTAACCCCTTCCTGCCCATGCTGTAGCCCAGGGACAGGAGGCAGCAGGGTTAGAGAGAGAAGAGCTGTGCAAAGATACAGGCCAGATCATCCCTTTCCCCCTCCTTCTCCCCTGCAGTTGGAAGCAGCTCCTGTCCCTTCCCTCCTGCACAGTGCTGAAAGGCTGCTGCTGGCCACATTCTGGTGTGAACCCTGGCAGAAATCTGGGGGAGGGCAGGGAGGGACATGTGACCCTGCATGCCCCTTGCCCATGTGTTGCCTCAGGAAGACATGGTGCTAGGTGCCAGGAGAGGTGGGTGCATTCTGGGGGCCCAGCAAGGCATGGTGGGTGGAAAGCACCAGGCAGGGAGGATCGGGTCATTCAGTCACCCCCCCCATGTGAGAGAGGTGTATGGGAGTGTGTGTGTGTGACCTCTCCCCGTGTGTATGGAGAGGGGAGGGAGGTGTCACCCCTCCCCTGTGATATATAAGAAGGTAAATAAAAAGAATCCAGCTACACAGTATATCTTTTTAACAGGGGCTCAGTCAACTTGCTGTTAATTCGAACATTTGTACAACTGATTGCCATTGAACTCACTTGAGCATGAGTAATTTTACCAGGTGTCCTGTATTCAGTATAGGGAAATATGGTCACCCTGCTTCTGAAAGATTATGGAGACAGGGGCACTCAAGTCATAGAGATGCTGCACCTTCTACATACCCCTCTTTGTGCCCACCTCTCCAAAGCTGTCCACTGCTTTCTGCTCTCCAGTGCCCAGGTTAGTAGAGTTGAATATACTGGCCTCTGATTGCAAAGTCGGATGGGGGGAGGGAAAGCTCAGTGATTTGAGCACTGGCTTGCTAAACCTAGGAGTGAGAGCTCCAATCCTTGAGGGGGGCCATTTATGGAACTGGGGCAAAAATCTGTCTGGGGATTGGACCTGTTTTGAGCAGGGGGTTGGACTAGATGATCTCCTGAGGTCCCTTCCAACCCTGATAGTCTATGAGTCGTTCCCAGTTTTCCTTTTTAAAAAATTCTTTAATACACTTTAAAACAAATATTTCTCCACGGTCCTGTGCTCTGGCAAGTCTCTGCTGTCTTACACCTTTTCAAGGGTGCAGCAAGTGCTGCTTCTGGCATGTCTCTCCAGCACCACTTACTTTTTTCAAAGGCATAATGCATATAAGTACCATCGAGTGGACTGTGGACTTAATCCTCCGATACATCACTGCTCCTAGGTGGCAACATTTTCCCTAGGTCTTTTTCACTATAAGTTTGTGAGGCTGTAAATTATGCCTTTCAGAGGCTAGGACTGGGTGTTCTTCTGGAACTAAGCCAGTCAGAAACAAGCTGATGGAAGCCTTGATGAAAAGAAAACAAGGTTAACAAACATGAAGGATAAAAGGGATAGACATTTGAAATCTTTGACTACTCTCATTGACCTCTTACTCATCATTAATCTTCCGCCTATATTTACTGTAAGTAAATTGAAGAGCAAGCTCTGTGATTTCCTGCTGGGACTGCTGCCTCAGCTCTGCTTTGTCACACACCCACAGCGTGCTAGCATGGACTGGTTGTGCTAAACAAAGACTAAAGGGCTTGTAGAAGGGAAAAGGAGGGGCCAGAATGATACCAGCACCATTCTTTGGACTGGCTAATTTGCCATGGGCATTGAGCATGCATGCAATGGCAGATGTTATGCTGAAGAGAATGTAATTAGTACGACTATGACTTATATTGGCCAAACAGCAAGACGCCTAGGATCTTGATTCAGATAAACATCCAGAAATGTGGCCATATAACAGACATTACTTGGTTTGAAAACCAGTGTGGAAATAGCTTGAGAACAGGATCTTAATGTGAGTTTTCTAGTTGTCCTGGATTGCAGCCTAGCCAGAAACACCACAAGAATAACCTTTGTTGCAGAATTCAGGTATTTCTGCTGCAAGCCTACATCTCAAAATCAGGAAAAACATTTATATGAGGGGGGTAGGAAACACTTTTCAAACTCTTCAAAAGAGATGTGTGCTTAGCTCAAGTTTTGGAGGAAGGTGCAGGCCGGTTATTTTATCTAAATAAACTGGTTTGTCCATTCCTATCAATGAGACACTACTTGAAGATACTGGATAAATTGGGCATAGAATTCATATGGACCAGAAGGCATATATGTTACTGGATTAGATAAAAAGAATTTCACTCCTAGATCTAGAGAGATATTTCCATCCATCCCAAACTGCATCTTAAACCTTTAAGATTTGTAGCTCCAAATAGCGCAGCGGATGCAGAATGCTAGAAGAAGACATGGAATATGGGTAACACACAAGTGCAATGAAACAGCAGATTTATATATTTTAAACTGAATATGGCTAGTATTTGGCCAACTATCAACCAGCTATAAGGTGTCACGCCTTTAAAGCACAGGCACTCAATGGGGTGCTATATAGCAGTTCATTATCCCAGCAGAAGTGCTTGGCAGCATTAGCTCTGAGGCAAGCACAGAACCCTCTCCTGCCTCTGAGGCACACAGGGGGAGCATGACTGTTGTTTCACCCTTTCAAAGAGTGCAAGGCACACTCCCCACCTAGGGCCAGCTCTGCCAGCAAGTGCAAGGAGGCAGTGGATGGACACACCTCTATCTTTGTCCTTCCCTCCCCCATGTGCGCCTTGGCTTGACTAGGAAAAAAGGCTGCAGTGGATATTGTCTTAAACAATTCCCGGCTAAAGTTTTGGGAGTCACCACCACCTATTTCAGTGTCAAGATGAAGCTTTGGAGAAGCCAATGCTGCTGTGCATGCAGCTAACATCATGTCTTTTGGAGGTCCTCCAGGCACTATCCCTGTGCAGGGTTGCTAGGAGAGGGAGAGGCTCTTTGTGCCCTTTCCCCACTCCCATGCACACCTACACATGGTAGATAACAGTTTTGCCCTGCTTTAGCTGTGGTGCCAGGAGCCAGGAGAATAAATGGTGGATAGCGTATTGGCAGGCTGCCTGTTGTATACTTCCTTGCACCTCATTACATAGCAGGAGTACTGAACACGTACCTTAGGAAAGGACTAGTTTTCCAATGTGTGAGAGAAGAGATATATTCCTTGCACATCAAGAAAATGAAGATTCATCTCAACTAATGTGGGACACATATTGGAGGTAAGGAAACATTCAGCAACTCTAATTTAGAACTTAAAGCAACAGTAACATTTCTGAAGTGTTAACAGAGACTTATAAAATACTAACTTAAAAATAACAGAACAATAAATACATTCTGAAGCAAATGCAGCAAAATTCATGCAAGTTTCCATATTGCCCTTCAGAAGTTTCAGAAACAGGAGTGATTTTTTTTCTTCCCCCTCCAAAGCTGGTCACAAGGCTCTTAGTTGCATCATTGTCATGGAATAACAAGATGATACAACGAGATAACTGCTGGGAGACATGAAGGAAAAAACGACACACAAAGCTCACAATCCAGACTTGAATCCTCTATGCAGATCCAAAATTGCAACCAGCACTGTTCAAAGTTAAAGCAAAGCCACAAGTCTTTGAAGTGGTGTATGTGATCTGACGTAAGAGACAGGACTATGGTACGGATATTGCAAATGTCAAGGGTCAGCTTAGCACCAGGTATAATATGCATCAAAACTGAACTGTGTGTGTTTCTCATCTGCACCCCATTAATAAAACCCCAGAGTCCCTAGTCCAGAGCAAAACAGCATCATTCCCACTGAAGTGATTTTCCCAGCTCTGTACCAGAATTCATTTCTACACAGGAGAAGAACTTTAAAGAACAAGATTCTGAGCAGATGACACAGTCTTGCGGGAAAGGGACACAAAATCTGCTCTCCTTTACACTGCTGTGAATGAGAGCAAAAATAGTCCTTTATTGTGTAAAAGGCAGTAGTTTTAATTCACTCCAACAATGAAAACAAGGCGCATGGGGACTACAAATGGCTCACAAGTGAATAGGTTTTATTTCACAGAAAAAGCAGTGGTGATGGACACAGCAGAAGAACTTGACTAGAGCAGAGCCAGCAGCCCAGTTCTGTTCCGTCTGGTCAAGAAGCATTTAATCATTAGTTTCAAGGAGGGCAGGATGAGTCCAACAGGCCGCAGTAGCATCTCCACACAACTATTTTCAATACATTTGTGTTAATTTCCAGATAATTAAAGTATTTTAGTGCTAGAAACTTGGCTTCCCTCTGATCAAACTCTACCTGCACCTTCTTAACAACAAGTTCTCTCACCATCCAGCTGGATTGTATAGGTCACTATGGTGGTACATAACACTACTAAAGTTAGGCATGCAAGAGTATCAGCAAATACAGGACCCTGTCCATTTTGCAATCATAGGGTTAGTCAGTTGACCTTTGTTACAGGGTGAATTGTTCCAGCTCATTTACACATGTCCATGTGTGAATACTTCATATCTGTGATGCAACAAGAGGGATTATAAGAAGAGTAACTTCCACAACATCTCCACCAGTAACCCACACCCCTTTGTTCTGTCTGGATCATCTGCCATATGAGATCTCATCTTGACACAAGATTAATTAACAAACTCCAGCTTTATTGTGGCTTCTTCAGCCTCATGGCTTCTCAGAGATTTCCCAGGAGGTGTCCCCTCCCGTTTAGTTCTCCCCAGGAAACAATATGCTGCCTGAAAGTATCTGCTAGCACTTTCATATGGTTACAATACCAACCTGAGGATATTTAAACTAATATCACACCAAAAGACAACTAACGCAATACATTTTTGTGATAAAAAAGAAACCTCATAACCTTGCTTTTGTGAACCTCTCTCCCTTGTTGCCTGATGTGAACTCTGTGCTGTTTGATCTAACATAGGTCATAAATTAATTACACAAGTCATCACATTGAATTCAGGGACCAGTTATGTGAATAGGAGTTTGCAATATACAGGCCCAGTCTTGCAAATTCTTCAGGGTAGGGAGTCATAAGTAAAACTTTCAAAAGCACTTCCAGGATTTAGGATTGTAAATCCTATTGGATTTAGGGTCCTAAATCATAGAGGTACTTTTGAAATTGTAACTCGTCTCTTGATTCTCTCTATAAAGCACCACACATGCAAATAGTCTTATGCACAAATGTCTAACAGTAATTTAACTTCATATATTTCAGTGAATAATCTTCTTTTTAGTGCCCTACCATTACTGTGTTCACCAAGGTGGGTTCCTGAGAGAAGATACTGCAGAGTATTCTCAGCATAAAAAGTAATTTCATCATATCGATGAACACCTGAATAATTGAACATTCAGTGAGGATTCTCATTAAGAGGTAGTGCTGACCTCCTGTGATAAAGATGAGGGAGTCTGGACTTCTGCTAACTGCATCTCCCTGTATGGAAGTATAGGGTGCACAGGGAAAGATTGCCAGGAAATACCTTCTTCAAGATGAAACTGTAAATCAAAATCCTGTCTGCTTCAACTCCACCGTGCTTTGAGGGCATATTTTAAAGGTGAACCTGCAACTATTCTGCTGAATCATGAATATTCTGCCCTATATCTGAAATTTCCTAAAGATGTATCATGAGAAAATGTGTTTTCATTAACCAGATTATTTATTATACATAACTAACACATGGTCGGCAAATCCTGCTTTTACAAGTCATGGGATTTTACAAGTGTAACAGCAAAAAATGTGGTCCAGGATTTCTACTGCTTTTTTATAAATGTTTACTTTAAGACCTAAAGTTAATTGTGTATTTTTGTAGTGTGTAACTGATTTAAGAAAACTAAAATACCTTTAGGAATGATGAAACGTGGTGGGTTGACAGCATCAGAAACTGAATTTGTCTGTTTAAATAGAGACCATGTGCCCCACCTCAGCCCCACTCAGGGGGCATCTCATTTTTGAGATGAGGCTGACAAGAAGGTTGTCTGTAGAGCTGGTCTGGAATTTTTCAACAGAAAATGTCAGATTCATTGAAACAGTGACCTTTTGTCAGAAAATGCTGATTCATTGACACCAAAACTGTTAATGGGAACGTACTAGGAGTTTGAGAAAACTTTCATCAGAAAAGGTTTCTCAGTTCCAGAACAGAATCTCTGGTCAAAACCAGAGACAGAGACCAAAACCCCTGAAGAGCTAAAAATCATGTGGTAGTGCACTCAGCTGGGATGTTGGAGACTCAGATTTAAATCCCTGCTCTGCTGGATTTAGAGCAGAGACTTGAACTCAGGTGAGTAGCCTAATTGCCAGCCCATTGGCTTTTTAAAAAAGGCTCCAGAGGTGATCCTGGCAATTGCAGCCCAGTAAGCCTAGTTGCAGTACTAGGCAAATTGGTTGAAACTATAGTAGAGAACAGAATTACCAGACACATTGATGAACTCAATTTGTTGGGGGAGAGTCAACATGGTTTTTGCAAAGGGAAATCATGCCTCACCAATCTGCTAGAATTCTTCGAGGGAGTCAACAAGCATGTGGACAAGGGGGATCCAGTGGATATAGTATACTTAGATTTTCATAAAGCCTTTGACAAGGTCCCTCACCAAAGGCTCTTGAGCAAAGTAAGCAGTCATGGGATAAGAGGGAAGGTTCTCTCATGACTCAGTAACTGGTTAAAAGATAGGAAACAAAGGGTAGGAATAAATGGTCAGTTTTCAGATTGGAGAGAGGTAAATAGTGGTATCCCCCAGTGGTCTGTACAGGGGCCAGTACAGTTTGACAGATTTATAAATGATCTGGAAAAAGGGGTAAGCAGTGAGGTGGCAAAAGTTGCAGATGATACAAAACTACTAAATATAAAGTCCAGCGCAGACTGTGAAGAGATACAAAGGGATCTCACAAAGCTGGGTGATGGGGCAACAAAATGAATGGCACATGAAACTCATTGTCCATAAATGCAAAGTAATGCACATAGGAAAACGTAATGCCAACTGTATATATAAAATGATGGAATTTAAATTAGCTGTTACCACTCAAGAAAGAGCTCTATGAGTCATTGTGAATAGTTCTCTGAAAACATCCAATCAATGTGCAGCAACGGTCAAAAAAGCTAACAGAATGTTGGGAATAATTAAGGAAGGGATAGCTAATAAGACAGAAAATATCATATTGCTTCTATATAAATCCATAGTACACCCACTCCTTGAGTACTGTATGCAGATCTGGTCACCCCATCTCAAAAAAAAGATATATTGGAATTGGAAAAGGTATGGAAAAAGGCAACAAAATTGATTAGGGGTATGGAACAGCTTCCATATGAGGAAAGATTAATAAAGACAGGGACTTTTCAATTTGGAAAAGAGATGACTAAGGGGGGCTATTATAGAGGTCTATAAAATCATGACTGGTGTAGAGAAAGTAAATAAGGAAGTGTTATTTACTCCTTCTCATAACATGAGAACTAGGGGCAACCAAAGAAAATTAATAGACAGCAGGTTTAAAACAAACAAAAGGAAGCATCTCTTTACACAATGCACAACCAACCTGTGGAACTCCTTGCCAGAGGATGTTGTGAGGGCAAGACTATAACAGGGTTCAAAAAAGAACTACATATGTCCATGGAGGATAGATCCATCAATGGCTATTAGCTAGGATGGAAAGGGATGGTATCCCTAGCCTCTGTTTGCCAGAAGCTGAGAGTGGACAACAGGGGATAGATCACTTGATTATCTGTTCTGTTCTTTCCCTCTGAAGCACCTGGCATTGGCCACTGTCAAAAGACAGGTTACCAGGCTAGATAAGAACAGCCATACTGGATCAGACTATGTTCTTAAAAATATTAATGGGACGGGAAAAACGCTTCCCATCCAGCTCTATTTGCTAGACTGTAGTAGTTACTGTGTCCACTGGTTCACTAGAAACCAGATGGGGATCATGAATTCATTTCACATAGTCCACTAAACAGCTGTTAGATTGTCTGTCATCACCCTCTGCTCACCCCCATAAACATTCATGTTATATTTATTTCTTTAGATTTTTTTTACATGTAAGACACAGACACAACAAGGCTTTGACAACTTTGTCCATCTAGGGTTAGATTCACTGATAAACTCCAGCCACTTTGTGCTACTACAATGATGCAAAGCAGCTATTAACCTGGTTTAAACCAGTGAATCTGGTCTTTAATTTTCCAGAGTAGAACACAAAGGACTGCCCATCTCACTAAAGAGATCTGTTGAAAACAAGACCCCTTATGACTGCTATGTAGATCAGTGACTCTCAACCTTTCCAGACTACTGTACTGCTTTCAGGAGTCTGATTTGTCTTGAGTACCCCCAAATTACACCTCACTTAAAAACGACTTGCTTACAAAATCAGACATAAGAAAAGTATCCCAGCACACTATTACTGAAAAATTGCTCACTTTCTCATTTTTACCATATAATTCTAAAAAATCAGTTGGAATATAAATATTGTACTTACATTTCAGTGCATAGTATGTACAGCAGCTGGAGCCAGCTCTGTGTAGAAGACATGGCAGTCAAGCTCACACTCTCAACCATCCCCTCTCCAAATGCCTGGGGAAATAGAAGAGATTTGCAGCACATCAAGCAGTTAACAAATTTGGGGTTGGGGCCAGTAAATTCCAAAGAAAGGGTCCCTCATGGAGACTGCCTGTAATGTGAAGGGTACCCAGCAGCTTGCCCCTACTTTCTGGTTTAGCCTATTCTTAGTCACTAGCTAATCTTAATTTTAAGGTCTGATTGTGCTCCCTAATTAGAGTGAATGCCCATCCTTTATTTTAAGATGTATTCCATTGTATAAAATGGTACTTTTCAGTTTTAAAACATTTAATTGTACACTTGAAGGCAGTAGAAATATACACTTGAGGGAAAAAACAGGATATGCTAAAGGAAATGGTGATTCCCTAGAATATCTTTAAATAAAGAGTTGTCCCTTATTTTTCCACATGGTTTTCCCTTATTTCCAGCCAACAACAGTGGTCACCCTATGGGGGTGGTGTGGTCACACTGCACCCAGGGGATCTCAGAGAGGGGATGCCTCATGCATGTCCCTCCTCAAGCTCCCCAGCATGCAGACTGCACCATCATTTATGGCGGTGCAGCCTGCTTCCCTCAGCATTCCCGGCCAGTGATGTGGGCCGCTGCAGAGAAGAGAGCGTGGGCTGTGTGCTGTCTCTTCCCTGCCCCCTTTCTGGTGATTTAGAGCCCAGGAGTACAAGGAGGAAACAACAATCCCAGTGTTCCCTGAGTGCAGGCACTGATATCACACCCATCCCTTGCACCAATGGTATAAAGGGGAAGGAAAAGGAAGGCTCCTTGTGCTCTACCCCTATAAGTGCATCTGTGCAAGGGCTACTTTCCCTGGCCCTCCCTAAAATAAGGTTGATTTCAAAGATACTGAAATACTAAACCTAGCATGAAATAATTCCTTAGTTTGACTGTTAACAAATATGTGAAAACTCAAGTGAAAGTCTGGGCCTATTCAGGCTTTGTGCTTAGGTCCATATGGCTGGCATATTCAGATGCAATCTATAACACTAGTCTGTTAACATGCAACATTATTTTATTATCAATTTTTTGTTAGAGAAAACTAGTGTAAGAAGGAAAAATCCAGTTAAGGCAGATCTGGGAGCCAGCAAAGCAGGGTTTTATTCCAGGGCCCAGTCTCAGACTGCCTCAGAGACCCTCAGCAAGCCTCGAGCTCTGTCTGTCTACATTTCCCTGTTCCTAAAAGGGGAATGATACCTACCTATCTCAGAAAGACACAGTGAAGCTTCTTTCATTGGGGATTATAAAGGGCTTTCAGATCCTTGGATGGAAGGTAGAAGTGCCAAGTTTTTTAAACAACCCCATTTTCGTAGATCATAGAAACATTTACAGAGAATAATTACTTAAAAATCAACCTTTAACTGCTACATCTTCAAATACAATATTTATTAACTGTAATATCCTATGGCCTGATGGGCTCTGGCAATCCAGGCCAGCAGTGAAGTCCCTTGGCAGGCCACTATCTGCTGCAATACGTTTTAAAGCAGCCTTTGGGTTACCCTACTTGCACTGGGGCTGGCTCAGCCTACAGTATCCCTCTCAATCAAGAGGCAGAAATACAGCATAAAGCCACCAATGTTTTCTGCGTCCTTTCTCATGCACTGATCCCTGCTCTGGTGCTTCTGGACAGGGCCGGCTCCAGGTCTTTTGCCACTCCAAGCAAAAAAAAAAAAAAGAAGCCAGGGTGCCGCACCTTGAAAAGTGCCCCCCCAAGCACATGCTTGGAATGCTGGTGCCTAGAGCCAGCCCTGTTTCTGGGGGAACCTACACCTGTATCCCTCTCTGAATGTGACTTCTCTCAGATGGTTTATTCACCAAAAATCTGGTTTGTTTTGTAACACATCTAAACTGTGTTTATTCCTTTCCCTGTGGAAATTTGGAGAGCCAGTTCCAGCCAGAACATACACTGGTGTTGTTTTACCAGTTGTTCTGTTGGTGGATAATTTCCCCATTTTTCTGGAGCAAGAGGGAAAAATCCTAGGTTGCATTTCCTTCAGATTGTAAAAGTAGAGGAAAATATTTGTCTTGCTGCAGCCACTCCATATCCTCTCAGTGCATGAGGAGGAGGATTAGAGTCTTGATTTCTTGCCTGATGGGGAAATCAACAGAAGCACAGGGGTTTTGTTTTTTTAAACACAGGACAGATCAGACTTACCAGATAATGCAGATGTCGGATTGATTGGAATTTCAAGGAATACATTATGAATATGACCTATTCATCCTTATTTTGACCTGATGTTTTCTGAAGAGGGGTTTGGCTTGGCTCAGCTACGCTATGAAAAGCAATCAAAGCAAAATAAATTAGTAGAAAATCCAGATAAAAGCCTCTGCTAAAAGATGCTGACAGCTGTGTAGTCAAGGAGGAGTACAAAGTGCCAGGCAGCTCTCTATAAAAGCAATAAAGGTCCAATTCACATACAGAGTGAAACACAGAACAGCTACAAAGGGCAGCCAGTAGATCTAAGGCAGAGACACTCAACTGGAGGAGTGCCAGCAGGAAACAGATAGTAGTACCATTCTGATTGTACTAGGTGGAATGGTTAGTCCAGACTGCCATTTCTATGATATGCAGTCTGGTTGTAAATGTGTGAGACCCAGGTTATTAGACAGACAAAGTGGGTGAGTAATATCTTTTGGACCAACAGAAGTTGGTCCAATAAGAGATATTATTTCAGCCACCTTGTATATCTATGATAAGCATAAAAAAGCAGCTATGATTTGGACCTATGTATTTTTGCAAAGTGTCCCCCTAGCAACAATTCTATTAAAGACAAGACTATTGAATTCAATAGGTGTTTATAATCCACTTCACTGAGCCTAGGATTTCATCCAAGGCATCAAGACAAAGAATAACAAATTTAAATTATTTAGATGCAGTGCCAAAGACATGTTATGTACTTTACAGAGCAAATCAAGAAAGCATAACATGGTCCCTGTCTCAAAGGTAACAGCCTAATTTTAGAGACTACACAGCATCTGAGTGTAACACACAAGGGTGGGAATGGGTAAGATGTATGTCACGTACTGAAAGGAGAATATAGCTAGATCTCAAACAAGTAAGTTTTAGTATCATATCCTTGGTGACAGCAATATAGGCCAACCTATTTTTAATATAAATTTCAGTCCCTTCAGCTCTGATTACAAATATTGAAATGGGAAAAAAAACTAGTAAGAAAGAATGCCCAATACATTTTATTTACAGTTTCTTATAAATAGCTAATTACATGGTAGGTCCTTGGAAAATTAAGACTTGTCATGTACCACAAATGTTTAAAGTCAAGTGGGCTGGATACAGATCTGGAACTCAGGAATCCCCTTAGCTCTGCCTTTGCCTCCTTGCATGGCCTGGAGCCAGTAACTTCACCTCCTTTTCTTAGGCCTGGGCTACACTAGGACGTTTGGTCGATATACACCTTTACCCCGATATAATGCTGTTCTCAGGAGCCAGAAAATCTTACCACATTATAGGTGAAATTGCGTTATATTGAACTTGCTTTGATCCACCAGAGTGTGCAGCCCTGCCTCCCTGATGCACTGCTTTACTGTATTATATCCGAATTTGTGTTATATAGAGTCGCGTTATATCGGAGTAGAGGTGTAACTATATCACTCCTGGGTTTGAAAAATCCACACCCATGTGATGCAATTAAACGGACCTAACCCCTTCTATAGACAGCACTAAGTCACAGGAGAATGCTCCCGTTGGCCTAGCAAACACCTCTCAGGGAGGCAGATTGCCCACCTCAATGACAGAACCCTTCCCATCGGCATAGGTAGTATTATCACTGAAGCACTACAGCTGCACCGGTTTAAGTGTAGACAAGCCCTTAGTTTCTTTATATGTATGGAGGATAACATAGGCTGTAGCAACGATTGCTTGGTTAATGTTTGTCTGGTGCTTTGCAGATATAAAGTGCTACGTGCTATGAATTATTACTGCAAACAAGGCTGGCCATTCACTGGCTTGGTTGTGGGACTACAGGGGACTGGCGGCACTACCCATGAGATTTCTTTCTGATTCTCGTGGCACAGCCTCCTCCCTCTGAAAGTGCCACTGGTTTCTTTTATTGGAACCATCATAATAAGACAAAATTATTCCAACAACAGCCTAGTTAACATACAGACTCATCCAAAAATCAATGGTACTGTTTGCGCTTTGGATCTTTTACAAAGAGATCCAATGAGCTCACTTTTACTGTGGGATGGTGAAGAAAATAAAGAAGCCGAGTCCTTAAGCTACCAAACATTTGACTTTGCAGGATTGAAGGTATTTGGGGGAAGTAAAAGGAGGTTCCGCTTTCAATGCCAGTTTGACCCTTATGCAACTGCTGCTTTGCAGCTGCCCTCTCTTTTTAATGTCTTCCCCTCAGTGGTTTGGCTGAAAGCAGAAAGTTTAGTGGTGGATAAAAGCTCTCACACAGGGAAAAAAAAGTAATCTAAACATTTTCCAAGCTCAGAAGAGGTTTGAGGCTTGTGTGAAGGGTAGACAAGGGTTCGCTTTAGGTCCTGGTGACTCCAAAACCAGCTGGCCTGCTTCTAGGTGTAACCAAAACAAAACCTGAAAGAGGCACATTAAGTTCAGTTCCACTGAAAACAGAGGGTGAGGGGAAAATGGAAAAGGACAACACTGGATGCTAGAGCATGAATGAGAGAAAATTCCATTATAAATGGAAAGCTAAGCCAGCTGTGTTATTTAATGGTGGGGAGCAGATCCTGTGCAGGCACAGGGACTGCTTTTCATAAGTTTTCTTATGATACTTATGCATTCCATTCAAACAGATAGTTCACACCACTGCTCAAAGTCCCATTTAAAGTCAGTAGAGAGACATACAAAAGTTGATTTTCCTTTGCAATAGGTTTGGCCATGTCTTTTCCTCATCTGTTTCTTGCAGTTTCATGTGTTTTGAAATCTGATGAGGTATTAGATTCCAATTAACCCAAGAATGAAAAATTAGAAGAATTTGACACTCAGTTTCAGCTAGTTTTGAACCTCCAAAACCCTTCAGCTCCTGAAAGTCCCCATGAACATCCTTCAAGAGACATGTTCTGAGGAAAAAAATAAATAAATAAAAGACCCAAACACCTTGCAAACCTCTCTCTTTCCAGGGAAGAGGGGTGGCTGGCTGCCACCCTGTTCCCCTTGCAGTTTGAGGGGTTAGCAATGTCAGTTTGCTCCCCCTCAGTCCACAAATCTTGTCCAGAGTCTCCTCACTGCTCTATTCCCTTTATGCCACACCAGCACCCAAGAAGCAGAAATTGGCCACACTTCCCCAGCTAGGAATTCCCTCTGCATATGAGAAGCCTTGAGCCAGTACAGCTGTCTCCTATGACAACTCCCCACACACATCAGTGAAGTGTAAGTTTTATCAGTGAGTGAGAATATATGGGAATCCAGCCATATGAATGGGTCAGGTCTTTCAGGCGGTATAAATTAGCATAGCCTCATTGATTTCAATAGCACTACATCAATTTATAACAGTGAGACTGGACTACTTTGTGCCTAGGTTTGTGGAATTTACACGCTAAGGTGGCTAGAAGAAGGTGTAAGCTATCTTCCAAGTTTATCTGACACACCACTGAATCTGGGGCTGTGTTTCTGAAGACACAATAAGAATTATAGCCAGAGAAGTGACAACCACTACACTTAAGATTCAAACCACTTTCCATTATAACCCCTGACTTTCAGATGCTCATACATTGTGAAACAATTGCCTTGGGATTGGTCTCTACCCATAAAGGTAAAAAGTCATTTTTTGAACATTTGAGCTGCTTTTGCTATTTGAACAAGAGGAGACAGTTAAAAAAAATACACGTTTCCTGCTTATAAAGAGTAATATAAAGGTTTAATTGGAACAGACTTACAGCTCAAGTGGCTGAGGTGTGAAAGTTGTCATGTGCATCTAACGATACTCCTTCATCCCCTGAATTGCAATTTAGGAAGGTCAGAATGCTGTTTGAAAAGAGAAATGTTTAGAATGAAGGTATGCTGACAAAATAAGCAACACAAGTAACAAGGAAAAGAGTTTTTACAATGTAGTAGCCAAGTTGATCCAAGATAGACACCTGAGGCTTGAACCGTGAACCCACATTTGGGCACTTAAATCAGTGGCCAACATAAAGCACCTACCACCTTCCCCCACAGCCAATGTCTAGGTCTATAAATATACATTAGCATCACCGTCACAGTGGTCTAGTAATTAGTGACTGTTACGGCAGTGAAATAGTGGAAAGCAATGAAAAACATTGGGACAAGCGACATGTATCAAAGGCTGCAGAACCTTTTCAATTATATTTCTTATAGGTTATTATCTAATTAGAGACTTTGTGTCTCTCCCTTGAGCATTACTAAGTTTTTAAATACATAAGCTGCTATTTCTCAAGTAATGCATATAATTCACTGAAAGTATTCAGCAGCCTTTGATATACAAAATACTTCCCTGAATATTTTAAATTAACTCCCCCCAAAACTGTTCATGCAATAATTAGGTTATATGGTTAATCAAAAATCAGGAAATGTGCAATTTAACTATGGTAATACTCCTATACAGGAGGGCACATTCATTTTCTGATCTGATCTTTTTAAAAACCATACAACATTGCATGAACATACTTTTTTAGGCATTTAATTTGATACCCAAAATCTGTGTTTATCTGCTTAGTACCATTTAATAAAAACTTTCCATTCCAGAAGTTGCATGTATAATTGTACGTACGCAAATGAAGTAGGGGAATTTGTTCACGTATACTTAAGTGTGTGCGTGTTTGAATCAGTATAGATTTACTGGACATGTGACGAATTTAGGAACCTTTAACTGACCTAACTGATTTCAACACTCCTATTTTTTTCTTCCCAAGAACACATCACTTCAGGGAAAGTTTGTTGATTAATGTGCTCTCTCAACTTCAGAGAGATATAGAGATTACATTTCCAGCAGAAAGCCTGGAGAGGTTAGAGCTGGAACTTGTTTCAGCCTGTAAATCAGAGGACTATGCAACATCAGCCAGGCTCTGGTATGATTTGGTTCAGAGCGATTCCTATCAAACTGCTTGATATCAGCATCCAAAGATCAGGTTTCTAACCATGATGCAAACAGATGCAATTTTCTCATGATGCAAACAGATACAATTTTCTCATGATGCCTTTATGGGTTTAAAAAGTCCATAAAGTATTGCAAAATGAATGGTTCACGTCAAGAATAACTGAAGTCCAGAAATTATGCAACACATCACGTACACAATGACAATAACTTCTGGGTTTGTCACCCAAACAGTGCACAGACTGGTTGGTAAATTGCCTAAATGTGACAAATAATGAGTGTGTTGGTTGAGCAAGATTGCTACACTACTTCAAAACTTGTGGTTGGCAACAACACGCTAGATTGCTGAGTCTGCTCTTTTGTGAAGATACTAAACATAGTGGCTAAATAGAGCAGAGACAGTTTTTGTAATGAAAAATTGCAGGATTAAAGTACAGTGCTCAGTGCAGAGATCTAGTTTATTACAAATCGTTTGACAGCTAAGTGGTAGTTTAGAGTTTCCTATTCAGTCTTCTGAACTGTAGATGTGAACATTACATCACATTACGACTGATGAATTTTATCCCAGTGCTTTACATATAAAATAGTTACAAGTCTGAACACATGATCTGGAATATTTTTTCAGTTGAAGGTACAATCAAACCAAGCACATCAAAAGCTGAAGTAGCTCCTCTGAATATTCAGTGGGGGAAATATCTAGTTATTACGGTTATTGAAATAAATTTTAATTCACATGAAACAAAGATCAAAGCATTGCAACACAATTGAAGTTTTTTTATGGCCCTTCACAATCATTAATGGATTTTAGCCTTATAACATGCCTGTGAAGTACAGGATGGATTTCCACCAACCTAATTGCATATGTTTGTCTGCAGGAGCATATATTATGTCAGTAAAGATTCTCCAAGCAGTCTAGGTCGGACATTTAGACATCTCTTCTATTAAAATTAGATATTTATATAAACCCACTGGATTGCTTTGAAAATCTCTAACAAATTGTTCTTCAACTGGCCTGCACCCTTTGAAAGGAGAAAAAGTTTCTCAAAAGGTTATAAAATCATATCAAATAAATAAATGTTATGGGGAAAAAATGAGCATCTGTTCATGGATATTCCATGAGCCAAAAAAAAGGGGGGGGGACAAGCAGAAGCTAGATGCATCTGATGAATTATTCATTGCGAATTATTCACTCAGCTGTAATAAGATAACAGCACAAGTGTCAAAATGCTTAAATCTAGGCATTTTCAAGGACCACTTTTGTGATCTCTCTGCCCTTTGCTTTTAAAACCTTATGGAAACCTCCATGGAACAGATGTATAGGACATTTTTGTAACAAGCCACATACAATTTAATAGAGAATTATATATAACCCTGCTATAGCATTCTACAAAGATTGCTTTTAAAAGGAAGTTATATTGTTTAAAGTAATGTCTATTGTACCCTTAAATTTTTTTTGAAAGTCTATTCACTTCATTCCTATTAAAATCTATGTGGGACTTTTCCACAAGAGAATATCCACCCACACAATATTACTATCTCCTCCCCTGACATCCCCTCCTCGGGTTACAAAAAAAAAAAACCCAAAAACTAATACCAATCTTTTCAGTTCCTCGCTTCTTCTCTGCCAGTTGTAGATTATTTAACCATCCTCCAGCTGATTTTATGCGGTTTCTAAATGAACAAGTAGTTTGCTAAATGCATTGTGCCAATAAACAAACAGAATGCAGTGGGACTTCCCCTCCTTCCACCACCATTAAGTTGTTTCTAAAAAGAATGAACTTTTCTTGAAATTGATGAGCAACTCAACAGGAACTTTTAAAGTATTTTTGTTTGTTTTTGTGGGGGGTTGTGTGTGGTGATACGGCTGGGGGGAAGGGGTGTTGGTGATGCTCATGGGACTTATAATTAGTCACAAAGTACAATTGTCTGTTCAGCTTGGATCATTTGTTTACTAAGTAAAACTGCCAAACAAGATCTGCTGGTTTTTCCTGCCACTTGAGAGAGGATCGCCCCAGGCTCACCGAGAGGTAAACAATACCACCCAAAGATTATCAAAAGGGATCACAATATATAGGAACTGACAGAGAAGAGCAAAGCACTTGCAGGAATTCAATTCTAAGGGATGGATTCAAATTCTGTTCATTTACATGAACTACCATTTCATGGCAGAACAGAAAATGAAAAGCAAGCAATGGCTCCACAAACAAGTTGGTCTAACGTTGCTGTTAGATTGGGGCTGGGGGAGGTTAAGCTAAACAAGAAAGATTTTCTTCAAACAATCAGACATCTGGCTCTTACTGTATTCCAACACAGCCCCTGAAATCTGATCTAGACTCATATAGCAATAAGCATTCTTTGAAGTTACACATAAACACAAAGGCTTTATCAATACAGCTATTCATAACCAAGTGTAGGGAAATTCACCCAGCCCCAGCTTGTCCCAACACAAAACATGATCTCCATCACAGCATCTAATTCTGAGGAAGGAGTCCTACTCCCCCAGCACACAGTCCAGAGTTACTCGAGCTGTGTGTGAAGCAAGTGGGAACAGGAGTGGAATTCACCCTTCAACTTACAAACAAGTTACAGGGCTGCAACACAGCCCTTTCACAGCCCTAATTATTAAGTGCGTAGTGGCAACAGTGTGTTAAGAGCTTTCTTTACAGGCACCTCTGAAAACAAGGTTAACTTTGTTCCAAAGAATTTACTATCAAACAGCTTAAATTAGCCTACATGTTGGAAGAGCAGGCACCACCCCTCCACTCCTTGATGGAAGGATTTTCAGTAACTGGACTGATACCAGTGGATCCTATACCCCCTGCCTGCCCACCCCTCCAATGACTCCCTCCATGCTTACATAATTGAAGCTAGCACAAACAAGCCTGTGATATGATTGTGGTGAAGTGGGTTCCCTGTCCAGCCTCACTGCAGGGCTTACCTGGTGCAGGTTCCTTGGCACTTGGGAGATATCCACTGCAGAGTTAAGTTGAGAGATTGGGTGTGTCACTAGGTCTTCTGGGGGATAGTCCCTGGTTCTCTGTGCTTCAGTAAGCTGAGTTACTCTGATTTTTTTCTCAGTGAATTATGGGACAACTTGTCTGTCCTTATGGACAAACAGAGGGAATTGTGGGCAGGCAATGGAGGACTATCAGCACTTGAGTGATTTAGGTTGTGTCTTCACTACAAAGTGGACAGTTTATCTGTCAGAGTGAAAGCAGAACCCAAGTGCTAATTCACACCCACAGCCAGGCCTGCTTACTTGGGTTGAAAGCAACAAACTTGAGTAAAGGGTGTGGATGTATATGGAGGGTGGAGTGACCACCATCCAAAATTGGGTGGGACAGTCCCAAAATGCCCTAGTCCCAGTCCTGTCCTAGGCACCGACTTCCCCTGTTCCCGGTGGGTGCTCGACCTCCCCCGCCCTGGCCCCGCCCCTCCCCCATTCCACCCCTGCCCCAAAGTCCCCATCCCCTTCCTGCCCCCATTCCACCCTATTCCCCCAAGTCCCCGCCCTTGCCCGGCCTCTTCTCCACCTTCTCCCCTGAGTGCACCATGTCCCTGCTCCTTCCTCTCCCTCCTGGAAAGTCAAAAGCGCCGCCAAACAGCTGGTGGGCAGCGGGAAGCACTGGGAGGGAGGGTGAGAAGAGGGGACATGACATGCTGGAGGTGGGGAGAAGGAGGGGAGGAGGGGGGAGCATGGCTTCTGGTGGGTGCAGAGCACCCACTAATTTTTCCCCATAGGTGCTCCAGCCCTGGAGCACCCATGGAGTCAGTGCCTATGAGTCCCATGCTGAATGACTCCAGGACTGCATTTGTCCCGGATTCCCTGCAGTGCAGCTCTGTACCTGCCCAAAGCTCAGAGGTGGTGCTAGCCTTTTCTCGGTGCAGGGGCTGAGGTGGGCCTTAGCCCTTCTGCCCCCCCACCCCCCGCTCTTGCCATGAGGCCCTACCCCTTAATCTTCCTTTCTCCCACCCCGCCCCTCCTGAGGTCCCAACCCCCTGGCCAGGACAGAAGCTGGAGCCAGGCAGTAGTAAGCTGATCAGGGAGCCCCAGACCCTTCACCTGGCCTAGGCGGTGTGCCTTGGAGGTTGGGGACATGGGACAGGGGCTGCTACCCAAGGCAGGTGGAGGTCTGAGGCTTCACAGGGGCCCAGGTTCCCTGGGTGGCTCTTATTTTGGCCCAGCTCTGGCTTCTGGCCTGACCAGGGGTCAGAGCTCCTGCATGTTTCCCACTTTTGCCTTTTGAGAGGTGGTCTCAGAACACACAAACTAGGGGTCACCAATTGAAATTAATAGGCAGCAGGTTTAAAAGAAACAAAAGGAAGTATTTTTTCACACAACACACAGTCAACCTGTTGAACTCGTTGCCAGAGGATGTTGTGAAGGCCAAGACTATAACAGGGTTCAAAAATGAACTACATAAGTCCATGGAGGATAGGTCCATCAATGGCTAATAGCCAGGATGAGCAGGGATGGTGTCCCTAGCCTTCATTTGCCAGAAACTGGGAATGAGTGACAGAGAATGGATCATTGATGATTACCTGTTGTGTTCATTCCCTCCGGGACACCTGGCATTGGCCACTGTTGGAAGACAGGATACTGGGCTAGTATGGCCGTTGTAAGGTTTTTAACACCTGATTAAAAGCCCAAGTTAACTCTACTATAAGAAGAGTTTTAAACAATGGCGTAGCCAGTATATAAATATATTGTTTTCCCCAGCACACTGTGTCTCATGATAAAAACCTGAACGTGTATATAACTGTCCTTATACAAGTCAAGTGACCCTGCTCTTACCTTAAGACTTCTTACAATTAGCAAATAAGCTATAATTATTGTTTCAGAAAGCTAATTATGTTGTTGAAGCCTATACTGCCTTGTAAAATTACACATAGCGTTTCATTTGAGCCTCTGATAGGCTGCACCCTGAAAATCTCCTTTGTAAACAGGTCGTTCAAATATCTTTGTGACTCCTTCGTACTCCCACAGAAAACTGACTAATGTGTACACACCTTTAATTACAATTTTGTCCTAGGCATCTGATAGAATTACACAAAGAGTGCTCTGTTTGTAGCTGATATGGGTAAATATTGTAGTGGCCTTCCCCACCCCCGGTGCTTGGGTACAGGTGGCTGCCACTTGACAAAGAGAATGGAAAACTGGAACTGTATGTTCACATGGTGTGTGGTACACAGGTCACCAGCTCTGGCAGAGGCAGTCAGAGCTCTGATGACACTGAAATTTTGGGGCTTTATAGTTAGAGTGGTCTTGACAGGAAACTCAGGCTCCATCATGTACTGTAGATGACAGGGTCTGCTTGAAAGAGAGACATTCTCTTGCTACAAATTGGGTGTGTCAGTACACCTAAGACTGACCAGCTGCCACAGTTTAAATGAGGGAGATTATAAGTGAGCTATTGAAACACACAGCAAAATCTTTCTTTGTTAGATGGTGAGGCTTTAAGAACGGACTTAAAAGAAAAGCAAAATGAGTCTCCACGAGGGAGATCTGGCAGATCTCAAGACACAAAATCAACTTTGACATAAGCATGTACAAAGGCCAGAGTGTCATGGCCATCTTTGTTACATCTCAGACTGGCCCCATCATTGATGAATGATAAAATTCCACCAGTACACTGAAGTCCATGGGGATGTGTTCCCTAGTTGTAGAAGTATATGAATAAGTGCTGCACCTAATCTGTTTCACAATGCAGTGCCCTCTCATTCTACATTGAAACATATTGGAATAGGGAGAAGAGATTCTTACAGCAAAGGTCCTCAATCTTTACAATATCCGGGATTCCCCTACCATCTAGCCAGGGGCTAGCTAGAATCCCATAGCTCAGAAGTGGGCAAACTACATCCTGGGGGCCACATCCAGTCCTTCAGATGTTTTAATTCAGCCCTCAAGCTCCCGCTGGGGAGCAGGGTCCAGGGCTTGCCTTGCTCCAATGCTCCAACCAGGGAGTGGGGTCGAAGGCTTGCCCCGCTCTGTACTTGCTGTGGTGCTGCACAGCTCCCGGAAGCAACAGTATATCCCCTCTCCGGCTCCTATGCTTGGGGCAGCCAGGGGGCTCCGCATGCTGCCCCTGCTCCAAATGCTGCCCCCACAGCTCCCATTGGCCTGGAACCATGGCCAATGGGAGCTGCAGGGGCAGCGCCTGTGGCCAGGATGACACACTGAGCCACCTGGCTTCCCCTCTGCATAGAAGCTGGAGGGAGGATGTGCCGCTGCTTCTGGGAGCTGCTTAAGGTAAGTGATGCCTGGAACCTGCACCCCTGACACCCCCCCACACACATCCCAACCCCCTGCTCCAGCCCAGAGCCCCCTCATGCACCCTGAACTCCTCATTTCTGGCCCTACTCCAGAGCCCACACCTGCAGCCAGAGCTGTCAGCCCCTCCCGCACCCCAACCCCCAATTTCTTGAGCATGTATGGTGGGCCATACAATTTCCATACCCAGATGAGGCCCTCGGGCCAAAAAGTTCGCTCCCCCCTGCCATAGCTCCATGTTTAATAGTATGTAATGGGCAGGGTGGTCATGACCTTTGATACCCATCTCAATCCCCAGGCTGGGAGGGATAGCTCAATGGTTTGTGCATTGGCCTCCTAAACCCAGGGTTATAAACTCAATCCTTAAGAGGGCCATTTGGGGAACTGGGGTAAAAATCTGGGGACTGGTCTTACTTTGAGCAGGGGGTTGGACTAGATGACTTTCTGAGGTCCCTTCCGATTCCATGAGAACTCATGCTTCACAAGACAGAAAGAGACAGGAAAAATATAGCAGCAGTATTTTATAATAGGCAAGAATTACCCTCATTTTACAGATAGGTAAAGCGAGGCACAGAGGGTAAGCACTTACCCAAGACCATAAAATGAATCAGTGGCAGACCCACGAATACAACCCAAGTCATCTTATTCCCAATACCTTGCTCTGTCTATTGGGCCATGCACAAAGCCATGAGAAAACCTCAAAGTGACAAATTTTAGACAACATGCTACAGCAATCACTATTAAGAAGGGTAAAAAACATTGCTATTTTTATTGAGTGTTCAGTCTTTATGTAGAACAGGAACTAATAGCAATATGTCAAATACCACTGTGTGGAAACTGTTGGCAAACGTTGACTCTTTAATGGGGATGGCTGTAAGATGCTAGACTTGTATCCCTTGAGACAGACCCAGGGCCGGCTCCAGTGTTTTTGCCACCCCAAGCGGTGGTGAGGGCTGCGATCGGCACTTCCTCTGAGAGGGACTGAGGGACTCGCTGCCAAATTGCCACTGAAGAGCCAGATGTGCCACCTCTTCCCATTGGCCACCCCAAGACCTGCTTGCTCTGCTGGTGCCTGGAGCCGGCCCTGGACAGACCATATGGAAGCATGTTAGTGGTTCAGAGATTGTTGTTACTTTTGGGGTATCCATGGACAAACCTAGCCATCAAATCCCAACATGACTGCCCTGTTAGCCAGAGTTCCCCAAGAGAAGTTTCCAAACACCACAAAACAGCAGAACCACAGACTTGCATTCGAAGTGGGTCTGCTTCACTACAATGTCCCTTTTAAACTGTAAATCCTCCAAGACATGGATTGTGTCCTGATCCATATTTGTACAGCACTTAGAACCATAGGGCCCCCAGTCCTGACTGAGGCTTTTGGACACTACCATAGTCATAACAACCACCCTTTCTTCTATGTGACATTGTCTTCATCATTACAAGAAATGTGTGTGCTTGGAAATGGTATAAGTAGATAGTGAGGTTAGGAATATGACAGCTACCTATGCAGCTAGGAAAGCAGTAGTAGAGACAGCGGGGTTGGGGAGAACAGTTATTGCTCTTTCCTGTTACTTAGAGGACTTTGGCCTTGGTGCACCTCGTGGTCATTATAACAAGTTTTGTGTAAATACGATCAGCTATTCTATAAGCCACCAAAAATTTAGTTCTTCCATTTTGCCTTTGTTCTTTTAAGGAGATACAAGTTGCTCGGAGGTCGCTCACGTTACCATGAAATGAAAGTTGCCTGTAGGGTAACTAGAGCTTAAAAAAAAAACAAAAAAACCCAACAGTTCAACTGTCTAATATATTGTGATTTATTTTGTCTTCAGAACACATACTCATGGTGTGAATTCATGTTGGCAAGCCATGAACAAGGTCAGCATGTTGACACTGGGTACAGATTTTTTATTTTCACAGACACTTAAGGCTGGGTCATGTGATCACTCATGACTGTGCTTTGCTAGTCAGTGTGTTCTACTGTATATGAACTAGCACATACCCTGACCTTAAGGCAATAAATGCAGCCACACCAGCGATTTCAAGGAGAGTTTTCCATACAAATCATTTGCAGGATAAAACCCACAATACTGTCAAAAGAGCGGAAAGGCAAGCAGCCAATTACACATGAATTATTCTATCTTCCTTTCAACACGACTTGGGTGGGGGTTTTGTTTTGGACCCTGGAAGTTCTTCCAGTTGCTTGGACATTGATAGGTACTTAATGTTTGTCTGTTTGTTGACTGTCATACCATTACCATAGGCAGCACACAGGGTTGGGAGCATGTCTTTCCGGCTCTTAGGTGAAGCACACCTGGGGCAATATTTTACTTCCAGACTAGGGCAAAAGAAAGGATTAGTCAGCCCCAAGTTTGCTCAAGGAGTTTGTCCTGGGCTTCTTTCAGGCCTCCTTGCAATTTCACAAGGCATTAAGGTAAGCCTGCCTCAGTTTCTCTTTTGTTAAAGGAAATCACTATTTAGTTCCATGTCTGGTAATTTCTTGCTCCAGCATCTGGCTGGATAGTTAGCAGTCTCTCCTCTTGAGGCAGGAAAGAGTCAGCTGGGTCAGGAGACCGCTAACCCTAGCAAAGGGTCAGTCTCCAGCCTTCGTTCTTCAGGCCGTACAAACCTCTCTGATAGAGACTGAGGAATCAAGGCCCACTCAGTCATCTGGATTCCAATTCAGGTACCCTGTGTGATGCAGCTGGAATCAGTTCCTTCTAATCCCTTACTGCTTCTAACCTCACCTCTCCTATAGGTTGTTGCACAGATACGTTCTGTGAGCCTCTTCTTCTGGAGATCAAACTACCTGGACAGCTTCCTGCCAGTCCATTTCTGCAGCACCTTGCTCTCAGTGGTTCCTCAGCCTCTCCAACAGTCGCATCCCTTCTGATCTGCTGTCAGCCCTACCAGAGGAGGCAGCTCATCTCCCTGTGAACCCTTGTAAAGGTGTAGGCAGTCCTTGCACACTCCCTTGTGGCCTGGTGTGGTGCTGTGGTTGTGCCCCACCTTAGTTCCCTTCTCCCCACATCCAATGGGGCAACCTAAATGTGTTTAACAGGCTGGAGCAAGAAGAAACCAACATACACTAACAAATGACATGTCTTCTTTTAATAGAGTTTTAGGACAGGAGAAAGTACAATACACTATTCATAAGGGCCTCACCTCAGGGCCCTCGGTTAGCTCCCACACTTGAAATTCACGAAGTCTCTAGTTAGGCCCATTTTTTAGAGCCTGAGAGGCAACGACCACTCACTGCAGCCTGCAAAGCTTCCCATCACCCATTTCTCCTGCTCAATCTTCTGTTTATAGAGCCTAGAAATAGGGTTGCTCTGGCCTGGGCCTCCTTGATTACTCTCCATCCTAATCCTTAAAAGAGTAGCACACTCCTACACAACTCTCCCCCTAGAATCTTGTGTGGCCCTAGAGCAACTTCTACTGTCTGGCCATGAAGTATCTCAGCACTCCATAAGGGCAATAACTTTGACCTCATTAGGCTCCTGCCCTCCCCACCTTCCTTTCAGCTTATCCTCCAGCCAAAGGAGCACTTCCTGCTTAACATCACCAGGGAAGTTTGCAAGGCCCTTGGCCATACTTTTATCCTCACTACTGACATACACAGAGATCAGGAACTGTGTTCCCCAACATCTTACATTGCTCATCTGATGAACAAAATCCTCCGTATAGTCTTCGGCACATCATAATTCAAAACAAACTGTAAACCTTGGAAGGTGTGCCCTCCGGCCATAGCAGGAGTCATCAAGAGCATTGGGTTTGCATCATTCATAAACTGACATGAGGCTACTTCCCAGTCTCTTTGACAGCAGCCTCACAGGATACACTCACAGGAACACACTTCAGAATGAAACTAGTTTTTCATCCAATCCAACTCCCTCTTTGGTTTTCTAATTATGTCCGACTGCATCTTTTTTCCTGTGGTCTTTAGTAAAAGACTTATGAGAGCCTACTTCCAATCCTCTTGTACCCAGGCTACTTTGTTTGTAGTGTTATCAGCTGGGGGAGAGGGGTCACATTTATTCTCCTCCCCCTGTAGGCTGGCACATCTTTTCTTTTGGGATGGAGCTTTTTTTTAATTCCCACTCTGGTTAGGGCTCCATGTGGCTGTCTCCAGGCCTCCAGGTGAGAGAAAGCCTTTGTCTCTCTCATCTACTTTATTTTTCTCCTGGCCAGGTGTGTCTACATTAATAACATAGTGGCTTTTCCTTTCAGTGGCTGAAACACTTTACCACACAGATCAACTTTCACTTGAAAGGTTTAAAGTCTGGGGAATATCTTCAGGGCTGCCCTCTCCACTTCCAGGAGTTCCGCCTTCTCATCCTGTGATCTGGTACTGCTGGAGGATTCTCTCACAAAGCTCTTCCTCATCTCTCTCCAACAGGTGGCCTTCAGGTGGGCCAACTCCTGCTCCTTTTCTATGCCTTGAGCCAAGACATTTTCCCAGGAGGAGCCTCTCTCTTCCGGCTTCTGCCAGGCTTCTGCTTTTGAGGCCTGTATATTGTTCGTCTGTGCAAGGATGTCAGCCAAGATTCTCTCAGCTACAATAACCTTCTCTAATTCTTACCAGCTTATTAGTGGATGAGTTTGCTAAATAGTTGTAGATGGTATCACCGTTACCACAGCTTCCATTGTTACAATCTCCATATTCGTGTCTGTTGATGTCCTTCAATGGGAAATCCACTCCTCCCCTTGAACAGGCTTCTTGAATATCCAAATCATCACTCCACTCTACCATATAGATAGCCTTTGGTAAGCTATTGCCATGCTCTCCATCATATTGCATGTACCAATGCTCTTGTTGTACACCTGTGTCTTCTCCAGAGTTGTAAATGTTAGTCCTTCCAATGCCTTAACTTGTTCCAGGAGCCAAGTCTTTTCCTGCTTCAGGTTTTATAGTTTCTGGGTTACTTACTTTCTTCTAATCAAAGCCTTAGGCTTGTAAGTCTCAGTACACACTCTTCTAGTCTTTTAACTGCCTTACTCCTGGCCGGCAGCTCATTCTGGAGTTGCTCCTTCTCAAACTGTAGGGCTTGTTTAAGGTCTGCCAGTTCCAACTCCTGGGTAGATTTCCTCTTGTACAACTCCTTTTCCCCCTCAATTTCCTGGTGGCAAGCAGCCTGGCATTTCTTGGACTACAAATCCATTGGCTTTTCCCATTGGGCTATCATTTCCAAGGCCACAGGAAAGACTAGTACTTGTATGACATCGCTGATATTGTTCTTTCCAACTCCTGCATCTTGGCCTTTGAGTCTGTCTTTACTTGGCTGACCTGAGGATTTATATTCCTCAAGCTGGTTGTTTGCTATCTCATTATTGTTCTGCTCCTCCTCCAGCTGAGTCTGGTATTGCTTCTTCTTTAGTGCCGCTTGACCTTGAGAACTGGCAGTCCCCACTATCTAACCATCCCTGTTGTGACGTGCCTGGCACTTTCCACATTTATCAGCTGTAAGTTTCTCCTGCATTTGGTTCATCTCGGCCTACATCTGTTTCTTTAACTGTGGGGCTTCTTGGATACTAACCTGGATCTTCTCCTGAAGACAGCATGCTCATTTTCCAATGTGTTGATTCATTCCTTCAGCTTAGTCACAACCACGTGGTTTTTCTATTTCTCTACAACCAGCTCTTTCTGCCTGTCTTCTAGTTCTGCTTTTGTTCGTGTCGCTCAGCTAGTTTCAGTGAGAAAGATAACTTGCAGGCCCAAATGCATGCCAACTGTTCAATAACATCATCAGAGCCCTTGTCACACCTGTGCCCGAAGACCCCTGGAACTTTTGACCTCCTGTCAGTCTTTGCCCTGGTTCCCCCACTGCAGAAACCTTGCTGCCCCTCAGAGAAGCTAACTAGGTCATTTTCAGGCTCCTGTATCAGGTTACTTAAGCTCCCCACAAACTCATGCTCTGAGGCTGAGGACTGAGTCAAGGCATCCCTGGCAAGGATCATGGGGGAGGGAGAGAGAAGTCTGAAACTCATGGCCAACCTCTGCCCCGGAAGCTTGACTCTTGGCATCTGCTTCTGGGGCACCCAGGTTTGCTCAGGCCTACAGTCTCTTACTTCCCCATAATGACAGTCCCTTGGGCCAAAGTCCTTGTAGGGCAGCATCTTCTAACATGCACCTTTCCCTCCACATCTAAACTTGTTTTAGGACCCAAGTCTTTTCCTGCTTGAGTTTCATTACTCTTCTTGGCCCCAAACTGTGTCCCTTCAGTTCTTTGTCCAGCTTCTGCTGCTGTCTGGGTTCCTTAACTCGGGGTCCCAGTATTCTTAATAGTCCAGACCTGCCCAAGGCTGTCAGCACCTGTGTCCTCCCACCATACATAGAATCTCTGGTTCCCCAGGAGAAGACCCAACCTATTTAGGACACCCAACATACCCAGTTGACAGGACCCCATATGTCTTTCCCTTTCAACATTCATGATGGCCTTCAGCCCACCAGGTGTCCCACCAAGCCTGGGAGCAGAACTTCTGAGGGTCTCACTGTTGCTCCATCCATCAGTCTGGAAAAATCAGACATCTCACAGCTATGGATAGCCGAGGGCCATCTTGGCATTCTCATCTCTCCTTGATGGGAAAGGGTTTCAATCCCTGTGTAGGCACCCTATGTACAGGTGAGGGCAGCCCTACTAACCTCTTGTGGCCTGGGGTTGTGCCACATTTTAATCCCCTACCCCCAGTTGGAGCAGCAGTAGCTTTGTATTAACAGCTTGGAGCAAGAATAAGTCAACTCACACTAACAAACAATATGTCCCATTTTAAAAGGGCTTCAGGACAGGAAAAAACATAATATAAAATTTATAAGGTCCTCACCTCAGGGCTTTAGGTCAGCTCCAAACCTGAAGTTCACAAACACAGTCTCTAGTTCATCCAATCTCCTAGAGCAAACAACCACCACTGCAGTATGCATGATTTCTACTCTCCTCTTGTTCAGCTAACTCTTCCTGTTTATATAGCCCATCCCCAAGACAGAGGCAGACCTCCTTGATTATACCTCAAGTTTTTCCACCTGTAGTCCCCTGCCTGTTCCTTAAAAGGGGTAATACACTCCTTGAGAGCCCTTCAGTGGGTGGGACAGAATGGGGTCTAGACACCCCAAGATAGAGCCCGTTCCCAGAAGATGGGGGACAAGGCCTGCCACTTTCCCATGGCCAGCCAAGAACTCTTTCCTGGATGAAAGGAGTGGAGTTGGGAACATAAAGTAACCATTGATCAGCAAGAGCCCAACTTCAAGATAACGATCTATGAACATGGCAGAAAGAGGTGGCTAGGTTTGGGTTCTGCAAATTCTTTTCTTTGTTGAACATTGTGGACAAGAATTCCTACCCAAAGTTCTCCAAACCCAGAAACCCTCCTGTCCAACATCATAGTAAATCATAGAAAGAAACAATATCCAAGAAGTAGTTTGAGGCAAGAGATTTACTCAACTCTAATAGAGTCAGAGCAATTTCTTGTCCTACCTATAGCAAACAGGTCATAACCTTACCTGTCCACCACCTGCCTCTGGGGCTCTAAACACCCTTCAGTTCAGCAGATCTGAATTGTATTTCTCTTTCTACCTAGCTCTGTTCCCTATTGCATCTCATTTGCTTAGACCCTCTGCCCCAGCCTACAGAGAAAGTTTGAGATCTGTAGTAGCCAAAGCTCAGTTTGGTCTTACACTGGCTTCACTTCAGGTTATGTACAGTGTTGGACCACAATGAATGATACAGAGCAGCCATCTTCATTTAAGTTGCTGCCAGGCACAGCAGAGGATCATATCTCTCTGCACCCCAAGATCTGTGGAAACTGAACTGCCATATATGAACAGTTTAGAGACAGCTAGATAGATAATATAGCAGGCATTAACAGTCCAGTGGATGGTCTCTTAACTGGTCTACAAGTATAGTTACCGTATACAAACATAGCATTTCTTTACAATTTCTTATTAAGGATTTAAATTACTGCCTCATTTTTAAGAGAATAATTCCTTCTTGTGTATAAGAATGAAATAAAAGCAGGGTTTGATAGAGCCCTCAGCCCATTCTCCTACTCTGAACCCTCATGCTATTCTGTGCTTCTCCCCCTCCCTGCTCTGTGCTGTACTCAGAACCTCTTATCTGAAGATTCTTGGAATCTCAGAAACACCTGTGTTTGTTCTGACATTTAACCCAACAGTATAGATCATCCCAGTGCTTTAAGTAGGATTTGCAGGTGTTAACGTAACTTAGCACAACACAGCTCTAGTTTTATGATCATTTCTTTCCAAACCATGGTAAAAATCACTTCTACTCACAAGCCAAAGGAGTGGGTCTGCTTGCTGGCTACCTAAATTAGGTCTTTGCAGCGGGGCTTCTGTTGTAGAATAGTACCGTACTTCTTTTCACTTCTCCTTTGTGGTGCTTATGGCAGCACCTACCTGGGAAAGGCTTGTCAGCATTTTTATTCTGAACTCCAGGTGAAAAAGGTATTTGTAAACATTCACTCCTACCTAGGATTTGGAGTTGGGGTAGCAGGGTGTGAAGGGACACAGTAAGCAGTTGGTGTTCACAAACAAATCTCTATCAGGGCTGCCTGGTATTACTGCTTGAGAATGAGGGGGGAAAATAAAAGAGCCAAACAAACAAAATCCAAGTAAAAAAAACCAGATCTGTTGTTTTTAACAATGATGCATCCCAACAACATGTTGTGATGGTGAAGGTTAAATTCCTCTTGGGTATTTTTAATGAAAACACAGCTTGCATTGATGTAGTATTTAGGGACTGATCTTGGTCTCAGATAGTCAGATGCATCTCATTGCAGTATCTTGTAAAAAATAAATAAATAAATAAAAAATCAGCAACTGTGCCAGAAAATTCACGGCCAAGACTGCAAACGTAGTTCCTGCATGGGCCTCTAAACAGTAGGTGATTTCACATAATGCACCCCATGTGGCATGAGAATAGGGGGAAAGAGAGGGGAAGAAAAGAGTGACTGAAAAGGCCAAAGCACCTTAAAAGCTTTTCCTTGTTTATTGGTAACTGTCAGAACCTTTCCACCCGCACAGTATTATCTGCTGTGAGTTAACTTTCTTTGTTGTTTCAGAGTAGCAGCCATGTTAGTCTGTATCTGCAAAACAAACAGGAGTACTTGTGGCACCTTAGAAACTAACAAATGTATTTCAGCATAAGCTTTCATGGGCTACAGCTCACTTTTTCTGATGCATAGAATGGAACACACAGTCAGAAGATATTTATACATACAGAGAACATGAAAAGGTGGAAGTATTCATACCAACTTAGTTCCACCTTTTCGTGGGTACCTCCACCTTTTCATGTTCTCTGTATGTATAAATATCTTCTGTCTGTGTGTTCCATTCTATGCATCCAAAGAAGTGAGCTGTAGCCCACGAAAACTTATGCTGAAATAAATTTGTTAGTCTCTAAGGTGCCACAAGTACTCCTGTTCTTTCTTTGTAGTGAAATTGCTCTTTCCATTTACCTGTTATGGTTTTGGAAACAAATAATTCATAGAATCACAGAAATTAAATATGGACAAGACCTACTAAGTCATCCTGTTCCTCTCTTTAAATATAGGAGAGTTTTGTTCAGTATATTTTCTAGTGTTTTGTAATTCTTTATGAAACAGATAGACCTGATAAATTTGTAGTGGTACTGATAAGAGTTCATATTCTTGTACACAAGTACTAAAACCTGTAGGATCTATATGTAGCGGGGATAAATGCTTTTAGAAGTCAGGTCTGATCACAAAATCTGAATAAATTTGAGAGGAAGAGTGGGCATTCAGCAGGTATTTAGCGCCTCTCAGGCTAGGGCCCAGTGACTGGAACTCAAATTCATTCAGGTTCCACGATCATACAGCATTTCCCCGAGGTGCTATGTACTTATCCATCATAGCTTTTGCTTCTTGTGTAGAAGAATATATACTGTTCTCAGACACTATAACAAGTGCACTGGCATCAGTCAGAGATGCTTGTGCTCAGCACCTCTTAAGATCAATCCCATCTGAAATGCTTTTACCAGCTGACTGTATTTAGATGTCTGTCATAACAAAGGAACCAATGTAATAGGAAAATGCCTCCCTTTGAAAGGCTGCAGAAAACTTCAGAAGTTATACTAGATCATCCCCTGTCACCCCACCTAAAAAGAGGAAAAGAGAGAAAAGGATTAAATGCGGCCACACAGCAGTACCAGTATTGGTTGAATGGCGCCTCAAGGTGCTAAATGCATTCAGGGGCGTAACAGACTCAGTCACCTCCTAACAACCCCTTTGTGGTCAGGGTTGGCTCTCCATTCCCCTGCCTTTGTTTCCTGTCTTCAGGCCCCAGAAGAACTTCAATAGAGGCTTTCTTGTGGCCAATTATACACCTGTCTTGAGTCTGGATTTATTAACAAACAATTCAAACTATCTTCAAAGTCCCAAAATACATCAACACAACACCTGTTCACATCTGCCAGTTCCAGAATTATTCTTCAGTCCCAGGCTGCTTTTTATCAAGCAGTTACTCCAGCCCCTTCTGGAGTCCCTTCCCACTCTTCCTGGCAGGAACTCGGCAGTCTTCCAACCCAGAGTCCTATCTTCCCCAGGAAAGGGTTCATCTCTCTCCCAGTGCAGTCTCTTCTCCAGCTTTGAGAGGTGAGCACTCAAGGTCCTCTACTGTTCTGGCCCTCTGCCTTCTTCAGAACCTCAGACGCTAGTCTCCAGGCCCAAACCCTTCTCTCAGTTAGGGACTCTTATAGAAGCCTCCTGCAGTGCCTCTCCCTCTCTCCAGCTTCCTACTGATCTTATAGGGGACAAATGTCCTCCATTAGGCCCTCTCAAGGCTGTTAACACAGCAGAGATGGGCTCGAGCAGTTCCTTCTAAAAGGGCCTATGACAAGTGGCCTGGTCTGAAAGATGGTTGCCATAAGAACACAGCCCCGCTTTTTTGCCTAAAGAAACTTTGGTTGTTGCCCAGCTGGCCCAGATATTTATAAGCTATAGCTAGACAGTAACCAGTATCTTACCAGTTAAGTGGATGAACTTTTACTATACACCTGCCAGATTACCTAAGTGTAGCATTGTCTAACCCAAAAGCCAAAGTGCAATGAAAACATGTGAAAGATGACTGGCACTGCCTGGCTCAGATACCCCCTGTAAAGTTTACCATGAGTTATCAATGGGACTCATTTTTATTTCAATCAGCAAACTAATTTCCAGATGCTCACGATCCATGAATGTATAAATCTTCTTGAAATATATTCAGTTTGCAAATATCTACATTCATGGTTGATTTACAGTGTGTAGTTAATGCCTGGTTATTTCATTGTGTCATTTGCCAGTATATGAATAATTCATGATCACACATTAACAAAACCCAAGAATGGGTAGATTCAAGATATTGACTCACAGCCAAAAGCAAGAGACGTCAATGAATATACGTGGATAGTTTAGGACTGGGGATGGAGGGAGAATATACTTAAACACCTCAGTTTTCTACAGCAGCTCAAATGTATCCACAGGATGTGGTACAGAACGATGTTAAAGGTGGGGAGAACATACAGTGCACTACCTGAAAAATGTTGCTGAAATCTGATAGTTGAAGCATTCTGTCAGCCCAGTAACCCGATAATGAGCTCTCTTCATGCTACCATTATTCAGGCATGGATTCTGGACTCACTTTGGATGGTGGTGCAGAAAGAGGTGACATGATCCAAAGGACAGGACATGGAAGCTGAATTTATTGCACATATTGTACCCTCTACTGGCTGACTTGTGTAACAGCTCTGAGCAAGGTCATCTGAAGCTGTCAGCTCGCCTTATTTATTGACTGGTATAAGTCACCAAAACATGTACATGGGAATTAAATCAAATTTAAGAAAAACAGTGCCAGCACGGAGAGTAAGTCCGATCATGTACCATGCAACCTATAAAAGAAAGAAAGGTAAAGAGCTTTAAAATGGAGATTAACAGAGACAAGACACTAATGTGCTTTTTGTGAAATGGGGAAGTATGGCAAAGAGTTAAGCTATAACAGGGCCAAATCCTGCAATCCTTTATCTGTTAAGAAGAACTCCCATAGTTGGAGATTTCGCTGAGTAAACACAGCAGGATTGGTCCCATAGAGTCAAAGTCACCACACTGGAAGTCACCAAACTCTCAAAGAAGCCATGATCTGTAGGGGTAACCTCACAGACTGTCCTGTTAGCTACTCCTGTAGTAGAGTAAACTGGTCCTTCAGTTAGAATTTCCTGTGTTACACTATAATTTATCACTAAAAACATCCCTAACCCTAAATGCTGCCCATAAAACCCTACTCCCAAACCAAGTACTAATGTTTTGAGAGCAGAAAGATATCCCACATTCCACTGTCTACCTGTTGAGAGCAGATAGCCAGGTTCGGAGCCTCTTGTCTGCTGACATTATTTAAAATTGCCAGTGCCCTGAAGTTTTTCCTCCATTTAGTTGCACCTCACAGCACCTCAGGAGCTCCAGAGCTGATTATTGCTCACACAACTGAAAGGGGGAATCCAGAGATATGTCACAAAACTTAGAGCCCAAGCGTGAAAGTTGGTGGGTATCTGAGGTCATTTTTATACACTTCACCGTAGATATACTTGGAACTGTATAGACAACTAACAAAATCCCAAACAATTTACAACTGAGATACAATAATATATGCATGACATAAAAGATGGTGGCATCAGACATGGGGATGAGGGGAAGGAGGACAAGATTTACATAATATTGTGTTATTTGTATTAGGCAACATAGGCAGTATTTGAAGAAGGAAAGAGAAATACAGGAAATACATGGTGCTCAGGATCAAGAACTCTTCGTTATAAAAGGAAGATATGTTTAAATTTGCATCCTGTTTTTAAAAAAGATTACAGTGAGAAAAGGTACATTCTGATGTCACCTTTGCCAGTGTAAATACAGAGTTACTTTAGTAATGTCAATAGGGCTATTCGAGATTTCCACTGATGTGACTCGGAGCAGAATCTGGTCTACAGTTTAAGTCTGTCATATATTGTTAAGCTGCAATATATTTCAAAAATAATTCAGACTGGAAAATAATTTGAGGAGAAGTGGTGACAGCCTAGATAAGATGTTTCCAAGTATGCCTCCAAAGCCAACTTTTCCATAAAAAGGCTTAAAGCATGAGCTGACATTTACTTTCTTTTATTGCAGTCAGACACAATAAATGCAGCTATAATTTGGCTTTCTCAGAAGCAGAGCCATTGATCAGGGTTATTAAAAAGTTGTTTAAAATTTCAAGTGAGTAATTAGTTTTGCATCATGCTCATCTGGTATCCAGTGAGACTGTGGTCAAAGACTAATCCCAAATCTATTCATTTCAATTGGGTTCTGAATCAGGCCCATACTGAATACTATGGCATCTTCAACCAGTCTTGGAACAGCTATGCCACGATTATACTGTAAATGGCAAAAGTAACCCACTTTCATTTTCAGGCAAGAAGTAACACTGATTACTTATCATGCAGGCATTTTTGTTTTAAACTCCTACAACTGTTGGGGTATAGGAAAAAAAATAAGTGAGATGAAAATAACAAATGAAAAGTTCAGGGTGAGCAGCAAGAACTTCCTAATCTGTGATTTGTTAACTGAGGGATAGTCTCCCAAGGTAAATTGCAGAAGCTACATTGTTGGGAACTTTTTAAATTAGTCTATACGTAAGCTTGGAAGGATTCGATTTTTATCTGTAAATGTTTGTAAATGTCAGTTTCACTACATGCACTCACACAAGTTGAGTAAACCATATTCCAACAATAATAATGAAAATTTACAGATAGGCAAAGAAAAATGCTGCTTGAGAGCTTAGAGTTTGATTTAAGGATATTTCTTTTTATATGCTGATGTGTGATGTTGACAATTTGTTTTAAGAGTTATAAAGCTTTAACTTTTAAATCTCAACATCTACTGTTATTTAATGATTATTTGACACTCCTCCATTGTGTGACCTCCCCATAATTTCATACAATTGTGAAAATTCAGATCAATATAAAAAATTCTTAAGAACAAACATTGATATTATCTGTCAAAATGGTAAAAAAAAATTAATTCTGCCAGAACTATCTATAAAAGATACTAGCCAATGTACTGTAGGAAATAATTCTGCACTAGCAGGGAAATGAACTTGATGATCTAATCAGCCTTTTCTCCCTTTCACTTGTGTTATTTTAGAAATGTAATCTGTTACTTTTGCAACACTGAGAAAGACTGAAATGCAGCCTACACCTTGTGTATTTCTGGTTCTGACTGAAATAAAGGAAAGAAAACTCAAAATGTTGCTTCAGATGAGCTTGCTTTAGGAGAACACTCACAACCAATATTATTCTTTGTGCTTCATAATGGCCAGTGTCAATCTCACAAATGCTGAAAGTTTGTGTATGGAGGATGTTTTAAGTAAAGGGGACAGACATAGTAGAAAGTTTGGTGTGGGTGGCTGTCTCAACTATTATCTTTCTCTTTCAGCAAAGGATTAAACATTGATTTAGCTGGTGAATAGCACAGAGAATGATGGCTGTGGTAACAGCTAAGTAGAGCCAAATACTAAAAGCTTCCCCTTGGTATGATCCTTCCAGAGCACAATGTGGAGTGGGTATGCAGCTGCTGAGAACGTGATGGGTTGCAACTGAGAGATGAATAGGACACAAGCTTCCCTTTCATGTTGTTTTTAAATGCTATTTCTAATGCAAACTGACAATTAGAAAATGAGGCTTAATTTGATTCCAGGGTTTATACATTTTTAGGGGTACATCTTAAAATGACATGGCATGAGGGAGTATGTGCCTTCCCCAGGAAGACACCCCGGGTATGTCTACACAGCAAAACCAAACCAAAATGCAGCAGCAAGTCTCAGAGCCCAGGTTAGCTGACTCAGACTTGCAGGGCTCAGGCTGCTGCGAGGCTAAAAATACCAGTGTAGACATATGGGCTCAGGGTCTCCAGCCTGAGCCTGAGCATCTACACTACTATTTTCAGCCCTAGAGCAGGAGCCTTGCAAGACAGAGTCAGCTGCCCCAGGCTCTGAGACTCCTTGCCATTGGTTTTTTTTCTTTGCCGTGTAGACGTACTCTCAGATACCATAGTTATCAGAGAGCCCCAGTAAAACCCATTAAAATTCAGATTTCAGAAACTATCTCACAGTCTGAAAAATCCATCAGCTACAGGGTTAAATCTAATTCCATTAGGCACATTTCCAGCATAGGCTTGCTCAGCCCATTTGACATTTGCTTATTCGCTTCATGCTGCTTCAGAGCCTAGTACCACAGCAGCGCTACAAAACTCTAAGGTGCCACAGCATATTTCAGCACCCCCAGGATGCTTATACTTCAGTGAATCAATCTGCACCATTCACCTTGTTATTAGGAATGGTTCTTTGTCAGCTAATCAAGGTGGTCTTCTATTTACTGTAAATTTAGCAGTATAAGTGTATTCTGGCCTCACAAAGTACAAACAAATTCCTCTCTCTCCAAAACTGCACTGCTTAGCATGTCAGCACAGCAGAGTGTGGAAACAGAAGACAAGTATTATTTCAATGGAACAAAGTTACCAGACCAACAGCAGATATATTTGTTGGCATAGAGTGCAGTGAATTTTGTATGCAGCAGGGAAGAACCTGTTTAACCAAAGATCAAGTCTACACAAAAGAGTTGCATTCAGCACTGGTAAAGAGACTCATCTATTGCAAACAGTGCCAAAGATATAGAGTTCCCTGGAGACAAAATGTGGAGCTAGCTGAAAACGTGCTTGCCAAGTTGAAATGAAAGAGACAACATAATAGTAACTATTGAAGAAATGACTGGGCCCAGTGGCACCAGACTGTCTTTCAGCCCATATTACCAACACTTGTTCATATAGCAGTGTGTTCTGAAGAAGCATGTGTCAGTTTCCATTTGTTTACAAATAAATTAATGCAGTGCAAAGTCAAATTAGGTTGGTTTTGTTTTGTTTTTAAGTCCTAAACAAAACTGGAAAGGATATAGTTAAGTGATAACACTAACAGAGTGCAACTTCATGCCATAATGATGGCCTATTGCTGACAGCTGAGAAAAGCTAAGAGCAAAAATTAAAATAACCACCCCTCATGCTCTGCAAATGTTAATCACTTGTCTGCTAAATTCAAGGGTAGCAGAGTATGGCTATGGGCCAGATCAAGTCCACCACATCCTAAAATGTGGCTGAAAACCAACCTCCTCCAATTCAAAAAGGTGTCCTGAGTAGACACCAGGCCCTCCCATGCAATGCACAGTTTTGAACTGGAGTGTCTTCAATGTTAGGGCCTGCAATTTCTGCAGCACATGCTGTTGTAGAGAGAGATGAGAACAGCTATATTCTGTTTCACTGTGTACAAGTTAGGTTCAGAACTTGAACTTACGACAAAATATAAATGCAGTTGGGTAAAACATGGGTGCCCCTGCTCTAAATTATCAGATAGGAAGCTTTTTTAATCTTCTGTATCAACTATTTGGATTCTCCTCAAGAGTCCAGGAAGATAACCTTGATTGTCATTACAAAGCTTTAGGTTTGGTTCAGCCTCTGCAGCACATACTACAGTGTTCACAATAAAGCTTTTTTAAAGTTCTTCCTTGGATTCTCTTTTCCTGAGAAGGAAATCAGAAATAACAGGCTGGAAAAAAATTTCAATTGAACAAAGCAGTTTTGTCCAAATTGAAATATTTCATGAAACAGTTTGATTTGATGTTTTCTTTTTATGAAAAAGTTTCCATTTGAAAATTTGTTTCCAATTTTTTACCTCAAAAATTGAAATTTTCCATGAAAATTGTAAACAACAGTATTTGAATTTTCACAGAAATAAAATTGCATGTTCCACCAGCTCTACTAAAAGTATTAGTTGTGATCTGCTGATTCTGCCTCCCCTAAAGGCTGCAGCCAATCACAAAGAAACCCACTCCATAGTAAGTTTGGTACTTTGGTTTCTGAAATCTTTTCAGTGCCTGAGTAAACATAGTCTTTCAATACTGAAGGACAACCACCTATTTAAAAATGGAATCTTCCTGTGCACACAGCACTGGACTAGATTTAGAGACCTGGATTCTATTCTCATTCTGCCACTAACTTCTGGTATGGCCGAGTATATGGGCCATGTGTATTTGCTGACATCAGTGGTCAGATATGGGCGAGTATTTAATATGACTTTCCCTCTACGTTTCAGTCACCGAGTACTCTGTACTGATTGTCTAGTGCTTAGTTACAAGGTAGTCTCAACTAAGTCTGGGCTGTCTTCAAAGGCACCAAACTAAATTTAAGTCAGTGAGACTATTCAGGGATATAAGGGGTGCAGGATCAGGTCTTTATATCATTTACTTACACCCATGAGGTTTTAACTAGAACTGCACTGAGAAAGGTAATTACATTTCATGGAGGATTTTGATATTCTGCAATTTCGTTTTGTTCCTGTTTGAAACAAACACCCCACATTTTGAAGTTCTCCATGAAAGGAGATACCTTGGAGTCTTTTACTCTGGGTTAGTCCATCTGGCTGATTGCCACAGACTCTGGAAGACCTGGGTTTACTGCCTCATGGACAGTCCCCATAGTTTTGGAATTTTTTCACCCACTCCTGATTTGAAATTGATTCTTCAAGGCATGTTGCAATGCTCATCCTCCCACCCACCTCCCCCAGCCTTTGAAAATGGGGGTGAATTGTGTGGAAGAGATGAATTGTTGGAGATAGAGAGAGAGAGAGAGAGGATTGCTTTAGTTTTAGTTTGCCTGGCTTAAGTCATATTAGAGAGTATTGCTGAGGTCAATTATGTTGCAATTAGTTTTTCTTCCCCTTTTAAGTTATATCAAAAGCATCAAAACTGTGTATAGGGCATGTCTCCTTTCCCATCTCTTCAACATGTTAAAGTGTTCCAAGATTAAAAAGAAAGATATGAGTCTGGTTCACTTTTCTGAAGCCAGTTTTCTTGCCTCCTTAATAAACATCTAATCTTACTGAAAATGTGTTAAATGCAAGCCTCAGGAAACTTTCCCCCTTGAAATAAAGAACTTTTAATACCCACTTCCTCCTTTCAGTTATGCGCTAAACACAGCTTGTGCGGTTTGGGTATTTTTTGTTTGGTCTGATAGACTCTCATAAAACTCCCTTTTTTCAGAGAAGTGGCACCAATTAGTGCTTCTATTTTCAAAGGTTCATAATGAAAACATTACTAGCCACTGTTTCCAGGAGTTTAAGTCAGCTGTATGTCTGTGTATTTTATATGTATACACACACCTAAAATCCTTATATTTCTGTATTTACACACAAACACACACACTTATGCTTCCCTTTGGCTTGAAACTTGATGTAAAAGGTCACAGCTAAAGAGCAAATTTTTATAGCATGCTGTAATGAAGAGATGCTTTTTCATGATAAGATTATATAAAAATAAGTGATTACATGAGCTCCACTAAACATACTGTAACTGAGTTATTCGGTTTAGAAATGAAGTTCCATACAAGTTTTTTCCCACAAAAATATAAGGATTTCTGGCACAGATAGAGTTAGCACCCTCATAACCTGCATACTAAAGGAGTCCGCAGGTAAAGGCACTATGGATAAACCCTAGTGGTTCCATACAGTCACATCACAGCCTATACACAGTTCCTTGGTCAAAATGAGCAAACTTGCCTCTAACTATCTGGCATTCAACCAGCTGACCACCGCTACCTATCCCCTCTTCAATCCAAGTCTTAAGGAGAATTAAAACAGACAAAGCATGTACCATACACCCAATTAACAAGTAGTTAGTCCGCACAGGAGGAGGAGAGACTGACACACTACAGCATCATGCTGATCAGATGATCAGTGGTCAATATTTATTCACCATTCAAGATCTGATTGCTGACCAGTCATCCAGCTTGTTGTGCATCACAGAAATCTGATGAACAGTGCAAGCTGACTTCCATCTCCCTAGGCTACTCTGTGTACACCACAAAACCAAACAGGGTGAAGACATGTCTGGAGGTGGAATAGACATTCTATTCCCAGCTGGGCCAAAGATTCCCTTAAGTGCATCCACTAGATCTGAGAGTCCAAAGAGCAGACTAACTACTCTGTTCACCTACAGAGCTCCAAATACAACATGCCGGCCAAAGGAGCTGAGAAATGCTGACTGACATGGTGATGAAGTTCTCAGGGCTCATCATCTTGACCCACTACAACATCTATGAGGACAATGTCTCTGACTAAATGGCACAAAATCTGTATTATCTTTCCACCTCAAGTTTTTCAGTGTCTATTTTGAAACACAACCACAATGATTTCCTGACAGAGACACCAACTTTATGAGTTCCTGGGAGGTGCTTGACCCCTACTCCACCGCAGGCCCCACCCCCATTTGACAGCCCCTCTCCCTCAGCACCTTCTGCACGCCACTGAACAGCTAATCACTGGCAGATGGAAGCAACTGGTGCTGAGGGGGAGGAGCTGATTGGCAGGCTGCCAGTAGGTGCTGAGCATCCATTATTTTTTTTTCCCATGGATGTTCCAGCCCCAGAGCACCCAATGGAGTCAGTACCTATGTTTCCTCGGTTCAGTGTGGGCATCAGGAGACCAAGAACCAACCCTACTTCTCCCATTACTGGTTTGGTCAGGGGCAGGCAATTTTAAATTAGTGTAAGGGTGCCCTTGAGTGCAGTGGCACCAAGTGGCAGTGTGGGTTGCAGTTTACACCCTGTGATTGGGCACGCCCCCATCCCACAGACAGCAAGCCTACGAGCCTCCTTGCACTCAGGCATTGCCAATTAGGCACGCCTATAGAGCATGCTCTGCCTGGAGAAGGGGAATTTATAAAAGGTGAATCTGGCCACAAGGGAGGAGGGGGATTTAACTGAAAAGAGATGCTGCTAGAGACCATGAGGGAGCCCATCAGCCAGGGGAGCCCAGCCCAAGGCAATGACTAGCCTGTCCTTTTCCCCCACTTTGTTTAGTGCAGAAAGACACTGCAGCCCCGAAAAAACAGCGAGGAGTCTGGTGACACCCTAAAGACTAACAGTTTTATTTGGGCATAAGCGTTTGTGGTAAAAAAAACCTCACTTCTTTTTACCCATGAAAGCTTATGGCCAAATAAATCTGTTAGTCTTTAAGGTGCCACTGGACTCCTTGTTGTTTTTGTGGATACAGACTAACATGGCTACCCCCTGAGAGAGGCTCTGGACACCTGCTTTCCATCACTGTCCAGTAATTGGACATGAGAAACAGCGCCAGGGTCTGGAGATAATTAGATTTAGAAAGGACCCCAGAAGTGAACCCAGCTCCTGCAGAGAACAGGGAACTTGCCCAGGAGAGGCAATTCCAATTCTTCAGGGCAAGAAACATAAAGAGATGATGACCAAGCCCAGGGAAGTGAACTGGACTGAAGAACAAGGATCTGAATGTGGAGGAAACTTGGAATTATTTTAAGTCAAAGTTGCAAAAGCTATCTGAAGCCTGCATCACAAGGAAAAATTGGTAGGGAAGGGTTGCAGCCCAGACTGCAAACATCTCAAATAGGGTATTAAGAGAAAGTAGAACTACAAGGAATGGAAGATGGGAAAGCTACCTCTTGAAAGTCAGAAAGTGTAAGGGGAAAGTGAGAACTTTCAAAAGCCAAACAGAGTTCGACCTTGCAAAAGAAATTAAAACCAATAGTAAGAGGTTCTATAGCCATACAAAGAAAAAGAAAACAAGGAAAAAAGAAGTGGGACCACTAAGCACTGAGGATGGGTTGAAGATTAGAGATACTCTAGGCATGGCCCAAAACCTAAACAAACACTTTGCCTTAGTTTTTAATAAAGGTAACAAGGAGCTTAGGAGTAGTGGCAGAGTAGCTAATGAAAATGAGAAAATAGAAGTAGAAACTGCCACATCTGAGGGGGAAGCTAAACTCAAAGAGCTTAATGGGACCAAATCAGGTGCCCTGGAAAATCTCCATCCAAGAATATTAAAGGAACTGGAACATGAAATTGCAAGCCCAATAACAAGGATTTTTAAACAAATCCAAAAACTCAGGGGTCGAACCTATGATCGGAGAATTGCTAATATAATACCTATGTTGCATGGCTGATAAACTCTGCTACCCCATGAGGGCGGGGGAGAGGTGTGTCACAGCCCCGCCATCAAGTCTGAAAAGCTGCCTCACATCTCGGGGCTGCGTGGCTTTGTGGCCTTAGTCCTAAACATGACCCTTGCTGTCAGAGCAGTGCGGCCCAATTGCCAGAGTCAATACTACAGCCCTTGCTCTCACAGCAGTGCGACCTAATGGCCGAGTCAGTGACATGGCCCTTGCTCTCAGGTCAGCGTGACACAATGGCCAGAGTCAGTACTACAGCCTTTGCTCTCAGGGCATTTCAGCCTAATGGCCAGAGTCAGGGATACGGACCTTGCTCTCAGGGCAGTGCAGCCCAATGGCTAGTGTCAGTGACACAGCCCTTGATCTCAGGGCAGTGCGTCCCAATGACCAGAGTCAATACTACAGCCCTTACTATCAGGTCAGTGGGGCCTACCAGCCAGAGTCAGTACTACAGTCCTTGCTCTTGGGGAAGTGCGGCCCAATGGCCAGAGTCCATAACCCTGGTGGGTGTTGGCCAGGATGGGGGACCCGGGTCTGCCCTCTCCACCGGGTCCCAACCCAGGGCCCTATCGGTGGTGGGGCTCCTACCAAAACATGCGGAGCCTTGTTTCAGTTCTGTAACCATTTTCCCGCAAAGCTTCTCTAGGTTACTCCCTACCTGAGTCTCTGCGGTTCTCCAGTCTCTCCACTCTCTGCAACATCCCAAGCCAGTGTGTCGGGGTCCATCTCTGACTGGTTGGTCTCCATGTGTGGGAGTGCAGGAGGTCCTCCCTCAGGAACTAGTGACACACCTCTGTCCCCTGCTGCTGGCGGTCAGCCCAGACTGAGCTGCTCTGTTGCCTTTAATATCCTGGCTCCAGTCAGAGCATGCCCAGCAGAACTGGGGGAGGGAATGGTCTCCTTGGCTAAGAGAGAAGGATAACAGCTGCTGTATCAGTGAGAGGCTAATAAACCCCATTACAACCTGTTTTTAACAAAGGGAGAAAAGTTGATCCAGGAAACTACAGACCTGTTAGTTTGATCTCAACTGCATGCAAGGTCTTGGAACAAATTTTGAAAGAGAAAGTAGTTAAATACACAGAGGTAAAGGGCAATAGGTATATAATATAACATGGTTTTACAAAAGGTAGACCTTTTCTTTGAGAAGATAACTGGCTTTTTAGACAAGGGGAATGCAGTAGATCTAATCTATTTGGATTTCAGTGAGGCATTTGATAGAGTTCCACATGGGAAATCATTAGCTAAATTGGAGAATACTGGGTTAATATGAGAATTGAAAGGTGGAAAAGGAACTGGTTAAAGGGGAGACCTACAGTGGATCATACTGAAAGGTGAATGTCAGGCTGGAGGGAAGTTACCAGAATACCATACAATAAGACCTGGGGGACTTTGAAAACTGAAATAAAAGTTCTGGGATGAAACTTAACAGTGCAAAGTGCAAGGTTATGCACTTACAATTTTTGCTATAAGTTGGGCACTTATCAGTTGAAAGTGACAGAGGAGGAGAAAGACCTGGTGTATGACAAAATGTGCCAGCATTGTGATGCGGCCCTGAAAAAGGTTAATGCAGTCTTAGGATGCATCAGGTGAGGTATTTCCTGTAGAGATAGGAAAGTGTTATTGCCATTATACAAGGCACCTAATCTGGAATACTGTATGCAATTCTGGTCTCCTATGTTTAAGAAAGATGAATTCAAACTAGAACAGGTGCAGAGAATGGCTATTAGGATCGAAGGAAAGGAAAACCTACCTTATGAGAAGAGACTCAAGGAGCTTTGCTTGTTTAGCCTAACGAAAGGAAGGGTAAGGGGAGATATGATTGCTCTCTATAAATACATCAGAGGGATAAATACCAGGGAGAAGGAGGAGTTATTTAAGTTAAGCACTAATGTTGACACAAGAACAAATGCATATAAACTGGCCATCAACAAGTTTAGATTTGACTTTAGACAAGCGTTTCTAACTATCAGAGGAATGAAGTTTTGGAGGAGTGAAGCCTTCCAATGGGAGCAATTGGGCAAAAAACATAATGGACTTCAAGACTGAGCTTGGCAAATTTATGGAGGGGATGGTATGATGAGATTGGGTACAATGGCATGTGGCCCATCTGCAAGTGCTAGTAGCAAATATTCCCAACAGCCGCAGATGGGGCACTTGATAGTGAGGGCTCTGAGTTACGGCAGAGAATTCTTTACCAAGTGTCTGGCTGGTGGGTCTTGCCAAAAAGCTCAGGGTCTAACTGGTCGCCATATTTGGCATCAGGAAGAAATTTTCCCCCAGGTCAGATTAGCAAATACCATGGGGGGTTATCACATTTCTCGGCAGCATGGGGCACAGGTCACTTGCTGGTTTAAACTAGAGTAAATGGTAGATTCTCTGTAACTTGAAGTCTTTATTTGAGGACTTCAGTAACTCAGCCAGAGGTTATGGGCCTACTACAGGAGTGGGTGGGTGAGGTTCTGTGGCCTGCAGTGTGTAGGTGGTGAGACTAGATGATCCTGATAGTCCCTTCAGGCCTTAAAGTCTACGAGTCTATGAGACTACACACCCCAGTATACTAGTGAGTGTGAAAATAAGGCCCATGACTTCAGTGGGAACAGTGGAGTAAAGAGAACAGGATTTGAGGCAATAATAAGAATTTCAATTTGCATCATGCAGTGCTTTGAAATGTGAGATTTTTATTCTGCATCACTAAGTCACAGACAACTATAAGTGGGATGCACTGCATGTTGCAAAAGCCAGGCACAATAGGGTCTCTGTGGAGTAGAGTTTCAGAATTTACTGAAAGGGTTTCTTTGCATTAGTGGATTTAAACTAAACTTTTTTTTACAAAAATCTTTTCTATGGATCACTTTTCTTCACTGATATGTGCATTTCATTTAAGAAGTTTAATTAAGCACATACAATGGGGAATTTTTGCTATGGTCATTAGTGGAAAGTTTCCATTTTACTTCAGGGTATTACTTACATCATTCATTTTCTTAGCTTATGTGACACTGGCAAACAGCAGCAGCCACAGCCACCAACAAAGAGCAGAAAGATTTTGTAACATCTTAAGGCAGCCTAGTAGAACTGCAAGATATTAATTAGAGTTAAAAGAATCCCAGCCACACTCTGGGACACAATATTCTATCAAACTCCCATTAGACTGTCATTTACCTTTTTGACATTTTATTTTTCTTGTAGTGTTTACCAGGGTGTTTATAAATACAAGTTCTTGTTCCTAAACATATCTTCTCTTCCTCAATGATCCATAATCTGGTATTAAAGAAGAAAGAAAGGGAAAGAATCATTATTCCCATTTTAGAGGTGGGGAAACTGAGGCATACAGGTGCAGTGACTTGCCCACAGTCACCCAGGTGGTCAGTGGCAGAGCCAAGCATAGAACGAAAGTATCTTGATTCCCAGTGATTCAGTGTACAATGCTGCCACTTTTCAGGAAATAAAGAGACATCCCTAATATTGTAGCTTCACCAAATAAATCAGAGGTCGTGCTGCCACTCATTCTGTTCATTATAGGTCTTTCCCCCATACTCCACCAAGACTTGCAAGACCAGCGGGCAAATGATCTCAAATTTAATTTGGTTAGAGAAAAAAGAAAGTCCTTCTTTCTCTCCCAGAAATGTACTACATATTATTGCCCCTGTCAGGGATGATATGAAAGTTGGCTACCCAGGGCTGATTAGAATCTATTTAAGGCTTTTATAATTATAGCATTCTATATTATAGAAAGGCTAATGCTCCTACTTACACACAAATTCATGGGTAATTGTTTGATGGGAAAGGAAAGGCAATGAAGAAGTAGTATGACTATTTAATTAGGTTTCTGGAAATGTATTACATTATTTAAAGTTTGCTTGAATGCAGCAAAGGTTTGTTAAGTTTCCATCATTTTCCATGCTTGTTAAGTTCTGAAAATATAAAGTGTTAGGTTTAGCACTGGACATATGAAAGGCTAAATGGTGGCTTTAACCCACTGCCTTGATATGGGAGGGTGAAGGACTGTGAACCAGCAACATTTCATATTTCCCAGCACCATTTGCCCTGAGGCAGGCACAATGCAGAGGGGAATATACATGAGCAACGTTTGGATGCTTCAGTCAAAGCTTTAAAGGAACAATATTTAATGCAGCACCGGAGTTGCTACTTTTTAGAGAAATGAATGGTTAAGAAATGTATCATGCTTTGTAATTATCCGTATCGATACTTGTAAAAGCATTGGCCTACATTTTCAAGAGTACTGCAGGATTAGGCCTGGGGCTTTTGCAGTGAAGTACGTTCTTCCCCCTCCCTGTGTGGTAGATGCAGATACGCAAAGTCTCCATGAAAGAGAGCAGGCAGTGCTCATCTCTTCTGCACATACTATCACTGAGCCTCACAAGATGGCAGATGCCCTGCAACCAGCAAAGTCTTAAAAGTTTAAAGATGGCTGTAATTAATGTAATCAATGCAAATCAACCTGGTTTTATGGAAAATAGATCCTGTCAAACTAACTTGATATTTTTTATGAGATTATGAGTTTGGTTGATAAAGGTAATAGCATTGACATAATATACTTAGAATTCTGTAAGGCATTTTGATTAAAATACTATAAAGCTATAATATTAACATGTCACACACTGAATAGATTAAAATATAGCTAACCGATAGGTCTCAAAATGTAATTGCAAATAGGGAACATTCAATGGGAAACATTCATTTCCAGTGGGGTCACACAGGTGTTGGTTCTTGTCCCTACGCTGTTTAACATTTTTATCAATGACCTAGAAGAAAAGATAAAATCATCATTTATAAAGTTTGCAGATGATACAAAAATGTGGAGAGTGGCAAATAGTAGTGAAGATTGGTCACTGATTTAGAGTGATGTGGATCACTTGGTACACTGAGCACAAGCAACCAATATGAGTTTAAAATATGGCTAAATGTAAACGTATACACCTAGGAACAAAGAAAATAAGCCATACTTACAAGACTGGGGACCCTATCCTGGAAAGCAGTGACTCTAAAAAATATTTGGAGGTCATGGTGGATAATCAGTGACCATGAACTCCCAGTGAGACACAGTTGCCCACTAAAGTGATGCTGAGGTGAATAAATAGTAGAAGTAGAGAGGTTATTTTACCTTTGTATTTGGCACTGGTGAAAGCATTACTGGAATGCTGCGTCTAGTTCTGGTGTTCATAATTCAAAAAAGATGTTGATAAATTGGAGAGGATTCAGAGAAAAGCCATGAGACTGATTAAATGATCAGAAAACATGCCTTATAGTGATAAATTAAATAGATTGAGTTCTTTGACTCTAACAAAAAGAAGGTTAAGGGGTGACTTAGCTACAGTCTATAAATATTTACATGGGGAACAAATATTTAATAATAGACTCTTCAATCTAGCAGAAAAAAGTAAAAATTGAACCAAGACAAATGTAGACTGAAAATAAGGTATAAATTTTTGGCGGTGAGAATACTTAACCACTGGAACAGTTTACCAAAGTTTATGGTGGATTTTCCATCATTGACAATTTTGAAATCAACATTGGATATTTTTCTAAAACATATGCTCTTGGAATTATTTGGGGGAAATTGTATGGGCTTGTGTTGTACAGGAGGTGAGATTAGCTGATTGCAATGGCCCCATTTGGCCTTGGAATCCATGCATCTACATCAAAGTCACATTAGTTACACACAACTTGCACATTTGCAGCTACTTGAATGCTAATATGGAAGTATGATCCACCATTACAGGGACATTGCAACATTGTATCATACCTTTCATTTTCACAGGTTTATCGGAACTGACACTTGATAATCCTTGTCTGGAAAAAGTTTCCAGTTTATTTTTGACTGGCCTTGTGATATCAGAGACGGGACAGACCATCTCTTTTTATTGAAATACATGACTTGCTAGCGACACCTGTGGTGGAAAACATAGAAATACAGAAGGATTCTTACTGTATGCATATTACCAGATTAAGCTTATGGGAAAATGTTTGTTACTTGTTTACTTTCGTTCAAGATAAAGTTACACGTTTTATTTGGGCTTTAATATATGATTGGGATAAATTAGGTTCACTTCAGAAATAGTCATTCCATTTGCAAAACAACTGAGAAAAAGCTAAGCCCTCATGTAGAGCAGATACACATTAGCAATAGGCTTAATGTCCCTGGGAGATTTTTCAAAATAGCTTGGAACGTATGGTTCTATATTTACAATAAATATCTTTATTTACAAGAATTTTATTTCAAAAATCCCAGCAGAGACTAATTCTTTTTGGCAACTGAAATATTACTCATGGTGCTGTTCAGCTGCATGTGATAACACATATTAAGAAGCAAATTTGAGATCTATTTATTTAAAGAACAATGTTAAAATGGATTGTGAATTATATTCCACAAAGAAATTTTTAAGGAAATAAATGATTTGTGCAGATGCTAGATAAGAGTCTGTATAGATTTTCCTTGTTTTTTATAGTGGGCTTTGTCTGAACAAACATTTTCCTATTGTTTGGGCAAAGACTTCTAGGAAACAAATGCCTGTGCACTATTCTATCTTGTCTATGCTAGAGTATCTGTCTTTGCAAAGTTAATGTAATACCAGAGATTTCCTTCTATGGCATTTCATGTTTTATGTATACTGTAATATCTCTTCATAGTGTAATCTTAAATATTTCAATACTGTCCACATATTTAAAGGGAAAAGATCCCCTCCCCCTGAGTTATGTCTACTAGAATTCTGGATTTTATCTATTCCATGATCTCCTTGGATATGACCTCCCCTCACCTCCCCACATAGCGTGTACAAAGAATCTTATTCTTGAAGTATGTTTTCCCCCATACAACAGCAGTAGAATACTGCTCTTTTTGCAGAAAAGTAAGTAGAGTTTGAAACTTTGGAACAGTTATTCACTGGATAGAAGAGAAAATAGTGACACAGAGTCAAGCTGTTTCCATAATATCCATTTTATGGAGTGGCCCAGATCTCAACTGGAGTAACTATTAAAGTTAATGGAGCTACGGGCATTTCGGGATCTGGCCTATGATTGAGGATCTAGCCCAGTAGGTGCACACAGGGCCTGATTCTGATCTCACATAATGGTGATGTTGACCACAGTGGAATTACATTGTTGTAAAATCAGTGTGAGATCAGAGTCAACCCAAAATCTGTTGTTCACCTTGAACAAAGATGGTACACATCATACATAGCAAAGCCTTATTAAGGTAATGGCATCCTGAGATCCCCAGCTGAAAACATCTAGGTCCTAGCCCTTAACTTCTTTGCCTGTACTCTGGTTTGGAAACCCTTGCCTTAAAGCCACACCTCTCCCTACCATATGGTCCATGAAACTGAGCATAGTTTTGCCTAGATGGAGTGCTCATCTGGGTCCAGGAAAAAAAGGATGCGAATACCTGACCTTAATGATCTGGGTGTAGCTGCAGTAGCCACATCATGCAGATATGAAAATATCTATAAAGGGGCTTTACCAAGAGAACTTCAAATCAAGTATTTATATCTGAGTACTTCAATCATACACATTTCACTCTTGCATTCAAACAGAGCAGTGTACTACTGGAGTAGAGATCAACCTCTTCCTTCATGAGGGCTGATGATAATTACTTTTATTGATGTCTGGGGATGGCATGGCACAGAGAGGCTGAAAGGAAAAGACTTGTACTGGAAATGCAGATGTTGTGCTGTAAATTATAAAGGTACTTTTCATGGACAGGAGCAATGGAGACATGAAGGGGAGCAACCTTCAAGTCAACCAATACAAGGAAGTCTGAGAGTCTGACCAAATTAGTTTAGCTAATACCAGACATTCTTCTAGTTCTCTGGCTTTTGCAGAGATAAGAAAGGGAAGAGGGGAGAAGAGATTGGAATTCTGTTAAATGCCTATGTTTATAATAGTGCCCAAACAACTAAGGTGATGATTGATCAGGTAAAGAAACATTCTGGCTCCACTGAGCCACAACCTTCGGACAGAAACAGAAAGTTAAAATTAGTTGCAGTCAGATTTCCCTCACCCCAGTATGGGCTTGGCTTCCACAGTGAACATTGCTTATTAAATTAGACCCTAAAGACTACTTGATTAGAAGTGTATGGATGCAGAAGTTTAGTTTCCTCATGTGGGAGGAGTAAGATTAAGAGGTTGGCACAGATTTGTGGGAGTGAGAGGTTGCAGTAGAGAGAGAAATTCTCTTCCCTGAGATTTACATCAGGGTGTAGTAAAACTAGATAAGAAAGAGCTTGATATGTTTATGAATGGGATTATATGCCTGGTCCAGGAGGCCTCTTTCAGTCCTATCTAATCAGAAATATTTCCCTAAAAACCAGTGACCCTTGAATGATAGGGATATGAGCATGGACTTCCCTCCCCTAAGTGACTCCAAAGGGACCTGAAGCCTAAGGCTCTATAGCATTAACCTTGAGGTGGATTGAGTTTGGATCCATGCCTGAGATATTCAGCTACTACCTGGAACCCAGATAAATTCCTGAAAACTAATTTAGGGAATTTGAAGCTGGTCTCCTGTTTCAATATTGGTATTTGAGAGCCATTGGATGGTACCTCAGGAATGACAAGCCACCCTGCAGTTTGGATCCCATTGAAGCCACAGGTTTTCGTGAATGCCTCCTCTGTTTTACAGTCAAAAGGGTCCTAAGGAGACCCATTAGTGTACAAAGAGATCAGAAGGCTTGGAATGGAAAAATACTACAAAGCAGTCAACTTCAAGCTATGAAATCCAGAAGTCTTAGAATTTTGGGGAAGGGGCAAATCTAACTTGCAGACTCTTCAAATAATTTGCAGAAAAACAATGGAGAAGTCAGAGAAAGCATACCATTCTCCCCAGCACCTTAACTATTGCTGAAAGGACTAATACAACCTCCTCAAAAGTCTCCCTCTCAGGAAAATAAGAAGCCCAAGACCCTCCTCTTTAGCTTGTATTTCAACCTGAGAGTTTAAAAATATCAGCCATTGTTGGCAGACAGGTCTGGCAAGAGAGAAGTAGATGGTGTCTCCACAGGCTGTGTAGTTCCTCCACTTATTTCTGGGTGGGTTTTTTTTGGTGGGGTGGGAGGGTGAAGAAGGGGAAGCAGAGAGAGTCTCAAAATTCACTGGCTCCCCGGTGCTGGCTCCTATGCTGAGGCTCAAGACATGAATTAAAATGATGTCAAAATGGGGGCTCAGTTTGAGGCAGGAATACACCGGGGAGCCTGTAGGAAAAAAATTGGTGGAGAAGAGTCTAGCATCAGAACTGTAGCTCCTGAAAGACAGAGGAGAAACATGCCCAGGACTCCCTTGAAACAAGCCATAGAAATGGGATATGTCATCAAACATCATCTCTAGCATATCATTGTGGTCAGAATCCTCCATCCCCCAAATCTATGGGACCTTAGGGCAGTAACACTGCCTAACTCCGTAATAAAGACACGTTGTGATTTATCATTCTGTACTATTGTGAGCAATCTTTTTCGATAAAACAACTGTTACCACTCCTAGGGCAAGTTGCAAATAATTCACTGGGTTCAGTGGGTATTATAGTACTTTTCCCAATGTTAAGATCAATACAAAAAGTTATTTGGGGTAAATGGTAATAAAATGTATATTTTAAAGCTTCTCACTTAAATAAAAAAGTTATTCGAATACCATTTGTATCATTGTTAACATTTAATTTGCCATTTCAATGCTTTTTTATTTCTTTGTTATAACTGGAGTTGGTCCCAGTTTGGGGACAAACAAGATTTAAAGGCTATAGAGAGGGGGAAGGGAGAAAGATTTTACTGAAGCAAAATAGAAGGCTTTTTAAAAACAAAGTATCTGGTCCTTTAAATCTTGACTGTCAGATGTGGGCTGCTATCTCTCTATATAGCATGCTTGTAATGTGTTCTACATTGTTTCACTATGCCTCCCTGACCCAGCAATCGGATGGCTCACATGAACTCAAGCAGGGAAACAATTCCTCATTCACAACTAAACAGCAACTCATAGCTGTATGCACTGTTATGTCCCTTTCTACAATAGCTTGGACAGATGAAAAAGAGAGCATCAGAAACTGCTTCAGTGAAAATAGCATTTGAGATCACATGAGCACAAGCTAAACTTGTGTAGAAGTACTCACCGAAATGACTGACAGCTCTCAGTCAAAGCCAAATTTACCACTGCTCCTAGGACCGGTTGGCCTAGTTTTACAATTAAGCCAGGCAGGACAGTTACAGACCCCCATCTGAAGAACAATGTGCTCTTGATGAGTGGGGCAGTTCTTAATCTAAAATGCTACCTACCAGGCTTCAGTTATAAACATCTTGTAAGACAATGAGGCTGGGCAAACTGAGAAACTTTATCATACTAGCCAGTACTAATTTCAGTTAATTTCAATTTAGCATCACTAAGATGCATGAATGAATACCATACACAATACACTGGTATTTCTAATATTTAAACTGTTAATACACCACAGAGTGATATTAGCCTTTTTCACAACTGAATATCATTGCTGACTCATTCAAATTGACATCCATTATAACCCCGAAATCCCTTTCAGCAGTACTAGTGCCTAGTTAGTACTTCTTCATTTTGTAGTTGTGCATTCAATTTTTACTAAGTTTTGTGCACTTGTCTTTGTTGAATTTCATCTGGTAGATCTCAACCAGTTCTCCAATTTGTCAAGGTCATTAATTTATTTCAACATCTTTCTAGATATCAAAGCTACGCTGACTAGTCTATAATGCTCCTGATCCTCTTTGTTTCCCTTTTTAAAGATAGGTACTAGTTTGTACTTCCGCAGTCCTCTGCACCTCAACTGTCCTCCATGAGTTCTCAAAGATAACTGCTAACAATTCAAAGATTGCTTCTGATAGTTCCTTAAGTACCCTAGGATGGTACTGCTGACTTAAATATATTTAAATGTTCTTCAACCTGTTCTTTCTCTATTTGGTTTGCATTCCTTCCCTGTTGTTGTTTATATTAATTATCTTAAGCAACTGGTCACCATTAACATTTTTAGTGAAGACTGAAACAAAATAGGCATGAAAACACATCAGTATTCTTGATGTCATCTGGGATTAGCCCTCCTTCCCTACTAAGTAGAAGACCTACATTTTCCTTCATCTTTCTCTTGCTTCTAATGTATTTATAGAACCTCTTCATATTGCCTTTTATGTCCCTTTCTAGAATTCATGTTGTGCCTTAGTCTTCTGATTTTGTCCCTATGTGCTTGTGCTATTCTTGTGTACTCATCCTTAGCAATTTGTCTGTCCACGTTGCCACTTTCGTAAGTTTCCTTTTTGCTTTTAAGGTCATTAAAGAGCTCCTGATGGAGCCATATTGGCCTCTTATTATTCTCCCTCTATTTCCTTCGCATCAGAATAGCTGGCAGTTGTGCGTTTCATAGTCTCTTTGAGAAACTGCCAGCTGTTTTATCTCTCAGATTTTCTTCACATGGGACCTGAGCTAACTCAGAGAACTGGTAGTTAAAGTCTGCTTTTCTGAAGTTCATTCCTCCTTGCAAGTCAGAATCAAGTCAAAAATGGCTGTCTTCCCCCCACACCCCACCCCACCACCACTACGGTCACTTACTTCACTTTCTGAAACAAAAAGTTGTCCCCAGTAAATTCCAATAACTTGTTGGACATTTTGTATTTTGCTGTATTACTTTTCCAACATTTTTTTTCATAGTCCTTGCCTGTTCATCTGATCATGTCACTCCCCTCTGAATCCCCAAACTGCTTCTCTATCTGGTATTACATCAGATTTAAACTGATGGTAAGTGGTCACCTCCTTCAAGCCTCTGTACCAGTCTCCCCCTTCCTACTTGTCTTCCCTAGGTGATCTTTGCATGGACTTCAGGTCCCTCCACACCACCAGCGTTACTGTCCTTGTCCAGGATTCACTCATATGTGAACATTTTGAATAATCTCTTCAGTGACTTCTTTCAGGAGATTTCTTGAATTTTCTGAGGATTTTCAAGTAAATCTGTTAGGCTCTGAATTCTAATCAGTTGAACACTAGCTTTAAAGGAAGTTCATGAAAAAGAGCATCTCTAATAAGAATCTCATGATTTTTCATTTTCTTCAAGTTTAAGGAGTAGAGATTGTATAAAGTCAGAACTTTGCAGACAATTATAGTTTAGAGGTCTCTCTGGGGTTATGTAATTATCAAAAATGGTTCTTAGCATCATTCACCAGAAATGAAACTTTGTGTTGCGGTCTGTCAACAGACTACACTGGCTGCTTCCATTCTTCAGCATGGTATGCAGATGCTTTTTTAAACAATTGAAGAGAGGCATATAACATCTTCCTCAACTCCAGTCTTATGTGTTATTGCAGAATCCCTGCACTGCTTCAGTGTACTTGGGAAGGCAAGTGCTTCACTGAGATTTCAGTTCTTCACTGCATGTCTGCACACAACCCGACCTTGCATATGCTCACTAGGTATGTGTTCATGCTCAGTAGCAATAAAAAAAGGGCATGTCATATACAATATTTTTTGACATGGCACTCGTTCTTTGGTACTCCACATTCTCCTGCTTACCTCCTCTAGCTTAAAAAGAGCTGTATCTTTCCAGCCTGTCCTTCTAACCATGCACAGCTATATTTTGCTAGCTCAGGATTGAGGTCCTTGTTCAGCAGAGGGTGTAGCAAGAGACTGAGGGTCTGGTCCAAATCCCATTGCAATCTGTTTGGATCAGGCACTAAAATGTTTCCCTCCCCAAGAGGTTGAGTGTGTAATCTCCAGAGCAGCCCCAACTTCTGCCAACTAGCTACTCATAGTATGACTCTTTATTTACAGTTCTAACCATAGATAGACCCTCTGAAAAAGAGCCCACCCTTGTGCAAGCAAGACACAACTGAGCAGCCAAGAGAGCATTTCTCCCTGAGATTTCATTAAATACAAACCTTCTGGAGTCTCATGTGCAAACTGTGTCTATGCAGGCTGCAAACACAAATGCACATTAGCATCTGACTTGAAAATAAGAATCTTGTACATACTGAAATGTCTTGCCTGTTAATTATAACAACATCATAGTGTCTATTTTTGTATGGATTTTGCATGGGCTATGCACCATCTTAAGCATCTCATTTGACTTGAGTTCTAGTCCAGCCTCTGACACTGACTTGTTGTCTGATACTGGTCAAGTCACTTAACCTTTCTGTTCCTCGGATCCCTGTCCCACTCCCTCTCCCAAGCAACCTTTTTGGTGGGTTAAGTCATCTATTTAGGTTGTAAGCTCTTTGGCACAGGGACTGATTCACTATATATTATAGTTGCTAGCACGATGGACCTAGTTGGGGTCACTATTATAATTCAAGTTATAAATAATGCAAGTGTTTGTTTACAGAGACACATTTTGAGAATTATCAGATAAATCTGCACGGAAGACTACAATCATGTTTTTACTTTTATGTCATATATTTTATCCCACAGTATCCCAAAGCATTTTTCAAAGTGTGTAGGGGTCACTACACAGACACACGACTAAAATTCTGCAAAGAGTTCTGTGGCACCTTATAGACTAACAAACATATTAGAGCATGAGCTTTTGTGAGTGAATACCCACTTCGTTGGAAGCTCATGCTCCAATACATTTGTTAATCTATAAGATGCCACAGAACTCTGTTACTTTTACAGATCCAGACTAACACGTCTACTCCTCTGACTCTAAAATTCTGCCACCTCCAGTGTGAAATTCAGAAGCCATTTAGCATCACACAGCAATATTACACAATATTTTATTCTGCTATACTAATACTGTTTGAGGTGTTGGATATGATCTGAGAGAGGGAATTTTAGGAAGGTAGAGTGAAATGAATCATTTCAGAATTTGTACTGGACAAAGGAGTAACACCATTACTTTTGAATACTGCCATGGCATCTTTAAGGAATCTGATGCCTTTGGGATAAAACCATTGTTTTATCATTCATCTGAGGACTCATCTACACTAGAAAGGGTTTGCCAGGATAGCTATATAACCTATATCTGCAAACTCTCCTAGTGGAGATGTAGTTTATACTGGCAAAAGAGTGCTTCTGTCAACATAGCTTATACCCATTCCCCAAACAAAATAAGCTAAATTGTCAAAATGCTGGTACAACTGCAACTGCACTAGGGCTTTTGCCAGCAGAGCTATGTCACTAAGGCCTGGTCTACACTGAGGGTGGGGGGGAGTGTTGATGTAAGATACGCTACCGAATACCGTAGCTGAAGTCAAAGTATCTTATTCCGACTTACCTCCCGTCCTCACCGTGCGGGATCGATGTTCGCGGCTCCCCCGCCGACTCCACTACCGCCACTCACTCCGGTGGAGTTCCGGAGTCGACGGGGAGCGCGTTCGGGGATCGATATAGATGAGACGCGATATATCGATCCCCGATAAATCAATCGCTATCCGCCAATACGGTGGGTAGTCTGGACATACCTTTAGGGGTGTGATTAGCCTCCACTCTCCTAATTGACATGCCTATGCCAGCAAAACTTTTAAGTGTGGACCAGGCCTTTAAAGAAAACAACTGTAACAGCAGAATCCTCCCCACCCCAGTACCATATGGGGCTATTGGTTCACTATTGCCACAAGAAGTGCTGACAGCTTGCATGTTAATAGTGGTTAATGTATAAACACCCAGGATGCAACTCTCCATAGGAAAAGATTTTACGTAGCTTTAACTCTGAAATGTAAGGTGGGGCTAAAGCACTCTTTTTAGAGTTGTTAGCCCTTTCTGAATTTCTATTCTCTTGCAGAGGAGCTTCACAAGAGGGTGGTCTCTGAGTAGACTTGAACTAAAGGTTTCCCAGGTGAGAAGCACAAGGGTGGAGGGGGAAGGGGAGGCACAGAATATGGTAAGCATTTAGACTTGAGAAACTCTGAAGAGAGACAGGGGTGCAAGAAAGGTGCTTCAAGGGACACAGGTACTATAGCTGATGCTTCTGCAAAAAGTATTTGCCTGTGTGTTGTTTGCTAACATGCCTGTTCAAGAAATTGTGCACATTTTCTAAACAAGTTACACTAACAGCTTGTCTAAATGGGAAAGTTTTACCAATTAAACCAGAATAATTCCTCTTGTGAACACTCTTATTCTAGAATGAGCATGGTGTTTTTAGTTTCGCTTAAAAAGCATAAGCTAAAACAAAAGAGAGGCACTCTTATTCTGGACTAAGAGTGTCCACATGGGATGTTCTACTGGTATAACTATATCTGTTAAAATTCACACTCAAAGTTATAGCAATATAACTTTGTTATATTCATATTGACAAGCCCTAAGAAAAATCACTGACCTCACATAATAGATTCCTGCTCCATATGGTAAGTGAACCTACAAGGGCCCAAGTTCTGCTCCTGCTTAGCAAATGGACACCAGTATTAACACAGAGGGAAAAATGCCATCTGCTAAATCACCAACTTTAAAATGCAGCATTCTGAAGTTCTCTTTATGATCTGTCATCCAAATATTCACCAGGCCCAATCCTGCTCATCTCATGAGAAATAAGATTGTGGGGTGTAAGGCTGCAGAAATTGGTGTGAGGAAAACCCTATAAAAACAGGGAAGTGCTTAAGAATTAAAAGATGCATGTAGAAATGTTTGCAGTCATAGCTTAAAATATGGAACATATGTTGGATTATTATAAGCATCAGAGACAGAATTTTCCACAGCCCTGTTAATGCCAAGAGATCCGGAGAATATCAAACTTATCAGAGAATGTGGCTTTGAAATTTCCCAATAGAACTGAACATTTTTATATTCAAACTCCAGGAAGTGCTGCTCCTTAAAGTTGCAAATGAGTTAGTGGTTTATACTTCTCTACTCAGAATGAAGAGGGAGTGATAGCCACTAGAATTGAAATAGAAGACTAGCACGGACAATGTTGAAAATGTGCTGATTAGTACTGCTGGATGTAAAAGTGGCATCAGATACGTATCATACTCGCTACTGAGTACTACAGGCCTAATCTTGCAAACCCACACAAGCATGTTTGCAAGATTAAGATTTTAGTTCAGAAGGTTTTGGGGAAGGCCTCGAAGAAGGGAAAGAATAAGAGTGAGACCAAAGAATAAGGGAACAGAGTGAGAAGCAGAGCTAGCTGTTAGCATCAAAGCATCTAACTTTGAGGAATTTGTTCAGCCCAGGGAACCATATTTCATTGTGATATAAAAGTCAAGTATTTTAGTTAGTCAGCAAACTATACTCTCATTGAGTTACCTAGCATTTCCTTTGGAAACACTCATTTTAAATGAGTTTTAATTTTTCACAACAACTGGAACTTTTTTGGAAAGCAACCAGGAATTTAGCACCCTAATCTTTCTTGGGCTCTCTTGCCAAGCATCCCTATTTATATATAATTTGGCACTGATAAGTTTGTTTGCTGTTTTACAAGTATTTCTCTTTACATCATTGGCAGATAGAGACCTGCAACAGATAAAGGCTTGACAATTTCCCACTCCCCCCAAAAAAATCTGTAAATAGGATTTTTCAAACTGATTTACAAAATATACCCTGAAAAGAGTGAGATCTTTTTCATCCAACTACTTCCAGTAACTAGAGAATTTTTCCTAGCCACTAGGCGATTACACTAAAAAACATAGCCACCTAACACCATGATTAATGATGAAAAAACAGCCATGAACACTGGGGGAGGGAGGAATTTCCTGAATCAACAGCACCTACTGGATATCCTGATTAAAACTTAATTAATAGTTTCCTAATGAAGTGAAAAAACAATGTAATTATATTTTCACTTTTACAGTTACTGAAACTCAAGATGAGTGCTTAATGTTCAGCATTGAAGGCTAAAGCAGTCATAAGAACATATGAATGACCATACTAGGTCAGACCAATAGCCCACCTAGCTCAGTATCCTCTCTTCTGACAGTTGTCTGGTGCCAGATGCTTCAGAGGGAATGAACAGAACAGCGCAATGATCATGTTATCCATCCCCTGTCATCCGGGCAAAGCTTCTAGCAGTCAGAGGTTTAGGGACACCCAGAGCATGGGGTTCAACTCCAACTCAAACAATCTTAGGTTTGCTTTCTACTTTAGAGAAGCTGGAGGACCGGGGAGAAAAGGAGAGAAAAACAAGACATCCAGTGGAGAAAACAGAGTGAAATGGAGCAGTCACACTGACAAAACAAATACCAAAGATGAGATCCCTCACATCCACTCCAGCCCCTTCATGGAAGATAAAAGGTAGGGGTCAGCATAAAGGGGCCCTGTAAGCCTTGGTTGTGGCTGAGGTTAAGAAAAGATTCCTCTGACATAGGCACTGAAGCAGAAAGACATATGCTGCATTCTTAGGAGCCTGTGCTGGGGTCAGGACTTGTGAAGGGGTCAGGGGCTGGGCCATGGCACACAACATTGAAGAGATTTCCAGCAGCACTGCAGCCCCTGGCTTGCCATAGCTTAGACTGGTCCCCAGGACTGTCTGAATTACATACAAGGCCTCTCCTGGGGCAGAATGAGAGGTCACAAAGGTGAGTTAAAGCCATCTATGCCCCTTTCCCTTTGCGCGGAGAATTCTGTGCTGCACCTCTAAGAGACACAGCACAGAACCCATGAGAGTGGAAAAGCAGCAGAGTTAGGGAAAGGATAAAATATAAATTCAGTATATGCAACATACAGGTCTAAAAAAGATAATCTTAACAGAGGGCTAGATGTTGGAGATGGAAAACAGAAAATTACAATAGGGTTATAGGAGCAACAAGAGGGATAACAGTGGGGAAATCTGTTCCAGATCTTAGATGTCTACACACAAATGCAAAGAGCATGGGGAATAAGCAGGAAGAACTCAAAGTATTAGTACATAAGTTAAATTATGATTTAATTGACATCACTGAGACTTGGTGTTCAGGAAAGACAGTCAAGATTAAAAAGGGAGGTGAAGTTGCATTGTACATCAACTATACATACACTTGTTCTGAACTCCAGAAGGGAGGTGAGAGGCAGACAGCTGGAAGTCTCTGGGTGAAGATAAAAGGGTGGGGGGAAAATTGGGGTGATATCATGGAAGAGGGATCCATTATAAACCATCAAATAAGAAGGAGGAAGTGGACGAGGCATTTCTAGAAAAAATAAATATCAAAAACACAAGACCTGGAAGTAATGGGCAACTTGTACTTCCAAGACATCAGCTGGAAAAGTAATACATCAAAAGAAAAAAAATGAGTTACACTTAACAATGGACATAAAAGGCAATAAGAGGTTCTATAAATTCATTAGAAGCAACAGAAAGATGAAGGAAGGTTGGATCCTCTACTTAGTGGGGAAGGACAGCTAATAACAGATGAGATCAAGAACACTGATGTGTTTCATGTCTGTTTTGGTTCAGTCTTCACAAAAAAGGTTAAGTATGCCCAGAGACTCAAAACAAAACAATAAGGGGGAAGGAACGGAAGCCAAAATAAGAAGAGAACAAGTTAGATATATTCAGGTCAGCAGAGCCTTATGAAATTCATCCTTTGGTGATTAAGGAACTAGCTGAAGCAATTGTAGAACCATTTGAGATGATCTTTGAGAATCATGGAGGATGGATGAGATCTCAGAGGACTGAAGAAAGGCACACATAGTACCTATCTTTAAAAAGGGGAACTAAGAGAACCCAGGGCATTACAGATGAGTCAGCCTACCTTAAATACCAGGAAAGATACTGAAACAAATTATCAAACAATCTATTTGTAAGCACCCCTAGAGGATAATAGGGTTATAAGGACTAGCCAGCATGGATTTGTCAACAACAAATCATTCCAAACCAACCTAATTTCCTTCTTTGACAGAGTTATTGTCATAAAAGGAGTAATTTTGAGTAACTTTACTCATGTTTAAATGTCTGTAGGAACTGGCTCTTAGTGAAAGACTGGGCTTTGGGACTGGATGAGACAGTCCATTTATAAAGGACTGATGGTAGCAAGTCAGAGAGATCACTGAGAAGAGCAGTAGTGTGAACTGGGATGTAGTAGTTGTGGCTAGTTACACAGAATCTGGAGAGAGAAACGTGAGTAGCAAGATGGAAGACTTTAGCGGGGCTAGAAATGTCATACAGTAGTTCTGGAAATAGTTGCCTTAATAGAAAGCCAGTTTAGAGCATAGTAAGAATGAAGTGCCCCCATGTTATTACGCAACTCACACTTCATGAAACAATAGTCCTGCCATTTTCCATTCTCATTTGCAGACTTGAGATCTTCAGTCCTTGTAGTTACAGAGCCTAATTCTGTAGCCCATATATTGAAAAGCTCTTTTTACTCATGCTGCTAAGTCTATTGCCTTCAGTTGCCTATGACTATATATATATCAATCAAAATCAGGCCCACAGACAGCAGCAGTGTCTCACAGGGCCTTCTCCATTGGGTCAAATTCATAAGGGTGTTGTCCCAGGCCTGTTAGCAGCAAGAGGCCTCAGAAAGAGCTGGCCAGCACCTAATATAGTTTTAATAGTTTTCTGATGACAGTCTCTCCGTTACCTTGTGCTTTCTAGTGACTGATTATTATAGTCACCAGCTGTCTGATCTTTAGGGAAGAGACCATCTTTTTGTTTGTGTACACAGTACCTACTACAATGGGGTCTGATCCTTGCTCGGGACCTGTAGGCATAACACAATACAAATAATAAAGTGGTGCTGGCCACTCATGCTTCTTTTCTCTAGGTCCCAGGCCATAAAGCAGGAATCATGCTGTAGGGTGGAGTCAGGTTTCCAGGAGAGACACAGAAATGAGAAAGAGTGAGTGCTGGAGGCAGACTTCCCAGAAGAATAACCTGCAGTATTTCATTTCCAGATCCTTCTCTTTGGTAGACCAGAGAGAGGGATGAGAATAGAGATGTACAAGTCTTTGCTTCACCCAGTCCATAGGCATCGCTCACTATTAGCAAAACAAAAATCAAATGATTTCCTATACATTGGGTATATTCATATATATTGGCCTAGGCCAGGCGTGAAATCCTTACTATTATTTTGCAAGCCATCGTCAAGCAAACACCACCTGACATCATTCCTTATGTAACCCTTCTGCCCCTCTGAGTTGGCAGCAGCAAGGGCCGGGTTCAGTATCCAGGGGTTCCGTTTCAGTAACACAATGCATAACCGGCTCAAGCCCCCACCCAGTGACCTGGGACACTCACATACCACACCCCCCTGGGTGCCTCTAGGAGGCCATACTTCCCCTCTCGCAAGCACGGAGTCTGAGTGTAGCAAAATCTTTTTAATAAAGGAAGGAATCAATGCGGCATCCCATTGGAGAAACACCACAAACAGGGTTATAACACAAACCATAAACAAAAACCCACCTCCAAGTACCTTTGGCACTGTCCTTTTTCCCCTTAGGGTTTTAAGTCCAATCACCCCAAAGTCCAACAACCCAAAAGTCTCTGGTCAATGCCACCCCAGAGTTCGAGAGTTTATCTGTAGAGGTCCCTCCCCCCGCCTGGGTAGAAAGGGGCACCTTACATGGTCCGTGGCCAACTGCCCTGCCTCTCCGTGGGTTCTGTTTCTGCCTTCTCCACGAACTGCTCTGCTTTACCAGCTGCTCCACTCTGCTCCTCCAGCCGCCCCCAGAAACTGCTCCGCTCCACCAGCTGCTCTGCTCCATGAGTTGCTCCAGTTCCCTCTGCAAACTGCTCGGCTCCGCTTGCTCTGTGGGCCACTCCACCCATCCCACAGCTACTCCGCTCTGCCAGTCACTCCGCTCCACAAGCTGTCCCATGATCCGCTCCAGCCGTCCCCGCAACTGCTCCACTCCACCAGCTGCTCTGTTCCACAGTATAACTTCAGGCTCCCCCACTAGTTAGCACAGTACTCAGTGCTCTCAGCTCAGTAATTTCAGCTCTTTAGTGATTTCAACTCTTAGTGATCTCAGATCTTAGTGGGGGAGCCCCAGTGTTAGTGCACCATTAGCCCAAAGTGAGTTCAGCTCAGTAACCAGTATTTAAATTCTTGAGGGAATAAAAAAAATCAACTCTGACATTCCACTGTGAAGAGAGGAGGGGGTGGAACTGGTGCTTCTGGCTCCACAAGGAGACTGCACCAACAGGCACAGATACCTGTCCCCAGCCTCTCTCCATTCACTGCGTTTTGGAACCCATGTCCCTTGTCTAGCAAGTACCACCCAACTGAGGGTGAGTCATTTGTCACCAAGCAGTCCCACAGCTCGGCAGTCTAGGATAGGGTAGGCGTGCCTATGCAAATACACTCTCTGAAATTCTTTCCACCAGATGTCAGGGTAGAGCTTATCCTGACTCTGCTTACACTTACTTGGGCAAATTCCCACTGAGTAAAAGTATGGAACTCAGGGCCTGATTTTCGGAAGCGCTGTGCATCCAGAACTCCAACTGAAGCCAATAGGAGTTGCGGGTTCTCTGCACATTTTTTTGTTCCTCGAATCTTAGTCCTGATTGTATTTCATATCAGATTCTTTTTTAAAGTGTCTGGCCTGCCTTTTATACTCACTTACCATAATTCAAATTTCAAAATTCCCATCATACAGTAACAAAGTGTTCTGTTAATCAGACTGATTAGATTAACTGAATGATGTGTCCAGTGGCTGGTTGGCTTGTAGTTTGTTTTACCTGACTCCCCAATCCTTCATCTCTACTCTGCTCTTCTATCCTCCTCCCACTAGATAAAAGTGGATTATAATTACTGATTAGACCTTGAACACATGTTCATAATATTGTTAATTAAAATAGTGTATTAACTGGCTTGGTCCATTTAAATTTGTTGTATGCTAGAGAACATATTTTTACTCTCCTTAAACATATCATTGCAAGAGATATAAAAAAAATACCATCATGATCAAGAAAAGCCGTGCCTAGTAATGTGTAGTCATCTTAATCGCTTTGGTTGCTCAGGCAAGTTTTACTATACAGCTATTTACACACATATTACATGTAAAAACTATTCTATATAGTGGCGGAATCAATGCATTTGAACTAAACTGATTTCTGTTGCAAGGAACTGACACAATCTGTGATTAGCAGAACACTTTGTTACTGGAAATAAAACTGCATACACTTCTGAATGGGGTTATTCTGTATCAAGGTTCAGGACATATTCTGGTCTGTGCTTCAGTTATACATTTAGATAGTTCTCTCTAAAACTAGTTTTAAAAGATAAGTAAAGAGGTCAGAGACTACAGAAAATCTGTGAAATCATGCCCACAGTAAGGATAAAGGGAAGATAGTGAGTATCTGAGAATTTAGCACATGCAAAAAGTTGAGTCCACCAGTATGGACACCTCACCTAAAAATATGGTCTTTAACTAGACTGATTCAAGCATCAGAAAGCATATTGTAGACAACAATCCTGCAATGGTGGGTGATAGACTAGATTATATTATATGTCTTCTCCTCTTCAACTTCTTTAAATCTGAGAATAATTAGTATAGTTCTCCATTAAGGGACAGGCAGCTTATCACAGCAATTCTGTCTGCTATTTATAGTGATCTTTGAATACAGCAAAAATGATACAGGAATATTTTCAATGCTGAACACGGAAAATTTGTTCTTCCGTTAGTCAGGGGGTCACATTTTTAGTTATTCAAAAGCATTAGGATGACTGCCAGTTTATTATTCATCTATTGCTATTGTTAGGTGCTGCTGGTCCGTGCTCTGAAGAGTTTACATTCTCTTAGACACAAAAAAATATAGCACACTGGGGAAATCAGAGGAAAGACTGAGAATAATTCCTTATTAGTACCGTGGTTCACTTGCATGCAAATTTGTGAGTTTTCAACAGACACTTAATAGGGAGAAAGTTCTTGATGGTCTAGGATGCAGAAGGCATTTTAAACCCAGAGAGGCGGATGGTAAAAAAACATGGAGATAGAAATGAGAGGAGGTGAAGGAAGCATTTAGACTAGGATTACTGGCAAAGCAGAAAGTTAAGGGAACTCAGCAACAGACTAGATCAGAGAACTAAGCTGAAGAGGAAATGAAAGTATTCACAAATCCCAAGAGTTTTGCAATTTTTTTGTTTTTGTTTTTTGGGGCTTAGAAATGGTTGTTGTGTCAAGAGGGCATAAATGCACAACAGATAGTTACGCAACACAAGAACACGTTTACAGAAGTATATTCCTCATAGAAGTAGTAAGTCCTTGCCTAGCTCATGACTGCTCAGAAGGAAATGCCTGTACTTTCAGAGAGGAGGATGGAGGTATAACAGAAGGTTACAAGGAGGTCAGGCGCTAAGAGAGGCAGACACCCCCAAAATACATACAAATAGTGTTTCACAATAGAGAGATACAGCTGGTTATATTTTTAATGCCAAATAAGATGTCCCAATGATTTTTGTTTTTTTTTCCTGTTTGTGAAATATCTGCTAATTGCTTGCAATTTTTATTTGCAAGTATTTTTCAAACAGCCTAGATGAACAAGCTTCAGAATGTGAATTGTTTCAAATATTTCTGATTAGTTTCTATTTGTGGTGTGTGCTTTCTCATCTAAGTCGTATGGTAGTGTTTCTGCTCCTTTTAAAAGAGGTAACTAGTATATGCTGAATAGTAAATACTCCATTTTGCTACACATTTTCTGGTAAACAGTCATTCCCTTTGGAAGAAGTTGCCAGTACCTCAGTCCACCTTTCATTGTCAGTGTCAGGGTTATGGTATCCACACAGGGGAAAAAATAGGTAAGAACTTATATCTGAAGTATTTACCAGACTATGTGTCACCAGTAGAGAAAAGAGAAAGTGGGACGGAAGAGTCTTAAACTACTGGAACTGGCTTTTGTTTTTGTTTGTTCTGTGTAATTTGAACAGATGTATTTCATAAACTGAAAGAAATAGTGCAGTGTATTTCCTAGCAATGCCCTCATCCAAAGCCCAAAGAGCACAGAAGTCTTTCCACAACGTCAATAGGTTTTGGATAAGGCCCTAACAGTATAAATCACACCTTTACCATAATGGAAACATTCTGAAGTGTTAGATGAGACATGACTTCAGAAGGATTTTTGTGAAGGCAACACTGAAATTTTGGAACAGTTGCCATGACACCTTCTAACTTGCAATCATGAAGCTAAAGAGATGGCTAGAGAATTCAGCTAACTTGGCATGATGTCTACTTGCTTTGCCTGTTTTGTTATTGCTATACTATTCTGCCATGACCTCCTCTGCTTCAGATGTGCTTTTGCATCTGAAGCCTAGCCTGAATATTCAGTGTGTGCTTTCATAATGCTCTGGGGGTGGTTCAAAGAAAAATAAACTCTATAATTATAGGCTTTTCCAACTGTGGGGAAAAGTTACCAAAACTATATAATAAGGGAAGGAAAAACGTCCTGAAGTATTAATGATTGTAATAATAGGTAATGTATTCTATAAGTAATATGTTAATAAAATTTTAATAGAACTATTTTCATTTTGCTGAAATCATATATTTCAAGTTTTTAGCGATGCCATAGCAAAGTACCCTGTAATATATGTGAGTGTATGTAACAATATTTAGTTTTTAATATAGCACTTTTCATGCTTAGATCGCTGAACAATTCACAAAGAAAACTAAGTACATTAGGCTCATTTTATATATGAGGAAACTGTGAAGAGAGCTGAGGTGACTTGCTCAAGGTCACACAGCAGGTCACAGCAGAGCCAGGAATAGTAGTTATTCTACACTTCCCCTCTTAGCCCTGGTCTACACAACAGGGTAAGTCGAACTTATCTGCATTAGGTTGATTTAAAAATGACCGCATCCACACAACCAACCCCATTGCGTCGACCTAAAGGGCTCTTAAAATTGACTTCTGTACTCCTCCATGGAGAGGGGAGTAGTGCTAAAATTGACCTTGCTGGGTTGAATTTGGGATAGTCCAGATGCAAATCAACTGTATTGGCCTCCAGGAGCTATCCCAGAGTGCTCCATTGTGACTGTACTGGACAGCACTTTGAACTCCGATGCACTAGCGAGGTTCACAGGAAAAGTCCCGAGAACTTTTGAATTTCATTTCCTGTTTGGTCAGCATGGCAAGCTCAGCAGCACAGGTGCCCATGCAGTCCCAGAATTGCAAATGAGCTCCAGCATGGACACTGGGTCTGATTGCTGTATGGAGAGAAGAATCTGTGCAGGCAGAACTCTGATCCAAAAGAAGAAATGCAAATATATTTGACAAAATCTCACAGGGCATGTTGGACAGAGGCTAAACCAGGGACGCACAGCAGTGCCGCGTGAAAGTTAAGCCTATATTTGGGTTGGTTTATTTAAAAAGTTCTCATGAACAACAGGAGATCTGCCCTTAGTCTCACATAGTATAGCCCTCAGTAAGATGATTGCCATGTCCCTCTAATTTGTGTGATGAATCAGCTGAGCACTGATAGCTCAGCAAAGGGTAGTGCAGTTAATCTGTTAGTGATGATCTCCTGCTTCTCTTTCCCCCCTTCTCAGGAGGGGCTGGGATCTGCACAGGAGCATTCTGTGACTGGTGGGAGGGGTGGTTCATAAAGGCCGTGTGAGGACCTGAGAGGAGCTTGCTTTTGAAGGCAATGGGGATAATGCATACTGGGACCCACAAGGCATCAGGGCCCATATACCATTAGCAGCTAAAGCACCTGGCCTCAGCCATGGTGCAGTTGACATGCTATCATGGACTACGTGAGACAGGGTCTGGTGCCTCAGCACAGAGACTCTACCAGGGGTGGCATTTACACCCTTATAGATTAGGGGTTGGCAACCTTTCAGAAGTGGTGTGCCGAGTCTTCATTTATTCACTGTAATGTAAGGTTTTGTGTGTCAGTAATATCTTTTAAAAATGTTAAAATGTCTCTTTCTACAGGTCTATAATATATAACAAAACTATTGTTGTATGCAAAGTAAATAAGGTTTTTAAAATGTTTAATTTTAAATGAAACTTCTTAAATTAAAATGCAGAGCCCGCCCCCGCCCCCCGGACCAGTGGCCATGACCTGGGTAGTGTGAGTGCCATTGAAAATCAGGTTGCGTGCCACCTTCGGCGCACGTGCCATAGGTTGCCTACCTCTGTTATAGATGATAGTGACGCTGCCCCCAGCAAACATGCCAGGTTGTCCCCTCAGTGAAGATGGTGGCCACCTTCTGAGGGCCAGGCAGGGGACGAGAGACTGTGGAGGCAAGAGAAATGAGATTACAGGGGCAGAAGTGGAGCAGAGGGAGACTGTTAGGAAACAAGAACGGACAATAGGACAAGTCAGGTGGGGGAGCAGCTGGGGGATTGAAGAGGCTGCAGGTGAATGTAGAATGGCAGCAAGGGAGAATGTGATGGTTAGGAGACTCTGAGGGAAAATGAAGGAAATATGAAGGGAAGGGAGAATACAGGGAGAGTATAATTTGGGGCAGCTGCCCATCCTACTTAATCTATAAAAAAGGCTAGAGCAGCAGCTCTCCTGCATGCCAGGGATAGTAGAGAGTAAGTGGAGTCCTCTCCAAATAGCAAACAGGAAAGCCAGCATTTCTGTACATGTATTTAAGGTTGAATTTTGAACCTGAATCCCACACACAAATTAGGGGTGGATGGCTTCCCTCAAAGGCGAGGACAAACAATTGACAGACAAAGATTTTTTAATCTCCTGATTTGAGGGCATCTGGCTCAGTTTGAGAGCTTTATGTTGGCAATACTGTGCTTGGGCTGATGGGAGAAAATCACTAAATCAGAGAGGCTACATGATTATGTTTCAATTGACTACTCTCATGGTTGAGAACAACCCCATTTCCCAAGATACAGCTCTTGTTTCAAAAGAAGGAAGTTGTTCCTTTACAATAAAACCTACTGTTTGTGTGCTGGCTGTCTGAGGACATCAATAAAGTCATGTTATTATAAGAGATATTTTCATCAGACTTTAAACCTCAAACATTATTTCAAGCTCATCTTTTGCAGCAAGCTGGGTAACTCAAATACTGGACAAGGCTGGAGCTACATAACGAATGAATAGGGGCAGCGCTTAGCTGTCATCAATTAAGTCAGAATTCCTAGCATTGTAAAGATTCACACATTTTTCACCCACCCAAATCATGAAATGAGAGTCTGCACCAAATTCATCCCTTATTGCACTAGTTCAAAAGGGTTCAGAAAAGAGCTATGAGAATGATCTGATCTCTGGTGGAGGGGAACTGCCTTGTAGTCAGATTGATAAACTATATGGGGTGATCTTCTGAAAAGAGGAGATCCAGAGGTGACTTGGTCACGGTCTAAGTACCTGCACAGGGAGAAGACTTCAGATAGTAAAGGGCACAATGAAGCTATCTGACAACTAGAACAATTTACCAATGGATATGGTAGATTATCAATTAAAAAATCTTTAAATTAAGACTGGATGTCTTTCCATAACAATATGTGCCAGCTTAAATCAGAAGTTATGGTCTTGATTCAAGAATTACTGGGTGAAATTATATAGCATGAGTTTTGCAGAAGATCAGACTAGATGATCATAACGGTCCTTTTTGGCCTTGAAAACCTATGAACATCCTTGATAAAGGCAGCCTAATCACTTTTAGTTTCCTTCTCTTCCACTAATCTTCATATTACCGTCCTTGCCAACCTTTATTCCTGGATGGACCTCCTTACCTTAGTGCAGCAGGTACTAACTCTCCATTCAATCTCCTGAAAATAATCCACTTTTCACATCATGGCTACAAGTGCTAATCCACTACAATATAATGCTTTCAACCCCCAACTTTGTATCTTCTACAGCATTGATCTCTCTGTTGGCATTTAAGTGATAATAATTGAAGGTGGTGAAAACTTAGGAAATATTTGTGAAAAGAGTCACAATTCTTCCCCGTTTTCTCCAGCCAAGTTTGGGAGTTTCAACAGAAGATTTCAAAGATATGTAAATTCAGAAGACTGACTAGTGCAGTAGTAATCTATTAAGACCATCAAAAATACCATCCTCCTCAGTCCTGCATAGCTACTGTCATGATTTAGTGCATTTTCACAGCATGAAGATAAAATTAAAATGAAATTCAAATGTCTAATTTAAAAACTTAAATCAGGAACTATCTATTGCTTTCGCTTTCCCTGGGTTACTATGCGTTATTTCCTAGTCTCATCAGAAAACTGAAGAGACTTGGGCTGAACTGTATATGAAAGACTTCAGAGAAGTGGCAGCATTTAAAAAATTGCAACTGTCTTTAGAACATGGTTCCTGGAGCCCTTTACATGCAAAGAAACTGGGCTAACCCTTGACACCAGCGCTACATGGAGGAAGAGATGATTGCTCTTGTCTCATACTTAGAGTACATCTTCAGTACAGTGGCTACAGGGGCTCAGCTATGGCATTGTAGCTATGCTGCTGTAGTGTAGACACTTCCTGCATCGAAGGAAGGAGTTCTTCCATCAGTGTAGGTAATCTACTTCTCTGAGTAGCTGAGTTGATGAAAGAATATTTTTGTTGACCTAGCTGTATCTTCAGTGTAGGTTAAGTTAACCTAACCATATCACACATGGTGTGAAATTTTTCACCGCCCTGAGCAATGTAGCTTGGTTGACCTACATTTTAAGACAAGACTAGACCTCAGATTTCAGGGAAAGGCCCATTGTTTTGTCATGCAGTTTTATGGCACCTAGCATAACAGGGCCTTGATCTAGGATTGAGACTTTTAGGCACTATCACAATTTAAATTAAAATGTTGTGATGTTTGAGGTGTTCTGTTCCAGCGGGGAGCGATTTATCGTGTCTAGTCTAGACATGATAAATAGACCCCCGAGTGCTCTCCCATCAACTCCTGTACTCCAGCACCACGAGAGGTGCAGGCAGAGTTGACAAGGGTGTGGCAGAAGTCAACTCATTGTGGTGAAGACACCACAGTAAGTCAATCTAAGTACATCGACTTCAGCTATTATTCACGTAGCTGAAGTTGCATAACTTAGATCGATCCTGTCCCCCATGTAGACCAGGGCTTTGATAATGACTTTATGTGGGTGAAGTTTGCTGATATAGGAGTTGTAACCTAATTTGAATCAGCTGGGAAATGAGAGCTGGCATGTCTTATGTTAGCTTCAAGCATTTTCTGTTTTTCTGCAGAGGATTAGTGTTAATAATATGCTTGTCAGGTAACAAGTCTGAGGCAAAAAGTCCTTTTCTAAATTCACTGATGAGGGTTGTGAGTGTCTTAGAATAGAAAGGGCTAGCTGTGACTGTCTGAATCAGGAAAACCACCAGAAGAACACAAAGAAAAGAATCACATTCTTGTTTCTCTTTTATATTGTTTCCATAGTCTTTTATAGTCAGAATTTTATTTAGTGCATGTCTCTTCCCAGCTGTCTAGGGCACTCAATCTTTGGTTTACCGTGAGGCAGCACTATCAGAACCAGAAGCATCCTGCCATTTCTTACTGCTTAACTATATCGAGACCAAGGGACATGTAATTCATGGACTGGCTCAGTAGATATGTTTCTTCAGAATTGTTAAGCACTCATGAAAATACAGGTGCTATATATGAGCACTGCTTCTGTGTTCTTAAAAAGGATGATTACATTTTTGGTGGCATGGCAGTTGCTTTTCTACAGGAAAAGACTCAGATGCTTCCTCCTCTCCCTCCTCCCATTCACTATCAAATGCATTAAGACCATATTTTGGATTCAGTGCTTAGAAGTTTCATTTCTTTGGGGGAGGATTTTAAAAATTCTCACACCAAGCAAGTACTGGACCCTTGAACTAGAGCATCTACATATTTATGGATGGCTAACACCAAAAGTATACATTTAAAGTATTGGGTGACGTCTACTACAAAGACAACTTTGTTCCGGTGACCAATATGAGATTATCACAAGGACAGAAGGTGTTTCTGTATCTCTAGTAACAACAGTCCAAAATATTGTGTACTACCATTTCTGAAGATGCAACAATGTCAGAAGCCTAAAGGCTGCAGTAAGTTGGAAGCTTCTGCTTTAGACAATCATTTAGCACATTCTGTCAACGAGCCAGAGTTAAAACTAGATTCTTTTGGCACAAACTGTCATAGGAGTCATGGATTCCATTACTGTTTTAATATCCACAAGTTATTCAGGAATCTTGTGTACGATTAAGTGAATTGACGTAATGGTAAGTAATTGAACAAATTTCACTGAGAGAAGATCAATAGTTATCCTCAAGTGAGAACTTTAATTTTCAATGGCACAAGATGTCCTATAGCAACCAGGCCTCATCCAGTTAAAGAACTACAACTGAAAAAAGTAAATAGATGAGTTCACATATAGACAGTAGAGCTATTCCACTCATATGTTTCTGGAGAGACAGTCAAATATTGAAACACCAGTTTACTTACATATTTTATTAGGAGGTGCTTAATGAACTAGAAAATAGACTGATTTCTCATTATTAGGAGATTCAGGCATCTCATTAGGGCTTTGGACAAAATATTGTGACTATAGTCATGTCCACTGCAATTCTCCCTCCCCTGCCATAGCTTTTAAGGTTTACCCTAAACCCAGTCCTAAAGATGGGTCTTTTTATTGTCAAGAGAATCAAGACTCCCTAAACTCTGCCTCAGGATGAAACCAAGTGGAGTCTTTCATTCCTTCTCCCTCCAGGACCCTGGAGACAAACAAAAGCCCACCAAACCCTTTTTTCACACTTCAACCCATCTCCCATGCCCGTTTCCACAGCAGAGAAACAGAAGACCCACACTTCCTTTCATCAGGATGTAAACTTACTCACAAATTGTGTTAGAAAGATTTTCCTTTATCAGCCACCAGCGTCCCTCACCATACATGCACAACTCTCCAGCCATCCTCAGTAGCCTCCTTTTATAGGTCATGGTGGTTTTCTGACAGGCTAATGGTTTCCATCTGCCTATAGGCCATGCTCGTTAATCCTTGCCTCCCAGAACAGAATCCTAGCACACAGTAAGGCTTGCTGACCTCATCTCTTTCCTCACAGTTCAATATCCAAGATAGGTAAGATATCCCATCCCTCCCTGCACTTTTGTTATCAGGATGTGTGTGTGCTGGAACAGGCAGTTTTTTAATAAATTTAAAAAGTGTTGACCAAGCTTCACATGATCAAAGAACAATGTAGCATTGGGTATTTTTGGAAAATCTTCCTTCCATAGGTTTTCCTTTCTCAATCTTTTGGCATTATCATCCGTTTTGGTCAGATTAAATGTTCTTCTCCCTTTCCCAATTCAACTACCTGTTTCCTCATCGGCAGGGATTGATTAAACACTAAAGGCTCAAGGTACTCAGCTTTTCTCTTTCAAATGATATTGGTATGTCTTAATATAGCAAGAGCTTACCGTGAAAGCTGTAGACATCTTCAGGAATCAAAGCTCTGAAGTTGCTGGAATGCACATACCAGAGCTGAAGATCAATTGTTTCAGATCTTCAAATGGGAGACTCACCAGCAGAGGAACTTGGTCCTGATATGAGTATTTGATCCACAGCCCAATCAAACCCTGGATCTGGAAATGTTTTTATCCTATTATGCAACTTCACTATGCTGTGCTCTGTAACTCAGTCACCATCCTCCCACTTTATGCATACTCATGACTCTTCCAGTCTTTTTCCACCTTAAGTTATAGTGTGAACAGTAGCCATTAGTTACAGTTGAGGCAGGGGCGGCTATAGGCATTTTGCAGCGCCAAGCACGGCAGGCAGGCTGCCTTTGGTGGCTTGCCTGCGCGAGGTCCGCCGAAGCGGCGGGACCAGTGGACCCTCCGCAGGCACGCCTGCAGGACGTCCACTGAAGCCGCGGGGCAAGTCACCGAAGGCAGCCTGCCTGCCGCCCTTGCAGCGACCGGCCGATCGCCCTCAGTGGCTTGCCGCCCCAAGCACGCGCTTGGTGTGCTGGTGCCTGGAGCCGCCCCTGAGTTGAGGTCAGACTTTTTCATCTGTCATTAACAGTTGCTATGCAGTTTAAAGATAACCAGTTTGAGGGCATACTTTTTTCTTACATTAGCTATTTCTGGGATAATATAATTGACATACACCCTACCTTTGTTTCTTTTTTAGCATTCAAGTTAATTCCTGACCTGCTACCCCACAGTACCTCCATAACTCGGTGTGACATGAATTTCTGAAACAGCATTAATGCTACTTTCATCCCTTCGAATATGTGCTAACTACCTATGTTAAACTATCTGTTCAATCTTTATTTAGCTGTGACTCTCACAGTACCTTTCCCAGACCTGAGGAAGAGCTCTGTGTGGCTCAAAGACTTGTCTCTCTCTCACCAACAGAAGTTGGTCTAATAAAAGATATTACCTCACACACCTTGTCTCTCTTACATCCAGTGTCATTTAGGATGAAGTTGACCCCCCTATGCATAGGACCAGTATAAGGACTATGCACCACTTGAGTTCTGTTTTGAGGGGTTAAGTGGGATTTGAGTGGTGTATAGGCCGTGGGCTGGTCCTCTGCACAGGAATGAATTTCACCCTTAGTGATTAGTTATTTTTTAAAATGATTACCTATATGAGTACGAGGTGTTTGCTGGGCATACAAGACATACAATTTACATTCTAGGAAATGTTTTGTGGTGGGGTATGTGTAGGGTGACCAGATAGTGTGAAAAATTGGGACCAGGGTGCGGATGTAATAGGTGCCTATATAAGAAAAAGCCCCAAATATCAGGACTGTCCCTATAACATTGGGACATCTGGTCACCTTAGGCATGTGGAACAGCTGTCATCACTGTATCAGAATGTGGCAGTGGCTGCAGGGACCAAAAGTCATCTTCCATTTGGGAAGGCAAGGCTCTGGCTAGCAGTGGATGAATGAGTGTGGCAGGTTTTCATTGCTGTATTTTATAATGTTTGAATCATTTAATTCTTATATACAAGCGCTCTGTGCCTTAATGCAAACAGCAATATAAAGGCAGGGCAGGGATATACTTTTAAGGAAATTAGAAAAAGAGCTTGATGTATCCTTCATGTTACCATCTGTACAGTGGGCAAAAGTACAGAAAGACACAGGGGGTGAAGGAATAAAGATCCCAGGATTAATATTATTCAGCAAATTAGCCACTCTTCGGCAGCTTTTCTTAACGTCAGGGTAAAAAGGAAGCATTCATAGTTAATCATAGCAACTTAATATGCTGTGGGTTTCATCCTCTTGTGAAATCAATGGGAGTTGAAGTCATTCTCCACTTCATAGGACTGGACCCTTGACTTTAACTGATACATTCCTTATATGACATTCAAAAGCAGGTGGGTGGGGAAAATATATTTTTTCTGGTTTCATAAAATGAAACATTTCAAACCACCAAGTGCAACTTCCCCAATGTATTCCGGGTTCCTAACCACAAAATAATAAGCAATTTTCAAATAAAATGCTAATTCTCCTTTCAAGCAGACTTCTTTGGAAAATAAAATATTTCTAACCATATACCTATTCCTAGGAACACAGATATGCTTTTAATCCTACCTCCACTAATAAGTTTGGATAGGTGTTTTTGTATCTATCTCTTCTCTTCATCTGTGTCTCTAGTATAATAAGGCTTGAAAAAAAACAGCACCCCCAAGTCTTGTGCAACCCACAAACAGATGCAGAAATGAAAAACTAGCTGGCCACAATAAATTAAGAGAGATTTGTTAAACCAAATTTGACTGGGTTAATCCCAAGGGTGCAGATTCTCCATCTGTAAAAACTGTTTGACCTCAGATTTCTTTCTTTGAGTACATGGATGCGTCTTCCATGTCCCTGCTAGAGCAGCAAGGCAATAGCTATAATGTTTACCAATGATTCAGTCACTCCAAGTATAATGTGAGGGTGATACAAACTTGACCTTATTTCAAGCATACAAGCTTTAACTAATTATGCTACCCTGGGATGTGATTATAATAAAGATAATGAAAAAACTTCAAGGGAACTTTACCACATGCAAAAACTCTTCCAGACAGAGGAGAGGAGTCAATGGATATTGAAAAGTTTCAGGGAAGAGTTTACAAGAATAGCCTTCAGTCGTCTTATGACTCTGATAGCCAAGATACAGAATGCAGTGCCAGTACTCCTCCAGACGTGCCTACTTAGACCAATCTAGCTGTTTCACAAAGCTGAACCTCAGAGTTTCCGTGGCTGAATGAACTGTATATTTATTTGTAAGGGTACTATAATTTAGGACTTAAGTTTTCATTCATTTATATAAAAGAGTAGCTCCTAATTTATGAGTCCAATGCCTCGTGTTGTAGTAATATTAATAGTCTATCTGCTTCTTTTTCTTATTCTGAGATGTGTTCAGTAGCTGTATATTTAAGGATTGACCCATGACATTTCCATGACCATTCACAGACAGTGGTGAAATCATATCACCATTCCCAAAAGATGTCTTATGATCCATAATGCTAATAGTAAATTATCTCAAGGTGTTATGTTGTGTGGCATTCAATATGAGCATTTGATCAAGTTAATGAGTTTTAAAGCAATCTTTTGCTAAACCACACATCTGCAAGCATTCTGGAATTGCATGCTCAATATAGCACCAGCTTCAACTCAATTGCTCTTTTACAGATAACTCCAGTGGAAAAATCTCAAGTGGAAAAGCAGGGTCATATTGTGACAGTTTGGGAAGCTGTCTGTACAATTTATGGACTCTGTGTGAGATTATGAACTATATGTATCTGGGTCAGGTTACAAATTTCATTTTGAATGTGCAGTTTTTTTGCCTTTTCTGTTGCCTGTTTGCTTCCATGTTGGGCTGAAGTCCCAATGCTCAGAGATAGAGGGTCAAACCATTGGAAATCTATTCACAAATATATGGACAAAGGGGAATACTTTTTGTGAGATCTAAGTACCATTGTTAACATGAGCTATATGAAAAAGCAGCTGCATCCTTGGAAATCCAGTTTAGCCAACTCCTCGCAAGAAAAGATTTACCAGGAGCAGAACAAAGGCAGAAAGGTGACCAAGGGGAGTTTAAGAGAGCACACAAAAACAAGGGCCCAGGAAGAAGGAAGATGACCGCCTGATCAAAAGAAAAGGACCCAGAGGGAAGCAGGCTCCATTTTACAGCCCACAAACCACGCACTGAAGTAGACCAATGCTGGACAATCCAAGGGACTCTGACCCCAGTCCAAAAGAATACTCTGGAGTTGTGGGGAAACTGAGGCAGGAACATGTATATAATGTTTATTGTTTTGTATGATCTGTACTCTCTTGTGATTTATATGATTAAGTAAGAGTATTAATGTGTTAAACTCTGGACAGCGTGTATGTGTTAACTGCTTTACAATAGCTGGATGCCCTTGAGAGAGTTAAATTGTAACCTGAAGCCCTCCCATCTTTTGAGTGAAGTTCTGGGAGATGGTGTGATTAAACACAAGGGAGTCTGAAGGGTCAGCTTTCACCCCAGAACTAGGCAGCTGGCCAGCATGAAGGGTTGCAGAGTGTGCCTAAGTACCCCACGATTGGGGCAATGGCTAGACTCTGTCCAGACCCTGTAAATTTAAACCATTCAAAGTCAGGGACACAAAGGCTTGGATTCCCTGCATAACAGTCCTAGTGAGAGTCTGGAAGGACATGCTGGCTAGGTTCCATGACACATGTTATTAGGGAATTTAACCCTTCTAAAATTACACAGCTTATTTTGGGTATTAGTAAAAACTGATCAAGTTAATATATCCAGCATCAGTTTCAAAGCAAGCAATTTATCCAAGGGTACCAGCTTACTGGTAACCCATGGACAAGAGCGGGAAGATGCATGTAGCTGTCCCACTGCTATCGTAACTATTAGGCCTTTAACAGGACAGGACTGACAATGTATTTTAGGAATATGAGGAATGTACTTTCCAAACACTGTCAGTGACTCAGATCACAGGATTTAGTGATATCTGCATTGACATTTTGATTTTACAAGCTACAAGTAAATCATGCAAAGGAAAAACATGAAATAATATGAAATCTGCCAACCAATTCTTGGAAAAGAAACAAAGCGGTTATCAAAGTCAAGATCTAGCGTGTAGCTTTTAGTGTAGCTGGTGAAACAAAGCAGCAGGGTTTCCATTACGTCAGCTTGGCTGAAACATCTATTTTTGTTCAGTAATCAATGAGACAAAAAAGGGCTTTAGATAATATATATTAGTATAGTGGGGCCACAGACAGAACCAGTGATTGCAGGAAGATTAAGTTCATTGGACTGAAATTCTATTCCAAGTACAGTACTGGCCAAAAACATGCTCTTTAGAATTCCTCTAGGCCACACAAATGATGGCTCTTATAAAAGAGGTGTGTCCCAACATAATATAATGCTATTTTAAAGTTGGAGGGGTCAAATTCTTAGAACCCCTTTCTTCAAAGAAAGGAGTGTTTAGGGTGCTGGGTATTTTGCAGCCGTTCCTTATTTGTTACATCCTTGCCTGTTATTACTATAAGCCCTTTGGGGCAATGACTGTCTTTTAATAGCACTCATCTGTAGTAGCTAGGCACTGCTCTACTATTTAGGTGCTGCCTAGATTGCATGACTAAGAGCTGATGTAAACACTTTTGTCCTTTCCAGAATTTCAACAAATACTGGGAATCTTGTTTTACTTTATTTTAAATGCATACGGTAATTTTTTATCAGTCTCCCTAACTACCTCTATACAACCAATATGGTATTACATCTGGCCAAAGCACTAGTGAGCATAGTTTACAACAGTATCACAGCAATATTTGGGGCATTTCATGTCAGAGTTGCCAGGTGTCTGGTTTTTGACCGGAACACCCAATCAGAAAGGGATCCTGGAGGCTCTGGCCAGCACCGCTGACTAGTCAGCAGCATAGCAGGGCTTCACACAGCTCCCAAAAGTGACTGACATATCCCGGCAGCTCCTAGGTGCCAGGGCAGCCAGGGAGGCTCCGTGTGCTGCCCCCACCCCAAACATCAACTCTGCCACTCCCATTGGTTCCCAGCTAATGGGAGCTGCGGAGCTGGCCCTCAGGGAGCAAGCAGAGCCCCCTGGCTTCCCCTCTGCCTAGGGGCCACAGGGACATGCCCGCCACTTCCGGGAGCTGCTTGAGGTAAGCACTGCCCAGAGCCCACACCCTGAACCCCCTCCCACACTCCAACCCCCTACCCCAGCCCTGATCCCCCTGGATCCTGATCCCCCGATCCCCCCTGGAGCCTGCAACCCTCATCCCCTCCTGCACCCCACCTGCCCCAGCCTGGAACCTGTTCCTGCACTCCAACCCCCTTGTCCCTGGCCCTACACCACAGCCCTCACACACACCCTGCACTCCAAACCCATTCCCCAGCCTGAAGCCCCCTCCCATACCCCAAATCCCCCATCTCCAGCCCCACCCCAAAGCCCGCACCCTCAGCCGGAGTCCTCACCACCTCCTGTACCCCAACCACCTGCCCCAACCCAATGAAAATGAGCAAGTGAGTAAAGGTGGGGGACAGCGAGCATGGGGGCAGGCAGGATGGAGTGAGCAGGGGGTGGGGCCTTTTAGAAGGGGCAGGGCAGGGACGGGGCTAGAGTGTTCAGTTTTCTGCAATGGGAAAGTTGGCAACCCTATGTAACATGCAGCAGATATCCATACATTGTTCCTTGACTGCTGTTAATGCAAGCTGTTTTGCTTTCTATGCTCCTTCCTCACTATGTTCTTGTTATCCTAAAAGGTCTGCCTATCTGAAGACTGAATAAACAGAAAGGAAAGTATAAAGCAGTTCAAGATGTACCACTGTGTAATGTCATACTGCCACCTTGTGATTACTAAGTATTATGAACATCAGTATATAGTTCGCGTGTGCTCTTCCAATCTTAGGCCTGGTCTACACTACACGTTTAAACTGATTTTAGCAGCGTTAAACCGATTTAACGCTGTACCCGTCCACACTACAAGGCCCTTTATATTGATATCAAGGGCTCTTTAAATCTGTTTCTGTATTCTCCCCAACGAAAGGAGTAGCGCTAAAATCAGTATTACCATATCGGATTAGGGTTAGTGTGGCCGCAAATCGACAGTATTGGCCTCCGGGCGGTATCCCACAGTGCACCACTGTGACTGCTCTGGACAGCAATCTGAACTCGGATGCGCTGGCCAGGTAAACAGGAAAAGGCCCGCGAACTTTTGAATTTCATTTCCTGTTTGCCCAGCGTAGAGCTCTGATCACACAGGTGGCCATGCAGTCCCAAATCCAAAAAAAGCTCCAGCATGGACCGTACGGGAGATACTGGATCTGATTGCTGTATAGGGAGACAAATCTGTTCTATCAGAGCTCCGTTACAGAAGACGAAATGCCAAAGTGTTTGAAAAAAAAATCTCCAGGCTACACAGTGCTGCGTGACAAGCGTAACGGAAAGCCAAAGAATCAAATGGACGCTCATGAGGGAGGGAGGGGGTACTGAGGACTCCAGCTATCCCACAGTCCACAGCAGTCTCCGAAAAATATTAACATTCTTGACTGAGCTCCCAATGTCTGTAGGTTCAAACACATTGTCCGGCGTGGTTCAGGATATAGCTCGACAATTTACTCCCTCCACCTCCACGTGAAAGAAAAGGGAAAAAAATCGTTTCTTGACTTTTTTGAATGTCACCCTATGTCTACTGAATGCTGCTGGCAGATGCGGATGCTGCGGCAGTGAAGAGCAGTATCCGCTCCTCTACCCTCCCTGGTGGCAGATGATGCAGTAGGACTGCTAGCTGTCCTTGTCATCAGCCCGTGAGTGCTTCTGGCTGGCCTCAAGTGAGGCTGGCTGGGGGCGCCTGGGTAAAAATAGGAATGATTCCCAGTCATTCCAAGTAGATGATAAAGAACGGCTGGTAACCGTCCTCATTATAGAAACTAGTGGATGAGCTCCATCAGCCCCCTCCCTTTCCTATGTAAAGAAAAGATTCTGTACTGCCTGGACTATCATAGCAGCGGGATGCTGGGCTCCTCTCCCTTGCACCGCTTAATGTTCTGCCTGGACTGTCATAGCACCAGGAGGCTGCCTCCCCCTCATTTTATCTCACTAACAAGTCACTGTTTCTTATTCCTGCATTCTTTATAACTTCATGACACAAATGGGGGGGACACTGCCACGGTAGCCCAGGAAGTTTGGGGGAGGAGGGAAGCAACGGGTGGGGTTGTTGCAGGGGCACCCCCTGTGAATGGTATGTAGCTCATCATTTCTGCGGGATCTGACATGGAACAGCTGTGCTCTCTGATACACTGGTTCTCTAGTACACTTGCCCCATATTCTAGGCAGGACTGACTCTATTTTTAGAAACCATAAAGGAGGGATTGACTCGAGGAGTCATTCCCAGTTTTGCCTTTGCTCCCCCGGCCGACCTCAGCCAGGGGCACCCATGATAGCAGCAGATAGCACAGAACGACAGATAACCATCATCTTACTGCCAATTTACAATGGCAGCAGATGGTACAGAATGACTGATAACCGTCTCTGCTATCATGCAAAAGCAAACTAATGCTGCTGTGTAGCGCTGCAGTAACGCCTCTGTTAGCGGCATCCAGTACACATATGGTGACAGTAAAAAAAAAGCTGAACGGGCTCTATGGTTGCCGTGCTATGGCGTCTGCCAGGGCAATCCAGGGAAAAAGGGCACAAAATGCTTGTTTGCCGTTGTTTTCCCGGAGGAAGGAATGAGTGATGACATTTACCCAGAACCACCCGCGGCAATGATTTTTGCCCCATCAGGCACTGGGATCTTAACCCAGAATTCCAAGGGGTGGGGGAGACTGCAGGAATTATGGGATAGCTACAGAATAGCTACCCACAGTGCAATGCTCCGGAAATCGACGCTAGCCTCGGACCTTGGATGCACACTGCTGAATTAATGTGCTTAGTGTGGCCGCGTGCACTCGACTTTATATAATCTGTTTTACAAAACCGGTTTATGTAAAATCAGAATAATCCCGTAGTGTAGACGTTCCCTTAGAATCATAGAATCAAAGGACCGGAAGGGACCTCGAGAGGTCATCTAGTCCAGCCCCCTGCACTGATGGCAGGACTAAATATTATCTAGACCATCCCTGACAGGTGTTTGTCTAACCTACTCTTAAAAATCTCCAATGATGGAGATTCCGCAGCCTTCTTAGGCAATTTATTCCAGTGCTTAACCAACCTGACAATTAGGAATTTTTTCCTAATGTCAAACTTAAACCTCCCTTGCTGCAATTTAAGCCTATTGCCTCTTTTCCTATCCTCAGAGGTTAAAAAGAACAATTTTTCTCCCTTCTCCTTGTAACAACCTTTTATGTATTTGAAAACTGTTATGTCTTCTCTCAGCCTTCTCTTTTCCAGGCTAAACAAACTCAATTTTTTCAATCTTCCCTCATAGGTCATGTTTTCAAGACCTTTAATCATTTTTTTGCTCTTCTCTGGACTTTCTCCAATTTGTCCAGAGGGACAGAAGAGAGCTGTGCAGGAAATAAGACAGAAAAACTCAAAAAAGAGTATGTTTGTACGCACACTGAGATGAGGATGGAATGGGTGAAAAAATGGGTTTACAGGCTCATAAAAAAGCAAAACATATTTCATTATAATTTTAAAATTTTCTACAGAAACAAGTCAATTTTTTTATGGATGGCAAATTGTCATTTTGATAGAAAAAGCTATTTTAGCCTCCAAAAAAGGCAGATTTCTGCCTGAAGAAAATTCATGCACATTATGAATTTTTTGTCATTTACATCAGGAAGAGTGGTGTTGGCTGGTGAAGCTAGGAAGATTTCAACCTATTCTAGATCATATTTGCAAATTCTATAAACACTAGTTTTCACAGGTGGATACACACAACTAATGAAAATGTACTACCGTCCTGTAGCTTTCTTGTACACTGGGAAGGCATCCATATGCTGGGAACTGATGCTTGAGCTCTACCTACATAGACATTAATCAAAGAAAATCTCTCCTACTCCCTAGCAGTAAAGAGCCTAACCTCCTTGTGAGCCAGCTTCTACACCGTGACATCCTCACAGACAAAAATCCAATAGATTGCAAGCTCTTCTGCAGCAAACATTTGATTTCATTGACTTTCTAGAGTTGGGCTCACAGAACAGCTTTAAACAAGTGAGTGCTAAAGATGCCAGGCTTTCACTACCATTTTTGCTACTGCTCATGCCCCTATCAGGTTTCACTAAAGTAATTCTATAGTGAAGTTCAGGCAAGTTCTCATATTTATGTACTAGACAGCGAGCACTTGCAGCAGAACCACCTAGTGTCAGTGCTGATTGCCAGTCTGGAAAAGTCAGAAACAGACAGTAACTATTCAAAATTACTGAATTCCTGTTTCCTCATCATTTTTTTTCACTGAACAAACTGTTAAAAGACCAAGAGTATCAGCTTTGGGAAGTGTCATTGCAGTAGATAACTGTGCCTCTCCAGGCCATTTAATTCCAGTCCAGACCACAGTAGCTGCAAGGCACTCATGGAGAAACTTGGAGAATCTGATAGCATCACAGAGTTGGGAAGGGAGTGAATTAAAAATTGTGGCTTTAACTCACATATGAGCCTGTGAGGGAAGTTTTGTAAAATTAATGACAGCAGACATGTACAACACTCTTTCGATGAAATTACTATGGAAGATTCACCCAACACCTCCATTGCACTAAAAATATTGTAGAAGACTGCCAGCTTCTCTACAGTTAAGGTTGGGGTGCCTAATAATGGCAAGTTAAAGAAAAATCGCTTTTACCCATAGGACTTGTCTTCTCTACCAGCTAAATTGGTGCCACTGCAATCAATGCAATGGCGGCAATTTAATGGGTCTGGTAGAGACGTGATAAGCTGATGGCAAAGAGCTCTCCCGTCGACTTCAGTACTCCACTCCTCAAGAGGCAGAAGGTATGTCAACAGGAGAGTGTCTCCCACCGACATACTGCAGTGTAGACACTGTTGTAGATCCATCGAAGCTACATCGACTTAAGTTACATAACGTAACAAGCATAACTTAGATCAACTTACCTCATTAGTGTAGAACAGTCCTTATACAGCTACTAAGTAAGTGTTCTTATATGTTTTACAGGTGACCTCTAGCATGTCCGCAGAAAACAATGTCACTTAGAGCTGAAAGGAAAACCAAGCATGTAATGTGGGAAAGGAAAAGCCCAGCTCACACGTTTAATATGATTTTTGTTTCTGAGCACTGGCCTCTTTTTATGGGCTTTCCCTGGGGCAGAGTCTCTGTTCCACTTTACTCCCTTTGTACAGCTCAAGTGGTGCAATGGGAAGAGAAACTCCCTTGCTGAGGATTCCATCAGTAGATATAGAGACAGCTCCTAAACCTGCCCACCCACAGCCCCTGCCACAGGGGTTCTGTCAGGGATGGGGAGAGGAGGGGTGGTCACAGCACAATGCACTGTGGCTATCCCAGTTGGCACATGGTCCTTAGTGGACCATCGTGTACAGGCACAAGTCAAAGAAGCCTCTTTTGCTGTTCTAAACTGTGCTAGGATTGGGGCAGAGAATCAGCAAGCAACAGAAAAATCTGGCACCACAGGTCTTGTTTCTCCACACGTCCCTCTGCTGACACAATATTCGTCACCCCTTCATACTTTGGCAATGGGCACAGAATTCTAAACTGCTTAGTCTTGGACCCACTATTGAACAACATATGCTAAAAGCAGCAAAGAATCCTGTGGCACCTTATAGACTAACAGACGTTTTGGAGCATGAGCTTTCGTGGGTGAATACCCACTTCCTCAGATGCATGTCATGCTCCAAAACGTCTGTTAGTCTATAAGGTGCCACAGGATTCTTTGCTGCTTTTACAGATCCAGACTAACACGGCTACCCCTCTGATACTTAACATATGCTAAAATCACCCACTCACAGCTGGGATCACTGCCTGTTACATAATTGAAAACAAACCCAACATCCTCCATTTGTATTGCCAGCCGCAGAAAATAAGAGCCTGATGCTAGCATTTTATAACTAATTGTGTTCAGTTTGCCCAGAGAAGAACTGGCCTACCCACAGCAGCTGTTCAGTCCTTTGAAGCAGCCTCTGCTGTGAAGTCCTTTGGGATTGTGGATAAAGAGATGGCTCCAGCAGTCTATAGTAAATCAAAAGGTACCTTGGGAGCATTGGCACAGACATATTGTGAGGTGAGAGTTAGTTGTACTGCTTCCACCACAGCTGAACAGTTGGTCTGAGCATTACAGACGAGCTGGTAATGGAACTAAAAACAAAGCCTAGCCTGCTTTCACAGAAAGGCACTGCTTGTGGTCTATGGTGCTGCTAGGTCCTATGCAAAAGAGCAGAAGCTCTTTGGCTTCATATAACATGATAAATTGATGAGCTAGTCATATAATTTTGTGAGTGTGATGACTCTTTTCAGACATTTATTGCCCTTACTAACCCAAAGTCTTAAAAATAGATTTATTTAGTGTACTTGTGGAAAGCAAGCAAGCAGATCAAGAGTTACTATCTTGAGTCACTGCAAAGTCTGTCTCTAAGGCTTTCAAGGCTTGGTGAATATCTTTTCTACTCTAGCAGTTTTATTTTTAAAAAAAATAAGGAATCACAGCTCAGGCTTGGACTTCTGTAGCTGTAATGAACCATCTCCCTCCTCCTTTTAACTGCTTAGCCATTATAATAAAGTGTTATCTACTGTTATTTTTAACTAAAGAAAAGCTGCACTTTAGACAGCTATGGAAACATGTTAACTAGGGTCTTCGTTAGGTATAATGAAGTATAGATGATTTTGTTAGGGCACTTAATGCTTAAGTAGGTGATTGTTTCATATTTGAGTGAGCAAGTCAAATTATACCACATGAACACTGATCAGGCAATGTAGCCTGGGGGTGAATCAAAGATAGAAACAGAAAGTGACTCCACCAGAATGAAGACTGGAGGAGCATTACCTATTTTCTGGTTGGTATCTCTTCTAGGAATGTAGTTCTTATTCTTGGCTGGGAGTTTCTGCTCCTCCTTTGTCAGTGTGCTGGTAGATTAACCCAGGATCTCCCCTTCACTGGTTCCTCCTCTGGAGATTCTTGTGTTAGGGGAATCTGCCAGTACCCTTTCATTAGATCTAGTGTAGTTTAATAACTGGTCTTACCTAACAAATCTAACAGTTCTTCTAAGTGAGGCCTGGGATATGCAGCTAGGCAAGAAATCATGTTTACCATTTGAAAATCCTTGCTGAACTACACTATTTCTCCAGGTTTCAGTACCAGAACAATGGAGTTGCACCAATCACTCTGAGATTCTTTTGTAATTCCCAGTTTGATCATATCTGGTATCCGGTAGAACTTTCTCACTAGTTTCACATCTGGGTTTGCGCTGATGTGGTAAGAAAGCATAGAAGTTTTTCCTGGTGTGGATGAAACCACATCTCAAAAAGTGTCCATTAGCTTGTGGACTTGCTGCTTTTGCTGTGATGTTAAACCCTCCACTAAGGGAAAGTCTGCTGGTCCAAAGGGCCCTAGAACCTGAGGCTTCAAATCTAATGGCCTTTCTTCAGACTCTACCAGTAAGGCCTCCTGTTCTTGCCAGGATTTCAACAATACGCTTTCCCTTTCTCTTGTCCAGGCAGTAGATACGCTTTCCCTTTCTCTTGTCCAGGCATTAGATCACATAATCTATCCAAGCTACTCTCTTCACTACCTCATATAATTCTTGCCAGCTGGCTAGGAGTTTACTCTCTGAACTCAGAAAGAGAAGGAGGTTACTATCTCCTGGCTGAAATACATGTTCCTGGGCCCATTTGTTATATAGTTCCATGTGAGACTCCAGTTAAACCCTGCTGGGCCATCTACCCCACAGTTTCTGCTCTGGATGATGTACTGGACTACATGGGTTCTGTGAGAAAGCAACTTTTCCATTCTCCTCTTACAAGATTAGTACTCCTTGTGGTCATCGCCCATAAAAATGCTCAAAAGGGGAGAACCTTGGGAATACAGTATTTGGGATACCTCACAGATCACAAAAAAAAAGAGATATTCTATCCCACACTTTTGCATCCATTTCCATGAACTTCTGAAGCTCTGATTTCAGGGTGTATTTAAACCTCTCTGCCAGTCCTTCCATTTGTGGAGGACAGCCTGATGCATAGCTGCTATATCTCTTTCTTAACTTAAAGTTAGTCCCCTAGTCAGTAAGGATCTCAGTGGGCAATTCTTCCTGGGTGGTTATTAGCACTAACTCCCTGGCAACTACTGGGGTGGTCACTGAGCAAAGGGGGATAGCATCTAGATAACAGGTAGGATAGTCAACCAGAATCAAAATAAACCTGTGGCTTTTAGCACTCTTTATTTACCCTCACCGTAAGGGTGGCAGGACTAAGGGACCCTTGTAACTGCCCTGTGTGCCACTCATTGGCACTCTGGGAAGGATGCAAAACAAACCCCCCTAACTAACACACACACACCCCTAGTTGCCTGCATGTAAATTCATGGCCTGAAAAAACAGAATAACTGTAAAGTGTTTTGTTATCGGCCCCTCAAGTGGCCTGGAGAGGGCAGAGCAAGTGCCACCTGCAGAATCAGTAGCAGCTGGTGATGGAATTCCTGGTCTACTCAGGTAATTCTCTAACTAGAAGGGAAGATGGCCAGCAGCCTGCCTTTCCTGAATGACTTGCCCAATATGCCTGTCTAAAGGATGCATCTGTCCATTGCTCAGCCACTACATGAAAGGCATTGGACAGAATATCCAGTGGTAGCTCTCTTGGGCCCTCTATTTCTATGGGCCCTCAGTCTCTTTGTCCTGATCAGTGGAGGTGCCTTCTCTTGTCCACATTTGTGATTGCTATTTCACTTTCAACTCATGAAACTACTAGTGCCAATGAGTGTTTCTGGTATGGTCAACTTTGGCACATGACAAACAAATTCTGTCCATTAATGGAATGTGATTTCTTGGGACATGGACAGACCAGATGTACCAGACAAGTACCTATGGTATTTCTGCTACCTGTCCAAAATGAAAGGAAGACTGAATCTGGCCTTGTGAACTCAAAATATGCCTAGACACTGGTCCAAGGGGATCTGAAACCAGGGGAGAACTTGCACAACACAGATCCTGGTGTTATTATTTCATGTATTAATGGACACACAAAGCCTGCTCCCCTGCTACTGTTGTAATGCAGGCTGAAGAAGAGATTTTAGTGGGAATCGCAAGAATCTTACCCTAACCAGTGGTGACTGAAAGCCCTTCTGGGGTCTGCTGGATTCAACTACCGCCCTACAGTCCAAGTCCAGATAAGATGGAGAAAGCCTGTCTGAGGTGTTTACAATCATGTTCCTCCAGTGCACTTCATTTAAAAGCACTGTAATGGAAATGTTAGCTAGTGCTTATATTAAGTAGAATTTATGTATGTTTTCATGCAATGTAAAAATGGAGTTTGAGTTATAACTAATACTCATGTTACCACAACATAGAAACCATGCCTTCCTGGAAGTGACTCCTGAGCACAATGCTTTCAGATCCTCAAGTATTCATTCAGCCCTTTGGAATCAGATATTCCCTGGTGCTATGCACAACTTCAAACTAGCGATCAAAGTCACCTAGGAGCAAGAGGCTCAGCTTTCTAGTCACAAAACATTCATTTATACTTCAAACTAAATGAATTTTATTTTCTTACTCAACTATATACTTCAAGTTCAAGTCTCCCTCATGTTCAGCTCTATCAACTATTTCTGAGATATGATTTCTGCCCAATTTCTTTCCACTCCCTCTTGGAGATTTAAACTGCCATATAGAAGAAATACAATCATGTTATAGCCTTATAAAAACACATTGGGCCCTCTTGTCAGAAAAAAAAGCTGCTGTCCCTGGAAAAGGTGTGTGATTCTGCTGCCAGATAAGTTTCATTAGCTCAGTGGGATGCGCTAAAACCCTACAATAGACAAACGTTGAACTTGACACAATTGTATTTAGCACAATCTCTGCATCTGTTGAATAACTAACAGCTGTAGAGCAAAGCCACCTGTGTCCTCTTAGCTTCAGCCTTCCAGAAAAAGAACCACCCTTCCATGAGAGAAATAGTCAAAGTCCACAACAGGGAAGAAATAGGAGTTTTTCCTGTGCTTAGTTCAGACACAACCCATGACCACAGGAAAGGGGAGCAGGTACAGCAACAATACTGAGTGGCTGAGAAAGCAGAAGTGCAAATTTTGTTTTTAATAAAGTAACGCTCTTGCTCTTTTAGAGGCTATATTTTTGTTGCTGTTTTTTGTCTTTGTTTCTAAGGATTTGTTTGTTAAATCCATGATTATTTGCTCTAAGTTTGTAACAGAAATTGTTCTCTTTTCTGATCAGCATAGTCAGTGCTGAAGAAAATGTTAGAAACACAATATAGCGAATAACAGTTGTGCAGTTGTCAAGTATTTAACTCAAATGAAAATTAGCAAATAAAATTTGGCAGTAAAGCCAGTCCATTTTTCTACATTTGATCAATGAAGAACTTGTGTAGGAAGACAATGTTAGTGCTCTTTCAAACATAGGAACTACATTGCCTACTACAGCCATGTGACTGAAGTTTCCCTCCTCAAGGCCACTTTTGTTTTGCTGAAGCCTTGTCTGACCCAACCCCTGGCTACCTCTGCTCATTAACAGGAATCCCCAGTGACTTCCTCGCAGTGCTCTTTTTTCAGGATGCTTTTCCTGGGCTCTTTCTTCCTAGGTCTGCATGCAGACCTAACTCATACCACACCTTCTCCAGACGGGATCCCCAGAGATCTCTCTGCTTTCAAGCCCAGAGTGAAGCCTCTCTCCCAGGTGAAAGGCTCCTTATTGATATCAGATCCCAGGAACTTCCTCTGCTCCACTAAGCACCAGAAGTGCTAACTCACAACTGACTCCTGTCTCCATTTCTACCTCCAACTCGATCTTACTGACTGAGGGGAGGAGAACAATAATGCCAACCTCACAAGATTGAAAGTCATGAGTTAGATCTCCCCGCAAAAGTCATGAGCCTTTTTAATAAAATGTCTGTAGTATGTTTTGGTGTGTCTGTCTTTTGATTTTTGAACTCCTCCTGCCTATCCCCTGGGGTTTGTATGTGACAGTCTGTACTGCCCTCTCTCCTAAATGTATTGGGTATGGTGATTTTGGCCTCCAGAACAGGACCTCTTACACCCACATTTGCCCATCCCTTACCCAGCAGTTAATTCTGTCCCCAACCTCCAAATCAGTCCCCACATGATCTCTCCATTCCCTCCCATCAGTTCAGACCTCTCACCAGTTCAGTGCCCCATTAGTACAGTGCCTCACATATTCCAGGAATTCAGTGCCACCATCTCCACCCCAGCCCTCCCTCACCCACTATCCCCCACCCACTACCCCCACCTCTCCTCAGTCTGGGCTACTGGCAGTCCTCACCTACTCACTCCTGCACCCTACGGCAGACTGCAGTGTAAGCCACTCATCATAGGAAAGGTTGGGTCTGGACCTGCTGCCTGTACCTATTGCTGGGCTGCCCCTTTGCAACCCCAGTACTTGTCTTAGGCCCTCAGCTAGGCCTGCAGCCTGCGAGTTTTCCAGGCTGGAGCTCCCAACTCCTCTAGCCTTCCCCCAGCCCTGCTCCACTCCCAGTACCCTGCTCGGCTCCCTAGCAGCCAGACCCTTCTCTCTCTCTACAAGCAGAGGGAGACTGTTTGGGGTGCTGACTCACAGCCTCTTGTAGGGACCAGGTGGGCCTGATTGGGGCATGACCCCAGCTGTTACTGCCTTCCCCAATCAGGCTTCTCTTCCCAGCCTCAGCCATCTCTCAGGGCTGGCTTTAACCCTTCCAGGGCTGGAGCGGGTGACCACCCCTCTACACCTCCATTTGAGAGGGCCCCCAAACTGAGTGGCATTGTGACCCTAATACACAGGCACACAGCACCACTCAGGTTTGGCCTGGCCACCCCTCTGTCTGTGGAGGGGCAGCCAGGCCAAATCTGAGTGGTGTTGTAACCCCATGCGCTAGGTTGTTGCAAAGCAGATCAGATTTGACCCATTCATATCTTCATCTCCATTTACAGCAGGGTGGACCTACCAAACCTGAATGGTGGAGGGCTTGGGAGGCATGGAGCTCCCGATTTGGTTAGGGGTACTAGGCCCGAACCCCAACCACTTCAGATTTTGGTCCATGAATCCTCATAGCAAGGATGGGCCTATGAATTTCAGTATAAGCGCTGGCCAGAACCTCTGATCACTGCCATTGGCTGAAAATACCTGAAGGCCTTAGTGCTTGGAACAATAGCTGTTACCTTGGCAGCCATGCCAGCCAATCAGTGCTCGGCTACACAATCACATGACCTATCGTGGTGTGGAATGGTTCTGTAATCATTGTCCCCTTAGGTCCTGGAGTGCCACAGCCTAAGGTTCTTGGACTTGGTGGATCTCAAAGAGCACTCTCAACTCATATAACACACAGGCTCATCCCAGAGTAACCCAGACATCCAGCCTCTGTCACTCCACTCCTCCCCTAATGCCTCCCAAACTGCCTTGAAAACTTTCCTCTTTTAACCTCTGACCTTATGGAGCAGGAGAGAGAAAAATAGCAGATTCATCAGTGTCCCCTCCTCTGGTAAGCATGTGTCCTAGCTTCCATCTTTCCCACCATATTCTTATTGCATTCCTCTTTCACCCTGGTCTGAGGGTTGTCTGTTAATGAGTGCCTGATTCCAGCTCTTGCCACTTACTATGCCCTAGGATGTATTCCTTAATCTGTGCTATTAGACTGAACCAAGATAGGGGACTAGGTTCGCAGACCTTTGTAATTTGGCAGGAACCTCTGGCTTTGGGTACCTGCTTGAGCCTCTCTTCGGAGACAGATGACCCGTGTGGGTTTCTAAGACACTTCAATAGCTTTTTGGTATTTATTTAGTAGAGTAAATGCATAAAGTAAAAAGGTGATTTACAAAAAAAACCCAAACTTGACTGACACTATCTCTTAGATAGGACTGAGCTTAGCTATAAGCCTACTAGCCATTCATCTTCCTTCAGTTACCACACAGAGAGTATGTCCCTTCTTCTCTGTCTCTTTCAATCCTTAATCCATCCTGCTGGGTTCTGTGTACATGTATGTTTTTGTGCTAGGTTCATCAATACATTCCTAGTAAGTGGGTCTCCCCTTACCCACTCACCTAACCCACTCTGTTCACCTCCCAGGAGTTCTCATGGGCCCTCTAAATAGATGGCTCTGGGTATTTCAATAACATTTAAGGACAGATTCAACTGTGTCATCTCTGTGGGGGCGGTTATAAAAAAACCAGACAACTCTTGGAATCACAAATTCCATAGTCAGATATGGAATATATAAATCGTATTTTAGTTGCAGATCAACATACACAATTATTTCAGGGACACCTATGGTCACATAGAGTCACAGTCACCAAGTACGTCACTGAGCTTAATGACATAGCAGAAAACATGCCAGTCCTTAACAGACTTGTGCCAACTCCCTTATGTAGGCATATAGTCAAACGCATCTTTTAGCACCTAGACTATAAATCTTTTGGGGCAAGGAACTTGTTGTTTGTCTGGCACATTCCTGCTATTATGCAGCATCATGTACTATATAATAATAATGGGACAAATCTTGACGTTCTTAGGCAAGCTCCCTTTGACTTCAGTGGCAGTATGGACATCATGGTTTGGCTAATCATTTATCTGGATTTCTGCATCAGCATTTGATGCAGTGCATTGCAAAGTCTTATTGTAAAACTATTTCACATTAGTTTGGCTCAGAATACCTCACATGAATGGAAAACTGGCTATTGTACTATATACAGAGGGCGATAAAAAACAATAGATGACATTGTAATGAGATGTCTAGTGGAGTGCCATATAAGGAACAGTATTAAAAACATGCACATCGGGGCTATATATACAGAGGCATCACGTCACGGTGGAGAGTGGCAATACTGTTTCTTTACAGAGCACTGGTAAGACTGTAACTATATGTCTGGGTGCCTCACTACCAAAGAGCTATTGAGAAATGAGGGAATTCAAAGAAGAGGGTGGGGGGAAATTAAGCGGCTAGAGGGATAGATTTATGGCAAATATTTATTCTTAAAATACTGCTGAATACTACATCTGCCCCCACATCCTCCCTCTCCCTCTTCTAACAGTTGCTTTAGCCTCCTCCCAGCTCCCATTTGCAATATATCAGTCCCAACCCTTTTCCAGCCTTTCTCACAGTACCCTCTTTAAAGGGTTTTAGCAAAATTTCCTCACCACTGTTAGGCAATGCAGGGAGGAACTATCATCCCATCCTCATAGTATCTCAGCACCTAACAACATTTAATGTGTTCATCCTCACATCTCCCTATGTCAGGAAATACTATTATCCCCATTTTACAGATGAGAAACTGAGGCACACAGAGACTAAATGACTTGCCCAACATCGCATAGGAAGTCCATGGCAGAACAGGAACTAAATCTGGGTCTCCCAAGTTCCAGACTAGGACCCTAGTCACTGGGCCATCCTTTCTATTTATGACATGTGTTGTGTGCAGGACAGGCGCTAGGGTTTCTCGAGCCCTAGGCGCATGGCCATTTCACTGCCCCCCGCGCTGATCCTCCGTTGGTCCGTGGCTTCGGTGGAGCTGCCGCAGTGGTGCCTGCGGGAGGTCCACCGGAGCCGCGCGAGCAGCCGATCATCCGCAGGCATGACTGCAGCAGCTCCACCTGAGCCACGGACGAACGGACCCTCCGCAGGCATGCCAGTAGCAGGTCAACCAGAGCCACCTGCCGCCCCCTCCTGCAAAATGCCACCCACCAATAATCCTGGTGCCCTAGGTGATTGCCTAGGCTGCCTAAATGTTAGCGCCAGCCCTGGTTGTGTGCCATCTCCGTCCCTCCCTATTTCTGCCAGCCTTGCCTCCCCCTGGTTCCCTTCCCTGACCCACAGACACACACTCCTGTCCAAACCAGCTTCAGACTGAGAACCAGCCTTGAGTAGGTGGGTTAGTTGGGAGTAGGGAGGATTTATGGCAGTGGGATTCTTTGTATTGAGTCTGGATTTACTCCACTTCCATGCTGTGGAAAACCCTCCCTAGTCCCAAGGTTCAGGAATCCCATGAGCCCAACTACAAATCCCTTAAAACAGCTGATTCCCAGGTTTTTCTATCTGGGAACTAACCACAGTATTAAGAGTTAAAAAGACTATTGTAGTAATAATGCTATTGGCCATTTATATAGCACCTTTCAGTATCCAAAAGGAACTTACAGACTGTATATACATTTCTCATATCAATGGAAAGTAGCCATTGCTAGGATGAAAGGCAGCAGCTGTTTTTTATCCCATACAGCACAAGGCAACAGTTTAGGACAAGTTGCAAAGCAAAATATTGTATCCAGTTCCAACCGTAGGGTAACTTTTCAGGACTGTGTCAGGCTGCTTCCCTGAAAGAACATGTACTGGAAAAGAGCGAACAAATTTGTTCCCTCTGGCTTGGAGTGTTAACCACCTATATTTTCCTCTCCTGCTGTTCCTCTTCCACTCTCACCTGGTGTCTGCTCTCCCTACGAATGTAGGATAACTTCCTCCCCGTGCCTGGGCAAAATCACTGCTTGTCCCTTTCAGAGGAGTCTCCCCTCTTGGCATCCTTCTCCTCTCTTTTTGGACTCATTTTTGTTTTGCTGCCCTCCCAGTATCTGCATGCCATACTCATGCCACACGCTTTTGGGAAGTCTTAACAGTCCACTGGAAAAGGTGGGTCTAGGCTACATGGTTGGCAGTTGGTCAAAGAGAAACGTACCATCAATAAACTGACAGAGAAATATGGTGATTAGGAATATTAAATCTGCTTCATTAATGGGAGAACAAATCCCAAAATCATAGCTGCATCTCTCCAAATCACACTTGCATCCTCAGTTTGAGATCACCTTTCTCTGAAGCATCTAGTATTGGCCTCTATCTGAGACAGGACACCATTGATCTTATCCGGTGTTACATTTCCTGTTACTCAGTGTTCTTTGTCCTGGTTTCTTATAAAATAGCAGATTAACTTTTAGTTGTCACAGCTTCTTCACAGAGTAAATCTTGGCTATATTCAAGATTTTCTCAGCCTTTACCTGCCTGTTATAGATCTCTTTGCAGCAAGTTAAGATGACAGAAGATTTTGCCTTTTCTTGCATGGCAAATTTGTTCTCCTTAGGCAGCTGTGTGGGCAACTTCGCACCTTCAACACATATACGCTTCAGACTCCACTTCTTTGAAGTTCTGCTGTTTAGAGAATAATTATGGAAACAGCATGCAAGTTCCATCACCTAGAACTGATTGGCTAAATACTACCCCAACACCAGCAATCTTATCCCAGGCCCTTGGACCCCAGCTGCAACTGGTCCAGCCTGATTTGGAGTCATTCCAGGGACCAGTGAATTTAATACACAGTCTGCATGTACACATGCATGCACAGTGCATTCTTACAGGCAATCTCAAGAAGCTTGACAAAAAAAAATCTACTATGCCTGCTAATGACATGATTTCCAAATGGTCGTAATTTGGTAATATAAAAACCAATTTCCACCCCAAAAAGGCTGTAAAATGCTAATCACTGAGGATTATTTCCATACTAAATTGCAACTATCAATCTTTAACCTTTTTTGTTGTTAAAAAAAATGATGCAAACAACGTTTTAGAATGGGAAAAGAGTATTTTCCACCCCACTCTTCTCTTAGTGGCTGAACCATTTTTTTCTGAAACTTTCCAACAGCAATTATCTTTGAGCAGAAAACATAAATGGGGAAATAGACAGCAGAATGGTCATCTCTATGCCAGGGTTCTAGGAAGCAAAAAGTCATTAGGATCCTGAAAACAATGTGTTTGTTTTGTCTGGAGAAGAGAAAATTGAGGAGGGACATGATAAAAGTTTGAGTACATAATAAAGATTGTTACAAGGAGGAGGGTGAAAAATTGTTCTCCTTAATCTCTGAGGATTGGACAAGAAGCAATGGGCTTAAATTGCAGCAAGAAAGGTTTAGGTTGGACATTAGGAAAAACTTTCTAACTGTGAGGATGCTTAAGCACTGGATCAAATTGCCTAGGGAAGTTGTGGAATCTCTGTCATTGGAGGTTTTTAAGAACAAGTTAGACAAACATCTGTCAGAATGGTCAAATTATTTTGCAGTCCTGCTTTGAGTGCAGGAGAGTAGACTAGATGACCTTCCAGTCATATACTTCTGTGAGTCTATCTATCCACATGTCCTGTGACAATACTGTCAATGCTCTTTTGGCCTCTGCCTCCGGTGGTTGTTCTGATTTATAGAGTGCTGCTCATATTTATCTTTTATGCATCCAGATGCTTCAGAAATGGATACACTATAAGTTATCTAAATAAATAAATGTATGCTGTGGCATCAGAGAAAAGAGCACTAGAAGAAGAGAACAAAGGATACATTGGCTATAGATGTCCTTTGATCAGCACTTCAGAAAAGGACCTCAAAATTCACCATGCCTACCACTCTTTTCTTCTAATGCTATTCTTTTCTGCATCACTTTGCAGGGAATTAGATAAAAGAGCTCTACTTCTTGCAGTCAATAACAGGGCCAGTTCTTTCTTACTGCCATCCTTAATGGTGTAACTATTACATCATTTCTACACCGTGTGTCACCATCACAGCCTAATTACAATGTCTAAAACAAAAGGTCTATCTTAAAAGTTTCCATTCAGTTACCAGACTTGGAGCCTTCAAAAGTTGGTACAAGAATTCTCTCTTCCTGACCTTTGATGCTGATTTATGATTGCAAGTGTTTTCTTTATTATATGCACAGTAGAGGGACTATGAAATAATTGGATCCAGTTCAAAAATGGATAATTTATTGTATCATTAATAGTACTACAGTGGTGCCTGTAACCCATTCGAGTTTAGGACCCCTTTGTTGTACTGTATCTCTCAACAGTGGTGATAAGAAAGTAAATCAGTTTATTCATGTCTGAATATCAATGACATCATAGCAGAATTTTTGGAAGCCTTTACAATCCATTGCTAATTTCGAGCACTCAGCAGCTGAGCTTCCAGTGATCTGCGACACATCATCCATCCATCTCCTTTCTGGTTGTCCCCTTCACCATTCCTTCCATAATAACTTCCCCAAGGCTATTTCCATCTCAGTGCCTGATGCGTCTGTGGATTTCTGACCTCAGGGTCTGCTTTTTGTCAGTAATATTCCTAACATAATCATTCATCTTTTTTTTCTGTCCAGGAGACATACAAGAGTCTTCATGAGCACCACATTTCAAAAGCTTTGATTTTCTTCTCAGCAGCAAAACTTCCTATGATTCACATCCATAAATTGTTATTAAAAAAAAGGCTTTTCACCAATTGCGCCTGCGTACATTTTGAGATGCCACATTGTTTCCACACTTTCTTAAGGGAGCGAATCATCCCTAGTCATCTTCAGATTTCTTTGGAAAAGCCTCCTTCGTTGGATATGTATGATTCCAGGTAATTCAATTAGTCTTCTATCGCTACGGCTTGCCCATTAATCGTGATGTCCACTTGCCTCCTGTTTTAGTTAGTCGTTTCAATGTACATGCATTTTGTTTTTGTCACATTCAGGAATAGTCCATATTCCATAGTAATTGTTTTACAGACTCCAACACACATTGCATTGCCTTGGTGGTTGTAGCAAAGAGTGTCATGTTTCCACCATATATGAGCTTGGTAAAGAGGTGTCCACTAATTCCAATCCAAGCTCCTTCCAATTTGTCAAAATTTTCCAAAGCTTATCTCATAATAAATTCTATGTATGTGTTAAAGAGACAAAATACACTCTTGTCCCACACACTGCCAAGTGTAAAACCCCTCACAGTCACTTATTGCTGTTCCTCCAAAGATGGTCATATTGGACAATATCAAATGTTTTTGAGTAGTTAATGACGCACATGATCAATGAGTGATTGTACTGCCTACATATTTCAGTGATGTGACAGATATTCATGATTTGCATGTCTGCTTCAGCTCTCTCTGAAACCAGCTTGTTGTCATGGTCGCTCTGCTTCCAGCCTTCATTTCATGTGATTCTGAATTATGTAGAGCAGAACTTTGCTCGTGTGCAATATCAGGGAGATAGTATGATAGTTACTATAATCCGTTATCTCCTCCTCCTTTGGAAAGGGCAGAAAAATTCCCATTGTCCAGTCCTCCAGCCAATTTCTAGTCGTCCATACATCATTACAAATTTTCCATAGAAGATCAGTACCATATGCATTAATCACTTTAAATCGTTTGGAGGCATATTATCTACTCCAGTGCTTCCCCAGGTTTCATCTTCATAACAGCAGGCCCCGCTTCCTTTCACAGAATTGATGGCTCCAGCTTCCTACTCTCTTTTCTGTAGTCTTGTATTATGAGTGGCTGTGGTGAGACATTCAGATTGGCACAGTAATCTCTCCAGCTGCATTTAATATGATCACCTTCAGTGAGGACTCTGTCATCATGATCTTTTATTGCATTTCATCATGGAGAAAACCTTTTCGTAAGAAGTCTGGCAACTGTAAACATACTTTCTGTATTATTACTCTTTATGCTTCTCAAGTTGCATACATTTTGCCATTATATAGTCGTTCTTCTCATCTACTCTGGCTTTCAATTTGTCTGCTCAGTCCATTATAGACTTTTCTATGTTTTTTCTATCTCCAAACCATCCTTTTTCACTCTGAGTCATTTTTCCACCAGCTCAAACACCTTCTCAGTTAACCATGGTGCAATCCAAGATTTACTTTTCAAAATGTGTGCTTTGGCAGTTTCGAGCATAGTAGTTTTCATTTTACTCCAAAGTTCATTTGACTTGTTTTCTTCTCTCACCTAAGCCAAGTCTCAAACCTAACCTGGACAGCAGTTATGCAATTTTTGTTGATTCTGGACAAGTCCAAACACAATGGACCTGTTGAATATTGTATCTTTTAAATTTTTAATTTTATGTTGGAGGGTAACAGCTGATAGTCTGACCCACAGTCTGCATTTGGGAAAGTCTTTGTCCATTGGACTCTCGATCTACAGCTTTGCTGTATCATTACACAGTCAATTTGGTTCTTTGTCATACCATAAGATGACCTCCACCTGCATAAATGACCAGGATGGTGGGTGAAGACAGTGTTTATAATGACCAGATGATTAGAGCAGCAGAATTCAACTAAGCACATTCCTCTCTCATTTTGTGAACCAAGACCATTGTTTCCCATTACTTCTTTATGACAGCTTACAGCTCCAACTTTTGCATTCAAGGCCCCAAAAACAAGGGTTATAGCTTTACTTGGTGTTTTAGTGAGTGTCTCTTCAAGTTGTTCATAAAACTCTTCAATTGTGTGGTCATCAACTGCTGTCGTAGAGGCACAAACTGTATGATTGATGTATTGACTGGCTTTGCTTAAAGGCAAATTGTAATGATTCTGTCATTGTTTGGATTATATCCAACCAGCCATTTTTGATGTCACCTTGGATAAGATCAATGTGACCCCGTTTTCTCTCCTTTTCTTGGATTCTGAATAGTATGCTGTGTATCCATCCATCATCCTGAAATGACCCCCACCAATCCAATACAGCTCTGATATTCTACATATTTCTATCTTACATCTTTCCAATTCTTTGGTCACAAGGGTAGGCTTCTCTTCATACATACTCCTCACAATCCATGTTTCTATTCCAGTAATTCATTTCTGAAGGTTTGGGTCATTCTTTTCCTTGGTGCAAGCATCAGGCATTATACTTCCTGAAGAATTTGGTACAGCACCATCATAACCATAGTCTGTACTCTTAATGGCTGAAGCCTCCTCCCCAGTAGAATTTGTTAGGCCTTCTCACCTAGAGGTTCTCACCATCCAGCACCACACATGGATTGATTTGCCTTTGTTTGGCCATAATAGTTTTTCTGGGAGAAAGTACAGAGGGTAATTTCCTGTTGCCATACCTCTGGTTTGTGGCTGCTGTTGGCTAAATCATGATGTAACTCTTTCACTTTTCAATGGCATTTCCTTCATCGAAGGTCTCCCTACCCTTCTCAGGTGCTCATCTGTCAGAAGGCATTGGCACTTCCTGAGGTTTGCAAAGTTACTTAACTGCCGTTCAGCATCGAGTGTTGTCCACTTGCAGGCAGTGTCATTTATTGCCATTATGTTAGCAGGCTACAAAGCCTGAACTGGACTGTGACAGTGGTGATAGACAATATTAGTAAGATGGGCTGCACTCAAGGCTTGGGAAGCAGAGTGTCATGGGGGCTCAGCATGTCGAGCGGGGGGGTTTCCCCCATGTGCCCAGTTGACACATCCTGTTACACAGTTCTTGGGATTCCCTGTTGTGTGAAACAATCATGATCAAGGGGCTCAGGACCGCTGGTGGGGCAGAGCAAAAAAGCTATCCGTCACCCCAGCACTTCCTGGCTGAGACAACCAAAAAGCAGTTGTGGCGCTGACCCTCTGGGTAGAGCAGAGCAAACAAACAGTTTTTAGCCCCTGGGGTGGGGAGAGCAAACAATCAGTTTGTAGCCTCTGGGCACAGCAAACCAAACACTCAGTCTATATCAGGAGTCCCCGGTAGCCAGGCCTAGTGGCAAGTGCATGGCCCCAAAAACCAGTAGACTACCTATTAAGGGTTTGAGCATCGGCTCCTAACACATTCCCAGGGTCACTTCCTACCATAAAGCCCATCTCTGGCATCTCCTCAACTGCAGCGGCTTGGCGTCCCCATCAGTCTCTGCGGTCAGCTGGTCGGCTGCAGCGTCGTCCAGGTTCAAGATCCCAACAGCCAGGAGAGTCAACAATTCCTCTGCAGGACCTGCAACCAGAGACTACTCCTTGCTGATAATGAGGGAGCACAATGTAAAGGGGGACACATGACCATCCCACACGTTGCCTCTGGAAGGTGCCTTCCACCTCAGCTCCCTGGCCAGGGCAGCCAATCCAACTGGTTCCTGGGGGACTGGGGCCACAGGAGCAGGGAGCATATGCCTCTGGGCTGGGCCCAGTCCTGGCCCAGGGAGATTCACAGCACCAGTGTCTCCCCAGAGCTCCCACAGCCTCATGGACAATTCCCTGAGCCTTTTCCAATTCTGCCTCTCTCAGGCTTTCACTCGACCACTCTTCTGGGTAAACCCTACCTTCAGGATCTGGATCCCCAGAGTTTCTACTCTGCCCCTGGGTTTCCTCCTTTCCCTCTCTAATGCCCAGAGAGTGACTGCAGACTTCCTCACACCGCCCTTTCCTTCTGTCATCTTCCTGGCTTTATACTAGCCCCTCCTGTTCTATCTCAGCTGGGCTCCATCTTCAGTCAGGGGTTACTTATGCCACCTAATTCCCCTTCGGAGTGGCCCATTAGTTAATTGGTTCCCTTCTCAGCCTCATTAACCCTTTCTATGCTAATGTGGAGTGAACACCTCATCACAGCCACTAGTCACAAAATTGAAACCAGACCATGTGTTACTTCCCGGCTCATTAGCTGATGTAGCTTAATGTGAAAAAGCAGGCAAAAAGCTGAGGTTTTCTATTTTGAAGCAGTGCACACACATCTGTCAAGATCTGTTTATTTCAACACTCCGGTAAACCACATCTGGACATTGCGAATTGAGAAACAAGTTACACTTACTTTGTTTGTTTTTGTTAACTAGATGATTTCAATGCAAGACTCTTCTGTTGTCAAATTTTGGAAGCTACTAACTTTGATACAGGACAATAGATAGTCAAAAATGCCTAATAATTAGGATGCACTAATTGGTTTTTAAATATTTGGCATTGTCCTGTCTATAAAAGTGTATAACTAACTCCTGTTATGAAACTATCCAGTATTCATATAGGATTTTCTGAAGCACTGAGCAAACATTAGCTTATGAATTCACAAGTCCCAATGCATAATAATTCTTATCTTCCTCATCCCATTTTTAGATAGGCAGAAAAGTTGCATGACTTGCCCAAGGCCACATCATAAATAAGTGACAGAGATGGGCATAAGAAACATACTGTATGATCTTAGCTTACGTTCCCATGCTCTGTCCCTTGGACCAGCTGTTAATAGCTGTTTTTAGGGCCTTCATTGGGCCACTAAGGATTGTTACACCAGGATTGAATAAGGGTTTTATGCAGCTAAGCGATTGGGGGTGCGGGGGGCATGTCCTTGGCCAGAAGTGGAGAGGCCTCGGCCAAAAGAGGCATGGAAGGGGGCTAGCCTTCCCAAGGGGAAGCTTCACCAGCCACCCATGACCTGGACCTAATAAAAAGGTTGCCTGAGTTCAGTTATGGAAGACACTCCTAGGGAGAAAGGGGCTCAGAAAGACAGGAGCCATCCCAGAAAGAAAGTGCTCCCAGCAAAGGGACAGGAGCAGTCCAGGAGAACATACTGGGTGTAGGACCTGCCAGGGAGCTACTAGGGACTTACTTAGTGAATAGCAATGCACTGTCGGGGGAAGAGTTGCATCTAGCAGAACACCAAGCAGAGGCCTAAGCTCCAGCCAAGGAATTCAGCTTGAGAGTGTTCCACAGCCAAAAGGGCAAGACATAAAACAGATTAACCCACAGGGTTTTCCGGTGGATTGACTGAAGGTCTCACTTTTGTTTTGTGGTGTTCTTTTCTGTTAAATAAATGAGGCACACTCCTCTCCAAGGAGAGAGCGCTCTTTAATACTTGAAGGCCTGCTTGGGCTTGCTTATGTAACCCTTTTGCCCCTCTGAGTTGGCAGCAACAAGGGCCGGGTTCAGTATCCAGGGGTTCCATTTCAATAACACAATATAAAACCGGCTCAAGCCCTCACCCAGTGACCTGGAATAATTACATATCACCCCTCCCCGGCGCCTCTAGGAGGCAATACTTCCCCACTCGCAAGCACGGAGTCCGAGTGTAGCAAAATCCTTTTAATAAAGAAGGGAAACAATCTGGCATTACGTTGGGGAAACACCACAGACAGGATTATAATACAAACCATGAGCAAAAGACTCACCTCCAAGTATGTTTGGCAATGTCCTTTTCCCCTCAGGGTCTTAAGTCCAAATCACCCCAAAGTCCAACAACCCAAAAGTCTCTGTCCCTGGTCAGTGCCACCCCAGTGTTCAAAAGTTCATCTGCAGAGTTTTACCGCCCCCTAAAGCCTGGGTGGAATTGGGGAGGGCACACAGGGTGTTAAGAGGCACCTTACGTGAGCAAGGCCGACTGCCCCGCCTCTCCGTGGAGGTCTGCTGCAGCCTTCACCATGAATGGCTCTTCTCCACCAACCACTCCACTCCTCCAGCCGTCCCTGCAAACCGCTCCGCTCTGCTCCACTCACTGTTCCGTGGGCTGCTCCAACCGTCCCACAAGCTGCTCCACTCCACCAACCATCCCATGAACCCCGCAAACTGCTCAGCTCCACTCCGCTGGCTCGCTACTCCAATCATCCTGCAAACTGCTCTGCCAGCTGCTTAGCAGTATATCTTCAGGCTCCCCCACTAGTTAACACAGCACTCAGTGATCTCAGCTCAGTAGTTTTAGCTCTTTTAGTCATTTCAGCTTGTAGTAGGGGAACCCCAGTGCTGGTGCACTATTATCCCAAAGTGAATTCAGCTCAGCAGTCTCTAGCTAGACTCCTAATAGAATCAAAACTAGCTCTGCTATTCAACAGTGGAGAGAGAAAAGGAGATGCAATTGGTGTGCTAGGCCCTCCAGAAGGGGCCCATATCATCAGATACATACATCTATCCCCAACCTCTCTCCATTCACTGGGAATTGGCACCCATGTCCCTTGTCTAGCAAGTGCTATTTACTTGATGGTAAGATTTTCTGTCATAAAGCAGTTTCACAGTTCCTCATTCACATAATCAGGGTGACAACACTTTATTCCTCCTGCCCCAATAACAAAGAAACTGGGGCTCCCATAGCTGTCAAAGTAACCATTTTAGGCTGCCGTGGGCTATGCTAGGCAGGGTGGGCGTGCCTATGCAAACACGATCAGTCCCTGAAACTCTTTTCCACACTCACCGTAATTCACCACCAGATGTCAGGGTACAGCTCATCCTGACTCTGCTTACACATATTCCAGGTGCAGGGAAATGAACAGAGGCAGGGCTCACCAGCAGCACCCCATCTGACTGGCAGGGGCACAACCTGAACTTTAAACATATGCAACCCTGAGAGCATGTGTGTTAGCATATACCCTTGGCCTGGATGGAATCTCCCTGTTTTCAACAGATCTTTGTACAGGTATAGAACCCTCGAGTCACATATCTAATTACAGGGCTGTGGCCACAGTTAATTTCTTTCTCCTACTGCTTGTGTGGGGCCTTTCGCATTGTAAAAGAGAAGAGAAAAACATGGCAAAACAGGAAATGAAAAGGCATAGCAATTGACAAAAGGATATTGAGCCAGGAGTACTGCCTGAAATGACATTTAATTCATGTTTTTAAAAATTGACTGGGGGTAACACTTTTAACAGGGCCTCAGTGTCTTAGGCTCCTAAGTCCCATTTTCAAAAGTGACTTAGGCACTTGGGCACATATTTTTAAAGGTATTTAGATACAGATAGGAGCCTAATGAGATTCACAATCTATATCTTTAGGCACCCAACTACCTTTAAAATTGTGGCCCTTATGAGCCTACAACTACTTGAAAATCAATGGGATTTAGTCTTCTGAGCACTTTAGTCACTTTTGAAAATGGAACCAGGCCTTTAAGATATTTAGGTACTTCTGAAAAAGTCATAAAGATTTTAAGTTAGTGATGGCCCTTTATAAGAGACTTAACTGCAAGAAGATTACTTCAGTAAGAACGTAACTCTACCATGTCACAATGCCATGCAATAACTGTACGGTTATGATTGGAACCGTGAACAAAAAAATGCCAGAGTTGAAGAAATCTGATTTTTAAAGAGATTGATTTCTCACGCCTTCCCTCTCATGGTGTTACTACAGGTCAGAGGTAGATTTGCTCTGGTGCTTTAACTGTGTATTTACATACTGTAGCATATTTGGATTTCTCTTAAATTTAACCTTAATTTTGAATTCTTGGGTTTATAGTGCTTATTTTGGGAACAGTTGCTACATCTCTATGATATTTTAACCCTTAAATTACTGATATGTACTCTCAACTTTAATTTCAGTTTAATGTAGGAATTTTTTAAACTATTACAAGCTTCATACATGAACATTAAATGAGAAATATCAAAGAGAATGCTAGCATGTGATATTTATAACAAATTGAAGACGGAGTATCAGCCTTAAATTATTTGTGGGCATTTTAATTTTTAAGGACAAATTCTGCTGTAGGCACTGACATTCTGGAGCAGCACAAGCATCTGAAGCCTACTGGCCAGTTACATGAGGATTACAGCTACTTTGTGTCACTGCAGCAGTGCAAAGCAGCCAGTGTACATGGGTGAATCTGCCTTTGTTTTATTTACATGAAGTCACACTACTTTTAACAGTAATAGTTGTGGCTAATCTGTGACTTCTGAGGGTCAACTAATCTACCAGTGAACACTTCCAAGTTCCAACTTGCATACTGCCCACCTACGTTCCTGACTCATCCCAACCAATAAAAAATTAGCATATATATTAGCTAAGAAGATTTTATGACTGGTTGAGTTAGTTCTGATGTCACAATGGCCCCATTTCAGAATGATCTGAGTTGTTATTGACATGGCTCTATTTGTTGGTCTTCAATCATGACAAAGAGATACAAGAACTGTATTTACTATTTTTTTACTGTAGCCTATGCACCAGATTTCTATAAGTTTTAAATATATGGCAAGTTTGAAGAGTGTTTATTATTCTGTTATTAACTGTGCCCAGGACAAAAAATGATCTTACCTAGGATTCTATACTTCTTAAAGAATCCATTGTAAAATCAATGTTAACTCAAACAGAATGACTTGTAAATTCTTAGAAAATTAATTTTCAACTCAAAGATTCAGGTGTATAAGATTGGCAAAGAAACACTACATTCTTCATATATATATCAAAGAAGTTAAATCGCTGTTTTACATGCAAGACTCAATTTAACCTTAACTATGGAGCCACAACCAGTTCCTCCATAATATAAATTCCTTAAGACCCAGCATTTCAAGATACTGGTGCTAAGCCCCTCTCATTAAAGTTAGTGAAAATTGATCAGCATCTTGAAATAGGTATTCTTCATCTTGCAGGCAGGGGCCAGTCACAGTTTGCACCAATATATGTACCTTTCAATGCCAATGGATTATTCAAAATGATAGCTATATTACAATAGATAGATAGACATACTTCAGTCTGGTTTTCAAATATCTTCAGTCTGGACACTAAATTTTCATATGCAAACACTCTGCAAAAGTGCACACCAAACAGGAAGCTGGGTTTCTAACTACCTGCTTTGCCCTCACAAAATGTCCATCTACATGTGGCAACTGCATGACCCAGATTAGGACCCATTGGGATCATTTTGCTCTTTGGTTAATGTGCCTGATTTGTGTTGTAACATTCACTCTCTAGCCACTTACAAAGCAAAATTATCAGAATAAAGAAGCTAGAGAATCTTAACGGACTGTAGCAGGGTGGTCACCCTGCTCCAGCTCTGAAGGGGTTAAAACAGCCCTGAGAAAGGGCTGCCTCAGGGAGCCAATAGGGAAGGCTGATTGGGAAGGTAGCCACAGCTGACCCTATAAAAAGGCTGTGAGCCAGGAGCTGGGGCAGTCTCTCTAGCAGTGGAGAGAGAAGGACCTATCTGCCAGGAAGCAGGGTAGCAGAGGTAGAGCAGTGCTGGGGAGCTCCAGCCTGGCAACTCCTCAGGCTGCAGGCCTTGTGCAAGGCCTAAAGAAGGTACTGGGGCTGGAGAGGTGCAGTCTGGGATTAGGCAGAGGCAGCTAGTCCAAACCCCCTTGCCGATGATGAGTGGCCATGACAGATTGCAGTTTGCCCCATGAGCGGGGGCTAGATAATGACTGGCAGTAGCCACTGAGGCAAGGTGGGTGAGAGGGTTGGGGGTTCCCCTGGGAGGGGAGACCCAGAGTGTGCCAGGGTACTGCTGAGGCAGAATCCTGAGGTAAAGCAGCTGGTGAGCCACCGGCCAGCAGAGGGCACTTCAAGCTGGAATCGAGCTAATTCCCAGGACAACTAGCAGGAGGAACCGAGCCAGTGAGTCTTGCTTTGCTATGTGGGCAAAGAATGAGATGGGGGGAAAAGGGGAGGTTTTAATTTTTAGGATGAAATTCTGGCCCCACTGAAATCATTGGCAAAATTCCCACTGACTTTGAAGCCTGGATTTCACCTTAATTTTTCAAAAATTTCTTGGGTCAATGGCACTTAGATGCATTTCCACAACTGTTCTTATTATAAAGCAGTTGTTTTTTTATTCACCAAAAGTGATTTCTTTGGCAGGAAATATTTATGTTTCTCTCTGCCTCCTCCATCTGAGGGGCAGGAATTTTTCTCTCTCGCTCCTTGGAGGGCTGCTGTATGCATTCTCTAACAGCTGTCATCCCCCCTCTTATGCAGTATATCTTCCCCCTCAAGTAGCTGATATATGAATAGCCTCTACATGGACATTTTTGAAGCTATGGTATTTATTGTTATTCTTTTTAAGGGTAATGGGAATGGTGACAAATTATTTGATTCTCGGTATCCTAAGACAGCATTTTAGAATAATTCAGAGCTTCAGGCAGAACAAGGATGAATATCTATAATAGCTCTTGATTTAAGTCTCTACTAGAGCATTCATTCTGGATTGGTTTTAAGTTGTAGGGTGACAAACGGTAATAAAAAAGAATTGTCTGATTTGACAGAGCCAAACTAAGCAATGGTAATATTTAAAATAAATTGCTAAAGTAACTAGTTCTATCAACCAGAAGACAGATATAGGTGGGATTCAAAATTGCATATAGAGCTCAAACTTTCAAATGTTTTGGGCCAAATCCTGCCGCCTTTACTCACATTGAGTAGTAACTTACAATACAAGTGGACCATTGAGTCGACAATGGGGCTCTACAAAGGCACAAGCACTCACCTATATAAATTGACCAGATGTCCCGATTTTATACAGACAGTCCCAATTTTGGGGCGTTTTTCTGATATAGGCTGCTATTACCCCCCACCCTGTCCCGATTTTTCACATTTGCTGTCCGGTCACCCTATACCTACACACTATCAGTTACAGAACTGGAGCCTTAAGTGGGACTTATTTGTGCATGGCCTTGTGCTAGCCCCTCTGCACAGCATGTTTTTCACTCTTAGGCTATGTCTACATTATGACCTGGGGCGTGTGATTTGCCCTGCTCATGTATACACACTCATGCTAGCTCTCCTTGAGCTAGCATGAGTATGAACAACAGTGTAGCTGCAGCTGTAGCAGCGAAGACACTAGCACAAATAGGCCTGAAATCGGTAGATATGAACTCAGCACAGTTCAGCTATGCCTCCATGCTACCCTGGCTATGCTATGCTATGCTACCCTGGCTATGCTATGCTACCCTGGCTATGCTATGCTACCCTGGCTATGTAGCCATATACTGCTATGTATATTCATGCTTACTCAATGGGAGCTAGCAAAAGTATGTGTACATGAGTGAGGGAATCACACCCCTAGCTCCTAAGGTAGACATAGCCTAAGTGAGGACTGATTAACACATCCGATTCAAGTACTCCCATTGACTCCTATATCTTTCAGCAAAGGAATAGGGCTCCTTGGGGAGAGTGATGTGTGTGTGAGAGCAGGAGTGTGTATGAGATACAGAGATTATTTAATAACTGTAGTGGTATTACTGCCCCATTGTAATAAACCACTTAACCTCTTTATAAAAAGATGAGTTACCTAATAATTATATCATTAGCACCAAACAACAAGGCCACCCTTCAGTTCAGGCCTCTGTGTTTGTAACGTTTAAGTGACTGATGTTTAGTGTGTTACCTGCTTGTTGAAGAAAAGGCATATGATTGGGCTGCAAACAAGACTAGTCTTACCAAAATGCATTGGAACTTTCCAGCTAGAGGTGAAATGTTATGTGCTGGATCAATGACAACAGCAACCAGCAGATCAGAAAAGCCATCACCATAGCGAGTGCCATCACCACAGCATGGAATTCTCTCAACTTCTGGATACCCAATATAAGATTCCTTAAATTGACCTAATTTTCAAGATGTATTGAGCTCCCATCCTCTGAAAATTAGGCCCCTATAAGATAGCTCAGGTTGGGCACATCTAAAAATACTTGTTACATTTCAAAGTCTTGACCTACTATAAATACCCTTAAAATTTCTTCTAGTTTCACTGCAGGGTATTAAGTAGGGAGCAATATCAGAGGAGCAGGAATCCCTGTGAATTAGTTAGTGAGGGGGACGGCCTAACAAATGAAACATGATTAATTTGTGATTACTGGGGAGGACAAACTAATTCTCAGCAGGAGTGATGCTCATATCTTTCCTGCTGAGGCTGGTGACCTCATTATTATTATTTCTAATATGCCTGACTATTAACAGCCGTATTATTTGTGTATTACAGTAGCAACTAGTGCCCCATCTAATATCAGGGCCCTGCTGCATCAGACACTTCAATGTTACTGCAGCCTGTCCCTTCTCTGAAGAGTTTACAGTCTGAATAGACAAGAAAAATATAGCATGGAAGAAACAAAGCGTTCTTATCCCCACTGTACAAATGAGGGACTAAAGCACAGACAGGTTAAATAACAAGGGCAGCATTACACAGAAATGCACAGCAGCACCAAGAACTGAATGCAGATCTCAATGCAAATCCTTAATCACAAGACGGTCCTTTATCTCTTGAATACCCAGGTTCTGATCTTAGAAGTGCTCTACGTCTAGCCCTATATAAACAAAATTTAAACACCAGGAGTAGAATGCTGGCTGCCTTGAAATCAACAGGAGTTTTTTCCATTCACTTCAGTGAGACCAGGATTTCACCCAAGAATTCTTATTCCCTCAAGTTTCAGGCACAATGCCATTTGTGCTATTATAAACAGCTTTCCTATATTTTAAGCAGTGTATTATTGTAGTTGGAAATTGTAGGAAATACTTTCACAAATAAGCAATGAATTTTGAAAATGCATTATTCTTTGTGTAGTGTGAGTGTTATGTGACCTGGGCAGCTTCAGTACATTTTCTTTTCTTTTATGGCAACAGAAATGCTGCTGGCGTACTGCAGATGGCATTGTCTGCTGACTATAAAAGTTATTCATCAGAAGTGCCATAAACAAAGCTTGTGAGTCTCAGCCAACCTTTCAAAGTTGGTAGAATATTTTTATTTTAGTTACAACTCCATCTCTTTCTGCTTCATTCAGTTTTGAAGTTGTGTTTATGTTCAGCTTAAAATAAGTGCTTAACTATAGTATTGACCCCACACTTGCATGTCTGAATTTCTCTTAGTGTAAATCAGAGGTAGGCCATCTATGGCACGGGTGCCGCAGGTGGCACGCAAGCTGATTTTCAGTGGCACTCACACCGCCCAGGTCCTGGCCACCAGTCCAGAGGGCTCTGCATTTTAATTTAATTTTAAATGAAGCTTCTTAAACATTTTTAAAGCCTTATTTACTTTACATACAATAGTTTAGTTATATATTATAGACATAGAAAGAGACCTTCTAAAAACATTAAAATGTATTACTGGCATGCGAAACCTTAAATTAGAATGAATAAATGAAGACTTGACACACCACTTCTGAAAGGTTGCCGACCTCTGATGTAAATACTTAGTTACAATGTTGCTGTTCCTATTTGTTTGTCAAAAAAAACAACAAAAAACCACCATATATTTAAATTTTTTTATTTCAGTACGGAAGCATCCTATTACTATTTTGACAATCTGTTGATGACTATTTTAACTATATTTATTTCTTTAATAGAAATGTGAAAAGTTTTTCTTTTTTTTTTTTAAATTGGCTGTGTTCCCGTTTTTGCTTCTTTGCTATGTATAAGGAGGACCTTTTTATTTTGTTTTTTTCTGCTTGTTTTTAACCTAAAAATATCACCAATGTCAACTCTGATGTTCCCTAATTTTGCTGAAGAGGAACATTAGAGTATGTGTATTACGAGGTCTTACACCTTAATTGAAGGTGCAGGGGGGTTGACTCTTTAACAAATGGCAATGTTTTTCCAAAGAGATTGTTTTTAGTGCCTATTTAACTCCAAACAAAATCAAAGTGTTTTAAAGAGTCTAATTAAGGCCTGGTCTACACTATGGCATTAGATCAACATATGCCGCATTAGGTCACATTTATAATGTGCATGGCTACAGTACTGAGCCCTTTCCACCGACTTAAAGGGCTTGTAAAATTGACACGTGTACTCCACCTCAGCAAGAGGAGCAGTGCTAGAGTTGACCTTCCAGGGTCGAATTAAGGGTAGTGCAAACACAGTGCTGTGTAATTTGATGGGTTTGGCCTCCAGGAGGTGTCCCAGAGTGCTCCAATGTGACCGCTCTGGACAGCACTTTCAATTCCACTGCACTTCAGCCAGGTACACAGAAAAAGCCCCAGGAACTTTTGAATTTCATTTCCTGTTTGATCAGCGTGGAGAGCTCACCAGCACAGCTGACTATGCCTGCCCAGGGCCACAAACACACACCAGCATGGAACATAAAGGAGACATTGGATCTGATTGCTGTGTTGGGAGAAGAGTCTGTGCAGGCAGAGCTCCAAACCAGCAGAAGAAACACTGACATCTATGCCAAAATCGTACAGAGCATAGGGAGCAAAGGCTACACCAGGGACACACAGCAGTGCCGTGTGAAAATAGAGGAACTCAGGCAAGTGTACCAGAAGACAAGGGAGGCGAACAGTCGCTCTGGTTCTGAGCCAAGACATGCTGCTTCTATAAGCAGCTGCATGCGATTCTAGGTGGGAACCCCACCAGTACCCCAACACTCTCTGTGGATACCTCCCAGGGGCCCCAGGTGGCCGCAGGCAGCAACAAGGAGGGCATGGTTGATGAGGAAGAGGAGGAGGAGGAGTATGTGCATCAGGCAAGCAAAGGATCTATTCTCCCCAACAGCTAGGACCTTTTCCTAACTCTGGAGCCTATCCCCTCCCAGGACCACTGTTGTGGGACTGTGATGGTGGGGAAGGCACATCTGGTGAGTGCACACTTGTAATAACACTACAGGGGTTAAATTCAATTGTGGTTAATGTTTAATCTGAGGTAAACAATTGGGATACAGTGGCGACCAGTCCGGCTATGCAAAGGGTGCTCCCTGGAAAAGCCTATTTATGTAGCAAGAGTTTCCCCACCAAAAACTGTCCCCGGGTGTGCCCTGATGCTGCCTACACTTTCTTGTGTGCTCACCATGCCTGCCTGCAAACCGAAGTCTGCTGCCTAGCGGTCTGCCATGTGTTGTACCTTACTGGTAGGCACTTCTTTTAAAAGACAAATGTGGCGGTGTACCTCAGGGAATGTATTTACTGCTGTGAAGGATTTCGTTCATTGCAACAGTTAACCTTCTGTTTCCAACAATGTATGTTTTTCCTTGCAACTGCAACCTTGTCTGTGGGTACTTCCTCCACACCAGCACAAAGGCTGTCCCAGATTAGAAGGCGAAAAAGCAGAGAAGGAAAGACATGTTCCGTGATTTGATGTGTTCCTCCGAGACTGATAGGGCCCAGCTGAACGCATGGAGGTTTACACTGTCAGAGAGCATGCACACAGCAAGAGGACAAGAAAGCATGCAGGGAACAAGAGTGTAACACGCAAGAGGAGATGTTGCAGATTATAGGGGAGCAAACAGACATGTTGAGGCATCAGGTTGAGGTGCAGGAAAGGCAGCTAGACCTTAGAGTCCCACTGCACCCAATCCTGAACCAGCTGCCCTCCACACCAAGTTCCATATCCTCCTCTCCCAGCCATCATATAATGCGGGGGGAGGGGAGAAGGAGAAGCTCCAGTATCCCTTGAACTCAACTCCAGGGGATGGTTCATGGAGCAGAAGGCTCTCATTCCCACACCTCTGATTGCTAGACAGTGAAACTGGGGCAATGAGTGAGTGCCCGAGCAGTGCAGCATGTAAAGTGCCTCCTTACCTCCCCTCTGCCTTCCACTCACTGCAGGATGAACCTCTAAACTCTGGGGCTGCACTAACTAAGGAGAGCAACTGTGAGTGGGATACAGAAAAGGGACGGGCACATTAAAGGAACTTTTGGGTTGCTGGACTTGAGACCCTGAGGAGAAAAGGACACTGTCCAACTTACTTGGGGGTGGGTCTTTTGCTCCTGGTTTGTGTTTATGAACCCTAGTTGTGGTGTTTTCCCAAATTAATGCGGAGTTAATTCCCTCCATTTATTAAAATATTTTGCTACACTCAGATTCGTGCTTTTTAGAGGCGCCCAGGTAGTGATGGGTAATTGTCCCAGGTCACCTGGTGGGGGTTCGAGCTGGTTTTGTGTTGTGTTGTTGAAACCCCTAGATACTGACCTGGCCCTTGTTGCTGTTGGCTCCACCTGGCAGAAGGGTTACATAAGCTATGTGTCCTTGCCCCTTACCTGCTATGTTACACTGCTCTACAGCCAAAATGCTTCTGAAATAAATGTAGTCCAACTTTACTAATTCTGGGTCACTGAGAATGAAAATGATGCTTAAAATTGTTGATTGGCTCTAGTTTTCAAGATATGCTATTGGGTCAGTATATACGACCCTTGACTTGGGAATGGTGGAGGATAAGTGAGTTATAAAGGGAAGGGATCTCAATTTAAACGAGAAATGACTAAAATACATCTTTGACTGGATCTATGAATAAATCTATGGCTGAGTTTGGACAGTACTTGCTTTTTAGGCAAAACAATGAATGATGCAATCTGAAGCTGGTATTGCATCATACATTATATGAATTGCATCATGTTATTCCTAGAAGTCATGGATGATGCAATCATAACGAAGCTTACATCACTCTGCTGAACAAATTGCCCTATATCAGCTCTAGAAATCATACAGTGTGGTGCTCTCTTATTTGTCAGTGTTTGATTTTCCAAAGGGACACATTTCTGTTTAGCCAAAGTGAGCAGAGATGCCTCGTACTTGTGTGAACAGTGCAGATAACTTCTGCTATGTTTGTGGTGAAGTGACTTTTGCATCACAAAAGCGCAGTATAACCACTCTGGTTAAGAAAGCCTATCATCTTTGTTTTGGCTGCAAAATTGGAGATCAGGACAAGAGGTGGGCCCCACACATATGCTGCAACACTTGTGCAACAAATCTTGGCCAGTGGTTGAACAGAAAAAGGAAATCTATGCCTTTTGCAGTGCCAATGATTTGGAGAGAGCCAACAGATCGTACCAGCAATTGTTACTTCTGCCTGGTGCCTCCAGTTGGGAAAGGTGTGTCAAAGAAGAAAAAGTGGACTGTGCATTATCCAAACATTCCATCAGCTATACGCCCAGTACCCCACGGAGAAGGACTGCCGGTTCCTGATGCACCAGAATCATTCTCACTTGAGTCAGACGAGGAAGAGGAAGAGGATGAAACTTCTGGTCCTGAACCATCAATGTCACAGGACCCACATTTTCTCCCATCCTGCTCCTCTGAACCACACCTCATAACACAAGGTGAACTGAATGACCTTGTCAGGGATTTGGAACTACCCAAGAGTAAGGCAGAGCTGTTGGGCTCCAAACTACAGCAGTGGAATCTCCTGGCAGGCTATCAGGGCAAATGGAGCCCATCAATGCTTGCAGACTATTGCTGGACAGTGACAAGAGATGCTCCATTTAATGAATACAAGAGACAAGCCAAGAAGCGCCGACTAGACACTGAATAGGACTAAACTATCTACATAATAGTTTTTTGCCTTTTGTTTCCTAATAAATTTTATTTATATAACCCTTTTGCTGATTTTTAAAGTGTTATGTAAACAGGACAGGTGAAATATTATCATGTAAAGCAACCATAAACACATGAAAAGACCTAGGTTTACAATTTATGATTAAAACTCGACTATCTACACAATATACATAGACATAAAATGTAAAAACTTAAATATCTTAGAAACAGTAGCCAATCAGTTGTTTTAATTGTCATATTTGAATTCAGTACATCAAAATACATAATAAATATCACATTTTATCTCTGAAGCAGACGACTTCTCAAAAATTGTAGACCAGTGTTATCAGGCCCTTAGACCCAGGTTATCTTTGCTATTCATTGCTGTCTCTGCTCAGTTTGTTAGCATAATAAAAATGCATGAATTGAGGACAAGAGGCTCTTTATTCACTGTGCATGCTGTGGTTGGTGGGGGTTTAGTTTAAAGGGCAGTACATGCAAAAAATGGGGCAGCTTGGTAAGGAAAAAATATACAGCTGTCACATCAGTGTTGTATCATTCATGACACTTGTTTTCAAAGTCTCTCAGAGATGCAGTACGCCTCAATGTGCTCTTCCTAATGCCCTGGTGTCTGGCTGCTCAAAATGGACTGCGAGGAAATCTGCCTCAACCCCTCCATTCCGCCAGAAACTTCCCCCCCTTCCTTTCACAGATATTACGGAGTTTGCAGTAAGCAGCAACAACAATGGGACTATTGCTTTTGCTGAGGTCTAACCTAGTGAGTAAACTGTGCCAGTGCCCTTAAATGTCCAAAGGCACGCTCCACCACCATTCTGCACTTGCTCAGCCTATGGTTGAACTGCTCCTTCCTGCTGTCCAGGCTGCCTGTGTTCAGCTTCATGAGCCATGAGAGCAAGAGGTAGGCTGGGTCTCCAAGGATAACTATTGGCTTTTCAACATCACCAACGGTAATTTTCCAGTTTGGGAAGAAAGTTTCTTCTTGCAGATTTCTGAACAGACCAGAGTTCCTAAATATGCGCCCGACCATTCCATGTTGATGTCTGTGAAACAGTCCTTGTGATCCACTAGCACTTGCAACACCATTGAGAAGTATTCCTTGCGGTTTATGTACTCTTTAGCAAGGTGGTCTGTTGCCAGGATAGGGATGTGTGTTCCGTCTATCACCTCACCACAATTAGGGAACCTCAGCACAGCAAAGCCATCCACTATGTTCTGCATGTTTCCCAGAGTCACTACCCTTCTTAACAGAAGTGAATTGATTGTCCTGGTCTCTTGGATCACAGCAGCCCCCACTGTAGATTTACCCACTCCAAACTGATTCCCGACTGACTAGTAGCAATCTGGCGTTGCAAGCTTCCACAGGGCTATTGCCCCTCACTTCTCAACTGTCAGAGCAGGTCTCATTTTGGTATTTATGCACTTCAAGGCTGGGGAAAGCAATTCACAAAGTTCCATGAAAGTGGCCTTATGCATTCAAAAGTTATGCAGCCAATGCTCCTCATCCCATACATGCATCACAATGTGGTCCCACCAGTCTGTGCTTGTTTCCCAGACCCAGAAGCAGTAGTCCACCATGTCAACAAGTCCGGCTACCGCAGCCAGCATGTGTGAATTGCTCCATTCCATGGCTTCCAGCACAGCTATTTGTGTGGCATCATATTGTTCTGCGTAGCAGCTCCTGGCTAGGCTCTGTAAATACTGCAGGATGATGCATGAGGTGTTTGTGATGCTCACAACAACAGTGCACAGCTGAGTGGGTTCATGCTTGCCATGCTACGGCATCTGCAGGAGTAATGCAGGCTTAGGCGTGAAAATGATTGTTTGCCTTTGCTTTCAGGGAGGGAGGGGACAAGTGCATCATGGGAGGCTGACAATATGTACCCAAAACAACTCGCGGAAATGTTTTTGTCCCATCAGGCATTGGAATCCTAACCCAGAATTCCAATCGGCAGCAGGAACTGTGGGATAGCTGCCCCCAGTGCATCACTCCCTGAGTCAAATGCTAGCCATGGTAGTGAGGATGCACTCCGCCGACAGAATGTGCATAGTGGGGACATGCAGCATCGACTTTGTAAAATTGGAGGCTAAATTTTGACTTAAATAAATGTGATCTAATTTCTTAGTGTAGACAGATTCCCTTCCCCACTGAGTTTGCTGTGGGATCTTAGGATGCCATAATTTCACTTCTTAGCTGCCATAAAGTATTCCTTGGTACACAAGATCTCAATTTCTAAAGTAAAACAAAAATCTAATTTTTTTTTGTGTGGTCTTAATAAGACCTTTTCAGGTCGAGTTTGCACATCACTAAAAAAGCACCAAGGTCATTTTCAAATATTCTTTTTTCTATTAGTGAATCTACACATCAGATGTAGATTAGGTGATTTAAGTCCAGTGTCACCCACTTCCATAGCAATACTTGTGTTGAGAAACCCAGGACTTCTGTGAGAGGGAAATGCCACAAGCATCCCCTTAGACTGTATTAACTTTTCACAAGCTGAAATATTATAAAATGGCCTGTTCTCATGAGATTTGCAGCCTGTTTTCCTGATCAAAGAGATTCAGATAAGCTAGAAATAGAGTGAAATATGGAAAGAGTTGTACAACAAAATAAATAGAACTGGTCAAAAATGCAGAATATATTTTGGAAAAAAAAATCTAATACACACACATTTTTTCCTGAAAACCTTTCATCAAAATTTCAAAAAAAAACAGCACAAAAACCATAATCTAAATTTTGAAAATATTTCACCAGACCTAAAAATAATCATTTCAAGGAGTCAAAATCAAGGCATGTTTATGCTGTATGTTAAGAATGCCTGTACAGAAAGAGCAAGGTACAGAACAGGTACTATAAACCATCAGCAAAAGCATAAATTGAAACCTACCTTATGTAATGAACTAAAGGCATTGTCCTAAGAAAATCCAGTGATTAGTATAGGAACAATGAAGGAGGCTACAAAATAGACAATCTGGAATCTACAGTTGCTCCAGGGTCTTTCTTCCCTGCTAATGGGGCAGGAGATTGGACTCCTTCAGGAATACAAGAGCTCCAGCCAAAGAGTGGTGACACTGGCCAGATGAAAACAAGTAGCTGGTAACCTCTCTTTAGACTCAACTTTAGAACTCCAGTAAATTAGCATACCACATTGTGTCTTTCATAGGCTAAAACAGGGACCAGAGAGAAACCACACTTGACAAATTACAAGAAATAATATGAGCAACCATCAGATCAGAATGTTTAAAGGTTAATTCATACACCCGCCTGCAAGTTTCATAGCAAGGCATTATTGAAAGATTGAAAATATCTGGGGTAAAATCCTTGCCCCACTGTAGTCAAAAGCAAAACTTCCATTAACTTCAATGAGGCCAGGATTTCATCCCTGGTGTATACTAATCTCTATCAATCACTAGAATTTAGCAATTTTTTCCAAACAGAAAATCTCATAAGTGTGAAAAAAGCCCATAAGAAATTATTAATCAAAATATGAGATTAAGACATTTTAAGAATGTAAGACCAGCCATACTGGGTCAGACCAATAGTCTATTTAGCTCAGAATCCTGTCTTCTAATGATGGCCAATGCCAGAGGCTTTAAAGGGAATGAACAAAATTGCAATTTTTTAATGGTCCATCCCAGGTGTCCAGTCTGAGTTTCTGACAGTCAGAGGCTTAGGGACACTCAAAGTATGGGATTGTATCCCTGATCATCTTGGTTGATAACCATTGATGGACCTATCCTCCATTAACTTATCTAATTTTTTTTTGAACCCCATTATAGTTTTGGCCTTGAAAACATCCCCTGGCAATAAGTCCCATAAGTTGACTGCTTTGTGTGAAGAAGTACATAGTTTTTGTTATTGTTGTAACATCCTGGGCATCCAATGTGGCGTCTTCCAGCTGGCACTAAGGGGTCCCTGCATCATACATGGTGCTATGCTTTATATTTGAGAGGTAAACCATAGGATTAAATTCATAGCTGTCTTCTTTCACTTGCCTTTGTGGTATGTTCTTAAGTGCACTAACCAAGTATCCTAATAAGATTACAGTCAATAAAATAGCTCTCTGATAGGCACTGTTAGCACCAAAGATGAACTCAGAAATCTATATTGTAATAATTTCCAAGATGCTTTTTAGTTTGAGTCAAAGAGTGTGCTAAGAAAATTGTCACATGGCAGAAAGACAACTACTGTATCAACTATACCTTCACCTGTCCTTTCATTTAAAAAAATAACATCCCTATTTCCCCCCTAATATTTTCCTCTTAATCTAGCACTAAAGAAAACATGTTAATCTAACAACACGTAATCCTAGCAAATCTTGCATAACAGAGAGTGTTTCCTTGCCAGCCTTGCTATGGTTCTTTCTCAAGCTTTTATCTTTGCTTCCTTCAATGCAAAATACTACGGTAATCCAATGTTGCCATTGAGAATGTAAATGCACAGGTGTCAAGAAGGTCAAAGTGATGGTTCCTGGCTTAATGGTTACTTGACCACATGGCACATATGTCTCTATATATGGTTGGGTAATACAAAATACTATAGCCAGTTCCTCAGCTAGTGTAAATCAGAGTAGCTCCATTGATTTCAGTAATTTCAGTTGACTATGCCAGTTGAGTATAAACCCTTATATGTGCATAGGCAGGCTGCGTAACATTTGCTGTGGGAGCCATGACTTTAGAGTTCCAAATTTATGTATCTATCAGCCATAACAATGGTTGGGGATGAAATCCTAGGTCCTTTGAAGTAAATGTAAGAAATCCCATTGACTTCAACAGGGTCAGGATTTCACCCTACATGTTTAACCAGTGGACCATCACATGATTGACCTGTAAGCAACTGTCTTCACAATGGCCCATATACAATATCCATAACGATGTGAACATGAGTCCATTCTTTTAAGGGCCTTATTCTTCTGCCCACGGATTTACCAAGCTGTGACACAGATGTTTATAAGATAAAATAAACACCGGACACAATATCAGGAACAAACTATTTTAGCAATTTTGACTTGGTGCCTAGAAACCATCAGATTAAAGTGGCACCTGAGGATTGAGAGAACTCTGTCTTTGTGACACCCTGTGGGACTGTTTCAATTCTGCAGAATGTCATTTAGTCTCATGAATGCACCAGAGATGTAGTAAATATACCAGGGACACAGTACCAGCAGGGAGTAAATGATCTGACCCAAATTGTGAGAACTGAAGACATCCTCACACTCTTAGATGACTTCATTTGTTTCCATAAAACATGGGAGGAATATCTGGTAGATAGGGACAAGATTCTAAAGCTTTTTAGAGAGTTAGGGTTTAAACTTGCACAAATGTCAGTTTGCGAGGAGTCACATTACCTTCCTAGGAAAATGGGTTAGAGCCCCAGAAACTGAACATTATACAAACCTGGAGGAGGTACAGAAGCTTGCAGGCCTCTGAGAATACTATAGGAGATTTTTTTTAAATATTCAGAGTGTGCAGCACCATTATACCACCTACCTAAGGGCAATTTTGTCTGGATGGAGGGATACCAAACAGTATTTGAGTTACTGAAGGAAGGACTGCTAAACCATGCTGTGTTTAAATTCTCTGTCCACTCATGATAACCTGGGATGCCTCAAAACTTGCTGTTGGATTTACAGTTGAACAAATTGATTAACTCAATTTCTGCAATGGCTTTTGAAAGTTGGAAATTAAATTAGTGCTCAGCTACAGAAATGGAGCGTTTAGCTATTGTGGAGGCCCTCAAGGCCCATTGTCCCTGCTTAGCAGGTACGGAATTCACAGTGTACACACACCAGAGGGCACTGCAGTGGCTCCTTATGAAGCACTGCCCAGAAGGATGCCTGTGGAAATTGATACACAAACTGTCTGAATATACATTCACAGTTCATCATAAACCTTGAAAGCAAAATGTGGTTGCAGATGCACTTAGTGGGCGAAGGCAGTGAGAATAGACTCAGGCTGGTCTTGTGAGCACATCTGGCAAGAGCAGTTTAAGGACCCTGAGTTGTGTCTGGTGTGCCAACAGAGCTACAGAAGGAGAACCTGGCTGGGGAAGTTCAATGCCATTCAGGAATGATTACCTATTGATCTGGGCTCTGGTTACCAGCTTGGTGGTGTATTAAGGTAACAGACTTGTCTTGCCAGCAAGCTTACAGAGAACTGTACTGAACTGTCATTGGCAGGCCACCTGGTATATGAAAAGACACTGAGCCATGTAGCCAACTGATTTTTTTGGCTGAGCATGGCTACAGATGTTAAGGACAATGTACTTTCTTGTCAAGAAAGGAAAGTGCCAGCAAGAAGAGGCAGAATTCCTTTAAGGGAAATGTCCCAATCTCATAAACCCTAGGAGCACATACAGATTGACTTGAAAGGCCCTCTAGCAGAAACACTCAATGAAAATCGGTATTTGTTGGTAGTGCACAACACCTTCTCAAAGTACGTGGTGGCACAACCACTAAAGGATAAAAAGATTGACTCAGTTCCAGATGCACTGATGAAACGTAGTGTTGCAGTTCAGCCCACCCAGCTACATCTGCAGTGATCAGGAGAAGGAACTTGAATGACGATTGTTAGACAAGGTTTGCTGACATCTCCAGATAAGCAGGGTGAGGACCAGTGTTGCCCATCCTGTGAGAAATGAGGAATGGAGAAAGTAAACCATACCATTCATTCTCTGCTTAGAATCATAGTCAGTGAATACCAACAAGATTAGACCATGTGTTGTCTTTGCATATAACATGTGAAAGTAGAATGAATTATATTGTAAAAATAAGAATGGATTAAAGAAATGTTGTATGTACCTTTAAGCAGAAATAAGAAATGTTGAAATACAAGTGCCAGGAAAAGAAACATTAGGCATAAACAATGGTGCTAATGGTGAAACATTAACAGAAGATTGGTAATAGTTAGTAAGGAAATAAGATATGCCTGCCTAGCTCAGGTAAACTTATCAGATTCTGCTTCCTTTGTTATCTTGTTAAGTTCTCGCCCTTTTATCTGTATAAATAAGATAGTTTGTGTCTTGCATGGTGCTCACATTATCTGGGTGTTATTAGCAGAGTTGTGCTAATAAAACAGAGTGGTCTGACAAATTGTGAGTCCTGAGTCTAACTTTGACAATTTGGAGGTCCCACCAAGATGGCAACCGTCTTCACTGGGGCTGTGTGATTCCTGACCGTTTTTGTAGGACGACCGTGGCAGCCAGCACCTGGGCATTTGGCCCGAGTGGTCCTCCACTAGAACGGAAAGGCGCACGACCACAGTGAAGTCTACGCCATTGAACCTGTTGGTTCCCACTCTGTTTTGGTAGGGATCCCGAGATCTGACATCAGGAATCTCGTCAGGTAATTATTTCTGTGTTTTGTCCGGACTGAGGACTGTCCTGTCTCTGTGTCTATCCATCCTCCTGTGGAGTGTTTGAGTCTGGGTGCCGTCTCCGTCTGGGGATCGGCCGACCAAGGGGTTCCTGTCCCTGCGGTCTGAGTGAGTGGAATCTGCACAATCGCAGCCGCACCACACTTTGGGTAAAACCCTTGGTGTGAAAGCAAGGTTGATTGAGGCAGTAGCCTGTGGGCTCCTTTTGTGTGTTGCACCAGGCATCGCTCTGATGAACCCGAATTTTCTTCTTGTATGATTGGTGTGTGAAGTCCTCCTGTATGGGTAACCAGACATCTAAGTCGGGACAGTTCCCTAAACGAACGCCTGCTCATTTTATGTATTTAGGATGGGTCTGGACTCCTGTAAAAAGGGTCCAGAGTCCCGTAAATTTCTGGAAAAATGGTCTAGGCTAACTCAGGGGGATCCCAAAACTCAGTGGCCACTGTTAAAATCTTGGAACAAAGACCGAGTGGACGTCTTAAAGGACAAACTCGGCCAACCTAAAAGTAAATTGGCTAAAGGAGAGGTTAATTGTTTCATGCAGTGGTGGGAAGAGGCAAATCGTAGGTGGACAAAATCAAAACTCACTCCTCTCAAATATTCAAATAATAAGTTAAAAGCTTTATTAAAAGCCTCCACTCCCACCACCAGACTGAGCACTTCCCTTTATCTCGTTCTCAAAAAAAAACCACCCTGCATCGATCCAACCCCCTTAATACTCCCATCTCAATGTAAAAAGGACAAAAAGCCCCTTGTTCTGTTCCCCTTTGTTGTCTGCCTCAAAAACTAATTCTTTAGTGTTCCACTACCAATTCAGAAAGAAGAGTGGGATCCTCAACTAGCCCCCACCCTTCCTGGTGCCTTTCCTTAAACATTTCTTTCAAAAAAATTGTGAAATGACCACAATATCACTCACAAATGGTTCATTGGAAATAGCAGGATCGGTCCCAGAAAAGCAGGCAAGCAACAGATAAAACCAAAAAAACTGAAAAACAGGTTGGAAGCCCTAAGGGCATTGTGTCAGGAGTTAGAAAAGCAGTAAGCGCAGTCATGAATCCCTGGAGCAATACTTAAAATAGTTAAATTTGGGTTCATGAAGGTGTCATTTTGGGAGATAAACAAGTGATTTAATGAAAGAGAGTGAAAAGTTAACTCTACAGAGGCTGGAGAGAATTAAGCAGTTAAACTTTGTGAAAATGTTAAAAGGGACCATGTTAAAGAGAGAGAATTCTTGGTTTCTTTGCAGCCATTCTGAAGGAAAAATGGGCCCTTTTCCAAAAGAGTGCCTAAAAATAATTCAAATAATATACAGCTATGTAAAAACAAAGCAGTGTAAAGGAATATTAAGGAAAAGAAAATGTGTATGTATCTATTTGTCTGTGAAAATATGTAAAGTTCTAAGAATCTAAACCAACACATCTGGTTTGTAAAACTCCTGTTTTCTAGGTGTGAGATAAATTGTTTTTGTTTTTGTTTTAATGCCACTAAAAATTCATTTGACTCTTTAATTCAAAATTGCAAAACTGACAGACCTTTCTGCAAAACACAGGTAATTAGTGTTGTTTGGCTTTGGAATTTAGCATTTAACCCTTAAGGGGTAACTTGATTCTTTACAAAATTTAAAATGTTTTTAAATAAGACCAAGTCATGGCTGCAATAGGGCAGTCAAAATCAGGAGAATAGGGAGAGATTCTGAAGTCTTTTTGGTTGGTTGGGTTTTTTTTTTGTAAAAATAGCAGATAAGAGCTGTAGTGAAAGAATAAGAAATTAACAGTGACCCTCTGAAGCAACAGCAGAGATGAGGTGCACAAAACAAAAAGAAGCAATGTTGAAAACACTGAGCCTTAAAATGAGTCTGTGTAATCAGACTGTTCCTTTGATAAGGGTACATGAAAATTCTATAAGAACAAAAGAAACAGTTACACCTTATGTAAAAATTGATATGTCTAACGTTTAAAAAAAAGTTGTAGTATAGAAGGAATGTACATTTTCCCTAGGACATGTGCCGTGTATATTGTAGAAGGGGGTAAAAGAAATACAAATGAAATGTGCTACTGAATTAAAATCCTATTAGGGCTCCAAAAAGAGCCGCAGTAGACTGTGTTTTCTTTTTCAGATCTCTGTGTGTTTTGTAAGCAGGAGTTGAAAGTGGAAAGAAATCAAAACTCTGGTGGAAGTTGATTGCGTCCCTTTTAAGACAGAGTCTCTGAGCTCTGCTGATGGCTTTGAATCCAAAAGCCAAGCCTGTGTTGATGCAAATTACCTAACTGATACAGGAAGGGATAGAAAAATGTTATTTTTGTCTTTCAGAAAATCAGAAAAAGCAACATGCCGTAAACATTTACAAATGGGTTCTGAGCCCAAATAGGTTGAGAACAACTTAAAGTCTTTCTCTAGCCTATTTCCTGTGAGATATCTGGAGGTGCTCAAGATGTCTCTATGCCAGACTAATCCTGAAAGCCCTCAATCAGTTGGTCTTGCTGCTATCAAGGATTTGCTATCAAACCCTCATGCCAAGGGTTTGCAGGGTTGGTTGCTTAAAAATAAATGTCTGTGCTGTTCAGCACAGTGCATTGGAAATTACATTGGTGCCAGTGCCCAACTAAGTTGCATGACCTACATTTATCTCCAAACACTACAGAACTATTTACAATCTTTTTTTAATTTCTCATGGACTTTTTGGAGCATACTGATTTTGTGGACTGACAGCAGCAGATTTTTAATGATCCATTAATTGAATTTGTTTTGGCTAATTCCCAGCAGGGTAATGTCTTTCTTCCCACTCAAATTCCCCTGAAGTTTCAACTGAAAGATGATATTCTTCTGCACTTCCTGCAGCATAGTGTTGGTATGTGTTAATTAACTCTAGCTTCTACCTAAGACCTGGATAGTTCTGGTGGCAAGCTCTCTATATATTCTGTAAAATGCTTTGGAAACATTCTGTTTTAAAGGAACAGTAAGTTATTCTTTTTGTAACACCAATTGCGTTCTTCAACCCTGTATGAAGGGAGATTACACAAAGTGCTTACAGGGGGTTAGTATGATCTTTTTGTGTAGTTACATTCTCCTCAGACAATCAGAAAAACCTACACATTTCAGAACATTACATGCACATTCCCAAACAAGAGTACAGTAAGGGAGTGCCACCTTCCCTTTATTTTTCATATCATTTACTCCTGAAGTAAGCGTTGTATTTGCATGCCACTGTTAGCTTTTTAAATATCAATGATAGGAGCCTGCCTGAGGTCATTTTCCCTTGTTTATGGTGATACACTAACATGTTGGAAGATAGCAGCTGTTGGTAAGAACTAGGAAGATTATCCTTTCTAAACTACCCACATCCCTTTCTTACAGTAGGAGGGGCGCTATTTTTTTCTGTTTAGGTTTTCATACGGATATGCAGTTAAATGGTTGTTTAGGCAGTTGGTGCTGAAAAACAGAGTTAGCATTTGGGTTTAGTTGCATATTCATCTTGATTTATTACTGGGGGGGGCTGGCTTTTTTATTCTATGGGTCATATTTTCATTTGCTGTCTACAGTATTTATAATGTAATGCATATATCATATGTCAGATGGACTCTAGCTCTATATATTCATGTAAAATAGAAAACAATATTTACCCCCTTTTATAAAAAGTATGGATAGCTATAGATAAAAAGTACTAGATATTATTAAATATCTTTATTATAGGTGGGGCTGGTAGCACTTTCTATTATTAATGTTGCCTGACACTTCTCATTATACAACTCTGTTTTCAGCTGCTTGTAACTTTGCCTAATTTTAACCATTTGGGCTGAAATTTTCTATAGTGGCTATCTGCCTCAGGCTGAAGGGTTTGGGAAACTTCAGCCAAAAGAGTTCAGCCATTTTAGAGAATGAGGCTAGTGAAAAGTACATTATCTTGCCCATGTTAGAAAAAATTCTGACAACTTTTTATTTGAGAAGCTCCTGTTTTAGAGGAGGGACCTGGAATTTGACAGGGGTGTGCCTTTGACTGTTCCTGTGAAAAAGCAATCCAAATCTGGCTACACTGAAAAATTGCAGTTTGCACATGCTCAGTAGAGCCCTGCTAGACCTTTCCAGCCAAATTCCCTGAAGTTAATTTGGTTCTAAATTCACTATAGTTACTATTCAAAAATTAGTATGTGATTGTGTAATTAAAGACCGTGTCATAATGGGCAAGCACAAATTAAGGTTGCACACGTAAACTTAATTCTGGCATTCCCTCACTTTATGAGTGCTTGAATTTGCAACCTTAATCACATTCTTCTCAGATAGTTTTTGTGGGTGTATTTATGATGTACGTTGTGTTTAGTGCATGGTAGTCAATCACTGAGAAGCCCCCATGGCACAAATATGTTTTAATGAGGGAATTTCTTATGGAGTGAGGTTGCCTGCATATATATATATATATATATATACACACACACACACACACCCCTACCTACAACTAGGGTATGTCTACCCTGCACACACTTTAGGGCAGTATGTAGATTCTATGCATTACACACTGCCACCCTTACCTCAGCACGAGTATAAACAGCACTGTAGACAGTGAGGCATTGCTCAGGTAACTAAAGCAAAGACATGTCTGAACCCTTTAAGTATGTGCCCTACATGGGTCTCTACATGCCCAAGCAGTGCCTTTCCCATCTACGCTGCTACTTTTAGCAGTGTAATGTCCCACCGCCTCCCTGCTACTGGAGTCTTTGCCCACCACAGGGAAAGGCTCCAGCAGTGGGGAAAGGATCTGGCAGGGGAGAAGGCAATAGAAAAAGTCTCTGCCTTTGACAGCTTTCCCTGCAGGAGCCTTTCCCCACTGCCTCCCCGCACAGGAGCCTTTCATGGACATGTGTAGCTACATACCACAGTGTGGACGCAGCCTGCTTTTCACTGCAATGCATAGCTACACTGTGGCACCACCAGTAGTGTGCAGTGCAGTGTAGACAGCCTTAGAAAGTTCTGTATTTGTTGTTCTCCATGGTAAAAGAACTATGTTTCAATAGTTTTTACAGCGTAAACAGGAAGTTTGTCTTTCAATATTCTGGGATATGGAAAAAAATGGGTTTATGCCTCTCTACATTTTCATGATATTCTATCTATTCAGTGCCTCAGCTATAGTTTTCTTTCCTGTTACATTAAAGAAAGAGCGCATTTTACTTTCACTCCATCTTTATAGACATCCAACTGCTATTTTTTCTTTTTCCACATTTGCTTATTGTTTACACCAACTGCTTTGAAGTAAAGCATAATTAGATTCTTTTTATCATTTGGCATTTGAATTAACTGTATGTTGGATAACAAGCCACTAGATCTTTGAACTTAGGGCAAATTCAGTCTTTTGAAGCTTGAATCATTAGGAGCAAATGGTGAAATCAGTGGAGATTTATTTATTGCTCTGTCAGTGGTGTTTAAATACAACTGTTTGAATTTAAGGTACTCTCTTGCCTCTCAGTCCTTTTAAGCTCCTTAGTAGCACATTTTTCATAATTAAAGAGGATCTCCCTGCATCCGCTCTGCACAGGTGCATGCAGCAGAATCAATGCATTGCTATAAGTGAGACAGGATCTGAGGATCTCCTTCACACAACAGAGCAGAGCTGAGAAAGGGAGCAACATAGGGACAGGGAAATAGATCTATCATCCAGCCATTCATCTCCCCCATACATTCAATACAGAACAGCCATGGGCTTACTGTTCTGCTTCTGTTCTATGGCCTGTGGTGCAATATTTGATTAACACCTCCCCACACTTCCTCTGCTTTTCCCAGCACACAGCCGGGTAACTCGGGCTGGGCCCAAAGGACAGCATTCGCTCTTAATTGCAAGGAGAAATAATACACATTTCCTTTTTTAATGCTATTTTTCTCTCTATTAGGATCTTTCCAACACAAATCCCACAGACAAGATGTTCCCTGTCACATTCCTTATCACACACTGAAAATGGCAGTTCAGCTGTCCTCCCCCCACTGGCATGTGCTGCTCCTGCTCTCTGCCTTGGAGCTGCTCTCAGGAGCCTCCTGCTTACTGTGCAGGAGCGCAAAGGAAAGGTAGGGGCTCCTGGCCCCACTTACCCCTTCTCCGTATAGAGCAGGGTGGGGACAGGCCAGGATCCAGGACAGAGAGAGCTTGCTGGCCTCATCTGCTGTCTCAACTTCCATATCTTTTTAAAGGCAATGTACTTAGAGTGGGGTCAGCGTACTTAAAGGGGCTATGCCCTTCTCTCTCCCCTGCCCCTGCCCCCCCACAAGGTGTGTGTCTCTGCCTGCCATGCTGTCTCCCCTCCCCCCATTCGTGCTGCCTTGTAGAGGTTGAGGCTACATTAACAATTTGTTAACCATTGAGGGCTCAGCTGAATGCTAGTTCATCATTTAGCAGTAAGGCATCCCCTAGGAAATAGCCCACCTTCTGACTCCACCACCTCAGCCAAGCTTCACAATCATCATTGCTGTGTATGGTATTAAATTGTTTGTTTAAAACTTATATTGTGTGTGTAATAGATATATGTTTTTGTCTGGTGAAAAAAATTTCCCTGGAACCTAACACTCCCCCTCTCCCCATTTACATTGATTCTTATGGGGAAATTGGATTTGCTTAAAGTCACATTTTTCAGGAACATAACTACAATGTTAAGTGAGGAGTTACTGTCTACTATAGCTGACACAGACAACCTCTCTTGGCTTCCAAGTGTGTAAAGTATTCTCGCACCCAGGGGTTAAGTAGAAATCCTGGCAACTAGTATTTCAGCCAGGAGAAACTAATCTTTATTTAACATAATCATTTTACCCATTGGTAATCTAGAGAGATTTAATGCTTCTTGGGCATGGCATATGTCATAAACAGATTGTTAAGGGTTAATGTCTCTTCTACCTGTAAAGGGTTACAAGCAGGGAACTGGACACCTGACCAGAAGACCAATCAGAAGACAAGATACTTTTAAATTTGGGTGGAGGGAAGCTTTTGTGTGTGTTCTTTGTCCGTTGTGTGTTCTTCTCTCGGAGGGTCTGAGAGAAACCAGACATTACTACAGGCTCTCTAAGTTTCTTTTCAAATAGTAAGTAAAAACAGGCGGTTTAGGCTTTTTGATTGTTTTACTCTATTTGCAATTGTGGATCTGGCTGGTTAACTTTTATATGTGTAGTTGCTGGGAATATTTTGATTTGTATTGGTATTGGGGGGAAAGTCTCTTTCTGGTGTCTGTAAGCTATAGGACTCTGTAATATTTACATCTTGAAGTTACAGAGATAATTCTTTACTTTTTCCTTTCTTTTATTAAAAGATTTCTTTTAGAGAACCTGATTGATTTTTTTTTTTTGTTTCCCTTGTTTTATTCCAGGAGATTGGGATAACTCACCAGGACCGGTGGGGGAGATGGGAGAGAAAGAATCTCTCTCTGTTTTCCTTGAATCTGTTTGCCTCTTTGTGGAAGAGAAGGGAGATGCTTCTCTGTATGGTGATCTAAGAGGTTGGATCAGTATCTCTCGGGATAGCCCAGGGAGGGAAATTCTGGGAGGGGGAAAGGTGGGAGAATGGTTTATTCTCCTTGTTTTAAGAACCCAAGGGATCTGGGTTCTTGGGGTCCCCAGGGAAGGTTGGGGAGGTCAGAGTGCCCCAAAACACTATATTTTTGGGTGGTAGCAGTGCTATCAGATCTAAGCTGGTAATTAAGCTTAGAGGATTCAGGTGCTAGTATCTCATTTTCTGAACTCTAAGGTTCAGATCTGAGAGGGAATGCTATGACAGTATAAAACAAAGACTGAGTCCAGTATGCAGCTAAAAGGGTCAAAATCATCCATTAATATATTCAAAATATAACCTGAAATTTGTTAAATTGTTTGGGATAGAGAGCCAGAGCCACAGTTGGTGTAAATGAGTGTAGCTCCATTTAAGTCAATGGAACTTTGCCAATCTATACCAGCTAAGGATCTGGCCTATATATTGGTGGTACCAAGAGTAAGAGAACTATGGTATTCAAGGGGCCAATGGGTTCCAGAGTTTGAAGTGGTGTGTTAGTTAGACCTGCTCTGGCCAGTTAGACAGGAATGTTTTAGATGCTGGCAGCTACTTGGAGCTCTGTCTAGAATAATACACTCACCATTACAGACACTGGCAGAGTTGCACTTGTGGTAGCAACAGAGAGAGATCATAGGAAAAGTTTCACAGACACCAAATACCACAGTGATGGGCCTGGTGTAAGAACCCAAATAGAGTAGAATGATCTACTGCTAATGATCAGCTCTGACACCCACTGCAGAACAGACACTAATGGATTCAATCTTCTCAGGGTCTCAGCCTACTTACTTTTGCAAGAGACTTATTTAGTAGTGGCAGACTATAGTCTCTCTAGAGTGATAAGTAGGTTTATATCTCTGGTTGCAACACTCAGGAGTCCATACCCAAAACCAGCTTCCTTTTGACAGCACTGACAATGAGGGGAGAAGGAAGGCCTGCCATAAGACAAAGTGGAGTTAACTATAAAGAATGTTTTTTAGAAGCCAGGTGTGACCTCTTCCTTTCCCTTTCCCAAGGCATGGAGGTGAATATTTCTGCCATCAGTTTAGAGAGGTCATCTTTCTTCTTGACCTTTTCAGTGTACAATTTGTGAAGGTGGTATTAGTTTTGTAGTTTGGGGACTATCAAAGATTTTGTCAAGGCTGTGTCATTCCTCCCAGCTGTAGCACCCTTACACCAGCGATGAGGCAGGGTGGCCTCCACATTATCAGAACAGATTTGTGTGCATTTCATGAAGAAGATGATCTGCTCCACCTCATCTGATGTCAATTTAAAGGACAAGCTGAGGGTGGAAAAACATGGCCTTAGTTGCCGATTCAAGATTTTCTATTTAAAACAAATCCACCTATATTGTAAAGGATGTTTCAAGATCAATGAGGGAAGGGAAAGTTTTTTCCATTCCTTTCTATTACTAGCTGAGCCAGATGAAAACAGAAAACAAGTATTTATGAGTATTCTTGTGAATAAAACTTTCCAATTTGTCTTCTCCACTTGGGACCTTAATCCAATCCCCACTGAATTCAGTGGGAGTCTTGCCACTGACTTCAGTCAGTACTGGATCAGACTTATTCATGTGCCTTTGGGTTGAGTGACTTTTCTATTTAAATATTTTTGCAAAGAAGGTGAAAAATGTCACAAATTCTAGTACAAGAAATATCACTGAGAATACTTGCACTAGCAGTGTTTGCACGGCCATTTGAAAAATTTTATTGCTTGCACAATAGATTTGAACAATTATGATATGGATAATTTGTGAACAAATAAACAGGACTTCAGTTTTAAGCACCCAATCACGGATTGAAAAATGATACCAGGTAGCTTAGCTAAATCAGTTGTATAGCAGTGAAAAGAATTGCAAATACTCAGACTAGTTCTTGAATAATCCATAGACAATTTCTCCACACAATTCAAACAATTGTGAACATACTTGTTAGAATCCCAACCTGATTGCTGATAATGCATGAACAGAAAAAAAGTGCTGAATTAATTGATTGTGAATAATTTAATGATTAATTCAGACAGCTCTAATTGCTTAAGACACTTGCATAGAAACAGGATTGTTCCTTAGATTTTCATCTGTTCTTGATAACTATTCCTTACATGAGTGAGATTTCCTTTGCCAAACCTTATCAGTACAAGTCTATCCAGAGCAATCTGAAAGGGAAAATGAAAAGCAAAGAGGAGAGACAATTATTCTAGAGAGCGAATGCTATTATCTTGTGTTAAAATGGATCATGTTACCATTTGTAAACTGGCATTGATCCTGAAGCCACTTCACCTGACCTTTGGTAAACAAATCCCCTAGAAACGTTGAATCTACAGGAAGAAAAACTAGTTCCCTATTTCAGCACTCAGCAAGGAAGCTTAGAAAGAGAAAAAGGTGTCGCTTCAGCTGAGTCCAATATACAGTGAAGCAAGTTAAATGTTTGACATTTTATTTGTTATATTTTCAGAGGATGTGAACAGATTGTCAACTTTCAATTTGAGAATGAAATCAATTCTTCAGCTGTATAAAGCAGTAAGTTTAATGACCTACAGTATGTCTGTTTGTCTGTCCTTTTCTTATATCATGTTTTGCTTTGTCAAGATTGTGTTGCTGAGAAGTATTTGAGATCCTAATTTCAAAAAATTGAAATTTATTATATGTTCAGTTTAATGTAAGAGCTTTCCAGAGAATAAGTTTTAATTCAAATGATGCTTCAGAGTATATATGTTTAACAAAAATAAAGTCTACACAGTAAAACTTTCTTAATTCATATTAATATTTGGAAGCCCTATTGTGAATTATAGAATTCTGCAGACACACAAGTGGTCACTTATAAAACTAAGCTACATTCACCAAATAAATGAACAGAAGTATATTTTGTGATGCATTGCATTTGTTGTTCTTTTTTTAAAAACTTCACAGTATATTAATAAATGCTGAAAAGATCATGAAGCCATAATAATAGAAGATCTCACTACAGCCATGTGCTATTACAGCTTAGATGAGAAACAGAGAAATAACACAGATTTTGTGTGTGATTTATGGAAAGTGTGGATTCCAAGTGTATCTCAGTTTTAATGAGCACATGCTTTGATTACTCTCTCTCAAAGATGGGTAAATAAGGCAAAAAAAATTCTATGGATATTTGTCACAGTTGTGATTAATTCATTTCCATCATGTTCAAGAAAATTTTGCATTTGCTTCCTGCAAACATTTGAGTGATTGGATTGGACGAAGTGGTTATGGAAAGCAAATGTAAAAGTTGCATACATCAAAAGTTGCAAAAAATAGATTTTAAAGTTGGACATTCAAGAATTTGGGTCAAGAGAATTGGTATCCAATGAGAGAATAGAAACAATACCACATGATTTAAAATTAAGCCACACCAGATCAAATTTCACAAGCCACATTCAATCAATCAAGCGGGGTAAAAAAAACAGCATATATTTGAACAAACAACTAACAAATAGATTTGGGGAAATCCTGAATGGTTTGCAGATATTCTGTTAGCAAAATGAGACCACATTTGTTAAATAACTAGTTTATCATTAATTATTTTCTTACCTATCAATTCATTTCTAGAGGGACTATTACCATAATATCTGGGAACTACACCTTCCTACATTATGAAACATAAAACAGATTACATTTAATTACCAGATAAATTGCCAAGTAATTGCCACTATAGCTTGATTATTAACTTTTTTATTATTTGATTACATAATACCAATTTTATTTATATCAAAGCATCCTGTTTCCCTGCTGAAAAGAAAATACAGGTTAGCCTTGTCTTAAATGATTGTGAGATTTTATTTGCTTAACTTCTCAGTAAATAATAGTTATTTGATATAGCTCATTTGTCCTGCTTAAAAAGAAAAAAGGGTCATGGGCATTGCTGGCTTCAATGTTATTCCTAATATAGTACAGTGCTGTAGTCTCACTTCTTGGCAGAAAAAGGCCTAAGAAAAATTAAGATACTCTGGCCCCAATCAAGTAAAGTACTTAGCTGTATCCTTAATCTTAAACACATAATTAGTCTCATTGAAAGTAATGGTACTACTCAAGCTTAAAGTTAAGCGTGTGCCTTTATACTTTGCTCAGTCGGGGCCTGTAGTGAAGCAAGACTCACCACCACAGTGCCTCCTGATGGTCATCTTGGGAATTAGCTCTCCAGCATATGGAGCACTGCCTCCTAGCCAGTCTCACACCTGCTGCTGGCCCCATGTCTCACCCAGACCCCAGTGCCCCTTTACCTCAGGGTTCTGCCCCCAGCAGTAATCCACAATCTGGGTCTCCTCTCCCAGGGGAACCCCCAACCCTCTATCCCCACCTTGCCTCAGTGGCTACTGCCAGTCATTATCTAGCCCCACTCACTGGGGCAGACTGCAGTCTGTAATGGCCACTCATCATTGGCAAGGGGTTTGGACCAGCTGCCTTTGCCTAAGCCCAGGCTGCAGCCTCTGCAACCCCAGTACTTGTTTTGGCCTTTTAGCAAGGCCCACTGCCTGAGGATTTACCAGGTTGGATCTTTCCAGCTCCTCTTGGCTTTCCCCAGCCCTGCTTCATTCCCTGTACCCTGAGCTCCCAGGCAGGCAGGTCTTTCTCTCTCCAAGCTGGAGAGAGACTCCTCCAGCTTCTGGCCCACAGCCCTCTTATTAGGGCCAGCTGGGCCCTAACTGAGCTGGCTACAGCTGTGGCTGCTACTCCAATCAGCCTAGCTTGGCTGTTTTAACCCCTGTTCTCCAAGAGTGGAGCAGTTGCCCCACTACAGGACCTCTGCTCTCCAGACCTTGTACTCCCCGGCACGTACTACAGGAGGTGGAGGCTGCTTTGCCACCCACTGCTTGGGCCTACCGCGACCGGGTCCTGCGAGAGGGCACGCCCTGCCCACCCACCACCCTGAGCCCTCTGGACCTTTTCATCGGGCCCCTACCCCATGGACCTGACCGGCCCCCCCACCCCTTCTCCACAAGCTGGCTGCACGATCTGCAGCCGGTCCGCTTCCAAACCGCATCAAGGAAGCATCTCTACATGCTCATGCTCCATACCCTTCACTTCCTCATCCTCGTGTCCCGCCCTGACACAAAGCCAGCCTCTACTCTACCCTGGTCCCAAGGCCTGCTGGGGATATCAGTTGGCGGCTCCTCCATGGGGCCGTGAGCACGGGCGTATATTTGGTGCAGTTTACCCCTGTCCCAGACACCTGCCCCTTCTGCGGCGTGAGGGAGACCCTGGTGCACATTTACTTAGAGTGCAACAGGTTGCAGCCCCTATACCGGCTCCTCACCAGTATCCTGTTACATTTCTGGCTGCACTTTTCCCCTCACCTCCTTCTCAATGCGCTCCCTATCCGTGGCCTCACAAAGTCCCGGGACCTCCCGGTCAACCTACTCCTCCACCTGGCTTAAATGGCCATCTACGCAACCAGGGAGAGGAGGTTGGCCGATGGAGACTCCTGTGACTGTGGGGCTTGTTTCCAGTCCTTAGTCCATTCACGTATCCAGGCAGTGTTCCTCTGGGGGGCGTCCACTGGCTCCCTTGACGCCTTTGAGGAGCATTGGGCACTGTCTGGGGTTCTCTGCTCGGTGTCCCTCTCAGGCTCCCTTCTTATGACCCTGTGACCACACTCCTGTCCCTGTTCTTTTATTCGTTGTTCCCCAGAATCAGTGGGGTTCTGAGGTCCTGTAGATCCTCCCCTTAGGCTGGGGGCACGATCAGTTAGCAATGGGGGGGCTTCCGCCTGCCCAGCTCCCAGAAACACAATAGATACAGGGCCTCTGAGCTCATGAAACTCTTATTTGCTCCTGAAACCTTTTAGAACAGGGTCTTTTCAGATACCCATCCTAAAGCTCTCTATGCTACAAGCAAAACTGCCTTGTAAGAAAATCTGAATATTCACATGGAGAAAAATTGCTATAGGGGAATGATCATGGGAGGTGAGAGTCCATATCTTTTGCAGGTGTATCTACAGTGCCCACCATTGTTATATCTGAGCACTGAACAAAGTACCTTAGATTCACATGGCACTTTCCAGGAGAGCATCAAATGCAATAGTCCATGGAAAGTCAGTCCTACCCTAAAATGCTGAGTCTGACTCTGGAGAACAGTACTATAATGACATGTATTATGTCACAGCCCATCATACTAATAAGGACAATATGCACAAAGCCTCACACTAGAGGTAGAAGGATGAATTTCAAGATCATTGAACATTTTAGATTTCCCCAGTCGTCTTCAACCACAGGACCCCCTGCATGAACTAACTTTGTACCAATCAATTCCCAGAATGCTCAAAGTTCAATAGTACTCAACAATTATTGTTCTTTTTTATGGTGAGATGTTTAGCCTTTGCACACACTGGGCTATAATTACACATATGCATCTTTATCAATGTATCTATCTCTGTTTCTTTACTTGTACATGCTGGCATATTAAATGTAAGTACACATAAAACACGGAAAGAATGTGTTTGGCAAGAGGAGAATCAAAAGTTCTAACAAGAAAACAGAGATACCAAACAAAGCTAGAATTTTCAACCCGACATATTTTCTACACCAGGCTCTTTAGGAGGATAGTTACGTTTATAGAACATCCATTCTGCCATGCAGTTATGTATCTGTTATAATATGCAGTGAGAGACAGAGACAGTTTATGAGCCCCTTAAATAGGAAAGTCGTCCTTTTCTGTTAACTATCATGAATTTTTTAATTTTCAAAAGCGACTGGTGATTTTTGGTGCACAACGTGAGGCATCTGATTTTCAGAAAGTGCTGACTATCCCTCTGAAAAGCTGGGCCCTTTAAGGCATTTCAAACTGAGCACCCAAAAATCACTAGTCACTTTTGACCATTTAAATCCATACGTCAAATTTATCCCTGGGCCAACTGCATTAACTTAGAGTTATATTAAATTCCATTGACTTTAGTAAATGCAGTTACACAAGAACTGAACATGTCAATGTATAGTAAATACAAATAATGATTTAAAAGAGCTTTGTGACATCAAAGAATAGTGGTCAGGAATTTGTTTTTCAGTCCTATTCTTAAACAGTACCTGGTTTTCAACAAGAGATAATAATTAATTAAAAAGGAATATGACGTACATGAGTTTAAATTGGAAACATTCAGTACAAGAATGGATGTTTCTTTTCTGATTGTGTTCTTTCTAACTGATAACAGCTAAAGGTCTGCATGCTGTAGCTAAAGGATGCAACAACCAGTTTGTGATTATTCTCTGGAACTGGATGAAGAAACTTACCCCAAAGCAGAATGTCATCTAAACAAGATTGACCCACATGAAAAGAATGTTGATTTGTCAGGAAACAGTGACTCAGAAAGTGATGGCTTCCAGCCCTGCGAAACAAGGGCTATCTCAATTGGTATGGACTGTAACATGTCACTAGTTGGCTGCACCCAGAGAAGTTGCAGTGAGCCTCCAATCCTGCTAAAGGTTCCATCGAAGGAGCATGAGGAAAGCCACAGTGCACCTTTCCAGTTTGACAGGCATGCTCCAGGCAGAATTTCCACCTCCCCAACGCTAAGGCGGTTAAGAAATAGTGTGGCCTCTTTCTCGCAAGCTCCAGGACTTCAGGAGTGCTTTGATGACACTAGGTTGGGAAGCCAGAGGGAGCATGCTGGTTCACTGCGGCATATTTGTAAAAGTCCACCTCGTTGTACTATGTACTATTCCTCTTCCTCCTTTTCATTACCCTCCTGCATTCATGAAAAATTGCTGTCTTCCAAAGAAAACTCTGAAACTCCATTAGCTGCTTTGGAGATTTTTGACCTCAAATCAAAGCTAGCACATCAAAAAGATCAGCTCAGCAATGGTAATTCTGAGCCAGTGTTTCAAAAATTTTGGAAGATCAACACTGCTACCCTGCCTGGGAGAGAACAAATTTCCCAGCTTAACACTACTCAGCAGGTATGCGTGCAGGTAACATGAGCTAGAGTGGAATATTCCGTCCCCTTCTTCAGCTCTGTATGCTTGAATTATATCTCAAAGTAAATTATGGGCAAACTAAACCAGGGCCTGTCTGATTTAACCACAGCCTGGCCTGGGTCCCATTGCTTAAATAGACCAACACAGGTCTGTCACATCTTAAGTGCATTTAACATGCACAATTTCAGCTTTATGCAGTCGGCAAAAACAAAAACAAAGAGAAAAATAACAATTTTAATACTGTACCTGTAGTGTGGGTGATTCCGCCCACCATTACACTCAATGTAATTTTGACTATACGAGATTTTTGCTTTACACGCTGACTGCGGAACATAGCCCCAGCGTAAGATGCAACAGACCTGTATCTGTGTAAGGAAGGAAGGAAGGTTTCTCATTCACAATTGGTGAGTAAGGGCCTGTATTAGCAAAACACTTAAGTAAATGATTAACTTTAAGCATGGAATAAATTGCCTAGGGAGGTTGTAGAATCTCCATCATTGGGGATTTTTAAGAGCAGGTTGGACAAACACTTGTCAGGAATGGTCTAGATAATACTTAGCCCTGCCATGAATTCAGGAGACTGGACTAGAGGACCTCTCAAGGTCCCTTCCAGTTCTTTGATTCTATGTGATTCAGTCCAGCCCCCTTCCACAAAGCACTTAAGCACATGCTTTGCTGAATAAAGGTGGACTTAAGCATGTGTTTAAATGCACTACTGAATCAGGGCCCAACGCGTATTTTTTATTTAAATCTAAATAGCTTTACTTTATTTTTTTCCCTCAATATAGAAAGATATTATTGCTATCAAATGAGTTCTGGCCCCATTGCCTCATAAACATCTTTCAGGAAATAATCAGTTAGACCCATATTAGAGTCTGGAATCCTATTTCCATTGGAAACTGATGCTTCTTAAAAAAGACTAGATTAGTCTTTCATAATAAGTAACAACGTCTCACTTTCTTTCAGAAAAAGGAACTACTTATATCAAGGTACGTAAGTATTTGTTTTATCTTATTCTAAGCTTAAATCCATTATTCTTTTAAATTTAGTGGAACGCTCACTATATGTGCATGCATAGAAAACTCACATTTAAATTATAGGATCACTAGTTAGTTTATACTGAAGCTTGTTAATGAGATTTATTAGAGAGGCCCTCTCTCTGATATGCCCTGATATGTTTGCACATGCCCTGATATGTTTCAGCTGGACTGACATGCCATGATATGTTTCAGCTGGACTGTCTGGGACAGCTACACAATAGGTTTGAATTGCTAAGCAGGTCTAGCCATTTGGATTAACTAGTGTCAGATTTCATCTGTTGAAGAACGTAAAACATTCCAAAATCTCGAGTGATTTTTTTTCTATAATAGCGTTGGAGAATAACTAGCAGAACAGCTCTATATTGTTCTCACAAGAGAATTGGATGTAGGATTACTGCTAGGTGAAGGGATTGTTAACCCTCCGGACCAAAACGAATACTTGGATTCTCTGCTTAGAAGAGTTAGCACAGCAGTTTACTGCCATGATACGGAGTTGTAAAGTGCAGTTTGGTGTAACCGATCTCACTAAGCTCTTAGAAGATTTGGGTGAATACCACAAAGAATTTTCAGGGAATATTAACTTGAATTTCAAATTGAATTTGCTTCAGCCACACTTGTACTCCTTTTGTGTCTCCTTTCTGTAAATATTTGCGCACCTGAATTTTACGTACACAACAAAGAAAAATAGCAACAAGAATAAGGTGACCAGATGTCCCGTTTTTAAAGAGACAGTCCTATTTTGGGGAGTTTTTCTTATAAAGGAGCCTATTACCCCCCACCCTGTCCAGTTTTCTCACAGTTGCTATCTGGTCACCCTAAACAAGAACATAAAACAAGATAAGCGTCACCAGCACCTCCCTACAAATCAGTTCCTTGTTTCCTGGTGTTATAATCATTTTAATGAAAAGATACCTTGAAAATTTTAGGTGGGATATATGGAAGGTGCAGGACCAGTAAAACTGTTAATGCTAGGTTGGTGATGCTTCTCGATGGCCAGAAACTAAACTAAACAGCAGGAATAGCCTCACAAACAACATTCAAGTGATGAGTTAATGACTTGATTTTAATAGGACTTACATTAGAGACCTCCCAATTCCTAAGGGAGTGAGTGAATGTCAAAAGTGGGGGTTAATTTGTTCAATGCCTCACATGGAAAGGAAATTGCTAAGACATGTTCCAGGGTGTGTGAATGTGTTTAAAGGCATATGGCTTATGGGTGGGCCAATTCCCCACATTATCTGAATTGCTGTAAATCCCAACCCATATTTCAGTCTTTGGAGCTTTCAGTAAACAGGAGACTAACAGTTACTATGGGAATAGCCATTCTGATCTGTCTGTGTCAGAGCAACGCTGCATAGATACAGGCCCAGTAATAGCATGAATGTTTGTATGAGCCGGAGATATAGTTCTGCTAAAATCTATCTGCTAGTGAGTAGATCTGAAAGCTTCTGATGATTGAATTGGACAAAAGTTTGGTACTCAGAGCTTCAGCTGGGGTAATTTAGTTGATTTCATTGGAGCTGCATTAATTTACGCCAGCTGAGAATCTGGCACTCCAAGTGTATCTGAATTACATCCAGTCTCATCTGGATCTGTTTAATCAAGAAATCAGAGTGGAAACCTTACAGAATGAGTTGTATGCTCCTGGATAGGAAATACTGTGAGAATATTTTATGATTTTGATGGTACATCATTATCTCTACTTCTCATTCTGGCCAAAATTAAGATATGCAAAGCTGTAAGGAAAAAAAAGTTATTGTTTTCTTTTGTTTTAAACAAAATTTTGAAGTTCAGTAATTGGATTGGGTTCAAGTTCTCAGCAAAGCATTTGTTCAATTGATTTTATCCAAATCAGTTAATTCAACCCTAATCCCTTGGTATCACGGCCAGAAGAAATGCTATTGGAGTGTCAGAGAATTCTTCAGTTAGAAGACTGCTGTGAGGGCTGGCTGTATCGCTCTTAGCACTACCTCACAGATCAGTCAGAAGAGCCTATAGGGCAGAGATGCATCCCTGCACCTGCATTCCTAATGGACTTGCCCTTTCCTCTCAGTTTACTATGAATTCATCTTCACCCTACCCCATTCCATTGACATGCTGAGGAATTTACTACCCAAATGATCGAGCTTCCCCCCTCCCCCCTTCCCCAAGAGACACACCTCTCATTCTCAAGTGTAACCAGGACAGTCCATTTTCACTGGGATATGGGACATAGGCCTATCCATTTTTGAAATCCTGTTCATTCCCTTGTGCCCTGCAAATGAACTTGCTTATAATATTGTTGGAGTATGCCACATTCTAATTTAGTGCTGCACACATCCTACAATGCTCATCTTTGTGATCTAATTGTTTTTATTCTTACATAAATTAGATTTATTTTAGTAACAGCTTTGAAAGCATTTTTAAAATCAAACATGGTGCACGATATAGGTGTAGTTAAGAGAAAATTATGAACACATCAAAATTGCACACCTTAAAAACATACCATGTGAAGTTTCATTCCATTGCTAGGAGAGATTGTACATAGTGTATGTTTGATTTTTCCAGATCCTGATTTACTTAAAGGTTTTAAATCATTTTCAATAACTTTGTAATACAAACCGTTGACATTGTGTTGTTTCACTGGCAAACCAGATTTAAAGGAAGAATTATTGCACAAATATTTGCCACTCTTGTTGCGCTTCAGTTCATTCCTATGGTAAACACAATCCTTTCATTCAAGCACTTAGTCATGAAATTCTTCCCCTCCTCCCAAGAAGAAAAAATCCTGAAAAAAATGCACACCTACAAACACTCTGTAGGCAGAAAATAATGGTGAAATGCTGCATTTCTATGTAGAGAACTCAACTCTGATAATTCAATTGCACAAGATTCCAGCTTTTTGTCTCCTGTAAAACCAACAAAAGAACTCAATATAAACTTTGGCTCAGATGATCACAGATTTACACATCCACGTGTGTATGCATGATTCAGGCATACGAGTCACTGATGCATACATCCAAGTTGGGGTTGCCTGCTTACGTCTACAGTAGACATACACACGTGTCCTCACCTTGCATATACATGTAGGAGATTTGCACACCTAAATGATGAGCTCAGTTAGATGCACGTGTCTTTGACAATGAAGAACTTTATCCTGATTTTTGATTATGCTACTGTTTAATTTGATTACCAAGAATGACAAAGCGCTACCGGTTGTTTGTCATCAGTGTTGTCAATAACCTAGCATTCAGTGTCAAAACTGACTATCATTAGCTACTTTTTAAAATCAATAACAATTTTCTAAATTGGTTTCATGAATCCAAGCTGCTGGAAATCTGCCTGTGAACGTGTGGGACCGGGGCTCGACCCTCTCCGAGGGGCGGAGGGGAGCCACACCAGCTCACTACACATTCTCTGGCCAGGCAGGCCCCCTGGCTGCGGTCCTGGGTGACAAACAACGTTACAAGGCTCGGGTCCCTGGGTTCGGGGCAGAGCACACTACAGAGTCAAAGGGGGGCTCAGGCCCTCTGCTTCAGGGCTGAGCAACAATACAGTTTAAAGGGGCCCAGCCCTAAGTTCAGGCGGGGCACCAAACGCAGAGTCACCAAGCTCAGGCCCTTTTGGCTCAGGGCTGAGCAAAGCACAGTCTATAAGCCCAGGCCCGTAGGCCTGAGCACCGGGGAGAGGGGGAGACTGCCACTCCTAAGTGGGGTAGCAGGGGGGACACAGGCCCACCCACTCCACTGCGTCCCAGCCCCGGGCTCTAACAGCAGCAGACGGTCCGCTGTTGCGTCAGTGGGGATCCTGCCTGCAACACACTGACATAGGCTGGATATGGTTGCAGCCTGACCGGAGTCGGCTGCCCCGGGCTACTTCCGACCTCCCCTCAGGGCCTACGTGGTCCGTGGGGTCACCCCCGGGAAGTCCAGCAGCATGGGCTCCTCGCGGCCAGGGCTGGGTGGCAGGTCCGGTAGTTCCTCAGGGAAGTCCGGGCTGGCTTGCTCCAGTGGTTCCTCTGGATAACAGCAGGGCCGGGAGGCTCCGGCGGCTCCTCCAGGTAATAGGCCCAGGGAAGCTCCAGCAGTTCCCTCGGGTAACAGGCACAGGGAAGCTCCGGCAGCTCCTCCAAGTAGCGGGCGCGGGGAAGCTTCAGCCAGTCAGGGCGGCTGTCCTGGGCCCTAGAGGGTTCCCAGTCTCGAGCTCCCTGCAGCAGGTCTGCTCCCGGCGGAGGGCTCCAACTGAGCTCTGACGGCCGGCTTTTGTACTTCCGGGTCGTCGCCTGACCCTGTGAGGGGCGGGCTCACTGCTCCTTAGCCCCACCCACGCAGGCTTCTGGCTGGGCGCTCCCTCTCCTGGGCAGGAGGGGAGCCACACCGACTCACTACACTGCTGATCATTACAGTTTAGCTATTATACCACATGAAGTTGTTTATTGCCCATTATGTTACAGCAGCTGGCTCGTACTGTAAAATAAGTGTCTTCAAGGTTACCATGACTGGAATTAAAAGTAGTTTCAGAAGCAGTTTTAAAACTGGGCTCTAGGACCATGACTGTTTTCATCATTGAACATTTGCACTGTGTTCACAGCCACATGGCAAAAGGTCCCAGTTCAAAGAGTTTACAATCTAAGAATTAGTGTTGGATTACATGAAAAATAAATCTCAGAGCCTCACTTTAAACCAAAACATTAACAATACATTTGAAAATGAAATTCAGTCAAACACATATACTTACATTTAAATTAACAACTCCCATTTCTCCCGGCATCAGCTCTAACAAAAAATGGAATAGCCTTATGTTAGTAACAACAGTTGGAAAGAGCTGCTTGCCTTACACCAGCGAGCCTTGTGAAGGCATATTATGCTGCAAATTAAGAGGGTTAGAAACTGTTAGAATAATTACCAACTTTGACTGAACACTCTCTAGAGATTTATAAACATGAAACCATCTGAAAACGGCCAAACGGACATGACATATTCAAAGGTATACTCAAACTTTTTAAAAATCCCATGAAATTCTTTTCTGATTTTCTAGCTTGTTTTGAAATCAGCTGAGTTACATCAAAGATTAAATCAGCCCCTCTTTATCCATGCAGCCCAAAGGCTCCTACACCCATGTGTGGACTTAGTTACCATCCCAGGGTGCTGCTATCCTATTCTTTATTCAAGCACTCGCTTGTAGGGGCTTCAAAGTGAATCACTGAATGCATTTAAATGCCTCCACAAGAACTTTAACCTTTTGTTTCTCCACTCTTAAATTTTCAATCCCTGGCCTTGGTTGTAAACTCTATGGGTATCTTACTAGACAAGGTTCCTTATTCTTTTATTAAATGCTCCTTTTGGCTAATATATAGAAGTCTTTTTACCTATTACCTATTAATATGGTATACAATAATTCAGTGGGACTGCGTAAGAAAACATGCTGCAGAAGTCCATTTTATTTTAATCCATTGTAAAAGGAACAGTGTCGGCCATGCCTGGCGTGGGATGCAACTGAGAATGCCACATTCAGGGCAAACTGATGAAAAATAGGACAGATACACCTCAAACTGTTGGTTATGTTAACATTAGAGTTCACCAAGCCAGTAAAATGAGTTCCTGTATCACCACACTGCTTAACAAGAAACTAAGAACACAGTGTCCTTAGGCAATCCAGCCCCTCCCACCACTCAAATATCAAGTCTTTTTGATGAGCCGTTACTGAAAACCAGAGTCGTCATATTTAAGATTCTTCTGATTCCTAAGGATCAACCACTCCCCCAAGTCAATATCTTACCAAATATCACACTGTAGCCAGTTCCTTTAATAACTAAAAACTAAAGATTTATTAATATAAAAAGAAAAGAAGAGAGTTATTAATTGGTTAAAGGAAACATACACATTACAGCTGGTTTCACAGTTTGCAGCTGAGAATAATAGTAGTGATGTTAAATCTGCTAACTTGTAATAAGTCTCTCTCATTCACCCATTAGATTGGGGGTCCTCAGTCCATTGTTCAAAGCTCTCCTTTGTTAGAAATCATGTCCAGAGATGTGGAGCAAGAATGAAGACAAAGCAGTCATGTCACAGCTTGCAGTTTATAGCTCAGCCCATGTGCATGGAAAGTTACTGGCCAACATGGGGTCCAGGTTCACATGAGCATGGAAAGTTACTGGTAAAAGATAGAGTCTTAGATCACATGTCCTTACATGCCTTGCTGAGTCATCACATGTTTTCAGGACGGTCCCTGGAATACTTGATTGTTCTTCAGGCTGGCTAGTGTTGATGAATATCTGTCTGGGGGTATCACCCAGGAGCACCACACGTTCTTGAGATACAAATACATAGCAAATATTCTTAACTTCGAATACAAAGATGATAGATGTATATAAACAGGATTATCAAATTTAGCAGATTACAACTTTGCATTTATACCTTACATAACCTACTTTGTATCAGATTTAGTGAAATTGTGCAACAGTGGTAACACATTAGTGATAATACGGTAGCATACACCAGGTTATCATTCTTTTTACATAGCATCACAAGTAGTGGGGGAAATTATGACAGCACTGTACATTTTAATACTTTGTCTTTTGAGACTTCTTAGGATGTGTCTGGCATGCCTGTTTTAGGAGTGACAATGTTAGTGCCAGCAAGTGAAAGCAGGGTTTTTTCTGCATGGGGTCCAGTTTTCTGTTCATTAAATTATTGATTTTCTTAATGTATTATACAGATCCCAAGTGTGCTTTTGGGTTTTTTGCTTGTGGTTGCTTATTATTAGCAATGAGCACTAAATAAATCACCTATGTAATACTATTAGGAGAGGCTCTGAAGTTTTTTCTCTTGTAGTTCATGTAGATCAGCAGAACGCAGACGTAGCTCTGTGGTGGTAAGCTTGCCCGGACTTGAGGTGTTCCCTGGAGACCTCCTAGTGTCAGATGATGCAGCTGACTACCTGCAACGCTCATCATTGCTGCTAAATGCAGGTCAAGTACAGGGTGGGTTTTGATTCATTTAAACCACACACAAATTTATATTTTTAAAAGAAAAAGTTAAATTATACTTGGGACATAAAACCAACACCCCTCAGGCTTCAGCAAATATTCACAGCTGAAACTGCCAGGTGCAAATATGAAAATTCACTGTGGATTTACTCTTATCAGGCTTCTTTGCCGATCAACTGTATAATACAGCTGATCAGTGAATTCTGCCTACAGTGGTACTGGTGTTTAGAATCATCGTTATTTTATAAGCCATTTACTCCGAAAGAAAGTCTATGAGATAAATAAGGTGAGTCAAACTATAGATCTCAGAGGCTTAATATTCCTAATGCTTGATACTTCACTGCTTTTCTCAAGCCCAGGCAAATATAGATTGTTTTTCTTAGGGCTAGTCTACACTACTGTGCTACATTGGCACAGCTGCACCACTGTAGTGCATCTGCTGAAGATGCACTACGGGAGAACACTCTCCCGTCAGCATAATTACTCCATCTCAACGAGAGGCGAAAGCTGTGTTGGTGGGAGAGCATCTCCCACCAACTTCGCACTGGTGTAGACAAGGCGTAGGGCTGTGTAACTTGTGTCACTATGAGGGTGCTTTTTCACACTCCTGAGCGATGTAAGTTACATCAACTTAGGCAATAGTGTAAACAAATCCTTAGGTTCTTTAGAATTAAAAAGGTCAGAACTTAGGCTAGGTGTAGTGAGCTATTAAGGAATATCAAATGATGCACAGTCTTATAGGATATTATTTTGGAACTATTAAACTGACAGTTGTCTAAATCATGATTTTAAAATGTAGTTTTGAACTTCAATTTTAATGCAATGATACTTAAGCACATGTGTTCATGAATCAGGGCCTAAGTTATTAGGATGTGTTTACATGGGAAAATTTACTGGTATATCTATACCAATATAATAAGTTATACCAGTATAACTGTAGTGGTATAATTAGGCTGGTAAACTTATCTATGTCTACACTACCAGCTGGATGGGCAGGCAGCAACTGATCGAGCGGGGGTCGATTTATTGTGTCTAGTCTAGACATGATAAATCGACCCCCGAGCATTCTCCCATTGATTCCTGTACTCCAACTCTGCAAGAGGTGCAGGAGAGTTGATGCGGGAGGGTCAGCAGTTGACCTACTGCAGTGAAGACACCGTAGTAAGTAGGTCTAAGTACGTCGACTTCAGCTACGGTATTCATGTAGCTGAAGTTGTGTAAATTAGATCGATCCCCTCCCCCCCCCAAGTGTAGACCAGGGCTTAGTGGACAAGCCCTTAGATGCTGTAATGAACAGCTATGCCTAGTGTTCTTGAAAGTTGAATGATGTCATTTTAAAGAACTAATGTGAAGTCTAATTGATCACATCATTGTAAGAAATTAACTTGCAACCATGTCGCTGGGTTTTTAGCAGTGCTGAGCACCTGCAACTCACATTGACAATGAGAACTGTGAGCACTCAGCAGCTCTGAAAATCCAGTCATTGGTACACATCACACTTGCGTATGGGACCTGTTCCAAAAGTCATCAATGGGTTTAGCTCAACCTCACAAACTGCCTATACACAGCTGATAAATTTTAGTTAAGTATAAATTATTTCTTCTCCTTAAGAATGTTATTTGTCTTCTTCAAAAAAAAGAGCCGCAAAATAATATTAATGATCTTTCTTTTGTTTTTGTACCCAACAACTTATTTCTTTTAATTTTACCCATTAGAGTCCAAAAAACCAAGGTGGCCATTTGCCAGAAAAGGAGCTGTGAGTATTTCACAACATAATTTTTCCTATAATAGTTTCCCACAGATTAAAGCTGTGAAAGGTTAACTTGGTTGTTCATTTTACTATCTCTGAAGAAAGACAGAGGGCCGATGAAATTAAAAATAAATGCCCCACTTCAGCCAGGTAATCCGTGGGGTGATCTACCCCCTACATAGGTCTCAGCTTGATTTCTAATAGATATAAATTGGTTTAAGCCCTGAGCGCAAGGCTTAATAACACTTCCAAAATTTTTGTTGGCTTTAATTACAAACATTCTAGCTATTCGTGCAACCGTCTAATTCCTTTTTAATCTTGTAAAGCTCTTGCTTTCTTATGGCCACATGTCACTGAGGCCAAGAAGTTAACAATGGGACTACTCGAATACTTAAAGTTAAGTATCTGTTAAAGTATCCTACTATATTGGAGTCAAAAATCACTTCATCAGTGGTGTTAACTGAAAGAAACATGTTGCAATGAAACAAATCTGATGTGTTGAAATAAATACTATTTACCAATAGTTGAAGAGCCCTGCTAAGAGCAAAGCCAGCCTAACCCTGTCTCTAAGGTCCCACTCTTACAATGCAATCTGCTAGCACAGCCCTTGTTCCTGATCCGTTTGTGTGTATCAAATTTCTCAAGTGTCTCTAAATGAAATAATATGTGAATTGCTACTGAAAGGAGCTGCTGTTTCCACTTGTAGATGTATATGGGGTCATTTGAAAGTTAGTCACCTGCCTATGCACAATTAGGTCTTGGGGAGTTTTTATTGTATTTATTGTCAACAAGTAATTTTGAAAAACAATATTAGTCCCAAACTCAAAATGATCTTCTGAGGAACCCAAAGATGTTTAAAGTGAGTGCTTTAACGTTAATCAGAAACTTAAAATTAACCTACTGCTCCTTTGGGCACTCAGTCAGTACAGTGATCAGGGCTATAAGTACATACAGAGCTACACTGATGAGTCAGAAAGGTTAAATTAATAGTTTACCAACAAGTATTTCACAGTTCATATATTTGCAAGGTGAAATCCTCTGGCCTGTGTTATGCAGGTCAGACTAGGTGTTCTTAATGGTCCCTTCTAGCCGTACACAGTACATGGCAGCACATATACTTGAAATGTTAGAAATGGGGCCAAAATGTTACAAAATAGGGGTTGAATCCCACTCCCTTATTTGTATGATTAACCCCCTTGAAATGCGTGTGACAATTCACATGTGTAAGGGCAGTAGCTTCAACCCCTCGGTTGGACTATGTGTTAGAAATATGATTTAAAATATAGAAATGGGATGGTTTGGTGAAAATTAAATGGACTTTCTCTAATTTTTTTATTTTACTTTTCTATCTAAATTTTGTTCCTATAGTTAATAAATAAAGCTTCAACAGGCAATATATTTTTGTAAAGTATTTATTTTCTATGTGACAACTTCCTAATGTTAGTCAAGATTGTTCTACCAGTGGCGTAATGCTGCAACAGAGTTTATGGATCTGTTCTGACTTCCTTCAAAAATTCCCATAACAAGATAATTATTTTCCTTGGTATAATTAGTAGGGCCTGGATCCTGCAAGCTGATGTGTGCAGGCAGACCCATGTATCCAGATTGAATCATAGAATAATAGGGTTAGAGGCGACCGCAAGGGTCATCTAGTCCAGAGGTTCACAACCCTTTTCTTTCTGAGGCCCCCCAACATACTATAAAAATTCTGCAGCCCACCTGTGCCACAACAATTGTTTTTCTGTATATTAAAGCCAGGGCCAGCATTAGGAGGTATCAAGCAGGGCAACTGTCCATATCCCCATGCTGCAGGAGGCCATATGCCGCAAGAGGCCCTGGGAAGTTAAATTGCTTAGGCTTGGGTTTCAGGCCCACTGTGGCAGGGTTCCAGCTTCAGTTTTCTGCCCTGGTTCCCAGTGAGTCTAATGCTGACCCTGCTTTGTGGACCCTCTGAAACCTGTGTGCAATCCCTGAGTTGAGAACTATTTATCTAGTCTAACTCCTGCCAAGATGCAGGATTTGTTGTGTCTACCATCCAAGACAGATGGCTCTCCAGCCTCCTTTTGAAAATCTTCCGAGGCCCTTCTGTTCCATTGTCCTGCTGCTCTTACAGCTAGAAAGTTTTTTCCTGAGATTTAATCTAAATCTGCTCTGCTGTAGTTTGAACCATTGCCTCTTGTCCTGCCCTCTGGGCAAGAGAGAAAAACTTTTCTCCATCTTTTTTTATGACTATTTATTCACTTACACTTGGACTTGGATCTGGGCTAAGGTGATTATCTTTTGAGACATGTCTTCACTTTATTCTCATTTTGTTCTCCCTGCATGAGCACAAACATTCCTGTTTATTTGTCAATTTAGACCTCAGTTCAGCAGGGCAATTAATATGTGCTTAAATCCCATTGGCATTGGTGAGATTTAAGAAATTAGGACAGAACAATGAAACAAGTGCGGACAATTTTCAGAGTGTTTTTTTCAATAAAGAAAGCAATGATAATTCATTTGAAAAACTTCTGAAGCATTCTCCTCTCCTCCCCGCCATCCACCACCCAAATACCAATGGGAAATAAAAACTCTTCCTGTAACTCCAATACCAGATGCTACCAAACTGTTTAAAATAAATATTTCTGAATATATGGCTTGCATTATTAAACCAGGAAAATTATGGCCCCATATTTTCTGTACTGTTTCAGTATGTGCATATATTTTTTCACATAAATAAATAACTAAACTATGAAAATGTTTTTCCATAGAGGATACAATTTCTGTATCCTTGTTTATATCAGTTCATTGTCCCATTTTGTTTCTTTAGTAGCAATACAGTAGTTACCATAATATTCACTGTCTTTGGTTTCAGATGGCAATAAATGGTCTCTATAATTATTCTCATTAGTGACTCCACCGTAGGAGGTTCAAACCAAACTCAGATTCCTATGCTGCTATGGTAGCTAATGAGGCTTCAAACTTCTTTGTCCCTCAGAGCAGTAAAAGCACTATAGAAATCTGTCATCTTATTGTTATTAAATCACACACACACTTTAAATGTACTTCTCTGTTTAGGGTAAAATTGAACTCTAAGGGAAAACTGATTTCTGTTACACCACTGTAGATACAGATTGAAACTTTATTTGAACAGACAGGTCAATAATCATATTTAAAAAAAAGACCAACTTAATTTCCTTTCTAGGTTGCCAACCACAACTAAATTATTTAAAAAATTTAAATATTTTACATTTATTTTACTTTTATCTGCTTAGGTTTTTTATTTTTTCATTGGTTTCCTGGCAGCTTGGATAATGAAAATACATGAGTAAATTTCACTTTTAGTTAGTCAATTTCACCTTCCTGTTCTCACAGTTAAGGATGAGTGAGCAATTTGCACTGAATAATGTCTTTCTTTTTCTGTTAACTAAATTCTCAGTTGTATTTGTCAAAGTTATTCACAAATTTCTTGACAAGTATTTCCATCTCCAATCAAATAGCATGTGAGAGTTTGTTGCAAATATTAGGCATTTTAACTTCAAAATCATAAGAACATAAGACTGGCCATACTGGGTCAGACCAAAGGTCCATCCAGCCCAGTATCCTGTCTACTAACAGTGGCCAGTGCCAGTTGTCTCAGAGGAAGTGGACCTAACAGGTAATGATCAAGTGATCTCTCTCCTGCCATCCATCTCACCCTCTGACAAACAGATGCTAGAGACACCTTTCCTTACCCATCCTGGCTAATAGCCATTAATGGACTTAACCTCCATGAATTTATCTAGTTCTCTTTTAAACCCTGTTATAGTCCTAGCCTTCACAATCTTCTCAGGCAAGGAGTTCCACAGCTTGACTGTGCACTGTATGAAGAACTTCCTTTTATTTGTTTTAAACCTGCTGCCCATTAATTTAATTTGGTGGCCCCTAGTTCTTATATTATGGGAACAAGTAAATAACTTTTCCTTATTCACTTTCACTTTATAATCCTTACAGTTATAGGTGCCGATCCTGCAAACACTAATGCATATATAGCTTAAGCTACTTGAGTAGTCTGCTTGAGTTCAATACCTTAGTAAAAACCGTGACACTGATATCTGTCACATTCTGTAATCTTAATGGTTGAAACCCAAATTTCTAAACCAGATATTTGCTTTTGTTTGTCTTTACTTTGTTTAAAGGTAAATACATTATTCACATGTTAGTTCTTTAAAGGCATAAATAATTGGCTACATTATTATGGTGTTAGTCTGCCAGTCTGCTCTTTTTGAATGGGACTATCTGCATGTTGAAAGTTAAGCATGTGCGTAAGTGTTTGTTGGATTGTAACCTGCAACTGAGAATTTTGAGGTTCAAATATTTAAAATTTGCAACAAACTACAAACAAGCTATTCAAATGGTAAGAAACATTTGTTATTAATGTTGATGTTCACTCAAAAGTGAGTTCACTGGGATTATTCATGGACATAAAAGTTAACCACATGCCTACATGTTTGCAGGATCAGTGCCTTAATTAGAAAATCAAGCAATATTGTTTCTGCTCACTGACAGAACATCTTATGGAACTGACCATCACAGATCAAACTGTGAATTTCAAATATCATAATGAAATACACATTTCAAAAGGTCCTTTTGGCAAATATTCCAGCATTCATCTTAAAATTAATTTTTGAGAGTATGAAATACAAGCCCCCAAATGGTCTCTGAAAGCAAATATGAAACACAGTCAAGTAAACATTCACTTTGAAACTCTAAAATCTTTGTGGCACTAAGCATAATGCTGTGAGGTTTGGTGTGCAAATACTGCAAGCAATGTTTGTTTCGTTTTTTTAAAATCCATTGATTCTTTTATTATTATTGTTCATTTCATGGAAAAATCTCTTTTAGAGTTCATAAAATCTTATTTTTACAAAAAAAAGCACCTTAAATGTTAAGGCAAATTTGACCAGATAGTGTCACTTTAAATGTGTAGTTTATTAAAATATTTTGAAAAAACTTCTACCCTCATAGATTTCCTGGTCTCATATCACTGATTTTTGCATGAGCAAAGCAAACTGAGTTTATTCCTAGATGGGTTTTGAGAATAGCCCATTATCACTTGTGATATTCTGGGTTAGCAACAGTCAAAGACTACCACGCTGTACAACTCAATCTCATTGTGCCAAAGAGCCATCTTGACCTTGGCTCCTATCCATATCCAATATGTAGAAGCAAATGTCAGCGCTGCATCTGCACTCCTTTCACTGGCTATGTGTACATGGGTTGGCAAAGAAACCAAACATTAGGGAAGGTCCTTGCAGATTAAAACAAAATTACTGAAGCTAATAAGCATATTATCTACCTCTTTAAATTATAACATGTAGAATTTATCTTTTAACAGAGTAAAGACAAACAAAAGCAAATGTCTGATCTGAAAAACTGTCTTTCAACTATTAAGATCACAGACTACAGCGGATATGAGTTTCACAGTTTTAAGGTACTAAAATACTCAGTATATTACACTGATAGTCCTCTCCAATGGATTTAAAACTTGTTTCCCTTCTTTGTGTCCCTTTTTAAATTAATCTTTGCCATGCCAGTAATCGACATAGGCAATCTACATGGAGAATCTGTATATAAATTTAGGGTATAATTGTTACAACAGAAGGTGGTTAAGTCTTGTGGTTAAGACAGAAGTCTAGGAGACAGGCAATTTGGGATTTATTCCCAGGTCTGCCAAGCTTCATGTGCCCGTGGTCACTTAGGGTATGTCTACACTGCAGCTCAGAACACTAGCTTCCCTCAAGCTAGCACCCTAAAAAGAGCAGTGTGGCTGTGGCGCCTTGGAAGTGGCTCAGGCTCGCTGCCCGAGTTCAAGCCGCCTGAGCTAGTGGGTCAGAGTTCAGGGGGCTAGCCCAAACCTCTCCCCCTGCTGCAATGGCCACACTGCAATTGTTAGTGTGCTGGCTCAAGCAAAGCTAACTCGAGTGTCTCCCTCCACAGGGGGAGGCTCTCTCCCAGCTGCCTTGTAGCTACACTGTGAAGGTCTCTGTTCCTTGATTTCACCATCTGAAAAACAGATAGAATAACACACCTCTGCTTTAGAGGGATGATGTGAGGTTAAATTCAAAAATGTTTGCAAACCATCCTGAGATCCTTGGATGGAAGGTGCTACATAAATGCAAAAAATTATTCTGCATTACTGTTATTATATATATGCTTTGTAATACTCAAGAGTAAAATGTCAAGATTTTTATTTTTTAACTATTAAACATCCAACCAAAGGCTGAGAACTGTTGTTATCCAGGCCAGGTTTACTTGGTCCTACCGCAGCACAAGAGGCTGCACTTGATGACTTCTCGAAGCCTTACATTTCTCTGATTCTGTTATTTATACTGTATTTTAATACATTGCATAAAGATTGCCGCAGTTTATGAATCAGTCAGCTCTTTTGCATGAAATGTATAAGGTTTTTTCCTTCCCCCGCTCCCTCCTCCAATCAACAGAATAAAACTTGGCATGAAATGGTAACGACTCAACAGACTGAGGAGAAAGACACTGATGATCCATTAGAAATGAGGAAAAAAGAAGCTATGTGGGAGCTTTTTACAAGCGAATGCAGTTACTTTCTGGATCACTTACTGGTTCTCAAGATGGTAACTTTGGATTTATTTCTCCAGTAGATTAAACATGGGGCTTGTCCTGCCATTAGTGAGGCAAGAAGAAAGTCATCTATAACCTCTCCTTCTTCATATCTCAGTGGAAATTACTTGTACTTTTATGCTGTGTACTTTTGTGCTCCTCGTGTCTTGTTTTCTAAACCTGTTTCCACAATTCTCTGGTTTTCGTTTCATCCTGATGAAATCTTTTCCTCTGTGTACCTCTTCTCAGTGCTTTGCATCAATCTCTCTTGGTTCAGTGCGTTCTGTACTCCCAGTAGGATCAGAGGTCATTTTAGTCTGTCTTTCACTCTCTCTCCACTTCCCCTTTCAGACTCATAATGCTATACTTTCCATTATTCCTAGTCCATTTCATTTTGTACTCCTGGCTTTTAATAGCTTAGCTTGAAGAGGACTAATGGGTTGTATTTGCGTTTCCAGATTAGAACCTGAAAATGCAAAATTCTAGTATTGCAGTAATTCTAGTATTTCAAGCTCTCCTCCCACCCAGCAGAAAAAATAAAATCAAACCTAACCTTATCCTGAGGAAAATTAGGAGCATCTTCAAAGTTGAACAAACTGTGGTAAGGCTGCATGACTGTTAGGCCACGCAGTATCCCTTTATAGGTGATAAAGGAAGATCTATCAAGAGGGTTCACACACATACACACACACACTCACTCACTCACTCTTAGTTTCACCACCTCTACCTCTGGTTTCTCAAAGGAAGAATGATAGGGTCCAGGGAGGAACTGCATTTTGAAAAGCAAATTTTATGCTGAAAAAAGTCATTTAGTCATAGAAGAAAATGGTCCAAAGTCAGGTGGATGAGGAAGAGCACAGACAGCTCCATTATGGTGGTCAGAAATGGGGAGGGGGGGGGTTACGGGACAGTTGGGAAAAGTCAGCTTGAAAGTGTCCAGCCATCTAGAAACATTTGTTTAAAGAGTGGAAGTGGTAGAGGATCGCTGAGGAGCTCAGCTAACTGCAAGCGGTTCTCCTGCTAGGCAGGGGGTATTGCAAGGCAAACAGACTCCGTGGTGATGAGTGAGGAGTAAGAACCTAGAGAGAAAGGTAGGTAGATACAGCAGTAGGCCCCATGTGGCTCACAAATGATACAGCCTCCCCTCCCACATACCATCCCTCCCATCATCCCCCTTTCCAATTATCCTCCAGCAGCGAAAACAAATGTGCTTATGAAAGAGTTTGGCAACTCTCACGGTTCCATTTATTTCTTGCTGCTCTAAATATTTCTCACTATTAAATGTTGCCCTTGTTCTAACCAAGCTCAGCCACAATTTGAGACTATGGAGCGTTTCCTCCTCAAGTGGCTTTTTTTCTCAGGCTCTCAGATCATTAGGTCATGGCAGCTAGACCAATGCAGGGATAAGCATCGGCATTCACTCTCTTCACTCCTCCCCTAGCACCTTGGGCAACATCAATAGACATTTTATTCATGTTTTCATGTAAAGCCATTTCCATTAAATAAATTATATTTCTCAGCTCATTTTTAGCTGCTTTGGGGCCATTGTTTGGTAGAAATCACAATAAGTCAGTGCAACCCCCAAAGAGCCAAGCTACAGCAGCTGGTGTGTAATGTATTCAGTATTCATTCAGCGCCACTGAAAGTCACCCTAAAAGAAGAGAAACTGAACAAGCCACCCAGCCTCTCAAAGCCTTGGCCCTACAGCCATTCAGCTACTTAGTGGCAGTCTTCCACCCTCCATTCTGGAGCATACAAAGCAGCAACCTGGAGGTAGATGGAAAGAGCTGGGGTGGGCCTAGATTAGAGGACAGAGTTCATGACTACCAGGTCTGTAATTGCATGGATCTGTGGGTATAAACCCCCCCAATACAGGTCTAAAGAGGCTTCAGCCCCCATTCCCAACCACAGAATAGAATAACTGGCATGATGGGACTACATTGCAGTCAGTGGGCTGGCTGCGTATGGTTTCTCTCACGTCAGTCACTGCATAGTTCCTGCCCACAAACCATTATTTTTAGGCTTTGTGCAGGCCATAAAAGACTTGCTCCTAAATGATGTGAGCCCAGCCATTTTGTAGTCTGCCAGTGAAATTACGGCTTATGAAGGAATATATGGTAAATCTATCTGCCCTCTGCAAATTAATTGGTTTGTTAATGTTGAATTAATGCAGATAATAAATAATATGGCTTTACTGTCTTTTTTAAAGATATTTGTGAATACGCTTAAATACCTGCAAAACAACGAGTTCCTCATGGATGTGGATGTGTGGGGACTTTTTTCGAACTTGGAGGAGTTAAACCAGGTGAGGGGGAAAAAAAAATCTCATTTAGATCAAAAGCTGAAGCATAATTAAAAAAGAGGAACACAAAGAATTGCCAGACCCAGATTTCAGGACACTAAGGACACTTTCCCCCTCCCTCTTTGGCAAAACAATTTGGGTGAGGCATCATCAGTCCAAATGATTTCATGAACAGGCATAGAGCCATTGGGGTTTTGGTTATGGCTGTAGTCTGATCGTTTCCTGTTTTGAATTAAAAGTCATAAGACGAGTTTGGAATTAACTCTTTAAAATAGAGTTTTGTTAAATCATGAGTTTTGGCAGTCCTCAGTGTACAAACATTATGGCAGAACAATCACAACAGCCAGATGCATATAACAGTGAATTTCCCGTCTCCAACAAGTGCATAGACATGAAGTGTCTGCTACACTATGGTCCCTTTGTGCTACTCCATAAGGACAAAGGGAACAGAAACCACCCACATCTCCCCAGCTCGGGATTCCCCAGCTGACATGCTTGTCTAGTGTGCTACTCACCCTGCAGCTTCTGGGGCAAGGTGGAGAGAAGACACACCCGGAATGCTCTGTGGTCTGTCTATTCTCAGTTGGTGGCCAGTCCCCCTGGGGACTCTTCTCCAACGTGTGCAAGTTAAAGTAGTCTCTACACTGCTCTGACTTGTGCTAGGGCCAGTAAAAGACTCAGGGATCCTTAGCACCACCCACCCTGAGTGTAAACTCAACAAGGCAGAGAACCTGGCCTAAGATCTCCATTTTCAAAGGACAGCATTCTCTGCAAGGCATTTTAATGCCAAGACAAGTTAGTCAAGATTGCAAATGATAATACCTGGCATTCCTTCAAGCTGAAATAGTTGTTACCCAGCATTAATGGCAAAGCAAAACTCTGCCCTACCTTTGACAGCATCACATAAGACAGAAGAAATTATTTCAGAACCGATTCTTTTCACTGAATACAAAATTATCGGTATAAAAGCAAATACATCACCCTGATTGAATAGGGGGTAGCGTTTGGGAACAGTTTCTGACTCCGACAATGAATGAGCACTACAGAAGATGATCACTAAGATCAAATGTTACTATATTAAGAAAACTGTGTGTTGCAGTTTTCCTCCTCAAAGTTACACTTCCCATGGTCATTGACATCTCGTTGTTGCTCTTCCTCCACCAGCACAGAGAGTGTTTGCCTTCTATAATAAGAATTGCAAAGATTAATCAGTATCCGCACAGTGGCTTGAACACACAGAGGGCTAAGTGTTATTATTAGAGCTCTATTGGCGAGAGGCAGTATGAGCTAGTAGATATTGACAGTGAGAAGATGTTGATTTTACTCCCTATGTGCCATTGGCTTGCTGGGTGACGTTAACCCAATCAGTTCATCTCTTTGTGTCTGTATTTCCTCCCCCACCCGATATCTTTCTTGTCTATTTAGAGTGTAATTGCTTCAAGACAAGGCCCTGATTTTTACTCTGCTTATGCAGTGCCTAGCCCACTGGGTCTCTATTTAGTTAGAGCCCTTTGATGTTACTGTATGTCATGGGTCATGCATTCTTCATTCCCTTTTGGGATGGGGCAAGGGTTGTTATAGCCCCACGACCATGTCTGAGTGACCCGCTGGGTCCCAGAATAGTGCGGCCTAACAGCCAAAGTCAATACTCACCTTCTCTATTAGGGAGGGGTGGCCTAACAGCCAGAGTCAATAGAGCTGCTCTCATGATCAGGGCTTTGCAGCTTAGCAGCCAGAGTCAATAGAACTGGTGAGATGGGCCACAACCCCAGAATGGGTGGCAGCCTGGTTAGGGGAACACAGGCCCTCCCTCTCCACCAGGTCCCAGCCCAGGGCCCTTTCAGTAGCAGGGTTGCCCGCCACCAGCTCAAGGATCTGGCCAAAACATGATGAGCTAGTCTTGGTTCTACAACCACCTCCCCACAAAGATTCCCTGGGTTGCTTCCAACCTGCTTCTCCACAGCTTGTCGTCTCAGGGTTCCCATGATCTCTCCTCTCTCTGTGGCATCTGGAGCCTCAGGGTTGTTGGTCGCCACAGTCTGGCTAGCCTCTGCATTGTGAAGTGCCAGCGGTCCTTCAACAGAGCCTGCAGCACACCTCCTCCCTCTCCAGTGGTTCGCCCTGAATGAGCTGGGCTGTTCCCTTTTATACCTGGTCTCCAACTGGAAGATGCCCAGCAGCATCGAGGGGGCATGACCTCCTAGGCCCAAAGAGAGGAATTAATCCCTGCAGTCCCAGTGCAGGGCATGCATGCCCCGTCACACTATAATATGACATCATAATGAAAATAATAATTGTTACTCCAAGAAGTGACTTATGACCTCAGTTCCCCCTGGCCTCCCTACAGAAACAACCGATAAACTAAACATCAGAATAAACATGCATCAAGTTTTTGCCTGGCCCTATCGTGGTCTGAGACAAGGGAGGGGGTTGAATTATGTGTAGGTACAGGATGAACCCTGTGGAGGGTTGATTACGATACAGTCATGATTGAGTGTTATTTTTAATACTTTTTCCATTACGGTTTTTTAAATCTTTGCATGTGTATATAATATAGTAACATCCATTATGGTCAAATGTGGGGAAAATGACACTGACACTCTTGCCATAAAAGAATTTTATGTTGTGAAATATATAAAATATACCTTGCCAACATGCTAGAATGCATATTGTACAACAAGCAACTCCCCGAAAGCTATGTAGAAACACAAATTTGCTAAACAAAATATAGTGGTTAAAATTAAAATCCCAGCATTTTCATGTAGTTCACTATGATACTGGAGTTACAGTAGTTATTTTCAATTCTGTCTCTACAGGAATACTGAAGATCCCTGATACCACTTCATAGTAAATGTAGATTTCATAGTAAATTTTTCTTTGGATGCACAAGATGTGGAGATTCAGATAGAACCACTAGCATCTAAGTGAAAATATTTAAGAAAAACTCAATTTGGGAGAATGCCTTGCTTGCAAAGGCAGTTTTCACATTCTGGTCCCTTTGCAGTTTTAAATAAATGTCTTTCATTAGCTTCAGGAAATTGAAATAAGATTGACTATAAATTACAATCGCTTTCCAAATGAGTTTGAAGACCTCTTTAATCACATTGCATCTACAGTGTTCTGTCACATGAGATCAGTGTACAGCATTTATTTCTGTAATTCCCAGTGTTAATTTATGTTTAACGTTCCAATTAATTATGTAGCTACTGTTCTAAAATAAATGTAACTGGAAAAATGTAATCGTTTCATCATTTTTGTTAAACAGTGCTTGACAAGGCCTAAGTGTGTGTTTATAACAGGATTGTGTTAACTTCAGCACTTAGACCATGATTCTGAAAGGGATTGTGCCTGCTGACTTAAAGTCAACCAATGGAGCTTCATGCAAGTACAAGGCTCAATTGGGTATGGAGTCAGTTGCAGGACCTGGACTTTAAAAAGATTTAGTGGTAAAAATAAAGCTCAGAAAAGCAGACAAACTATTTTTTTTTCTTTCCTTGACTAGGTGAGTCTCAGTTTTGTGACTGATTTTTTCAAAATTATAAAGGAACATGTCACTGCATCTGAATCCTCCCTGGATTTCATCTCTGTACTCACAAAGGTAACAAGATCAGAAATGCTCTGTAGTAGGACTCTGAATGTAGTGCAGAAAGTATGTGAAGCTGCTTTCTTGGTCACATTCCACTTTTACTAAAAGACCTAGATCATCTACTAGGAGGAATCAATCTGTTCAATGGGAGCTTCAGAGATACATTCACTCTTCTTTCACTCACTGGGTGAAATCCTGGCCCCGCTGAAATCAATGAGAGTTTGCCATTGACTTCACTGGGGACAAGATTTCACCCCAGATTTGTAAGTGCCTCTAACACACGTTGATACCTTAGTACATTCCTAAATATGAGGCTATGCAAAGCTGTTCTGTAGCCTAGCATTTTTTTATCATCTACTTTATTTTTCCTGCAGTAAAGTCTCAACACTGCAGATGCCCATAGAATTGCTAAAGTTGTGGCAGGATTCTTTAAGAAAGTAGTTTTCTTTGGCAAGTTTACTCTCTAGTGTAGCTCAATTTTCCCTGTTATAATCAAATCTCCGGCAAAATGTACCTTATAAAAGCTAAGAAAAGTAGATTGTTTACTCCATTGTTTTGCCCCTCACTTTGACATTCCTCTTTTTCAATCTTATTAAACTTCTAAATCTTTTGTCTTGCAGTATTTTCAAGGTAACCTCTGCCAGACACACCAGATTTACTGCCTTCATTACACCTCAGCCATCTTTTACTTGGAGAACCTGAGGCAGAGAGATGATTTTGGAATCTATCTGAAAGTAAAGTGTTGGTTTTGCTCTCCTTGTTGAGTCTTCAACCATCCTATCTTGTCTTTAAATACAAATTGGAAAAGCCTATATTCTATTTCAGATAACAGTCTATGCCTTTTTTCTTGAAATGCTAACGATACCACAGGTTTAAATATATTGGGTGGAATCCTGGCTCCATTGAAGTCATAGGCAAAATTTCCATTGACATGTGCACCTTCAGTGGCACCAGGTTTTCATCCACTACATTCATACAGTGCTTTTCCAATGGCAACTGCATATTAATGCACATTCAATTAGTGCAACCTGTAAAATACAGAATTATTAGATGTTAGAACTAGCTTCTAACCGGGGCAGGTCAAGCAGCTGGATTGTTAATCCAAACCTGTCATATGTTACTGCCTGTCTCAGGGTAGGAGCAGCAGGGTTGGCCGATGCATAATGTCTTGTGATGTCTGCAAACACTGGGATGAGAGTGAAGCAGTTGACATAACTAAGTACCTAATGCAATGATCCCCTCTTGGGATCTCCCAACAATGAGGGCAGAATCTAAAATAACTGCCTATTTTTAAGGGGTTTGTGGATTTTCTGTTTTATGTTATCTGCTCAAAGATCAGACCTTGTACCAAATCAGATTCTGTGACTTGCATCTACACAGCCCGTGACAGTGAGCCTCCAAACAGGGGCGGCTCCAGGCCCCAGCACGCCAAGCGCATGCTTGGAGTGGCATACCGCAGGGGACGCTCTGCCAGGAGGTCCACCAGAGCTGCCTGCCACCCTCCCGGCGACCGGCAGAGCACCCCCCATGGCATGCCGCCCTGCTTGGGGCGGCGAAATGTCTAGAGCCACCCCTGCTTCCAAACCTGGATCAACAGACTTGGGACTAAAATTATCTGTGTAGATGCTGCAGCTTGGGCTGGATCTCTGAAGCCTAGGAGGGGTGTGGGCTTCAGAGCCAAAGCTCCAGCCTGAGCCTCATCTTAAAAGTGTTGTCTCCACAGCTATTTCTAGCACAGTAGCCAGAGCCCCGCTGGTCTGAGTCTGTCCACCCAGACTCTGAGACTTGCTGCCATGGGCTGCTGCTTAGAGCTAGACTGTGACCCTGTTACTGCCATTGGTGATTCTGATGAGTAGTTATGTGAGCTTCAGTGGACCTATTCTTACAAGTAACTGCTCACCAATGCAAGGAACAGGTGCACACGCCAGCCCTTAGGGACATTTAAAATAGAAACATAAAATGTGGAAGCCAGAAAGGAACCAGCCACTCCAATAGTATGTGCAGACAGGAAGTAAGTATTGCCAACCTCAGGCATTCAAAAATCATGAGTCAGAAGATGGGTTTAAAAATCAAGCAATCTTAAAAATAATAAATATGGGATTCTTTTTATTTCCCTTCTTATTTTTAAGCCTTTAGGATTTGTTCAGGTTACATCTTCACGCTTTTCTCTGCAACCAAGGGGGCTAAAAACTTTCATTTTTTTAAAAGTAAGCTGAGATTTTCATATAATCATTTGACTCCAGGAGCTGCTGCTTTAATGAGAACACCAAATAGCGTGAAACTTATATGAAACTCACAAGAGTTGGCACACCTGAGAAACAGGAGATTCGAGAGACTGGTGTGGTGGTTTTGTCACTTAAGCTCTGTCTTTATTTGAAGCCATGTTTATAGTCACATGGTCATATCAGACTTTAGAAGCACACTGTTCAGAATAAGATATGTGCTTTAATACTTCATTCTGAGTCTGAATTCTCTTTGCAGATGGAAGTTAAAAGCATGTATATAAACCAAGCAAACAGCACCAAGCACATGAATGTAATGAAAGAGCATGGTAGTGCTTTTGCGTGTTTTTGTGAGAAGGGAGTTAGTAGATTTTTCATTGAACCCAAGGGAGAACACTTGAATGCTTTCCTCACTTTTGCATATTTATATCTCTGTGACCCATCTGGAAGGGAAGAGAATCTCCTTGAGTGCACAGGATGGAACTAAAACAGCAGCTCCTAGATGTAAATGTCATTTTTACCCCTTGAGATACATTTTGTTTTACTGTATCTGAAACCAGTTAGGAAGAAGAGGGAGACTGGGAGGCTAACACAACAGTACTACATTTAGCGGCTTGGCTTTTCCCTGTCACGTAGCTGTAGCTCCATTGACTTGACCTAAACTCTTGCCAAGCTTGAAGAGTTATTGTTTATGGACTCCTAAAGTGAGCAGGAGTGATCAAATTCTGCTCTTAGTTACACTGCATATATCTGAAATCGGTGGTGTTAATCCGGATTTACACTAACCAAATTTAGCCCCCCATAGACTGCATGGGATAGGGCCCTGCCACTTTTATTTATCTTTAGCATCACACAGACCAGTAGCACTACATAAATACTAAATAATGGACATCATCATTTCAAACTTGCTCAGCTTTCAGATTTTACTCTATTTAAATCTGAAAAATGAGCTCACTCTTATGGACAGCTCCAGGGTGGAGGCTGGGTGTCCTGCCCCTACTAGGGGCATTTGGGGTCTGAATAGCTCTCGTACCACCAGGAGTCCCCCAGGGGCAACAGACACACATCTAAGGGCAAAATTCACTCACTGAGATTTTTCTTGATAAGATTAAATGGTATAGTGAAGAAACATATTATTAGGAATTAGTATAATGCCTGAAATGTGAAGTTATCTATACCAAAGATTAACCTGTGGGACTGATTCAGCTCCTCTTGAAGTGAAAGGGAGCCTTTCCTTTGACTTCACTGGGAAGTGAGTTGGCTTCATCACAAGTGGATCCCCATTTCATTTCAGTCAGTTGATGCAGCTAATTTCTTATTAATGGCTTGGTCAGAAAGCACCACAAGGTTGTAGATCCTAAAACAGTCTTCCTTTATATTTAATAGTGGTGTGAACAAAATGAACAGTGCAAACGACTACATCTGCCAGAACTGCTGGTGGCTCCATTACACAGACTGACCCGATATCCCCTCCTCCTTAACAACATCTGGAAGAGAAGCACTGATGCAGCACAGAAAGCCACCATCCTCTCTATTAAGGAAAAAGTGGAAAAGTCCTTACGTAAGTAGCTGAGATTAAAAGTCAAATTCTCCTTTTAGCATTTTCTCTGAGGGTTTACGCACTTGAGGTTCAAATGTAAATGAGGTTGTTGTTTTTTACTGTTTGAAGATGTGTTTGGTGGCATGAAAAATTCATTGCGATCCCTTTGAGTCCTTCTCTTTCTCTCAAAATTGCCTGGTACCATTCTCATATTGTCAAAGCCTTCCTTCAGTATGGTAATGCAGCACATAAATCAGTCAGTCACTTGTATTCACAGAGAATCATTTGCATAGACATGCTAACAGCTGAGAGCAGTTCACAAATGGGAACAAATCAAGGAATATCTTAAACAAAGAGGTCTTTGAGATGGACTCATGTCTGGGAAGGATTCAAAGGGTTTAATCCTTAAAAGAATAACATTCCACACACAAGGGGCATATCATGTCAACAACCTCTCTCAGAATGACAGTCTTTACATATAAGAGTCCTGTGGCACCTTATAGACTAACAGATGTATTGGAGCATGAGCTTTCGTGGGTGAATACCCTGCATCTGATGAACTGGGTATTCACCCATGAAAGCTCATGCTCCAATACGTCTGTTAGTCTATAAGGTGCCACAGGACTCTTTGCTGCTTTTACAGATCCAGACTAACACCGCTACCCCTCTGATACTTTACATTTAAGGTACCTAGGGAGCCATCTCAGCTAAGGAAAACTTTCTCCAGCTTATGCAGAAAAAAATGGATGGGTTTTTATACTGGATTCTATTTTACATAAATAACCAATTCATTCAGTCATTTCTTGGAACCCACAATTTGCACCAGAGGTGTAGCGAGCGCCCTCCGTACCCTCCGACCGGAGGGGGCCGCGCAAGGAAGGGGGCCCCTAAAAGTGGCAAAAAAAATGTAAGGTATAACTAGGTAAGTGACATTTATTGACGCTATTGCACAATCCATGTCGGTTTTACTGACAAAACCGTGAAGTCATTATGATACATCATAATGCTATTGGCTACATCAGTTGTCTGTCGGTCAGTTTTGAATTTTAGTTGGACCCATTCAAAGAATGTGTATTTGAGTTCATAATGGCGGTCAGCGGATAAATGTTATTAATTTAGTTGTTTAGTTTTTTATTGTTTCCAACTCAGAAGCATGCTTTGTGATGTCTAAGAGAATGTATAAGAGCAGAGCTAGTAAATGAAAGGCAGCAAAAGATGCCGAGGAGGAACTTGAGAAAATTCCAAAGTTGTCAACGTATTTTGCACTGCAATCCAACGTACAGGTATAGGCACATGAAACGGACAGCGCTAGCAGCGACAAATCGTATCCAGAAGTATCCAGAAGTGCTTCAAGTGAGGTCGAAGGTGAAGCCAGTAGTTCTACCAAACAAACTGTGACAGATATTCCAGCTGCTGCTGGGAAAGAAGTATCTGAATCTGAACCACTGACTGATGATCCAGGAGACTGGCCGTATATAATATCGGACAGGCAAGTGTGTGACATTGTCGCACGTGGCCCACCGCAGCAGAATGAAAGTTATGAATTTCCATTTAACGAGGAAAGACGGAGGTTCACAAGTACTCATTTCTATCGAACCATGGCAAATGGTGAGAAAATAAGACGTTCATGGTTAATGTACTCAGTTCAGAAAGATGCCATTTTTTGTTTTTGTTGTAAATTATTTGGCACTGGCGACATACCGCTATGTCGTGGAACATCTGCTTGGAAAGCACTGTCAAAAAGACTTCAGCAGCATGAAACAGGCAAAGGTCATCAAGACTGTATGGTGAAATGGTTTGACCTTCGGTCAGGCATAGTAAACCGTACATCTATTGACCAACTCGAATTGCAGGCTTTTCTGAAAGAAAGAGATTTCTGGAGAAATGTTGTCAAACGCATGGTTGATGTCGTTATTTTCTTGTCCGAAAGAAACTTGGCATTTCGAGGAAGTAATGAAAAGCTCGGCGAGCCTTTGAATGGCAACTTTTTGGGACTGTTTCAATTGCTTGCAAAGTATGATACTGTTCTCAGCGAACTTTTACAGAGGATTAAGAAGGCAGAGACACATGTTCAGTACCTCAGTCCACAGATCCAAAACGAGCTGATTCAACTTGTTGCCAGTAACATTCAAGAGGCCAACATAGCACAGCTTAAAAAAGCAAAATATTATTCAGTTATTTTGGACTGTACTCCGAAGTGTCACATGAAGAACAGATGTCTGTGGTGTTACGCTTTGTTGAATGCAACGGTGAAGATGGTGTCAATATTCATGAAGCGTTTGTTGGTTTTCTTAATGTTCATGATACAACTGGCGAGGACTTATTGGAAGCATTTCTTGAAAAGGCAAACTTAGGAATAGACATTGCTGACATGAGAGGCCAAGCTTATGATAACGGCGCAAATATGAGAGGAAAGAATAAAGGAGTTCAAGCCCGCATGCTAGAAATAAATGACCATGCCTTGTATGTACCATGTGGAGCTCACACTTGGAATCTTGTGATCTCAGACGCGGCAACGTCATCGAAATATGCTGTTGACTTTTTCGGTCTGATTAACAGAATATACGTTATCTTTTCTTCTTCACCTTCACGTTGGGATATACTTCAAGAACATATGCCAATATCTGTTAAAGGGTTATCGGACACTCGTTGGGAGTTGAGAATTGATGCTGTGAAGCCATTGCGTTATCACCTTGAAGAATTGTGCAATGCTTTGTCATCTTTGTGAGAATATGCGCTCGAAAAGAAAGATGGCAATACAGCAACAGAAGCTGGTGCGCTTTTAGACCATGTTTCTACGTGGCCTTTTGTTCTGCCTGTGTACACGTGGTTCGATATACTATTTCACGTCAATAAAACCAGCAAATTAATTCAGTCACCAGATGTGTCAATTGACGTACTGCAGGCAGAAGTCGGTGCTACAATGAAGGTTTTGGAAGACTATCGAAATACAGGATATAATTGTGTGGTCACAAATGCACGTGAAATAGCAGAGCATATGGATATTGAGCAGGTGTTTCCAGAAACCAGGGTGCGACATAAGAAGAGAATGTTTGATTACAAATGTGCTGATGATTTGAGTCGTCTTTCTGCTGAAGAAAAATTCAAATAGCAGTTCTTTCTTGTTCTTACTGATCAGGCCATACCTTCTGTTTCGTCGCGATTTGACCAACTCGTGGAGTGCTATAAGTTGTTTGGATTTCTGTACAACGCTAACAGCCTGAAGCAGTGTCACAGAGAAAATGAACTGGAGAATCACAGCAAAAATTTTGAAAGAAAAATGGGAGACATTGATGCCAACGAACTCATAATGGAATTGAATAGTTTTATTTATGTCATCAAGAAAGAGAGAGGACTTGTCATGGCAAACAATTTTTTAACGTACATATACAAGAACAGCCTTCAGGAGATATATCCGAATCTTTGCATTTGCATCAGAATTCTTCTGACCACACCAGTTACTGTCGCTGGTGCTGAAAGGAGCTTCAGCAAAATGAAACTGATCAAGAATATCCTGCACTCAACTATGACAGATGACAGGCTTTCTGCGCTTGCAGTTATCTCAATCGAAAACAAGATTGCCAGATCTCTGGACTATGATGCATTGATTAACCAATTTGCGGAGAACAAGGCTCGAAAGAAGCACTTTGCGTAAATACGGAATACATGTACACTGTAGGTCTATGTATACATAATATGAACCCTGTATATGGTATAAAATAAATACCGCATTCCAGTTTCTGCATTGTAAGGGGCCCCAGACATATGTTCAGAGGGGGCCACGTTCTTTGTTGCTATGGCCCTGTTTGCAGCTGTAAATATCTGATAGCTCTGAAGCTCATTATAAGGCAAACTTATTCTCCAGGGCCCCGATCCAACTCCCACTGAAGTCAATGAGAGTATTAATACATAGAAAGTGAATACACCTACTGGCATGTGCCTGGACCAGTGATCTCTGCCCAGGATTATAAATCAGGGAGTGGCTTTGGGCCACTTAGCCTGTCTGCCTTCATGTTTTCATCTGTGACATTACAACTTACCTGCCTTGCTGGGATGGTGTGAGGGGTAACTTTTCCTCCAGCATTCCCTTCCTTGTTGAGTGTGTGTGTGCACACTGCAGTGTTGCATGCAAAATTAGGAGTCATATTGAAGTTTTGCTCTTTAAGGCCCTGATCCTGCAGACTAACACACTTGCTTCACTTTACACACTGTGAATAGATCTCCTGAGTCCCAGTCCAGTGAGTGAATCACAAAACCATCCTTCCTTTTAAAGTTTGTTCTTAAAGATTGTCATTGATTCCAATGGCATTTGAATCAGACCTTAAATGATAAAAGCTAATTTACCCTTAATTAAACCAGTAAAGAACTTTCTCATGCTACTGGAGTCCAATCTGGAATATCAGGGGGTTTTAAGTGAAGTTTAAGACAAAATAATAAGTGAAACTTTAGAGTCAGACATTTTTCCAGTATCAAACTGGTACCATGACATCCAACATATCACAACAGGGTATTCAAACCTGTTTAAACACATGGGATGAAATCCTGGCCTCACTGAAGTCAAGGGAAGTTTTGCAATTGACCTCAATGGAGCCAGGATTTCACTGATAGCTTACAATGTAAGCTTTGGGCCCAACCTTGCAAGCCTGAAAGGCCCAGCTCCTCAAAGGGTTTTAGGTGGCTAACTGTGGTTCCAGGGTTGCAACCTGGACTGTGGGACCGCTGAGCCCTCTGTTCCACCAAGCTGGGGTATTCCTCTCACACTGTGATGCCATTGGCAAGCTACAAAACTCTGGCAAGTACTGCACTTACACAGACATCCACAGGCAGGGACACACCCAACTGAGTTCATGAATGCTTCCCTCAGCCACCCATGAACCAATAATAGAGAGGCTCCAGCCAATCCCCCACAGATCTCCAGCCTTACATCCCCAGCATATATTGTCATGCCCTGGTCAGAAGCCTGACCAGTGCAAATTCATTACCCAGACTGCCCCTCCCCTGATGTGGAGAGGACAATCACTAGTCTTTGTAACCTGTGCTGAGATTTCCCAAACACTTCAACCAAACTACATTGTTTTAGGTAAAATATAAAACAGATGTATTAACTACAGAAAGATAGATTTTAAGTGATTATAAGTAGTAACAGTAAAGATCAAAGTTGGTTACCTAAGAATAAAATACATTCGCAGTCTGAGTTCTACAAACTAACCAGGATTTGAATAAAGCAGTGTCCCACCCTGAGAGATGGTAAAAGAGGTCACAAATCTTCAGTACACAGGCTGGAACTCTCCTCCAGCTTGGGACCATGCTCCCCAGTTGAAAGTCTTTGACCTCCAGAAGTGTTTCCAGGTGTTGAGTTGTGGCAGGAACAAGGCCAAGTGATGATATCACTACCCCTGTTTTCTAATTTCTTCCAGTTTGCTGAAAAAATCTTTGCTTCTGATGTAGAGGTCTGCCCCCATTGGTCAAGCAGTCTCCATTATAAACACTCTCTCCATGAGAAATCTCCATTGTATACAGTTCCTGGAATAGTGGATTCTCTTTAATGGGCTGTCAGCATGACTGGTTACTCCACTGTCGTACCTGAAAGGCTGGCTGTGGATGTTCCCAACCGCACAACATATTTCAGTAACACACACGTAACAAAACTTCATAACTTCCCATACAATGATAGCACATACAATCCAACCAGATATTAATGTTCAACAGAGCAAGACTTTTAAAATGATGCCTCACAAGGCATACTTCGTACAAAACATATCATAATTATCTGACAGTGATGAATATGGGGGTTCCAGGGTGTTGCTTCAAGGTACAGAGTGGCACAAACTCCCACTGAAATCACTGGGAGTTAGCCATCTAAACACCTTTGAGGGTCTAGGCCAGAGTCCCTCTATTTCCACTGCAGTCTAGCACTGTTAAAGGCATTCAACATCTCCCAAGCTTGTTGTCAACCATGGGGATAACTGATATTTTGTATTTTTCAGGAGATCTTGAAGGTAAAGTAAAATGGCTGGACAATTTTCAGAAATTTAGGCAGCTGCAAGAGATTATAATTTGGCCTCCACTTTGGGATCGTGACAAAAAGTTCTTTCTCCCAGAGGTAAGCAGTGTATTCACTACTATTTAAATGTCAGCCTGAGGACTTTTTCTGTGAAGAAAATTTTCATATGGTTCCTACATTTGGCCAACTTTAGTGTTGTGGTCTAAAGATGATAATCATCTCTGTATTCCAACTAATGTGAATGTACATTATTATTATTTTTATATTCTGGTAATATGTAGATGCCTCAATCAAGAATAGGCTCCATTGTGCTAGGCGCTGGGCAGACACATGTGCACAGATGTTCTTAGCCTTGAAAAACCTACCCTCTTTGTGCTTAGCTTTACTCACACAAGTAGTTCAGGGCTGGAGAGAAGGACTGTTTCCTGCTGCTGCATCTCTAGCAGTAACCAGAGTCCTCATTTCCCCTTTTGGGAAGTGGAAAGGGTTTCTGTCGCACTTGGCTCTGAGGCTGGGATGTCACCTGGTCCAACAATCTATGGGAGATCCACGCTGCTTACTCCAGGGAGATGAAGAAGTATCCCCACCCAAGAATTATATAGGGTTGATACAAATCTTACTTATTATTATTCCTTTATTAGCTGGTTTTAAGGTAAAACCATGCAAAATTGTTCACCTTCCCCACTTCCCAAGACGAACCTAAGAAATTCAGGTTAGCGTTTGAATAATGTAAAAATATGAATTTTCCATGATAATGTGTTCTGCTTTCTGCTAAGGTGACCCATTGACCTCCCCTTGCCTTTGCAGCCTGCTATTAAGTAACATTATGGTACAGTTGCCAAGTGGGGCTCACCTTGATGTTCAGTGCTGTTAAATTCACTAAATTCACTCTAAAGAAGATGATCCCAGTTTGAATTTTCCAAGAATTAAACTTGTTTAATCCATAATATTGCTGAAAAAAAACATGGCCATGCTTAGTTGGTAGCTGTCTGATGTGCTTAGTTTGATATAAACCTGCATATCCTACAAATACAAAGAGTATTTCTCAGACTACTTAACAACTGGTCAATTTCCAGTTCCAGGTCAAATTTGTATGATTCTCTTTTCTGTTTTTTCTTCCAAGTATCTGAAACATATTTTGAGAGAAAACATGAGTGAAAACATCTTGTCTTCCTCAAACAGACAGCTTCTTCGCGAAGGGAGGTTAACTCTTGCAGGTAAATGCCATTTTATTCATGTTCCAGCATTACAGAACCATATTCTGTATGGTCAGTACAGCACGGATCTGTGCCCCACTGATTAATTAGAAATATGGATCAAAGGAAAACAAATATACAACGCGTTATGCAGCGAGGGAGAAATAGCTAAACTGCCAAGAGGAGAGTAATCTCTGTGATTGGTTATTGTCACATCTGGATTGGCCAGTCAAGCTGAAGAAGTAACCTTGACTGGCCAATGTCCAAATTTCAGAGCAAGTTTTTTATTGCAATATTCAGGATTATGGCTCAGGGAACACAGAGGAAGTTGAGACTGCTCTGTAAAAAGGCATCCTTGTTATTGTGTGATTGATGTAGGTATCTAAGCAGTTCTAGTGCATCCATCGCATTACTAGTATATAGGTGCCATACGTAAGATTAAGGAAAGAATAAAACAATTTTTCTAAGGGATTAGCCTTGGTGGATGTCTTCAAGGAGGAAGGTGTTACCACACTAGACTGTGCCCACTGCTAGTGAGGAAAAGCTTATTGAAACAGGCGACTCTTAAGACTATCCCACCAGTGACATGATCTTGCCAGCTGCAGTACATTACAGCATTGGAACATGTCCTTCACGGCAATCCCAACAGCATCACATTATGCTGCTGTGGCACAACATAAGACAATGTCGTATCTCTGCAGCACACGCATCATGTTGTAAAGACGTGCAGGTTTGTCTCATTGGATGAATAAGTCAACATCCCTATCTGAGCATGAGGCAGCAGAGGCTGAGCATGCTCATCCCTACCTGAGTGTGAGGTAGAGACTGGGCAGTGTCAGCATCCCTGTCCTTATCCAAGTGCAAGGAAGACAGAGCATAGAAGAGCCACTGCGAACAGCACAGTGGGGAAGGATAAAGGTCTCAACGGTGACTTAGGCATGAGAAAAAAGTCTTCAGTTTAAAATTCCCTGATTAGTGCAGTCGGGCACTGAGGCAAAGAGACTAAGGTGTAGAAGTTGTGATTCACCTTTCTCCTACCCTCACAACTATCATCATAAACTGGAGATGAAGGGACCAGACCAAGGTTTCTCCTTCTCCCACAGAAACAGGCCAGCAACAGGGAGATGAAAATGTAAGGTGGTAGAACAGGTGTAATGGTTGGGGCATAAATTAAAACAATTCTTTTTTAATTTACAAAAATGTATTCCTATTGTTTGGGAGGGTTTGGTGGAAGGGGGCAGCTTAACCCAGCTCTTCCTCTCATCCCCAAACTTTCAGTCAGCAACCCCCATCACCTGAGCTGTCCACTGCTGATGAGATTAAGTACTGGTATCTCTTAAGGTTCTACATTTCTTGCAGGAAGAAATTTACACCGAAGACAGATAGGATGGCTCGTCCCTAAATCTTGCAGAAATAAATTTGCAAGCTTAACTTCTTTTAGCTAACATAAGCAATCTGAGAGAGCTCGTGATTTGGCAATGTTTCTTGATCTTTTCATTTTCAAGATGAAAATGAAAAAACATAATTCTAACCAGGCTGAGATGCTGAAAATGGGAAAGTATCTCCCAAAGACACAGATTTAAAAACACACACAGTCGGATACTGAGGTGTGCTGTGTGTCTCCACGCCCAGTGTCAACACCCTGAGGTGCCCAGCATTTTTATTCAGATAATTCTCTCGAAACTGGATTGTTTCTTATTACACCTTGAAACCAAAAGGAAAATGAGTGAAATGCTGATCATAGCTTCCATCCTAAGAAACAGGTTTACTTCACTGGACATTCGATGACTAAAATGTCTCTTCCTACCATTTTAAAATAGTGTAATCAAAACCTTATGTTAAAGCAGTATTGGGAATCAGAAGCAAACAGACAAAGGCCCAGAAATCCCGACTGGAGCCTGCCACACCATCTCAGCATAATGCACCAATATGAATATTAGGGATGGTATGTGGAAGATGCAGTTCTTAGTAGCTGGCTCACAGCTCTGGGACTCATGGCTGAAAGTCAGGCTGGCCACAAACCTCCACCACCTTCAAAATGAAAACCTCAATTCCCAGCAGGAAATGGATCAAAGGATCAATTATCCTGATGTTGTTATAAGTAGAAGAAATACTTTCTCAAGCTCACAATACCTTCCCCCACCAGCACAAAATCGAAGGAAACATATTAGGTACAGCCACTGTAGAAATTGTAAGACAATGATGGACAAAAGTACCTAGCATAAATTGAATAAAACATAACAGATTAGCTACTGATTAGACAGACTACTGGACAGAGTTTATAATAAAAAATTACATCATTATAATCCAGGTAATACTATGTGATCAAATATATTCCACTGCTAAGCATGAATGAGTTATGACAAAAATTATACAAGAGCTTTAATATGATACTTGGGCCTTAAGAGGCCCAAGGAAAGTAAGTTTTAAACAAATAAGATGGGAATTCTCATGTTACCTGGTGTGTACTGTCCTGAATCCCTGGTGAGATAAAGGGAGATTCTCACAACCTTCCAGCCAGTCCCTGATTAACCAATGTGCACTTGGTTCACTTGCACAGGGCCCCCATCTCAGGGGCAGCCTGACCACCCAGAGGAAAAACAACACACACACAAAAACCCCAGGGCAAGGAAGCAGCGGGGTATGGCATTGTGGGGGGGAAGGGCCCCGCCTGCACGCTGTGTCAGGAGCCAGTGCAGGACAGGAGCCATTGTGGAGTAAGTGCAGGATGGGCACCCTCCAGTTATTCCCCCTGCAGGCTCCCCAAAATCTTTAATCCAGCCCTGCTTCCTACAAGTGGTTAGCCCATGACATCATTAACCTCTAGTAGCTATTGCTGTTGCCTCCTGCAACAAACCAAGTCATTTTCAAACTAAAACATTTCAGAACAAGCACTCAATGAACTATTTCCCCATTCTCCAGACTGCCTGTAAGTGAAAGTTCTGGCTGTCCCAGTCTGACCTCAACACTGAGAATAGAAATGCATTTTGAGCGGTTGTTCATTTCAAGACAAACATTCTGAGTATGGAATTTCCTAATGGCACCACACCTTCTGAAGTTAACATTTTATTTAATGCTGGCCCTGGAGTGCTCCTATCTAAGGCATCAAAAGTAACAGGTGGGGTGAAGACACCGGATATAAAAGGCTTATGAGTGGCCAGTGATAGCATGAAAGGGTGTGGACTGGAGTCAGGAATATTGCTGGTAAGAGAGAAGAGGGACAGAAAAGAGGAAAGGGCAGGAAACGATAAGGTCTGCAGAAGAGAAAGGAAGTGATTCTGGAAGAGACTAGTGTAGCGAGACAGGACCATGCAAGAAATAAAAAGAAACAGCAGAAAGTTGGAAACCTTTAGAGGGAGCCTTAAAGATAGACTGAGGTGCAAGCTCCACAGGCTGGGCATTTGATTCAACAGACTCCCAGAGCTCAAAATGGTTTGCAACATTCCAGGATCCTTGAGTTTCCCTATTTCCCTTTGAAACCATCGCCTTTGCTTCTGATGCATGATTACTCATTGTTTATAGTACCAGAACACCTAGAAGCCCCAATCAGAACCAGGGCATACTTATAAAAAAAAATTGCCCTTAAAAGACTTTTGCTTTACTATTTCTTCTCTAACTGCCAATGTAGTGATGGAAGTTGAGTCCACTCTACGTTGTGTAGTTACTGAAGGACCTTTATAATGCCATCAACATGAAAATCTGAGTTGTATCATGTAGGCACAATGGGGTGAGACTTTGTACAACTATTTTTAAGGGCTCCAGATGAACACTGGAATTTACCCTCATTATGTGTCTGCAGGTGCCGTAGGGTTAATATTCCCTGGTGACCCATAAGTGAGTTGTTTGGTCAACAGCACGCTGCTCTTTGCAGCTGTGTTCAAAGATATATGATCTGAGTTATTTTGGCAATGAGAAACTGCTGGTCTTTTATGATAATGTGGCTGCAACGTGCCACAATTATGAATGGCCAAAATGATGAAGCAGATTGCCTTTCAAGTCTGGAGTGTGTGAGAACACAAAAGAGACAATGAGTGGTGGAGTGCCACATTTGGAGGTCTGTTTAAAATGTGCCACGTTACACAGATCTGCTTTAGAATAGAAATTGCCATTCCTCAAAACAATCATGCTACTGTTTTGTTTTTCTCCTCAGAAAGTACAAGGATCCTTGATGTCTACCTCTTTTTATTCAATGATTTTCTACTAATTACCAAAACTAAACATAACAAAAAGGTAAAAATGGGCAGAAACAGTCACACTTACTGTATGTGTTTTTTGCAGCCTGGAAAATATTTATGCAAGTATATTGGAAGAATTATTTTTAAGAGAAAAATGCAAGTGGAATAATGTCTATGAAGGATAGTAATTTTTTTTTAATATAAATAGCAAAGAGTAAAGTAGTTCTTCAGGGCAGTTTAAATTACAGGAGATGTGTATAAAGATGTGAAGTATCAGAGGGGTAGCCATGTTAGTCTGGATCTGTAAAAGCAGCAAAGAATCCTGTGGCACCTTATAGACTAACAGATGTTTTGGAGCATGAGCTTTCGTGGGTGAATGCCCACTTCGTCGGATGCATGTAGTGGAAATTTCCAGGGGCAGGTATATATATGCAAGCAAGAAGCAAGCTAGAGATAATGAGGTTAGTTCAATCAGGGAGGATGAGGCCCTGTTCTAGCAGTTGATGTGTGAAAACCAAGGGAGGAGAAACTGGTTTTGTAGTTGGCAAGCCATTCACAGTCTTTGTTTAATCCTGAGCTGATGGTGTCAAATTTGCAGATGACATGAAGCTCAGCAGTTTCTCTTTGAAGTCTGGTCCTGAAGTTTTTTTGCTGCAGTATGGCCACCTTAAGATCTGCTATTGTGTGGCCAGGGAGGTTGAAGTGTTCTCCTACAGGTTTTGTATATTGCCATTCCTAATATGTGTGGGTATTCACCCACGAAAGTTCATGCTCCAAAACGTCTGTTAGTCTATAAGGTGCCACAGGATTCTTTGCTGCTTATAAAGATGTGATATTATAGGACTGATATGGTGTCCAAGGTATGTATTATTGGACATTTCTTTAATTCCTTTACTGTTCCCCCAGTTCTCATACCTAACATACTGGATCTCTAAAGCCAACTACATCTTCTGAAGTGTGCTTGGCACTTTAATAGTACATATCAGTCCTATAAACTTGCAGTCTTTTGTGTAAAGAAATCAGAACTTTTGGGAGCTAATGGGGAAAAGGAGAGAGAAACAGTGAAAATGTTAGCCTCGTGGAAAGAATAGCAACGTACTCAGAAGCTCTGGGTTCTATCTCTGCCACTCTCCTTGCCAGGCATAAAATGGGAGCAAGGATACCTCCTTTGTAAGACATTTTGAGACCTGCTGATGAAACACACTATATAAAAGCTAGGTATTATTATTTATTCACCACTGAACAGCCATTTGGCATTTGAGGCTCCAGTGTCTTTGAGTACAAAGTCAGTTAAATTTATGAAGCTCATGTAATGGTTTAGCAAAGGTGACATGCTGTAATGCAATGGATGATTGCAGGAGACACTGTCTGACTTAGAAGTGGTTTTAAACAGACAGCAGTTATCACATTTTATAGGTTTTGAAAGGGCACAGGTTAGAGTCTATGTCAGCAACACCATGACAGTCACATTCCCAGTCATGTGGTTCTCAACAAGGGTATGTGTCCCCTAGGGGGACACAGCAGTCTTCCAAGGGGATACATCAACTCTTCTAGATATTTGCCTAGTTTTACTACAGGCTACATAAAAAGCACTAGCAAAGTCAGTACAAACTAAAACTTCACACAAACAAAATGAAAAAGCAATTGTTCAGAGATAGTGTGCTGTGAGGTTTTTATGTCTGATTTTATAAGCACGTAGTTATTAAGTGAGGTGAAATTTGGGTTACGCAAGACAAATCAAACCCCCGAAAGAGGTACAGTAGTCTGGAAAGAGTGAGAACCACTGCTCTGAACCACATATGCAGGCCCCCGTAGGAGAGTTTGCTGCGTGAATCATGTTTCAGAGGCACTGCATCACATGTGTGGCCCTTTACAAATCCCTCATTACAGGTGTCAGTACCAAGCCACTGATATGGACTGCACAGGGTTCTACACTTGGCGTATTTTCTAGCAGCGATAAACCCACAAGTGTGAAGAGAATAGTAACCTGTGTTAAACAAAGCATTTGAAAAAAAACACTAGTATGGTTTGTTTTGTGCTCTTGGGCTTGGCTTTGATTTTTAATATGCAGGTTAGTTGCATACTTTAAAGGTTGTTCAGATAACAGAAAAATGTTTTATTTTGAGGCTTAGTATATACATGAACAACAAGGAGTCTGGTGGCACCTTAAAGACTAAAAGATTTATTTGGGCATATGCTTTTGCGGGTAAAAAACTTCACTTCTTCAGACGCATGGAGTGAAAGTCCAAAATAAATCTTTAATTCTTGTTGTTTTTGTGGATACAGACTAACATGGCTATCCCCTCATACTTGAGTATACAGATGAGGCCTCTAAGCACATTCTGTGGGGAAAACAAGTTGTGAGAGATATTTATTGGCTAGAGTTTGAAAACATACAAAGGAGTGTGGTGACTATATAATCAAGTGCTTTCCCTTCCCATTTTCAGAAATACGGGGGCTCAGACAGTGGTTTAATACCTGTATGTCCTTCCTTTTCTCCTGAGCTTCAGTCTTTGGTAAAAGATGGTGGTTCTTGTACAGTCCTGGACCAGCCCATTCCACTAGACAGACTGACACTCAAAAATATTGATCCATTCCATGTGACAGGTATGCTTAATGTGTTTTGTATATTTCGTAAGGCAGCTTTCTATGTACAGTGTATATATAGAGCCCCTGGCCTTTGCACCACATGCACCCACCCACTCACCTCTCTCCTGCGCCAGCATCAAATGGCTCCTAAGGGAGGCCTGCCACCAGAGAGTTCCCATGAGAGCCACTTGCCTCCTGAATCATGGGAGTAGGGAGTGCGGGGAGTTTCAAGGATGACAGTGGAAGCCGTGCAAGTCACTGGATCCTAGCTATTGTAATTTGTGCTGCTTTTCCCCATGGCTTTGGAGAGAAGGAGAATCCTATAGAGAGTGGCCACTTTCTCCCAGGGCTATGGAGCCCTATAAAGTGACTCTAGAGTTTTGGGAGGGGAGTTTACCACCTTTAATGCTTGCTTCAGTTTAGAGCCTCCTAGAACCTAAGGCTGAGTGACAGAAATAACAAAGAGCCATACAAGTTAAGTTAACTGTCAAAATCCTACTGCTTGTCCACAGAGCAATCTAGCCCCTCAAATCCACAGATATTAAAAACAAACCTAAAACCCACAGAATTTATGCTTGCCTGGAAGTTCATCCATCTCAACTCATCGGCATTCCACACCACTGCCCAGCCAGGCAGCAAAGAGAACAAACAACTAACAAGGAGATAAAAGCACCTGCATCAGAATTAAAAAATAATGGCTTCTTAAACCTGCTGCAGACACTGTTTGTCTCTGTGTGCGCGTCTAGATGCATCTCCCTACCAATACAGTCTAAATCCAGCAAACAAATGGCCCGTGACTTGCACTGCACCCAGTAGGTGAAGTTAAGGGCAACATCTGCCTCTCTGATCTTGGATGTGCTAGTCTGGGCATACACAGATTCTTGTTGCTTAAGAAACTGCTTGGGAATGTAATATGAGAAATCCAATGAGCTGGACTATTGCAATGTAGTGAAATGTTTGCTAGTGTACAGTACTTTAGCTGTACAGCTAGTGCTCCATCAGATCACACGTAAAAGTTGCAGCAGATCTGGAACCACGTCATCAAAGTGTTGAGCCGTATGTCTCTCTTCCCCCCGCCTACATCCCGCCTGCAGTCCATTAATTAACATAGCCTTAATGCCTCACTTGTTGACTTCTGCCATTCTTGTCTCTGTGCCATATTCCATGCTGCCCACTGTGCATGGGACACCTCTATATCCCGGGACACCGGGTCTCCACTTCCTTCCCATTCAGGTCCTTCCTAAAGACCACAATGTCCACAAACCCTAATAATCCCAGAACACCTCTCTATCACCATGTCACACTGCAGAAAATAGTCATTCAGAATAACTCATTAAACTGTAACATAACTCCCTCTCTGGTCTCTTAGTACATCCTGTCTCCTCTGAGTCTGTGTTTTAGAGTGAAACCCCCCCGGGGAAAGGACTGACTTAATTTTTGTGTCTGGTACAAAGGCTGGACACATCACTGGTACTTAACAATAATAAATAATAATAATGAGGATAATGCTATCACATGACAGATGTAGTGGCTTCTGATCTGAGCAGAAGACCTTAAGCATAAAGATTCCTTCACATGCTAAATTTGTTATGAGTTCAGATTAGTGCAAAGTAACAGCATCAAACAGGAGGAGAGGCACAGGCAGTAGAAAGCTCCTCCCCGTGAACATAGGTAGGCAGCCTAATTTCTTGTAAAAGGCACCAAGGGTTAGAACTGAATCACTCAGTCTCCAGGGTTGATGTTACAGTGTAATTTCATCCTAGGGGCTCAGTTTAAATGAAGAATTTCATTCTTAGAGAGACAAGGTGGGTGAGGGAATATCTTTTATTGGACCAACTTTTGTTGATGAGAGAGACAAGCTTTTGAGCTACACCGAGCTTGTCTTCAGGTCTGGGAAAGGTGCTCCCAGCATCACAGCTAAAAGCAAGGTGGAACAGATTTCCCAGACCTGAAGGAGTGCTCTATGTAAGCTCAAAACTTGTCTCTCTCACCAACAGAAGTTGGTCCAATAAAAGATATTACCTCACCCACCTTTTCTTTCTAATAACCTGGGACCAACACAACTGGATGATTTAGTTGGGATTGGTCCTGCTTTGAGCAGGGAGTTGGACTAGATGACCTCCTGAGGTCCCTTCCAACCCTGATAGTCTCTGATTCTATTCTATGATTCTACAACAATACTGAATTTCATTCTTGTAATTTATTAGCAGGACGTTGTAGTTAATATTCTGACTTAGATCCAAAAATCAGTTATTAATGTGAGTATTATTAAGTTTCTTCCCACAAGTGGCTGACTTCCAGGTCAACAGTTAAACATGGCATGGGAGGATCTTGAGTTGGGGGAAGAAAGAAAATCTTCTTTAAGGGTCAGGAGGACTTGCACTGCCCCAATCCTGGACAATCCATGGTAGCTCATGGGGCTTTACATTCAAAGCCTCTAATTAAATACATACATAAAAACCCCTACACCCTTTCATAGTGTTCTGCAAAACATTTGCCTTGTGTACCATCGTGTACCAAAGTATTGTCAACCTGGCCACATTAAGAATCAATTGCAGTTCCCAGGGCAGGACAACCGAAAGTGACTTTAAAGTCCTTATTCAGACCTGGTAGTTTATGGAATTTGTGAGCAATTTTTTCATGGGCTTTTTCCAGTGGTAGCCATATGGGCTGGCATAACACCAAACTCAGCAGTAGGAACTCTGGGACTAGTGCAAGGACAACTAGAAAGAAGAAGATATGAGCTACTGTAACTCACAGACCTCCTGGGGGTGAAGCTCTGTTCCCTCCAGTGGCACCAAGACCACTTAGAGATTAATGAGTCTGCTCTACAGCCTTAGCTAAGGGTCAGATGGCTTTTAGCTCATGCAATAGAGGCTCACGTATTTAACTCCCAAGGTCCCAGGTTTGATCCCACCCACTGATGATTGGAGTCTGTCGTTGTTACACTAACCCATCAAATATTTTCTAAAAGCCAGTTGTGGGGACTGAAGCCTGTGAGGATCCATTTGGGAACTTTGCAGCAGTGGGTGATTCCACTGCCTGTGATCTGGGAGATGATGTGACTCCCTCAGGGTCTGGCAGTGGGATAAGCAACTGGCTAGTGCTGGTGTTGGAGTGCAATACATTTATAACATCAGCAGATTCCTTCTGGCATTAAGGAATGGTCTGTGCTCAGCACTAGCATTAGCAGAGGCATTTTTATATAATTTCCTAATGATTTGAGAAAATATTTTCTGTGCCTAATAAGGTTATTAAGTGGTTCCCCACTTAGATTTTGATGTCTACGCCCCACTGAAGTGGATGCAGTAGGGGAGTTCCCAGCCACTAGAGAAGAGTTTCTGCAAGGCTGAATGAACAGCAGCGGCACAGCTGATTACATTGTGAGAGTTGTACCTCTGCAACAGAAAAAAGAGACATAGGGGGCAGGGTTTGAGAGCGGGGTCTTTTTTAAAAAGCAATCTTAGAACATACAAAATATTGCCATCGCACCTAAAAGTAGCAGGACTAAAATTTCCCCTCAGTTTACTCATCTGCAATGGAGCTCATTGGGACAATTTGGCTGCACGTTTTAATGAGATATTTACAATCACTCCCATTAAAGCTGTCTCCGCAGTGATCCGAGAGGAGCAGACGCTGTGCCTCTCATGCTGCATGGAAGAATATTTAATGGGGATTTAACGAATTCTGCTAAAACCCTGAGCCTAGTCCAGAAGCAATTTTCAATCCACCTTTTCTCCTACCCTCAAGCCTTATTACAGATTGTGTCCAGAGCAGCTTTTATTTGTATTGCAATAGTGCCAAGGACCACAGTCCTAGTCCAGGGCCCCATTGTGTTAGCTGCTGTGCACACACAGAAAAAGCTGCCCATGCCCCAAAGAGCTGACAGTTCACACTGTAGCCATCCATGATCTGACCCTGATCCATTAGCAGGGTTTCTTTCTTTAAACAATGAACAGAGAATGGAAATTTACAGCCCAAAAGATAAATGTCCTAGAAAGTTGTGAGCTTGTGAAAATGGAATGGAAGTGATGAAAATTTATGTGCAGCCTGCAGGATAGAGTTCACTGCTGGTAACTTCCAAGTGTTTAATATTTCGAGAAATGCTCTCAGAGCCGTATTTTTGTTGGGCTATGCTGACCTGCAGTGGTCAAATTAATCATAGATGGAAGCTTGATTTTTAATCTGATAAATACAGCACATCTGTCATATTGCTGAAGGCAGGTCCTATCCTGGAAAGAAATCCAGCTGACTGCAGAAATAGTCCATTGCAACAGTAAGGAAGTACCCTTCAGAGCAGAATTCTATCAGCAGACAAGAGCTGTAAATTACACACTCTAATTCTAGTCTCAAGCCTGCCACATATCAGTCCAATGATGAGAAGTCTTACCCTCATAATGCTAGGAAGCCAGTCCTAAAGGCAAAGCCATACTCTATAGCAGGGGTAGGCAACCTATGGCACGTGTGCCAAAGGCAGCACGCAAGCTGATTTTCAGTGGCACTCACACTGCCCTGGTCCTGGCCACCGGGCCGGGGGGCTCTGCATTTTAATTTAATTTTAAATGAAAATTCTTAAACATTTTAGAAACTTTATTTACTTTACATACAACAATACTTTAGTTATATATTATGGACTTATAGAAAGAGACCTTCTAAAAACTTTAAAATGTATTACCGGCACGCGAAACCTTAAATTAGAGTGAATAAATGAAGACTTGGTGCAGCACTTCTGAAAGTTTGCCGACCCCTGCTCTATAGCATACTGGAGATATAAGAGTAATAGTGGAAATCTGTCTTTGAAAGTACATAAGGACCAACATGCCTTTTAACATCTCTGCTCGGAATTTAAATTTTGCAGTTCCTTATGATTTCTCTCTGTTGAGAATCCTATGCCTGTAAACTGGAAGGATCCTTCCTTACAGACACAGATATGCTGCTCCAGTAAAGATTGCTAATCCTTACAGACACAGATATGCTGCTCCAGTAAAGATTGCTAATCTTTACTGCTGTGAAGTGTAGATTCTGCCATTGATGATGTTGAGAGTTTCTTACAATAGTTCCAAAAATTTCATCTTTAAAACGGAATAGCTGCATTCCCTGTAGATCTCAGAAGTAAGGGTCAAGAGTTCTGAGTTATATCTCCAGTGCTGCTGTGGATTTGCTGTACTTAACGATTCGAGACATGAGTTTAACCACTCTGCAGCTCACTTTCCCCAGGTGCAGAATGAGGATTATATAACACTTACCTGCTGGTATCTCCCAGGAGTGTTTTGTGGTCTGACTGGCACTTTGATGAGAGGCATTTTATAAGAGTAAATACTACATAAAAGCACACAGCTCCAAAGCAAATGGTGTGAGCTAAATGGTTATCAAAAAGGTACCTCAAATACAGCAGATTTAGAGATGACAGGTGTGTCTTGGCAGCCTGAACTCTGCATTGTCCTCTGGGATATATGCCTTTAAAAGATAACCTCAGACCAGGGGCATCATTTGCAGGGAGGTGATCCCACCTCGCACTCTCAGAACTGAATTTTGCTCTGTCCTCCCAGCAGTACTAAATATAAAATAAATGGGCCAGGTTCTGATCTCATTTGCATTAATGGAAGCAGGGAATAAAAATAAATAAATAATGAAATCAGAATTGGCCCCACTCCAAGGCTCAGTGTAGCAATGCTACCCCAGCACATACCCCAGGAGGGAGAAAGGGTGTACCAGGGAAACTGCAGCCCGAAATGCAAGCCACCAGGGAAAGTCCCCATAACAACAACTCAGACCTAAGTACTTGGGATGAAATCCTGGCTTCACTGAAGTCAGAGGGAATTGTGCAGTGTGGGCCGTTTAGGTAGAGAAATGTCTGGTGTACACACCATTGAAAACAGGAACAAAACCAAGCACAGCTGTGTTCTGCATTGATTCAGCACATGCTTTGCTGAACAGAGATGGGATTAGAGACACGCTTATAGATAAACCCATGCCCAAGAGTTCTATTGAATTAGGGCCAATTGCAGGCCCATCTTGGAATTGAAATCAACCTTCAGCATTAGAGGCAGTGCTGCATCTGTGTGAACTAATGTCTGCAATAAATTTATTACATAACAGCAATAAATCAATGACCATGAACAATAGGCCCCATCTGAAGAAGCAGCTAGGAAAAGTGCTGTGTGGTCTCTCTTTCTCAAAACACTCTTGCCTTGTGTTTTCCCCTCAGGAGATCTTGTTCCTAAAAATAAATTGACTTTAGCGGGGATGGACATGCTACTGCAACATTATTTCATAGCAATAATTTAACAAATAAACTTTCCAATAACTAGTTGGAGAACCATACTCAGAGAGTAGGGTTCAGAGTGGTAGCCGTGTTAGTCTGTATGAGCAAAAAGAACAGTCAAGTTGGAAGGATATATTCAGTGGGATCCCACAGGGATCTGTCCTGGCCCCAGTTCCCTTCAATATCTTATAAATTATTTAGATAATGGCATAGAGAATATATTCATAAAGTTTGAAGATGATACCAAGCTTGGAGGCATTGCAAGCAATTTGGAGGACCATATTAGAATTAAAAATGATCTTGACAATGTGGAGAAATGGTCTGAATTAAATAGGATGAAATTCAATACGGACAAATGGAGAGAACTCCACTTCAGAAGGAATAATCAGTTGCATACACAGAAAATGGAAAATGACTGCCTAGGAAGAGGTACTGCAGAAAAGGATCTGGAGAATATAGTGGATCACACACAAAATAAGAGTCAACAATGTAATACTGTTGCCAAAAAAAAAAAAAGTGAACACCATTCTGGAATGTATTTGCAGGACTGTTGTAAGCAAGACACTCTACTCAGCACTGATAAGGCCTTAAGCTGCAGTACTGTATCCTGTTCTGGGCACCATATTTCCAGATAGATGTGGACAAATTGGAGAAAGTCCAGAGGAGAGCAACAAAAATGATTAAAGGTCTAGAAAACGTGACCTATGAGGGAAGATTGAAAAAAGTTTGATTTGTTTAGTCTGGAGAAAAGAAGACTGAGAGAAGATATGATAGCAGTACATAAAAGGTTGTTGTAAAGAGCAGGGTGATAAATTGTTCTCCTTAACCACTGAGGACTGGACAAAAAGTAATGGTCTTAAATTGAAATCAGGGAGATTTAGATTAGAGATTAGGAAAAACTTTCTAACTCTAAAAGTAGTTAAGCACTGAAACAAGTTACCTTGGGAGGCTGTGGAATCTCTGTCTTTGGAGGTTTTTAAGAACAAGTTAGACAAACAGCTGACAGGGATGGTCTAGATGATACTTAGTCCTGCCTCAGTGTAGGGGACTGGACTAGATGACCTACCGAGGTTCCATCCAATCCTACATTTCAACGATGTCTATCATCTCAACACCCCTGTGAATTTCATGTGTGAAAAAGAATATAGCGTCTGACAAAGAGTTATGGCACCTGAGAGCACTTAAGGATACATCTACTACATTTTGGAGCAAGCCTCCCAGGCCAGTCGATAGACTCACATGAATATGCTAAAAATAGCTGTGTAGTCAGCATTTTGAAGTTGAGGCTCGGGCGCTGAACCTTTGGAAGGCGGTGGGCTTCATAGCCTGAGCTCCAGTTCGAGCTGCAACTTCCAAACATCTACATAGCTAGTTTTAGAGTGAGTCCCGCTAATCCAAGTCTGCTGACTTGGGCTGGGAGGCTCACTCCAAAATGCTGTGTTGACAAACCCTTATCTACTGCATAGTGACATAGCTTGGAACACCAACCTTTAAAAGCATTCCATTTTGCTTTTCTTTTTAAAAAGGTCTAGTTACTTTCTTACTTCAATTATAATTGATTCCACTCTGTTTTGATGGAAAATCTTAAGGAAAGGTATGAAAGCTCTTCACCCCTCTCGGCCCCTTTATGCCAGGTCAAAGGGCCAGGGTAGCATAAAGGGTCTCTCAAAGCCCCGTTAACTGATTAGAGGAAGATTTGCCCAGAGCAGGCACTGCAGAAGACAATCACAAGACTATCTTTCAGAGGACCCTATCATAAGCCTTGATGTCAGGAGCATGTTGGGGGCCAGATCACAATATGGAGTGCTGTGGAGATTCCAGGCAGTGCTGAAGCCTAAGAGGTGTTATCTGCATGATCCCTAAAGAGGGGCACCAGCTTACTTGTGTTCATTGGAGAGGGGTGACATTCCTATCTGCACCCAGAAAAGCGTTTGGCATGATCAGTTTGAATAGGATGAAAACTGCCATTGCCGAAGTACTCAGGAAGAATATCATGGATTTCAACCCCCTGGGTGGTGTTCAGACCAGGTTTCCGCCTTCCCAAAACTTTTTGAGAAAGGCTTAGAATACCAGCAGAAGATTGTTTTCAATTTAATTGAATTTATAAAACTCTTTGATAAAGAAGCTCTCTAGGAGATCATGAAACTCTGTGGAATTTCAGCAAACATGTGTAACCCTTCTACCAGGTGGAGCCAGCAGCAACCAGGGCCAGGTTCAATATCTAGGGGTTCCTATCCATCAATACAAACCAGAACTGGCTCGAGTCCCCACCCACTAACCTGGGAAAATTACACACCATCCCTGAGGCAATACTTCCCCACTCGCAAGCACAGAGTCCAAGTGTAGAAAAGAAACTTTTAATAAGAGGAGGTAATTAACTCGGAGTTAATTTGGGAAAACACCCACCCACCAAGTAAGTTGGGCAGTGTCCTTTCTATGCATCCGAAGAAGTGAGCTGTAGCTCATGAAAGCTCATGCTGAAATAAATTTGTTAGTCTCTAAGGTGCCACAAGTACTCCTGTTCTTTTCCCCTCAGGGTCTTAAGTCCAACAACCCAAAAGTCCCTTTCACATGTCCGACCCATCCCTCCACCACATTCACAGTTGCTGTCCTTGGTCAGTGCAGACCCAGAGTTCAGAGGTGCACCTGCAGACTTCACCTCCCACCATGGGTGAGGGGTAAAGAGGCATCTTACTCGCTCTGCTGGCTGTTCACCGGCCACCTGCTCACTGCTCTTGCTGCACCCTTCCGCCAGCCACCCAGCTGGCTGCTCACTGCGCCTCTCTGCCACCGTCCTGCTGGCTGCTCATCACACCTCTTTGCCACCACCCTGCTGGTCGCTCATTTGCCAGTTAACTGTCAGTCACCTTCTGCCTCTGCTGTGACATCTGCACATCAACTTCTCAGAGATTTTCAGCTCTTTTGCAGGCTGGGCAGAAACACTGCCCCATCTCAAGTGATTTCAGCTCTCCGTGATTTTAGCTTTCAGCAGGCAGGGCAGAAACACAGTCCTACCACAACTGGTTTCAGCTCTGATTGAGCAACTAAAATAACAAGAGAGGCTCCTAATGAAGCCTATTTAGCTCTATGCTTTGAACAGTGGGGAAGAACAGGTTAAGCCAGTCTAGAGAGGACCCTGGGGGGATTGGAGGAGGAGGGGGTTGTGCAGCTTCCTGACCAGGACACCGAGACTCCTATCCCCACCCCTCTTACTTTCACAGGGCTCTGACATTCAGGTTGTTTTAAAGAGCAGAATGATAAATTGTTCTCCTTAATCACTGAGGACAGGACAAGAAATAATGGTCTTAAATTGAAGTCAGGGAGATTTAGATTAGGAAAAACTATATTCCCATTTGTCAAATATCTGGAAGAGTAAGAAGATACATCTACACACTAAAATGATATTGTACAATGCTATTGACCTCCCACACAGTTTTACACCTTGGAAACGTGGCAGATGGTGGAAGGGTACAAGAGAAAGCTGAATGAATTTCAGTAGTGCTTTTTAAGAAGAAACTTTGCCAGCACACTGGGGACTGAATAATCAGACAGAGATGGTTACGGTGGTTCAGCCAGGTCATCAGGCTACCCCATGGTAGAAGGACAAGATGCATCTTAGGTTTGCTTCCACTGGAGGGAAGAGAAGCCATGCAGGACAAAGAATGACCTATCACAGGATGATCAAAAAGGAAGTTGTCTCCATTATGGCAACATCTGATGGAGTCAAACATCTTGCTCTAGACAGACAGCAGTGGGGAAAATGGGTTGCCTTATGTGCCACTAGGCACAGGAGACTCTAAGTCTAAGTAAGGAGTCTATAGGGCAGCCATAACTCACACGGGCTGTTTAAATTACACCTGGGACCTCTCCAGCCACAGGAGCATCCGAGTGTCTGTACAGTGCACAGGTGGTTTAAAGCCACCATGGACCCACCCCTTTCCCCTGGGCTGCAAGTTCTTTGCTTTGTCTCTTGGGCTCAGCACAGAATCTCCAATACAGCACATAGCATATCTCTTTAGATCATTTCCCCCCGAACAAGACTCAAAAGCAGCTAATTGCAGAACCAACTTTTTGAAATAATTTGAGGCTACTTTTTTCATAACATAAAATTCAAAGTGCCAGCATGTGTTTCCCTAAAAAGCAATCAGAAAAGTTGATTTTCCAAGGAGAAACAAAGATATGATTGATATATAGTGAATCAATCTGATAGGATTCTGATAAAATGGCTTTCATTTGCTTTGTTTTGTTTTATAGTCCTTGGGCTGCGAAATGCTTTTGTAATACAACATGAAAATAGATATCAACAATGTATCGGAGTCTTCTTACTACAAGCACAAACAGAGACGGTCAAAGTAAGTTCTGCATTTTATAAGACCTTTTTAAAATTACATGTATCGAAGGAAAGATCTCTCCTAAAGAGAATTTTACTGAAGCAACTATATCTGACAGAAATATGACCTGATGTACTCTCTTCCCTGAAACAAATCTTCCACTGTTATAGAGTTTGTAATTACCATACCCAGGTACTGATTTTCAGTGAGGACCTCCAGCAGGTCACATACTAGCTTTTCAAATTCTGACTTCTTAAAGTTCAATTCCTGCATAACAGGAATCAAGAAACTGAACCATTCCCAAAAACTAAAACAATTTGTATGTAATAATGTTAAGACCATAAAACTTTGATCTTGTCAGTTTAATTATCCCACACCACACTCTGAAAATGTGTATTATATACTATTATATACATTTATAAAACTATTGTAATTTCATACCAGTGGGTATGGTATGAAAACGTATCTGTCTCCAAGAAAGTGAGTTTGATTCCAAGAATATGTAAATTCCCCTTCATCTGCACACCATCCTGAATTTTGAGTAACAGACTGTTACGTTTTATTATTTATTTGCAGCATCTAAATGTGGGCTAGGCATTTCATGGAACATAACGGATTGGTTCTATAAGTTGTATTTCATTCATTAGCACCTGGAAGAACAAAATGAGACTTTCAAATAACACTAATTCTTAAAAATACAGAACATGGTAGACAAAGTGCCCCCGGGCAAGGCAATAAATATACACTTTCTACTTCTAAGTCACTGGATCACATCCAAAATAGGTTCTGAAAGGAGTTACAGTCTTGCTACAATACTTAGCCCTCCAACATTGGCAGTGTTCCAGTTTACTTCCATCTTCTCCAAGTCCTGCAACATACGATTGAGCGCTAAAATCCTGATATTAAACAGCATCTGCGTTATAGGTTAATAATAATGCAACAACACATTGTCTTTCAGTTCCACATTATTGTAAAAGGGTATATCGCATTGGACAGTATTTTGGGGGCCTACATGAAACGAGCTGGCCTCATTTATGCACTTCACAATCAGCACAATTTTCAACTAGCTCAGCCAAGGGACCTTGATGTTTACAGCTGGTGTTATGGGTCTAAGAATGAAAACACTGCCTGTGATCCTCTGACAACTTTGTAGATCAGGATCTTGAAATAGATGGGGCATTTCAAAGAGAGCCAGTACATTGCATGGAGCACCAATGATATGGTCTCATTGACCTGTCCTATTCAGAAAAGGCTACTGCATCCTGAAGCAGCTGAGGACAGCTCTTAGATTTACTAGATTTTGTGGGATGTTCCATATTACAGCTAAATCAGGCTCCCTGTACCGCTGCATAGCGCAGTCAGACAACATTCAACAGACATATGAGAGCGTGATAGATAAGTTAATTGAAAAATTGCACAAAGTCACTTTGGCAGAGCTAGGAGTAGAATCCAAGTCTCTAATATGGCAGACCTAAGTCTCATTTGCACAGCTGTGCAGCCCATCAGAAAGGCTCTGCCCAGTCTATTTGGTTGGCTTTTCTGACCCATACCATGAAATCACACCCTTCCTCCTAGAGCCAGGAATTGAGCCCAACAATCCTGAACCCAACATTTCACTACTGTGTAGCACACAGCTGTATCACTGTGACACAGTGTACCAGGCCCTCTGTTGGACACTTTGTGGCCCCGCTACACTCTACTTGTGGAAAAGGAGCAGTGAAGGTGGGTCCTCCAGGTCTGCCTAGAGAGACTGCAGGGAAGCGGCCAATCAGAATGAAGCAGGCACAGTTAAAAGGAGCTGCAGGGCTCAGCAGGTAAGTTTCTGGCAGGACCAGAGGTGTAAGGAAGGTGTCCCTTGCTGGTGCTCAAGTGAGAATCAGAAGACAGGTTCTGGTGGCATTGGCATTCCAGGAGGAAGGAAGAGAGTTGAGAACTTCTGCTCTGAGGTAAGGGTGAAGAGGAAGGGGTTACGTGGGAAATGACTCAAGGAACGGCAGCACTAACAGAATTAAAGGAAGCAGCATGTGGTTGCTATTTGTTGGGTCCCTGGATTGTAGCCTGGAGTAGTGGGCAGGCCAGGGTCCCCCCGCCATTGGCAGAGTGGCCAAAGGCCCGAGAAGGGGACAAGTTTCATGTAGAAGCCCAAGCACAAAGCTGGAATTTTAAGGGCTCAGGGACATGGCTGACGACTCTGTAGAGCACCAACCCTTTGTTGAACTCTATTACCCGTGGAAGGGGACCGACCTTGAAGGAGTAACCTGGATGGAAAGCTGGGTCGAGAAGAACTGATAAGGCAAAGTCTCCAGGGAGACAGCCTTGTGGACACTGCTCCATACCAGGCCAGGGATGGGCCTAAAGCTAGCCCAGAAGGGCTGAGAACTGAGCCCAGTGACAGGGCTGCAAGTACCAACCAGGGCTCAATGATAGGCCCTATTGGACTTATTTTTTTACCCCCAAGTTTGTTTGTTCATGTATTGATTGTGTGTGACTTAGCCAGAGGGCTGGGCCATTGAAGACCCAATTAACAAGGTTAACAGTTGTCAGGGGCTCTGGGAGCACAGAGAGAGTGTGCAGGTTCGCACGTGACAGGAGGCGCTCATGAGAGGTGAGTGTCCCCTGTCACGATCACCCACTTCAAAGTATGTCTGTCACCCTCCTTCCCTACTCTGGCTGCTCCACAGATAGATAACTGTTACCCTCTTAGATCAAAAGTTAGAGAGATGTCTGTGCTAGAAATAGAAAAGATCCAGTATTCAAACATTGTTCATGACTTACATGCGGGTTCCTTAGAGTTGTACATGACTGTAGTTGTTTTTCTTTCTATTTTTAAAACAGGTTTATTTAATTCATCCAGTGAGAAAACATCCTTAAAACAGATTAAAATGCTTTTAAATGATAGAACTTATCAATCATGGTGTAGTATGCAATAAAACATGGCTTCTAGTCACACATTTGAATTGCTTATGTCAAACACTGGTTAGATTGAAGATTAATGATAATAATATATGGAGATATACTTATCTCATAGAAGAGACCCCAAAAGGTCATGGAGTCCAGCCTCTACTAGGAGAACTAAGTACTGATTTTGCCCCAAATCCCTAAATAGCCCCTTCAAGGATTGAACTCATAACCCTGGGTTTAGCAGGCCAATGCTCAAACCACTGAGCTATCTCTGGGTTTTGTTTTGTTTGCCCCTAATGTCTTACTTGAATACAATGCTACACAATCTGATTCTGGTGATGATGACATAGACAGTCATGGTTAGATCTGTATCCGATAGGACACAGGATCTCAGTTAGCCTCCTGGCCATTCAGGTGGGAAGAGACATTTCTGAGTATTAGTCTTCATTTGGTGTCCTGGAGCAGTGAGGAGTCCATTAGGTCCCTGAGACTCACACCATCTGCACCACCAATGCTCTCCATTATGGATCTTCAGAGCACTGCTCTCTTCCCAACCAGCAACACTTCTGTGCTGCCCAGATTGAATTTTAGCCAGGTGATTTTCATCTAGGTGTTTCTCTCACAAGGCTTTGCGACACAAGGAAGTGATCTGCTTTTGATGATAAGAGAATGTAGGTCTGGGGGCCATCAGTATACTCGTAGCACTGAAGGCCACAGGGGTTACTTCTTCTAGAGGTCTGAGATATATCCTGTAGGAAGGAAGATGAGATCTAACCTTCTTGGACACCACATAGAAGAGCTCTCTGAGAGGAGCAATAGCTGCCTGTAACGACCCTCCGTGATCCAACAAAAAAAATTGGTGCTATCTTACTATGTCTGTCCATGCTCATCGGATGTCATAAACACACCAGCAGTATCTCGTGACTAACTGCTCTGGCAACTAACTGATCTAAGCCCATGTCTACACTACAGGCCTTACAGTGGCACAGCTATACCACTGCAGCTGTGTTGCTGTAAGGTCTCCAGTGTAGCTACTTTTATGCCAGCAGGAGAGAGCTCTCCCGTTGGCATAATTAAATCACTCCAATGAGTGGCAGCAGCTATATTGGCGGGAGAGCGTCTCCCGTCGACACAGCATTGTCCACACCAGCGCTTTAGTCAGTGTAACTTAGGTCTCAAACTAGGTTCGACGGGGACAGGTGAGCAAAGCCCACAGGTAAGTGGGGAACAAGACCTGGGAAATGGGTTGGAAACAGGAGGGAGCACGGGCTATAATGGCAGAGAGGAAGGAGGGTCAGGGCAAAACTGGGAGGCAAGATCAAACCAGTATCTTAGATGCCTATATACAAATGCAAGAAGTATGGGTAATAAGCAGGAAGAACTGGAAGTGCTAATAAATAAATACAACTATGACATTATTGGCATTACTGAAACTTGGTGGGATAATACACACGACTGGAATGTTGGTGTGGATGGGTATAGTTTGCTCAGGAAGGATAGACAGGGGAAAAAGGGAGGAGGTGTTGCCTTATATATTAAAAATGTACACACTTGGACTGAGGTGGAGATGGACATAGGAGACGGAAGTGTTGAGAGTCTCTGGGTTAGGCTAAAAGGGGTAAAAAACATGGGTGATGTCGTGCTGGCAGTCTACTACAGGCCACCTAATCAGGTGGAAGAGGTGGATGAGGCTTTTTTCAAACAACTAGCAAAATCATCCAAAGCCCAAGATTTGGTGGTGATGGGGGACTTCAGCTATCCAGATGTATGTTGGGAAAATAACACCGCGGGGCACAGACGATCCAATAAGTTCCTGGACTGCATTGCAGACAACTTTTTATTTCAGAAAGTTGAAAAAGCTACTGGGGGGAAGCTGTTCTAGACTTGATTTTAACAAATAGGGAGGAACTTGTTGAGAATTTGAAAGTAGAAGGAAGCTTGGGTGAAAGTGATCATGAAATCATAGAATTTGCAATTCTAAGGAAGGGTAGAAGGGAGTACAGCAGAATAGAGACAATGGATTTCAGGAAGGCGGATTTTGGTAAGCTCAGAGAGCTGATAGGTAAGGTCCCATGGGAATTAAGACTGAGGGGAAAAACAACTGAGGAAAGTTGGCAGTTTTTCAAAGGGACACTATTAAGGGCCCAAAAGCAAGTTATTCCGATGGTTAGGAAAGATAGAAAATGTGGCAAAAGACCACCTTGGCTTAACCACGAGATCTTGCGTGACCTACAAAATAAAAAGGCGTCATATAAAAAATGGAAACTAGGTCAGATTACAAAGGATGAATATAGGCAAATAACACAGGAATGCAGAGGCAAGATTAGAAAAGCAAAGGCACAAAATGAACTCAAACTAGCTATGGGAATAAAGGGAAACAAGAAGACTTTTTATCAATACATTAGAAGCAAGAGGAAGACCAAGGACAGGGTAGGCCCACTGCTCAATGAGGAGGGGGAAACAGTAACGGGAGACTTGGAAATGGCAGAGATGCTTAATGACTTCTTTGTTTCAGTCTTCACTGAGAAGTCTGAAGGTATGTCTATAGTGAATGCTTACAGGAAGAGGGTAGGTTTAGAAGAGAAAATAAAAAAAGAGCAAGTAAAAAATCACTTAGAAAAGTTAGATGCCTGCAAGTCACCAGGGCCTGATGAAATGCATCCTAGAATACTCAAGGAGTTAATAGAAGAGGTATCTGAGCCTCTAGCTATTATCTTTGGGAAATCATGGGAGACGGGGGAGATTCCAGAAGGCTGGAAGGGGGCAAATATAGTGCCCATCTATAAAAAGGGAAATAAAAACAACCCAGGAAACTACAGACCAGTTAGTTTAACTTCTGTGCCAGGGAAGATAATGGATCAGGTAATCAAAGAAATCATCTGCAAACACTTGGAAGGTGGTAAGGTGATAGGGAATAGCCAGCATGGATTTGTAAAGAACAAATCGTGTCAAACTAATCTGATAGCGTTCTTTGATAGGATAACGAGCCTTGTGGATAAGAGAGAAGCGGTGGATGTGATATACCTAGACTTTAGTAAGGCATTTGATACAGTCTCGCATGATATTCTTATAGATAAACTAGGAAAGTACAATTTAGATGGGGCTACTATAAGGTGGGTGCATAACTGGCTGAATAACCGTACTCAGAGAGTAGTTGTTAATGGCTCCCAATCCTGCTGGAAAGGTATAACAAGTGGGGTTCCGCAGGGGTCTGTTCTGGGACCGGTTCTGTTCAATATCTTCATCAACGATTTAGATGTTGGCATAGAAAGTACGCTTATTAAGTTTGCGGACGATACCAAACTGGGAGGGATTGCAACTGCTTTGGAGGACAGGGTCAAAATTCAAAATGATCTGGACAAATTGGAGAAATGGTCTGAGGTAAACAGGATGAAGTTCAATAAAGATAAATGCAAAGTGCTCCACCTAGGAAGGAACAATCAGTTTCACACATACAGAATGGGAAGAGACTGTCTAGGAAGGAGTATGGCAGAAAGAGATCTGGGGGTCATAGTGGACCACAAGCTTAATATGAGTCAACAGTGTGATACTGTTGCAAAAAAAGCAAACGTGATTCTGGGATGCATTAACAGGTGTGTTGTAAACAAGACACGAGAAGTCATTCTTCTGCTTTACTCTGCGCTGGTTAGGCCTCAACTGGAGTATTGTGTCCAGTTCTGGGCACCGCATTTCAAGAAAGATGTGGAGAAATTGGAGAGGGTCCAGAGAAGAGCAACAAGAATGATTAAAGGTCTAGAGAACATGACCTATGAAGGAAGGCTGAAGGAATTGGGTTTGTTTAGTTTGGAAAAAAGAAGACTGAGAGGGGACATGATAGCAGTTTTCAGGTATCTAAAAGGGTGTCATCAGGAGGAGGGAGAAAACTTGTTCACCTTAGCCTCCAATGATAGAACAAGCAGCAATGGGCTTAAACTGCAGCAAGGGAGATTTAGGTTGGACATTAGGAAAAAGTTCCTAACTGTCAGGGTAGTTAAACACTGGAATAGATTGCCTAGGGAAGTTGTAGAATCTCCATCTCTGGAGATATTTAAGAGTAGGTTAGATAAATGTCTATTAGGGATGGTCTAGACAGTATTTGGTCCTGCCATGAGGGCAGGGGACTGGACTCGATGACCTCTCGAGGTCCCTTCCAGTCCTAGAGTCTATGAGTCTATGAGGGTGTTTTTTTCACACCGAGTGACGTACGTTTTACTGACACAAGTGCTAGGGTAGACAGAGTAACAGTATTAACAAGGAAGACTGTCTGTTGCCCGTGGGTAAGATGATGCCATCCACAAATATGACCAGTGTCATCTCTGCACTGCAGTGCAGTTACCAGCCCAGTGGGAATATTGCACCATGGCTTCTCAATCATGTTTTCTATAGGAAAGCTAGAGACTGCATGGTAGTTGTATTGTGAACTTGTATTGTGGTTCAATTTTGTTCTGCCCTTTATCTGCTTGATATTGTAACCTATGCTCCACTCTTTGCACATATAGGCTAATCAATAGTGAAAAGTTCCTATTTTGGGATCATAGAAAAGTTATTTGTGTTACTAAACAAAACCCAGGCCTGATTCTCTACTGTGTGAATACTTGAGCGAATGGCCTTGGAATAAATGGGGATAGCAGAGGGCCTGCTCTGGCATAAGGTCTGTAACAAACCTTACTCCAAAGAAGAATCATGAGTTTTGAAGTGCCATGTCTTACCCATGTTCCTCCTCCGATGATGGGAGTGAGGAGATGGCTTGTGCAGGAGGTGGCACAGAGTTTCCCTATCCACAGAGATGTTGGTTGTTTTAAGGCTACTTTTCACAGCTTATGAGCGTAATATGCCCTGAGCCAAACTGGAGAATCTGGATCCCAGGTTTATGGGACAATTTATGGACATAAATCAACCTTCTCTTCTAGAAGTAAGCTTTGAGAATGTGCCCCATCAAACACTGTACAATGTATTTTTATAGATTCAAGACTCTAAATTTCAGGTATTCGTTATCAAAACTTTTTTAGGTGCTCAGGGTTTATCAAGCATTATTTTTCCTTTTACAGAAAACATGGATGTCAGAGATAGAAACTGCGGTCTCCAAATATGCCAACGGACATGAAACTCAGAAAAGCTCCTTTTTCTGTTTGCCATCTGAATCCTCTGAAATTTAATTGTGTAAATGCAAAATTGACAGATCCAGTTTGAAGCCAGTCTACATGGTGGTAGTAAAATGATTTCTTTTAACAATCCTTGTTAGTTTCTGGTAACAATGGCCCTATGACCTGACTGGTTGGGGGCTGGGCATGGTGCATCTTGGCCAGAGTGGAACTAAAAATAAAACAGAGACAAGGTGGGATAGTGAGCTCAGTGGAACAACTGAATCACTCTTAGGTGCCCTCTAGCTTCTCTCAGAGGAAGGTTCTAGTCCAGGGGCAGGCAAACTTTTTGGTCTGAGGGCTGCATCAGGTTTCAGAAATTGTATGGGGAGCTGGGTGAAAGAGGCTGTGCCTCCCCAAACAGCCAGGCGTGGCCCGGCCCCCACCCCCATCCAACCTCCCCTGCTTCTCGCCCCCTGACAGCCCCTCCTCAGGACTCCTCTGCCATCCACCCCCACCTCCCCGCTCTCTGTCCCTTGACCACCCCTGGAACCTCCGCCCCTGACTGCCCTCAGCAGCCCCATCTAACCCCTCCTCTCATTCCTGACTGCCCCCTCAGGACCCCTGCTCCTTTCAACCACCCCTTCTCTGAACCCCTGCCCCTGACTGCCCCTCACCACCCCATCCAACTCCCCCTCTCCTTCCTGACTGCCCCCCCCAGACCCCTGCCCCCATTCAACCCCCATTCTCCACCCTCTGACTGCCCCAACCCCATCCACACCCACACCCACACCCACACCACTCCCTGCCCCCTTACCATACTGCCTGAGCACTGGTGGCTGGCAGCGCTACAGCCGCTCTGCCCAGAGCACTAGGACAGGCAGCCGTGCTGCCCAGCTGGAGCCAGCCATGCCACAGCGCAGCTCATAGCACTGGATCAGGCTGCAGCTTTGCAGCTGCGCTGCCCCAGGAACTCGCAGCCCCGCCACCCAGAGCATTGCGCCAGTGGCACAGTGAACTTAGGCTGCGGGGGGATAGTGGGGAGATCAGTGGGGGAGAAGCCAGGGGCTAGCTCCCAGGACAGGAGCTCCGGGGCCGGGCAGGAGGGTCCTGCGGGCCTCTGTAATTTGCCCACCTGTGCTCTAGCCACAGGGGTGGGCTGCCTTACTGCTCTTACTCCACTGAGAGCAGAAGAGGGAACATTTTCTTGAAAAATGTGTGTCCAGGCAGGAGGAAAGGCAAGGACGATTATTTTCTGAGTTCACTCACTGTCCTAATACGTTCAAATGCAGTGGGGCTTTACAGAATCTTTTGAGAAAGATCCTCATTTGTGGTTGGGTGACAGAACATGGGTTTCCTTATCTATTACCTAAACCACCACAAAAAAATAAAAAAATACTTGTACTAATATTTTACTTCTAGGGGGAATTTTCAAAGGCACAAATGGTGCCCAATTTGCAGTTGGGTACCTCACTGCCCTTTGTGCCTTCAAAAATCTCCTCCTTATATCTCACACTGAGTGAACTGATAACGTTCCACTACACACAATCAGAATGAAATCACATTGCACAGAAGGTCTTTTACCTAAAGAAGGAATAAATGTCAAGAAGTCTCACTTTGGCTAAATTGGTCAACAGACCTCACATGGGTGGTTTTCTCAAAGACAATGTATTGTTCTAGAGTTGTCAGAGCTCTCATTCTTCAATACTGGACCTCAATCAGTGATTAGGCTATGGGATTTGGATGGCTACTTCTTACCTTTCTTAGACAGCTCCATTTTACTTCAGAAACTAAGTATTTACTTTCGATTGAGATAGTTCAGTGTGACTTAACACTTCAGTGGTCAAACCAAACACTCAGGATAAACCAACATACCTACATGCTACACAGGATCAGTTTCTTAAGATAAATTATAAGGAGGCAAAGTACCTACAGGGTTTACATTAAACAACTGCAGAATGTAAGAGCATATTTTAGATTTACTCAGCACCAGATTACGAGACTCAGTGAAAGCATGAGGAAGGGTTCAAGGATCATACTGAAAATTAGAGCCCCATGTGATTCTGTATTTCACAAATGCGAAATAACACCAAATAAAATGAAAAACAATTCGAACAAAATAAAATGCTACTCACCCAAATTTGGCCCTATCACCCCTCTGACACATAATGACGGAGAGGCAGCCGAGCCAAATATGAGTGGCACTGCAACCCGAAACACCCGGCTGCAACACCAGAAGCAGGAATTTAGTTTCAGCCTCGTGGGACAGCAGCCATCACTGTGGGGTGAGGGTAGGGTGGGCTCACTCTGCAAACCCTGCCCCCGGGGCCATGGGGGGAGAATGGATAAAACAAAACAAGAAGTTTCCAAAAATAAAAATAAAATAAAAAATTATACCACATAAGAGGAAATTCACAGGGCTCTACTGATGACTATGTAGACTATACATAAAATGCTGATTGTGAATGTGCAGAAGAATTTGAATATTCAACCCCAGCATATAAAATTTTCAGCAGAAACCATCACAGTTTTAGTGCTTGTCTTCACTGCAACGTTAACTCAGACTCTTACTGGGGTGTTACCCCTACCCTAGCTGCTGTCTACACACAAAACCCTCTCTCGGTGTGGTGTTGGCTCTACACTCAGGCTAGCTGGCCTGTCCTAAGTTACATGCTGAAGTCCCAGGGCTGTTTACACCTGCGCTGGCAACCCATCCACTTTCCAATGAGGACTCAGAGTCCATCCCTTGAGTGCTGATAGTCCTCCAGTGATTTTCCTCCAGTGCCCGGAAGGACAAACAAGTTCTTCCACAATTCACTAGGAAACAATCGGAGCTGCTCAGCTTAACGCAGCACTAAGAACCATGGGATATGATCCCAAAAGTCCTAGCACCTCAGATGGGTTTGTGTAGCACCAGTAAGGAGACAGTAATTAAGGTATGGCTTTGCAATGTGGCTGCTTACACCCAAACTGGGATAACCTTGGTGCTTAGACCTGAATGTCAATCACTCAGGTTAACACTGCAGTGAAGACAGACCTACAAAAGGGTGTTCAGGTGCAAAGTAAAAGAGCTTGTTAGACTAGGAAGCAGTCTTTGAGCCTCTCTCACTCATGCCAGAGCAATACAGACTACACTGGACATAATACAAAGGTAACACTGTCAATGACAGAAGGGACTGACTGCTACACACTACTCAGCCAATGTCCAATATACACAATAGCCACCTCTAGTAACTGAGTGTGGAGACAGATTTTGAGATAGAGAGGAAAAGCAAATCACTTTGAATGAAATTGCTGAAGGCTGAAATTGATTAAATAATGGCCCTTATCACCTCCTTGCAATAGAGAAAAGTTTCTTGGCAGTTCCTCCAGGAACAAGAAAATGGAAAGCCAAGTCTGCTCTCCAGTTTCTGGATTCCTGACAATCAGTTTTTAAACTAATACAACCCACAGTTCAAAATAATGTTGTTTAAGATGGGACAAGTGTGAAAATTACAGAACTGGTCTATTAGAAAGATCTAATTTTATTATTATTCCTTCAGCAGATTAGAAAACAAAAGTAACATTTCAACAAGCATCTGTCCATCATACTTTATACAGAATTAGGTGATGCATGGTATCATTTTCTTGTCCACAACTTTGGTCACCACCCAACTGCAGAGTTTAGGAATTGCAGTGCATACTGGACTAAACTCTTTCACAATGTAAGGCACAACTACATGATCACAATTAGTAAACACAACACTGAAAGTAAGACTTAGAAATCAAGCTGATGAAAAAATGTTCATGCAAAGTCTATCTACACATACGTAAGTTTTGTAGTATGCCCATTAGGAGTGTATGACCCAGTTTAAAAGAAGTGCAGTGTTCGTAGGTAAAACTGCATAATAAGGCAAATGTAATACATTATCTCTAAAGAGTGGGTTAAAAACATAAAGCTTTTTTTCAATTCTATTTTATACAATTACACAGAAAATTAGTCAATTTTATGCCCAATATTCACATCTGCAACGATAATAAACTGATTATTAAAATTCAGAAAAGAGGCAAACAAGGCAATATAATTAGTAGCATGCGTCCATTACAGAAATCCATTCATGAAGTTCATATCTAGAGTGCTGGGAAAAAAAGGCTAAATTAAGAGTGGATTAATTAATGGATGATGCTATGACAAAGCTCCCTATACAACTGTTGTAACCCAACAGATCATAACTATGAAAGTTTGTGGTAGTGATTTATTTCCTCTCCAACTGCTAGAGTTGTAGGATTAAAACTACAGAAGTAAAAAAGAACGACCGAGTCTACAATAATTAGAAATTAGTGGATACTGTTTAAATATACAAAAAAGATTAAAAGACCACTATTTTTTGGGGGGGGGGGGTGATAGACACTTGCAAATTTGGCCGTCTCTATAACTGTTACATAACATTACAGTGAGGAAACCCTATTAAACTGGACTACTTGGTTGAATTACACACTGAGAGGTAGTTTAAATAAAATTATATATGGCATCGAGTGGTGGGCTGGATTTTTTTTTATTTTATTTTATTTTATTACAAAAGTGACAAATCCTATACAAGCAGCGTTTTGAACACATTTCTATAAAAAGTTCTGGTATTCACTAACCCAGTGAGACAGTCTTATAATATCCCTTTGGTGACAGGAGTTGGGATTTAACAAGGTGATACAACAAAGTACTTTGCAACAGAGCCAACAGTAGGAGCTCTGGACCGGCCAGCACTGGCCTGTTGACATATAAACAATGAACATATTATCCATAAACCACTCTCTTCACCCCTCTAATCCCCATCCCCACCCCAAAAGGCATGCAAAAAAGACTGGGGTTTTATTTTTAAATTTGGAAGGCAGGGGGAGAGGAAACTTCACCAAATTTTTTGCTTCTAAAACAACACTGTTCAGAGAGGGTTAACATCAGAGAGTTTTCCTATTTAATATCTTCAAATGTCCTCTGTGTAATCCAGTGAAAAGATACTCATGAACCTGCTGTATGATGAGTGCATAGTATAATATGGTATGCTGTGGACAAAAGCAGAAATGGTTAATGTTTACTACTAGTAAATCTCTTTGTTTTCTTAAAATCTTAATGTAAGTGGTGTGTTATGTTTTCTCTCTCTAAAAATGCAAATAGCTTTATTTAGAGCCCCGGGGGGGGAGGGGAAGTGGGGGACGGAACTGACAAATAAAGGTACATGTTTCTCTACAAGAATTTTACTTTTCTGTTATTACTATTTCTGAAAAGTAAACCATTTAGTGACTTCTGGTGTAACTGTGTATATGTATTAGTTTCAAACTTACTCTATAATCTAAGGTGAGAACAAGAGTTCCTACTTGGAGAATGAAAACTGATTAGCATGATTTTTTTTTAAATATGTACAATTAATATATCATTTTAAATCTTAAGATACAGCTTTATAAACACAGCCATGCTTTTTAAAGACCATGTCAATTCCTTTGTTATGTGTGTCCTTGGGTTATGCGCCCCTAGAGTGCAGAGAAATTATGAGTGCAACTCCCCTTAACAACAAAGGGGAGTTATATAGTTCAATGAGCAATCCAGCTAAGAATACCTCCCACTGTGGATTGATTACTACATCTATGCATTCAAAATTGCCATTCCATTTATTGTATATTATATTCACTTATGCTAGAAAGAAAAAAGTGCATAGTGCAAGTGACAATTATATTTCCTACTCCTCCAGAGGTTTTTGGAGATTGCAATGAATTAATTCATCAGTTCTCAACCTCTTCCAATCATAGTGTCATTACAGAGCTTTCACTCATACTCTAGACAATGTTTATTTTCCTTCTGGTCTTAAGCTCCAGCATTTTCCTTCCAATCTCCAGGTATTTGTCATAAATTTCAAATGTTGTAAGAAGCATTTATTCCCATATTGCATTTAAATTACATTAACAAACTAGAAAGGACTTGAGTTTCATGGGGCCCCTACTGCGCTCTGGAGAATATTGTGCTTTAGGGGTCACTTATTTTATGTCAAGCAACAGTTTGGCAAACAGCAATCATTTTTGGCAATAATTTGCAAAAAGCTACTTCACATTTTTGTTTCCAAACATCTTTTCCTGCTTCACTAAGAAAAGATTTTCCAGTGAGATGATCTCAACAGTCTAAGTCATTCAAAGAGTGACAAAATTATTCCTCCTAATAAGCACCTGGTACTCCAGGATCCATTACAACTGGGTTAGTTCGTATCTTCCAAGAACAGGGTTCTCTTTAAAATCAAACAAACAAACAACCCCCCCCACACACCTCTCTCTTTAGTGTCACACACCAGTACCAGCAAGTGTGTCAGAAAAGTGACTGCTTCTCTAACTCTTTAGTGTCTCAAATCTGCTCACAGAAGCAGGGGCTTCCTCCAGGTCTTTCCATCTCCAGTTTGGAGCTTTTCTCCATTATAATTTTTTATATTTCTCTTTCTCCTTGGTGTCTCCTAGTAGATGAAGGATCTTTGGACTATAGGAGTCTGCAAGAAACCAGCACTAGAGGAGAAAACATAGCAAGGTAGCAGCTAAGATCAAAGGAGCTCCTGCTCAGACCCAGCTACACACTACTGTACTGCCTTCCATCCTGCACAACAATGTGGCATACGGCTTTAGCTGTTTGGGGCAGAAATGCAGCAACAGAAGCTGGCTCAGCAGGCTCTCCAAGCCAGTGGTCCTAGGCTACTCAGAACTCCAGGCCAAGGTGAAACAAACATACCAGCAAGGGCTGACTCCAACAGCAGAAATGTGGCAGGCAAGCCTTAATTTATGTTCACCAACAGGATACGGTATTTGAAAGCAACAAGTCAGAGGTCCTTGGCCATTTTTCTGTTCTGACTGGGGTGAGATATGGTGCCAAGGAAGATATCCAGCCAGTTAGTCAGAGGGTTTGGAAAATCCCATGGGGCAGGACCTCCCACTCCTTTCAGACTTCTTTGGCCCAGTTGTTCCAGAAATAGCCTTAGCCAGTTCTTCTTGTGCTTAGCCCTTCCCCCTCTATGGTTCTGTCAGACCCCTCTCTCTGAGGGCAGTTCTGACTCCTACAGTTAAAAACTAGTTTAAAAAAATCCCCACTCCAATGAATCTGATTCACCATATTTATTACCAGTCACCACTATATCAGGGCAGCCTCAGGGTTCTGAGCAGTGACTATATTCCCCCTTTCAGCTCCTTCACATTGGTTTATGCAGCATGATCTCTCTCTGCTAACCTACCACTGCCTTTCCTGTCTGGCCTCCTTTAAGGTCAGTGGGTTTTATCTCACCTGCCTTTGTACTACACCAGCCAATTGTTTTTCTTACCAATGACAGCTGGAATCTACAGGCAGAGGTGCAATTACATTTTTCTCCTTCCACTTTCCCTACATGCGAACCATATTGGCCTGGCCTGCCAGCAATACTGCTGAGAGTGTCCAGGTGCTCAGATCACCAGCTTGCCAGGTCTGTGATCTTGCACTACGCATTAAGGAAGAAGAGTACATAATTTTGTTGTATATCTGTAAATCCACTTTAAAAAAAGCTTTAATGCTCACAGAGGTTTACGGCATAAGTAAGAGACTTCAATCATGAGTGCTCATGCCCAACTCTACTCTTTCCCCTCTTAATACCTGCCTCTATAAATATGCAGAAAGCAGATTTGTTTGTTTTAAAAACATTCCCTATCTCTTCAAGGGGCAGGTCACATAGAATGGGGCAGAAGGAAAAGCTGTAGCCGTAGAAGCAGCAGGGTCTTCACAACCATGAGGCTGGAGAGTTCAATAAACTGAGGGTTGCTCTACCATTTCTGAGGTTGTTAATTCATGCCTTCAGTAAGATGGCATGAATGGAGATGGCTAATCTTCACAATATTTATTCATTAGAACTTACAGTTAGAGTCTTTTTACCTTGGGCAGTTAGCGGGAGAGCTAGAGAGGCAATAGGTCTGGAAGATGAGGAATAACCCAGTTGCAATGGATCATAGAGCAGCAGGAGCCCACTTCGGAGAAGGAAAAATTACAGGTACGTACATTTTACTTTTTCTGCCTACACAACAAAGAGAGGTACATATATGCATCACTTTTAAAAACTCCTCCAGCACAAGTAGAGAGAAGAAAATATGACAGTAACGAAGTCTAAAATTATATCCTCACCTCTTAATTAAGTCTGACTGTTTTGTATATAAATAAAACAGCAGCAGGTTCAACTACCATTCTGAGCAGGCCAAATCATGAAACTATTGTACCAAGAAAGACCCAGGATTAAGAAAAATGCTAGCATCACAGGTTCAGGAGAAGCAGTGGAAAGACCAGGTCAGTTAGGGACAGAATCATTCCAACCTCTTCCAGTTAATGTGGGGGACAAAAAGAAGATCATATAAAATCTCCAAGTATTGCTCATTAGTAGGAAACCTAGCATAGGACAGTTGGGTGTTCCTTAAAGACCAACCAAGGACCTTTAAGGGCTTCTGTGGTTAGTAGGGAAAGAAAAAGAACAGAACTGAGGATAATTTTTTTATATGTCCACAGATAGGAAAATCTAGAAAGTTATATTCTATTCAACCAATCTATAAATCAATATGGGAGAGCTTTATGCAACATTCCTAGAACAGAAGCCAAACTTGCAGTCCTGTTTCTAGCTTGTCTGTACAATTGCTAGTACCTTACAGTACACATACAGATACTTCAATATCCAAATGCTGTAGCTGGGCGATGATTTAGGCACTGATACTGCAATAAGCGCTATGTGGCCAAACTGCTGTGACCACACAGAGCCCCCTGCAGATCAGCAGGGTTCCATGTGGGTACAGGTGTTTGCCCCCACTGCAGGATTGGCGCCTTAGAGAGAAAAATTCAAGAGCAAGAGAGGAGAACAACTCCTAAAGAAATTACTAGGGGATTTAAAAGAATGTTAGTTATGCAATCAAATGCAACAATTAAAATCTAATTATGCCACTGAAACAGCAATATTTGATACACAAAATCATTGCAAATTTTTGCAACTTACTGTTTTGAAAGAAACAAAAACTGCAATATCACATACGTTTCTTCTGAACACAAAAATTAAAGATTAAAAAAATACATTGTTACTTCTCTGTTTAAACTTTATTTACAAATAACTAGGTGTTCCTTACGTAGACATAAAAGCTCTTTCCTGGGTAAATGGCAATAAGCTGAGGATGATCTGAGCCCGTCTCACAAAAAATACAATAGTTTTACTTAGTATCAATAAAACATTTTAAAATATACTAAATTTTGCAAGTGTTACAATCATTGTTCAAACTGAATAGTAGTCTGAGTGCTGTACGAAGTGCATCAACAGAAATTCTAATTCTAGCATAACGTTTAAGTGCCATTTGAGATAACCAGTTATCCTTGTAAGTCGTTAAAACAAGTATCACAGACACGGACAGGCTTCTTAGAAGAAGGAGTTAAGGCATTCTTTGCGGAGCACTCAGCGCAAAAGATATTTCCACAGTGTCTACAGTGATGCTGTGAAAGATGAAAACAACAGATATTGAATTGTCAACACAGCATAGTGGGCACAGTACATGAAAATAAATTATTACATAAAGTATCAGATCAATTACATATTTTCATTTCAGATGTGCGTTTAAATTTTTAACATTGGGGGCTAAAAGGCACTTTGGATTTATATCCAACTCCATCTCTAAAGGGCATAAGGGTAACATTTTCAGAAGTGTTTAAGTGGCTTAGGAGCCTAAGTCTCATTAACTTTTAAGGACTCGTAGGCTCCTAAATTACTTTTAATGGGATTTAAGAGTTACTTGAAAGTTTTACCCTCAATCTTGTTTAAGTGCATGAGATGCATGTTTCATGGACTTAATCAAATGGCTGAAACCACCCTATAATTCATACAATTAGCAGTTGTGATAGACTACATCCTATAATATACTGAACAAATCTTATAGAATTAAGATAACTCAGTGAAGCTTAAATTAAACCTTACTGAATTAGATTAACACCCATGGGGATGTTGTATTAAAAATGCAATTGTGTATCTGTTGTTGTGGCATTGTATACACCTTCTGTAGTAGGAAGGTGGGGTTGCTAATGAACTTTTTCCATTATCAGTCTTTGAAGCCACCCTCCTAGGCAAAATGCATATACTAGTTCAAACTGGATTCTCCAGGGATCAACAGAAAAGACTTTTGGACAAAAGTCTGGGTTTTTATCTGGCTCAAGGCCTTCTTCCAGCGGACAGGTCCCCTGGTCCACAGAGAGCCCCAATCCTTGGAAAGACTTTGCCTGCTGAGACCTCTTAAGACTATGTGCTCGTTCTGAGCTGAAGCTCTGATGAACTTGTAACCACAAGGATGCCCATAAGATGGGATATTAAATGACTGCACTTGCCAGAGCCCATGTGAGAGCTGGGATGAATTCTGGCAAACTTAATAGCATGCATGTAGGTTCTTTTATTGTTTTTAGTATGTTTTCTCTGTAATATTTTTTACCATAAGAATAAAATGCATTTGATTACAAAGAACTGTGTGGTAACTTATATATGTAGCAATAACACTGTTATCTGTCTCTGAAAAGACAGATGTCTGGTGTCCCAGGGCATCTGTCTGTGCTGGGACTGATACAGTGAAGGCAGGGAACTGTCCAGTTTGGGAATGCCCCGGTCAGAAGGGAGAGAGACTGCTGTCTCCACCCAAGAAAAGCAACACCTGGGGAGCTGAAAACCAAGATTGGGTGTCCTTGCTGAACCAGTGAGCAGAAATACAGGTGCAGTTTCCCTGAACTGTGACTCAGGAAATACCAAAGGACTGCAAATGATGGGAGGGGAAGCAGGACAAGATTACACTGACAGAGCTGTGTGTAAATCTTTTATTTCTAGATCGAGTCAGTGCTTAAAAAGTACTTCAAAACCAAAATATCACACTAAAGTCATGCCTGATGTAAGTGAGTATCACTATTGATTTCTACACAGTTACACTCATTTACATCAGGCCTGAATTTAAGTTTACAGCAATAAGCCACACTGATGTCAGTACCTTTATATTGGTAAAACCTGTGTCCACATGAGGCAGTTGTAGCACTTCAACTATATCTAGTTATACACAGATATAGTTAAAGCAGCACAAAACCTGTGTGTAGACAAAGCCTTGAGCAGTTTATTTATAACATCTGAAACAATACAAACCATCTATGTTTCTGAGCTGTACTGAGGTTTAGAAGTACCTTTTAAAGATACTCTTTAACTTTGCTTCAACTCCAGAACAGTTCAGAAAGAAAAAAAGTTCTAGAGAATCCCCACAAAGGCACACATACCCTTCTGACTGTCACTGAGAAGCCTTTCCCACAGGCCATACAGTTCTGTACCTCATTGTCTTCTGCCCATTTCCTGTTGAGGGCTTGTGTGTGTTTGATCTGGATGAATAAAACAAATACAGACTTTTTTAAATGGAAGTCCATTTCTTATTAATGTCCTCTACTACATCACACATGCTGTACGCATCAGGATAAAACACTGAGGATCAGTCATGGTGACTCAGCGTTAGAATGCCACCTCACAGTTATTTAAATAAAAAAGAACTTTCTGATGTCCAAACTATGGGCTGAATTCTGAACCTACATGAAAGCTCTGTCATGGTATATTTTCCCAATCTGAACCTTAGAGTCCAAAAGTTGGGGTACCAGCATGAATTTCCCTAAGCTTAATTACCATCTTAGATCTGATAGCTGCCACCAATCAGGACTTGGAGTGCCTGATACACTCTGGTCCCCCAAAACCTTCCCTGGGGACCCCCAAGATCCAGACCACCTGGATCTTAACACAAGGAAAGTAAACTCTTTCCCTCACCAGTGCCTCTCCTAGGCTTTCCCTCCCTGGGTTACCCTGGAAGATCACTGTGATTCAAACCCCTTTCTCCCTCACCCAGAGGCAATACAGATTCAAGCTTCATGAATCTAAAACAAAGAGGAAATTTACCTTCCCCCCCCCTTGCCTTCCTCGCTCTCCTTTTCCCCACCAATTCCCTGGTGAGTACAGACTCAGTTCCTTTGAACCTTACAAGGGGAAAAAATCAAACAGGTCTTAAAAGGAAAACTTTTAATAAAAAGAAAGAAAAAATGTAAAAGTTGTCTCTGTAATTTAGATGGTAAAAGTTACAGGGTCTTTCAACTTATAGACACTAGAAAGAAGCCCCCCACTCCAGCAAAATACAATTTAAAATACTTCCAGCAAACTACACATTTGCAAATACAGAAAACAATCAAAAGACTATAACCGCCTGTCCTACTTAATACTCACTATTCTGAACATATAAGAGACTGTAGGAGGGAGATTGGCAAGAAACCTGGTTGCACGTCTAGTCCCTTCCAGGACCCAGAGAGAACAAAGCAAAACCCAAAAACACAAACAAAGGCTTCCCTCCACCGAGATTTGAAAGTATTTTGTTTCCTGATTGGTCCTCTGGTCAGGTTTCCGGTTCACTGTTTGTTAACCCTTTACAGGTAAGAGAGACATTAACCCTTAACTATCTGTTTATGACAAGCTCCCACTGATATCAACTGCCTCCTGAAGTGCACTGGGCCTCATTTTAACATGTCTGGAGTGACAATGCACTATTCAAGTCAAAATAGTTTTCATCACTATATATTGGTAAGGGCATGCTTAGTCACCACAATGTAATTCATACCTGTAGCGATTGGTTTTCTCGGCCTAGCTCTTGCATTGCTGCAGTTGTATTGTCCAGCTTTTTCTTCAGTTCCAGGAGTTTGGCTTGAAGCTTTTCGATTTCTCCCTCACTTTTAATACACCTGAAGATGGATAGCAAGTACTAAATTAAATGCTTACAAAGCAATTCCTATCCTATTTGGCAAAATGTCACCACTGAAAAGTTTGGCCATCTGTCCATAACAAATAAATATATCACCATAATTAACCACTGTATTTCTTGGCTGGGAAATTAATGTAGTATTTTAACAATTAACCTAAGATCACATCTGAGCCTCACTCTCAGAGGGAGTACCAAATGAGGGACAGCAAGGCCCAGATTTCAGAGGGGGTTCAGGACTCAATGCACTCCCACCAGCTGGAGCTTGCTGCTCTGCACAAGTGCAGAACAGGACAGTCTCATTAAGCAGCAGCAGCAATTCTGGCAGGCCACTTTGCAGCAAATCAAACAGAAAGGAGGTGAGAGAACAAAAAATGAAGTTTACTTGCCTGTAACCAAGGTTCTTCAAGACATACGGTACATATTCACATTCTTAGGATATATGCCAATCGGTGCTATTGAACAGTACAGCCTTCAACTAGCAGTGCCTATCTGAATGTTCACAGCCCCCCACCCACCCCGCCATATCCTCCCCTCAGCATCTGAGCATGTTCTGAGGGCAGGGCTATAAAGGGGTGCATGGCAGCAGTCACTGGTTCAGTTTCTTCCACTGCTAATGAAGAGCCTGAATAGTTAGGACTTTGCAGAAGAGGGGAAGGGGGACAGGGAGTGTGAATATATAAAGTCCATCTTAGAGAACCTTGTTTATGGACAATTAACCTTCATTTCTTCTTTGAGTGTCCTCTGCACACTCCCACTCTTGGGACTTGAGTTTAGTCAGCAGTATATAAGAATTTCAGAGCAGGGATTGGCAACCTTTGGCATGCGACTCATCAGGGAAAGGTGTTGGGAAGTTCTGTAGGCCTCGGGTAATTGTTACCATCGCCTTAAATCGAGGCTGTGGTAAGCAGGCTCTGGCAAGATTGGAGTCCAGGATGGCCCCAATGAAGTCCATTCTCTGTGTGGGAACCAGAGTGGATTTCTCTGTATTGATCATCAGGCCTAGACTCATGAATAGGTCCCTGACGATGTCCACATGATGGGTGACTTGTGCCTCGGAGGTCCCTCAAATGAGCCAATCGTCGAGATACGGAAAAACGTGTATCTGACGGCGGCGGAGGGACGCGGCGACTACAGCCATGCACTTTGTGAATACTCTTGGGGCTGCAGAGAGGACGAACGGAAGGACCGTAAACTGGAAATGTTGATGGTTGGCTACAAACCGGAGGTACTGTCTGTGTGGAGGATAAATGGCGATGTGAAAATACGCATCCTTCATATTGAGGGTGGCATACCAGTCTCTGGGATCCAGGGATGGGATGATGGTCCCCAGGGATACCATGCGGAACTTCAACTTTATCATGAACTTGTTGAGTTCTCGCAGGTCTAGGATAGGTCTGAGACCTCCCTTCGGCTTGGGGATTAGGAAATAGCGAGAGTAGAACCCCTTGCCCCTTTCGTCCTTTGGTACCTCCTCTATGGCTCCCATGGCAAGAAGCGTCCGCACTTCCTGTGAGAGGAGTTGCTCGTGAGAGGGGTCCCTGAAGAGGGACGAGGATGGGGGTGAAATAAACTGAGGTGGTACCCAAGTTCCATCATGTGTAGGACCCCATGATCCAAAGTTAGCTGGGACCACGCAGGGAGGAAAAAGGAGATATGGTTGTAAAAGGGAGGGAAAGGATCCTGGAAAGTAACTGGTACGCCGTCCTCGGTTGCACCTTCAAAAGTTTGGCTTTGGCCCCGTAGGTGGCTTGGTGGGACCCTGATTTTGGCCCCCTTGGGGTCCTGACTGCCATCTACGACCGGCTCAACCACACCTTCTGTCGAAGTCCTGCCTCTGTCTAGGCGGAGGGTAAGGGCGGTGAGGCTGGGGGCGGAAAGGCCGGCGCTGAGTCACTGGCGCGTGCCTGCCAAGAGAGCACATAATGACCCTGTTGTCCGTCAGGCTTTGCAGCATAGGGTCAGTCTTTTTAGAAAAGAGGCCTCGACCGTCAAAGGGCAAGCCCTATATGGTATGCTGTAGTTCCAGCGGGAGGCCTGACACTTGAAGCCATGAAATGCATCTCATGGCAACTCCCGAGGCCAGAGTCCTGGCTCCGGAGTCTGCTGCATCCAGCGAGGCCTGGAGGGAAGTCCTCGCCACTTTCTTCCCCTCCTCCAAGAGGGCAGCAAACTCTTGACAAGAGTCTTGAGGGACTAACTCCGTGAACTTGCCCATCGCCGCTCAGGTGTTATAGTTGTAGCGGCTAAGCAGGGCTTGCTGGTTTGCCACCCAGAGTTGGAGGGCCCCTGCACGGTGTACCTTACGGCCCAGTAAGTCCACGCGCCTAGCCTCCTTCGATTTTGGAGCCAGAGCTGGCTGGCCATGGCGTTCCCTCTCATTGACAGACTGTACGACAAGGGAGCAGGGAGGAGGATGGACGTACAGGTACTCGTACCTCTTAGAGGGCACCATGTACTTGCGCTCAACCCCCCTGGCAGCGGGTGGAATAGAGGCTGGAGACTGCCAGATGGTATCAGCATTGGCCTGGATCGTCCGGATGAATGGTAAGGCCACTCTTGTGGGGGCATCAGCTGACAGAATATCCACCACCGGGTCCTCTATCTCCAGTACCTCCTCTACCTGGAGATTCATATCAAGTGCCACACGTCTCAGGAGGTACTGATGGGCCCCCAGGTCAATTGGAGGAGGGCCCGTGGAAGATGTCCCCGCCACCACCTCATCAGGAAAGGAGGAAAAGGAGAGGCCAGGGACAAGCGGGTCCTGTGTGGACTCTTGCTCTTGGATGACCTCCGGCTCCAGTGGGATCTGGGAGTCTGGCAGCTGAATAGGCGCTTCCGCTGTACCAGTAGGAGGCGGGCAGCTGATAGTCACCTCCGGCACCTGATGCTCCAAAGGAGCAGAGCGAGATGGGACTGGAGGTACACCTTGGGCCTGATGATATGCCCAAAGTATCCAGAATGATCACTGATGGGGGCCTTGATCTTAGGCCTGGGTCTCCTGGAAGATTCTGGTGAGCACATCGGAGTCACGGTCCTGTGCATAGGAACTGTCTGCATGAGAGGACACTGATGCGTGTCGGGATGGCCAAGGAGGGGCTGAAAACCTCTGGGAAGAGTCTCCCTCTATGACTGATCTTGCTCTGTGTGGCACCAGGGATCGGTACCGGGAGCCATAACAGTACCGGGAACGAGATCGGGACCAATGACCGGAGCAGGGCCAGGAGGTCAACCAGGATCTCGAAGCTCAGTGTCTGGAGTGGCTGCGAGAGTCACGGTGCCTGGAGCTGGATTGGTGCTGAGAGTACCGGGCCGGCGAATGGGACGCTGATTGGTACTGCGAGTGTGACCGGTACCGAGAAGGGGATCGGTGCCGAGACTGCGATCGGCGTCGGGACTGGGATTGGCAATGGGACCAAGGCCGGTGGGATCGTGATCGTGAGCGGTGCCGCTCTGCGGTGCCGACAGAGGGTGGTCTCATCAAGGCCGGCTTGCCTTGTATGACCCGCACCGGCAGTGCTGGGGGTTGAGGCAGGGCAGACTCTGTCATTGCGATCAGCTCCCTCGCCGTGGAAAATGTCTCCGGCGTGGAGGGAATAGTGAGCTCAACCACGGAGCTTTCAGGTACCGGACTCGACGGCCCTTGCGGGACTGGAATCGACGGTGCCAACGTTGTCGGTGCCGCAACAGGTGTAGGGGCCGGGCGGTCCGATGTAGCTGGGTGCTCTGGCTGCGGTGCAGGTGGCACGAAAGCAGCAGGAGTCTTATGTCTCTTCACCCACAGGTAGAGAGAAAACGGTGCCGCGCAGACACCGGTACCGGCGATGGTCAGTGCCAAGAGGCCTTAGCAGTACCAGTGCGATCCCGTGCCGAAGGAGCACTTCTGCCAGTGGATTGTCCAGCGCTCGGTGCCGAGGGCAGAGGAGTAAGAGCTGCCTCCATCAGGAGCTATTTGAGATTAAAGTCCCGCTCCTTTTTCGTTCTCAGCTTGAAGGCCTTGCAGATCCGGCACTTATCAGCAAGGTGGGATTCCCCGAGGCACTTAAGGCAGGAGTCGTGGGGATCTCCTGTTGGCATCGGCTTGTGACAGGCCGAGCATGGTTTGAAACCCGGTGAACCGGGCATCAGCCCTGGCACCGGGTGCGGGGAAGGGGCTAATCCCCGAACCCCTCTTAACAATATACACTAACAATGTTATAAATACGAACAGGAATTAACTGCAACTATAGAAATTTCAACTATATACACAAGAATAACGAGAGAACTACGAGTAGCTAGGGAAGTGGAGATCAGCTAAGCCACACACTCCACTGTTCCAATGACTGACACGGGCAGTAAGAAGGAACTGCAGGGCCGTTGGGTTGGCAGGGGTATATATCCGGCACCATGGCAGCACCACTCTAGGGGGTGACTCAGCCGACCCACCAAGTGTTGCTAGGGTAAAAATCTTCCGATGAACGTGCACGCGGCGCACGCACACCTAATTAGAATCAATATGAGCAAGCACTCGAAGAAGGTATATGACGTCTTCAGCAACTGTGAAGGCATTGGCAATGATTTCTTTTCACTGGAAGCTGCTTTTAGGAGAAAATCAAAGACACAGAAACACGAAAATCCCTTTGTGATGGGATGTCACCCCGGGGTACAGTCCATGAAACATGGGAACCGCTGCGCGCCTCTACGACACACAGCTGGGTTAGCTCTATTTTCACACTGCTTGGTTCGAGACACAGTTAGCCTCACCAGGCCCTGTTATCATCCAACACGACAGCAGGCGGCATCACTCACCTAAACTGAGCTATCAGAGTGCAACACCAGACAATCTCCCAGCTCCCCAGGAACACGCCCCCTGCTAGAGCATAAACGCAAAATTATACCATCTTGCACTGCACAGGGATCTGTACAATGTAAGCTCATAAATAGTTCACTTTCCCCTCTATGTGGGAAAGATATGCAACAAGCTTGTGTTAACCAAGCTGAGAATTTTCCCCAGACACCTCACTCAAAGGCACACTGGTTTAGATAAAACAAAATATCAGTTTATTAGCTACAAAAAGATAGATTTTAAGTGATTATAAGTGATAGCAAACAGATTAAAGCAGATTATCTAGCAAATAAACAAAACTGCAAACTAAGTCTAAACTACTAGAAAGATTGGATATGAATTAGCAATTTCTCACCTGGCTGATGATACAAGCAGTGCACCAGGTTTCCATACAAAGGCTAGAAATCCTTTTAGCTTGCAACCTGCACCTCCCCTAGTTCAGTCTTTGCTCCTCAGGTGTTTCCAGGAGTTCTCTTGTGTGAGGAGCGTAGGGTGACCAGACAGCAAGTGTGAAAAATTGGGATGGGGGTGGGGGAATAATAGAAACCTATATAAGAAAAAGACCCAAAAATCGGGACTGTTCCTATAAAATCGGGACATCTGGTCACCCTAGAGGAGTGAGACCCCTAGATGATGTCACACCCCAACTTATACAGCTTTTACATATGGTGGGAATCCTTTGTTCCAAAAACAGTTCCAAGCCTAGTGCATGGAAAAATATAGGTACCCAAAATGGAGTTCAGTATCATGTGGTCTGGTCATGTGCCCTTGCTGAGTCATAGCAGCCATTACTTACAGGCAGGCTGAAATCTTTATAGGAAGGGTAAGCTTTTTCACAGCCTATTGTCTTTGTTGATGAGCCGTTAAGCACTATCTAGCTTCATCACTGTTGTACCTGAAAGACTAGCTCTGGGTGTTTTCCAGAGTAAGCACATTTGAAATACAGCTCCACAGTCAATATTCATAACTTCATATATTAAAATGATATATGCATACAAATAAGAATCATATTCAGCAAATCATAACTTTTTCAATGACATCTCACATGACCCATCTTGTACAAAATGTATCTTAATCATGCCATAATCATATCATATAATAATTTCACTATGATGAATATGTGGTGTAGTGGTTTTCTTCTCAGAAAAGCTGCCACTATTCACAGGCATTTTGAAAAGACTCTGGGTGCAGCGGAAAGGCCAAAGGAAAGACCTTGTACTGGAAATGGTTCTGGTCAGTGGTGAAACGCAGGTACTTCCTGTGTGATGGTCTTACCAAAATATGAAAGTAAGCATCTTTTATGTCAAAAGCAGCAAATCAAAGAAAAGGACATAATAATGGAACCCAGAGTTAACATTCTAAAGTGAAACTTTCAAATATATGTGCTTAGCTTCCTCAGATCCAAGACTGGGCAAAGACTTTGTAATATTTGGATTAGGAAACAGTGGCAGTAGAAACCCCAACTTCTGAAATTTACCAGAACCTCTTCTATCAGTCCTTCCCCAAGTAAAAAGTTGATTTCAAACAGTGGCATAAACAGTCTCCAAAGAATAGGGGGATCGAATCCAAAGTTGGTTTGCTGCTCTCTAACCCCATGTCAAACTGAAGGTCTATCTGTCAGAAGTAGTGAAAGATGAATTCTTTTGTCTCAGCTTAGACTTAAATGGATGCCTTCTATACTGGTGTTAGGATGATGATGATGACTGCTGCTGTTATTGCTACTGGTAGTATTGTCTACCTCTGTTGGAATATCAAGAATAATGAGCACAATATTGTCTGATATCTGAAGGCAGGTTTAGGAATTCTTCTCTTAAAAAGCTATAAGAGACTCAGGGACCTGGCAGCTGTCTAGTCTCTTTCATTTTCTCTAACAATTCATCCATTTTTGAGCCAAATGGATCATCCCTCTCAAAAGGAAGATCTTCAATCTTCAACCTCACTTCTTAGGGCAGAGAAGGTGTGTGTAGCCATGCATGTCTGTGGATAGTTACTGCTGCAGCTGATATCGTCCTGATCTTGATGTATCGAAAGCATCAAAAGACACTCTCAATGCATGCATAGCAACATTTAGACTCTCTTTAAAAAGAGCATTAGACAGTCTGCAGTGTTCCTCAGGAAGATTCTTTGTAAAAAAGAGAGATCTTGTCCTAGAAATGAAACTGTTATCTGTCCAAGACAGCTAGGTAGTTAGCTATTCTCATGTTCACAGAAGCTGAAACAAACACCTCTCTTCCATGCAATCTAATTATTTCCCTTTTCTGCCACTGGAGTAGAATGTAAAAGTCCCATTCTTGAACGTTGCATTGTTGCAGCTACTACAAGAGAGTTAAAGGGAAAATGAACATGGAAAAAAGAAAACTCTTCATATGGGATCTCATACAACCAATCAGTTTTCTTAGCAATCATATGACATGAAGATAAGAGCATTTCATGCTGATTTTGCTGGCTGGCAGAGACCTTCCCAAAGAGGCAGAGATACTTTCTCAGTAGATATATTCCCCAGTATAAAAAAACAGGATAAGGAGTTTCCTGAAGTAAACTGAAGGTCATTTTAACTTAGACACCATTCTGCATACTGATTCCTGTAGTTCTATAGCATCCTCAGATAGTGAGAGAGCTGAGGCTACTCCAATATTTTCCTCAGGGGAGGATTTGCCTGTGGGTTCGAAGTCTTGATGCACAATACCAGCTTGTGAAAACACATCAACTTCTTTCTCATCACGGAGAATATCCTGAATTTTTGTAAGGGACCTATCTCTTGGTCTCAGATCCAATGGTGTAGGATCTGAATGCCTGGGATCCAATACATTAGTATGTGCTGAAGTTTCCTTGCCTCAGTGTGGAATCAAGGTCATCACAGCTGAATGAGGTTGAAATGGAAGCCCTGGAATTGGCTAGTATGGCCAATGCATCCAGGAAGACACTTGCTACTCATGCCAATTTGTCCAGTTCTGTAGCATCTCACAGTAATGAGGAAATATCAACTTGCAATAATCTTTGTCACAAAACCAGCCTTGAGGTCGAGGCTGCAGGTAGATTGATGTATCCATCTCCTTTTCTAAATGTGGATCAAAACCCAGAACGGATAAGGAATAAGGTATTACAGAGGTAGGGAACCATAGTAGCAACAAGGGTGAGAGAGTCTTTCTAGGTGAACCTATAGGTATGCGGGGAGGAAGTAGTAGCATCACAGAAGATCCACGTGTTGAGGAATCTACTCTGTTTTTTGTGAGGGAAAGCATTGAGTTGGATCCTTATCCAAATCTCTCTCTTCTGCTGAAGAAGTGTGAAACTGACCTGATAAATGCAGTTCCACTGGTACCTAAGTGGAAACTATCACTGAAGGTATCAGTGTTGATACAAGAGAGAGATCTATCTATTTATTAGGTCCTGACCCAACAGAGTGATCTTGGTCTCCAATCAGTTTCACATCTGCATGTTTGCAATCTGAAGGATCTGATGAGTTCCCTGAATAGAAGACAATGCAAGACCCAGAAAGGTGCTTGGTCTTGCTTCTTCTTCAGAACTGAAGGACCTGGTTCCAAAGAGGCCTCAAGCATGGAACGCATATTGTTTAAGGCCATTTCTGTTACTATGTTCTTTTTTTGGAAGCACGTCTGAGGTTTTTGTTGCTGACTGGGCAATCTTCTTCATTTTTGGATGCTAAAGAAGGCTCAAGTGCATCTGTGGTAGTGCTTGGAAGGAACTGAGGCAGTAACTGTTTCCATGCCCCCTTTTATAGCCCCATTCTCAGAATATGCTCAAACACTGATGGGAGGTGTAAGGAGGAGGCACACGAATGCTCAGAATAGGCATTGCTAGAATAAGTTTGTACCATTCAACGTCACCAGTCGGCACATATCCCAAGAGTGGCAATATGCTGAGGACATTCAAAGGCTTGGTCTACACTACGCGTTTAAACCGATTTTAGCAGCGTTAAACCAATTTAATGCTGTACCCGTCCACACTACGAGGCCCTTTATATCGATATAAAGGGCTCTTTAAACCGATTTCTGTACTCCTCCCCGACGAGAGGAGTAGCGCTAAAATAGGTATTACCATATCGGATTAGGGTTAGTGTGGCCGCAAATCAACAGTATTGGCCTACAGGCGGTATCCCACAGTGCACCACTGTGACCGTTCTGGACAGCAATCTGAACTCAGATGCACTGGCCTGGTAAACAGGAAAAGCTCCGCGAAATTTTGATTTTCATTTCCTGTTTGCCCAGCGTGGAGCTCTGATCAGCACAGGTGGCGATGCAGTCCCAAATCCAAAAAGAGCTCCAGCATGGACCATATGGGAGATACTGGATCTGATCGCTGTATGGGGAAACAAATCTGTTCTAGCAAAGCTCCGTTACAAAAGACGAAATGCCAAAGCGTTTGAAAAAAAAATCTACAGACTACACAGTGCTGCGTGACAAGCGTAACGGGAAGCCAGAGACTCAAATGGACGCTCATGGAGGGAGGGAGGGGGTACTGAGGACTCCAGCTATCCCACAGTCCTCAGCAGTCTCCAAAAAGTAGCTGCATTCTTGGCTGAGCTCCCAATGCCTGTAGGTTCAAACACATTGTCTGGCGTGGTTCAGACAATGAACCACGCCACTGGTTGGTTGGCGGGAATAGATCATCAATTTACTCCCCCTCCCACGTGAAAGAAAAGGGAAAGAAATTGTTTCTTGACTTTTTTTAATGTCACCCTATGTCTACTGAATGCTGCTGGTAGACGCGATGCTGCAGCAGTGAAGAGCAGTATCCACTGCTCTCCCCTGCACGGTGGCAGATGGTGGAGTAGGACTGGTAACCGTCCTTATTATCAACCCGTGAGTGCTCCTGGCTGGCTTCAGGTGAGGCTGGCTGGGGGCGCCTGGGTGAAAATAGGAACGATTCTCGGTCATTCCCAGTAGATGGTACAGAACGGCTGGTAACCGTCCTCATTATAGCAACCGGGGGCTGAGCTCCATCAGCCCCCTTCCTTTCCTGTGTACAGAAAAGATTCTGTACTGCCTGGACTATCATAGCAGTGGCATGCTGGCTCCTCTCCCCCACACCGCTTAATGTCCTGCCTGGACTGTCATAGCACCGGGAGGCTGCCTCCCCCTCATTTTATCTCACTAACAAGTCATTGTTTCTTATTCCTGCATTCTTTATAACTTCATGACACAAATGGGGGGGACACTGCCACGGTAGCCCAGGAAGGTTGAGGGAGAAGGGAAGCAATGGGTGGGGTTGTTGCAGAGGCACCCCCCGTGAATGGTATGTAGCTCATCATTTCTGCGGGATCTGACACGGAGCAGCTGTGCTCTCTGATACACTGGTTCTCTAGTACACTTGCCCCATATTCTAGGCAGGACTGACTCTATTTTTAGAAACCATAAAGGAGGGATTGACTTGAGGAGTCATTCCCAGTTTTGCCTTTGCGCCCCCGGCCGATCTCAGCCAGGGGCACCCATGATAGCAGCAGACAGCACAGAAGGACAGATAACCGTCATCTCATTGCCAATTTACACAGGTAGCAGACGGTACAGAACGACTGATAACTGTCTCTGCTATCATGCAAAAGCAAATGAATGCTGCTGTGCAGCGCTGGAGTATCGCCTCTGTCCGCGGCATCCAGTACACATACGGTGACTGTAAAAAAAAAAGCTGAATGGGCTCCATGGTTGCCGTGCTATGGCGTCTGCCAGGGCAATCCAGGGAAAAAGGGCGCAAAATGATTGTCTGCCGTTGCTTTCCCAGAGGAATGACTGACGACATTTACCCATAACCACCTGCGACAATGATTTTTGCCCCATCAGCCACTGGGCTCTCAACCCAGAATTCTAAGGGGCGGGGGAGACTGCGGGAACTATGGGATAGCTACGGAATAGCTACCCACAGTGCAACGCTCCAGAAATCAATGCTAGCCTCGGACCATGGATGCAAACCGCCGAATTAATGTGCTTAGTGTGCCCGCGTCCACTCGACTTTATACAATCTGTTTTATAAAACCGATTTATGTAAAATCGTAATAATCCTGTAGTGTACACGTACCCAAAGAAGCAGAGGTCCCTTCCTAGCCACAATTTAATGCCCAGGAACAAAATGTAATTGATTAAAGCCTATTTTCAAAATGTTTTCATTTCTGTGTTTGTAACGTTTCAGAAAACTGGCTCTGATGAGTTTAGCACAGCAAGGGGACTGCTGCTGGAGATTTAAGCAGCTATTAAAAAAAAGTCTCTAGCCCTTTTCCTTGCAGACCTAAAGCTCAAAACATAATTTGTTAAGGAAGCTTGATGGTCAGAAGAAGAGTTTTCCCACAGATACCCTCATAAAGGGTTTCCTTCATCTCACAAGTGGGTTCTTCCCTCATGCAGACCTCAGGATGTCCTGCAAACAGAAGAAAAAGAGCTCTGCTTCTGCAGAGTTTAGGAGATCTGTAATAGAGGTAGCAGGATGGATCTTAAGAGGTCAGAAGCTTAGGATGGGAAATCAAGAGGCCCGTAGGAGAGGGTAACATCTAGTGAGTCTGAGAAGCATGTCTGTCTTCTTTACGAGCTTTAAGAGGCTCACAATAGGCCCAACCATATGCTGAATCCTAGAAGGGTCACTGGTGGCCACATTTGAAAGTCCAAAAGCCTCTTTTGTGTTATAGGGAGATGACAAGTCTGTTCTAGATCACTGGGAAGCTGATGAATCTATTCTGACTCTGAAACAGAGGATCCTCAGTGGAGGGAGCCCCAAGGAACCAACTCAGATTATGGAAGTCCCCTCTGCAAGGCCTTCTAAGATTCATGAAGGCTACTGACTGTCCCTCCTAATGCTTGCATGTGTGCAGGATGGATTTCGAGAGGCTCCAAAAGAGCACAATTAAGGATTTGCAGGGGATGGACACAAGCCTCTTAAGGTCAACATGGTTTGGGGCCTTGGTGAGCATCTTGAGTTTCATGAGGATGCAACTCATGATGTACCTGCAAAAGTTAGCAGGAGGTGGGCACTCCATCACAAAGCTCACAGGGTGTGGAGGCTCTTGTTTGGTTAGCTGGTTGACTGGTTCAACAGCCTGCTAAGACTTGCTGGGGTTAAGGAGGGGAGCCTTTACTCTCTGGAAACCCCTACCTGGAACACTGGGAGCAGTACAATACATACAAAATTTACGTAGAACACTAGGAAGACTGAAACACTATTTTTCAAATTTTAATTTATCATTTTCCTAATAAGCAACCGAAAGCACACACCCACATTACACTCACTGACTTACCTCTCCAGCAATGCTCTCCTCTCATCCTGATTATTTTGTATTGTTGCTTCTAAAACTGCAATCTCCCCACGCAAATCATCCGTTTGTTTCTCTAGCTCACTGACCCTCCTTTGACTGCTCTGCCACTCTTTCTTCATTGTAGCGAGATTTTCATTCAGAGCTGTGATCTGCATCGTGAGCTTGGCTTCCACCTCCTCACGTTTTCTGTTTTCTTCTTCTTTCTCTTTTATCTCTGTGCGCTGAGAAAAAAGGAATCATTGAACAACGAGCTATCAAATAGCTCTGAGTTTGTAACCAGATTGGTGTGTTATCAACTCCAACATCAAAATTAAAATGATGGTAACACTTATCTCTGGTACATCTGCAAAACCATTTTTGATATTTTACAGCTAACAGGGAGTTATTCGGGCACGTCTTTTCAAAGAGTGACTTTTTCTAATGGAACAATGTTCCTTATAAGTGATAGAAAACCAGATTCTGCCCTTCTGGTATTGTTCAACTCTGGCAGAGAAATGAAAAACCGTGTACTTACAATTTCAAATCTAAATTAGTTTTAATTCATAAATGGCTATTATACGAAACAAATGCCTGCTTATGGTCCCACTATGGATTTGTATCTGTTTGTCAAAATAGTGCTGAGCCTATTGTACCTGAGTTTCCCTACAACATAATCTGTCTCACATTGAAGGTTTTTGGAAATATTTACAAATCATTGATTAAAAATGTAAATGCCATGAAATTAAAATTAAGTATGCCTCTCTCCTTTTTTGGAAGGAACCAGAGATGTGCTAAAGACACATAAATTCTATACATGCTCACCAGTTTAGTTTCAATCTCAACACATTCCTTCTTCAGTTCTTCCTCTTTTTTTTTCAGCTGATCTTTGATAATTTGCTGATTCTTCTTCTCCTGTTCAAGAGCTAAATTCATGTTATCTACTTTGCCCTGCAGCTCTAGTTTCTGTTGAATCAATAGCTGCTTCGCATCCTTTAGATTTGTCATCTCCTGTTAAAATACAAGTTTAAACTATCATATAAGGTCTAAAAATAAAATGGTAAAACTTATCTGTGAACTAACTTCAGACTGAGGATAACTATTTCCTGGGATAGGAGAGCAAATGTCTTTATGGCACAAAATATCAACTGACTGTGACACTATAAAAAAAAATTAAGTTCGTTACCTAGGTTACAAATTACATCTTAGATTACCACAAACAGGAAAAAAAAATTCTAATTTACTTCTCCAAGAAAATAGTGGAAATTATGTTTGCTTACTTTCTACCTTTCTGTCAAGAAGTAGCTTTGTCAATTTCACTTTTCTTTAAGTCAGATTCTAATAAATTTGACTGTCAGGTTTTCTGCACTAGGTAAGTGTCGCAAGGTGGGAGTTACAAACCCTGTGGTGGCAAGAAGGGAATTTTTATTTATTTAATCAATCCACTGGAAACAATTACTGCATGGGAGCGTTTCTACAGGTCTTAAGTTTGTAAATATTTACCTACATATTGTACTGGAAATAGGTGTGCTAACTTTTCGTAGAACACATTCCATTGAAAGTCAAGACAAAACATCACAAGGATAAAGTCTTTTTTCTCCTTTCAAACCCATGGGTGGATGATATGGCCATACTTGATTTCATAAGTGGAGATATTTCTGGTTTCAGTCTGACTGCAACCACAGAGAACAAGAGGTGAATATTAAGCTGACATCCCAGTTTGTGTGTGTTTTAAAATTCTCTGCAGCTCTGTAAATTCCTTCTTTTTTTAGCACACAGGTTTCAGGAAGTGTGTGACAATTATAGTTAGTGTTCCCAAAATCAAAATATATTGGGCATTGAATTCTCTGCAAGTAATCATCATTTTTAGACACTGGATCACAAAAGAACATCTAAAAGCCATAGTATTTTTTTTGTATTTCCATAGAACTTATAAATATTCAGGCTATTTTAAAATTAATTTACTTTAATTAGATTGTAAGCTCTTTGTGGGACAGACTGTGTCTTCGTTTATACTCACAAAACCACCTACAACATTGGGGAAGCCAGCAGAAGCAAATACATTACTATTAATAAATATAATATGTAATTAAATGTAGAAAATGTAGCCAGGCTGTCTTTTAAAAGTGTTAGATTTCAGAAGAGACAGAAAAGATTTAGAGATGGTAAATGTAACGAGCACTTATAATACAAACAAAGACTACAAAAAATAATTCAACATTCTATCCTCCAATTTTTCTCTTTTTCTTTTCTCTCTCTCTCTCTTTTTTTTTTAAAGTGAAGTATCCTTAAAAAGATTCAGTCTTGCCTCAAGAGTGCTTTTTAAAATAGTTTTAACAAAATTGGTTTAACTAATATTGGTTTGGTATGTTAATGTTGCAATAAATTACAAGCACTTAAGAGTGACAGGTAGGTACATTTTTAATGAATGTACACATTTCTTTAATTAGGAGTGTCGCTTTTAAAAATCAGAGTTCAGGTTGGATACAACCACTCAAAAACAGCTTAAAATCCTCCCACGCCGATAACGTCACACTTTACATAGCTTTCCTTATCAGTGAGAACATGTACCTTAATAAAACTAAGATGTTGGTTTTGCTTTGGGTTTTAGGTTTGTTTCTTGTTTTGTTGTAGGGCTGGAAGAGGCTGTTTAATTTCCTCACTTCTCAGAATTTGGGGGCACAGAGTGAGAACTTTTCCTCTTGTCCACTTTTTATTAAAACACTGGGAGAAAGCCTGGATATTTAATTGCTTAGAGTCATCTATATAAAAGGAGACAGCAGGGTCTAGAGGTTAGAGTACAGAATTTGAAGTCAGGAGACTTGGATCACAACCAACTGACCCAGTCTTGCTGTGAGACAATGGAGAAATGACTTGGGCCTAATCCTCAAAGGGACTTAGGGATTGCAACTTCTAACTTTTAGGCCCTTGTCACCTCAGAGGAATCTACAAACCCTAGTTAAGGTGCCCAGGCTCCCTACAGAATACTTGGGGAGAGAGAGGCATCTAAGAATGGGATCCACAGAAGCTAGTACACTAGGCAGGGGGCTGCCTAAAGTAGTCAATGGGAGATGCTGAGGAGAAAGGTGGGTCCTAGCCCTGCCCCTCTCAGGGAGTGAGGCGCCTCAATCTGGACTGGAAAAAGACACCTATCACCTAACCCACAGCCAAGGACCCTCCCCTGGAGTCAGGTGCATAAGCTGTTTCTTACAGAAGTGATGGCAGCGCACATCTAGCTCCTCACAAAACAGCCAAGGACCAGAGGGGAGGGAAGGCCTCCCTTATAATCTTTAGTCCAATGGTTAGTGTACACAGTCAGAGTGTGGTAGACCCCAGTTCAATTACCCCCTCTGCCTGATATGGAGAGGGAAATTAAACTTGGGCCTCCTGCATTGCAGGAGAGTACCCTACCCACAAGGCTATAGAGTCATTCTCACTCTCTGGCCCAAAGCATATTTAATTATTTATACTCAGTAGAACAGCTTCAACAAGAGACACTGATCCACATCAAAATAACCAATAGCCCAGTGCTCTGAGAACACCAACTGGACGGGGCCCCACAAGATAAGCGGGGACATCTATCTTCACCTGGTTTGAGGATTCTCCTGGGGCTTAGCCATGAGAATAGGTGCCTGGAAGTCTAGACTGAGGCGTTACGTACTTACCCAGTGGCAGAAACTTTGGCACCTGGGGGACTTTTACAGAAAAAATTTAGGCACCTACAAAGTTAGGTGGAAGCTGATCAGAGGTTTTAAAGATCTCCATGCTTCCTAAAGTTTGGACTGGGGTGCCTGATGTGGGAGTTGGCTCCTAAGTACTTTTGTAGGTCTGGGCCTTAATCTCTTTGTGCTTGAGTTCCTTCATGTGTAAAATGGAGATAGTAATACCCATCATTGCAAAGCAATTTGAGATTCTCTGACTGAACGTGTTATGTTCATGCATTTTCTTATTACTATCTGTAGTTCCAATTTGTGTCTCAACATACCTTCTCAAATTCTTGCTTGCAGGTCCTAAGCTCTTCACTCAATTTAGTACTGTCTTTTTCCAGCTTACTCTTTATTTGCTGGAGCTCTGTTGTTTTAGATTTTTCATTAATCAAATCTTTTTCTTTCAAAGCCTTGGGAAAAAAAAATCAAAAGGAAAAATGGGACCTCATCCAGACTTCCACAGTTATCAAAAACCTCTTGATTACAAAGATTGCTGATGGGAGAATGATTGTATCAGACCTCCATCCACAATCATTTTGTCTGATCTTAGAGAAAACCCTATCATTTAGTTTAATCTTTAAAATCAATAATCTGTTTTTTCTTTTCGCATTCATTTTGTTCAGTACATGTCCCCTAGGGGATAATTAACTTATGCTGAAATTGTTTTAATATATTCTGCCATTTCAACTATTTGTTTAAAATCTTTTATGTATCAGTGGTCCAATAAACTGCTGTAAGCACAGGTATAAATTGCATTAGTACAATATTTCTAAATGTGTTTCCATTAGAAAACAGGAAAGAGGAGAAAGGTAATGGGAAAAGGAAGTTACCTTGTCTTTCTGGATTTCCTGTAACATTTTGTTCTGTTCTTTCAGCTGCTGTTCTTTCCTTGACACCTCCTGCTCCAGAGTAGACTTTATAGTCTTAAGTTCTTGGATCAACTGATTAAGGTTACCAATTTGATTTCTGTTTGAAACTAATTCCTCTTGAGCCAGAGCAAGTTTCTCCTCTGTGGACTAATTAAAAAAACAGTTCTGAAAATCGTCTGTCAAAGCCATTTCAAGATCTCCAAATTAGTCACAATAATTTAAACACATCTTATGCATCTGCATGGAAAGACTAGCTTCTGGTGCATAGTACTTCATTTTAAAATTTCAGTAGAACACAGTTAGTAGACTAACATCTGGGGAAAGAAAAACTTCTCCAATAATGTTTCCAGTAATAGGAGTTGGAGTTTACATGTTTCAAATGCATCAAGAAGGAAAATACACAGTAAAAAAATTAATGCAAAACAAATGAACTTATTTCTTCAGGCACTTGAATTGCTCTATTATTATAGGTAATTGTACACATGAGAAATAGATAAAGTGGTAGGATGAGATTTTTCAGAAGCATTCAGTGCTATCTAAACTCTGTTCCTGTTGAGTTTTTCCATAGACTTCAATGGGAAGAGAGTTAGGCCCATCACGAGTGCTTCTGAAAATCCCACCTGTCTTGTAGCAAAGTCCCAAACTCTCTATGGTTTCTCTCTTTCCCTCATATGTCTAACCTGTCTTCTTGGAAAGCAAGTTCTTTACATCCTCTTGTTGGGACAATGCCTATAACATTGTGAGAGCAACAGTAAAACACATAAGTAATAATAAGGTAACTGGAACTGAATGAAGTAACTGTTAAGTTGTAATTAACAGCTGTTGAGCAATAACAAGAGAAGCAAATTGAACTTTATCTTAGGGGAGGGCAAATCAGGAGCAGAAGTAATAATTTCAACACTTTGTCATAGACAAAAGAGGTTGCAATTCATTTCCAAAAGGTACTTTGAGAACAGTGTCTGAGCTAAGCAAGAGCAAAGGAAGAGACAAATTATGTGAAAAGGTGCTAGGTGCGTAAACACACAAATTATATAAAATTGGTTCAAGTCCCAATTAAGAAGACATCTCTATTAACCACATCTTAATTAAGTGGCACTTGCTCTGTGTAAATTAGAGCACATAGTAGACTGCACTTTAACTTCCAAACTTCATATAATACAAGTAATTATTGAAAATTTATTGAATGACATTATTCAAAAATATTTACACAGTATACAGTACAGCATACGCTGACTGCTATGTTTTCTCTCACCAATTTTTAGAGCTTCTTGGTCTGCGTATGCACAATTAAAATTCCAATCATTGCTACCAGTAATGGTAAATTTAAAGGAAAAAAATCTGGTGCAGACAAGGCTTACTTAAGGCTCACTATTCATTGATGCTAGCACTTGAAAATGTTTTTTACTCAACACAACTGATAACCACTTAATTTCCACCAAATAAATTAAAACACTACAAGAAACTCAAGTGTTAAAAATAAAACTAAAGATTTAATCCCCTTCATAGAGTGTGTGTTTGTTAAACTCATCATCTCCTCTCGCTCAAAGTAAACTGTGGCTACTGTTACAGTGTTCCAAACTCTTGTGATGTTTTCAGAAGCCTCACAATATTTGGTGTTCTTCTTAAAGCCTCAGCTTGCTGGAATCATGAGATTGCATGAGTACTCAGTTTAAAAACAATTCTTGCTTTCATGGTGGTGCAGAAAAGCTTGAAAAGTCAGAGGCAAATAAAAAGCCTCAATATTTTTAGATTTCGTGATCTGTAAGCCCAGTTCATAAATTCTGAGCCCTTGAGGTTGGTGAAACTACTTTCGTAACAGGAGCACTTCAACAGTAGTGTTTGAAAACAGAGTTGGCTACATCAATGGAAGGAACAGATGGTGACTCAAGACAGTAGAACTAAGGAATATCAGAAAAACGACCTGTTTTTCAGTAAACAAATAAATAAATAACTGAACAATGCTTAAGGTCAGATTTATTGTTACCACTTAGAATCACAAAGCTTCAGTAAGAGGATTATGTTGAGATTTAAGCACAGAGGGATGGTACCTTATAAAAAGGCATATTATCTTTATGAAACTTAGACAATGAGCATATCCCAAACCATATTCAAAGACAGGTAAAAAGGAAAAGAATGTAAGGGTATGTCTACACTATGGGATTATTACGATTTTACATAAACCGGTTTTGTAAAACAGATTGTATAAAGTCGAGTGCACACATCCACACTAAGCACAATAATTCAGTGGTGTGCGTCCATGTACCGAGGCTAGCGACGATTTCCAGAGCGTTGCACTGTGGGTAGCTATCCTGTAGCTATCCCATAGTTCCCGCAGTCTCCCCCGCCCATTGGAATTCTGGGTTGAGATCCCAATGCATGATGGCGCAAAAACAATGTCGTGGGGGATTCTGGGTCAATGTCGTCACTCAATCCTTCCTCCGTGAAAGCAACGGCACACAACACTGGTCTACAATCTTTGCGAAGTCGTCTGCTTCAGAGATAAAATGTGGTATTTATTATGTATTTTGATGTGCTGAATTCAAATATGACAATTAAAACAACTGATGGGCTACTGTTTCTAAGATATTTAAGTTTTTACATTTTATATCTATGTATATTGTGTAGATAGTAGAGTTTTAATCATAAATTGTAAACCTAGGTCTTTTCATGTGTTTATGGTTGCCTTACATGATAATATTTCACCTGTCCTGTTTATGTAACACTTTAAAAATCAGCAAAAGGGTTATATATAATTAAAATTTATTATGAAACAAAAGGCAAAAAACTATTATGTACATAGTTTAGTCCTATTCAGTGTCTACTCGGCGCTTCTTGGCTTGTCTCTTGCATTCATTAAATGGAGCATCTCTTGTCCCTGTCCAGCAATAGTCTGCAAGCATTGATGGGCTCCATTTGCCCTGATAGCCTGCCAGGAGATTCCACTGCTGTAGTTTGGAGCCCAACAGCTCTGCCTTACTCTTGGGTAGTTCCAAATCCCTGACAAGGTCATTCAGTTCACCTTGTGTTATGAGATGTGGTTCAGAGGAGGAGGATGGGAGAAAATGTGGGTTCTGTGACATTGATGGTTCAGGACCAGAAGTTTCATCCTCTTCCTCTTCCTCATCTGACTCAAGTGAGAATGATTCTGGTGCATCAGGAACCGGCAGTCCTTCTCTGTGGGGTACTGGGCATATAGCTGATGGAATGTTTGGATAATGCACAGTCCACTTTTTCTTCTTTGACACACTTTTCCCAACTGGAGGCACCATGCAGAAGTAACAATTGCTGGTATGATCTGTTGGCTCTCTCCAAATCATTGGCACTGCAAAAGGCATAGATTTCCTTTTTCTGTTCAACTACTGGTGAAGATTTGTTGCACAAGTGTTGCAGCATATGTGTGGGGCCCACCTCTTGTCCTGATCTCCAATTTTGCAGCCAAAACAAAGATGATAGGCTTTCTTAACCAGAGTGGTTATACTGCGCTTTTGTGATGCAAAAGTCACTTCACCACAAACATAGCAGAAGTTATCTGCACTGTTCACACAAGTACGAGGCATCTCTGCTCACTTTGGCTAAACAGAAATGTGTCCTTTTGCAAAATCAAACACTGACAAATAAGAGAGCACGACACTGGATGATTTCTAGAGCTGATATAGGGCAATTTGTTCAGCAGAGTGATGTAAGCTTCGTCATGATTGCATCATCCATGACGTCTAGGAATAACATGATGCAATTCATATCATGTATGACGCAATACCAGCTTCAGATTGCATCATTCATTGTTTTGCCTAAAAAGCAAGTACTGTCCAAACCCAGTCATAGATTTATTCATAGATCCAGTCAAAGATGTAGTTTAGTCATTTCTGGTTTAAATTGAGATCCCTTCCCTTTATAACTCACTTATCCTCCGCCATTCCCAAGTCAAGGGTCGTATATACTGACCCAATAGCATATCTTGAAAACTAGAGCCAATCAACAATTTTAAGCATCATTTTCATTCTCAGTGACCCAGAATTAGTAAAGTTGGACTACATTTATTTCAGAAGCATTTTGGCTGTAGAGCAGTGCAATCATTTCGTGCCCTTTTTCCCTGGATTGCCCTGGCAGACGCCATAGCATGGCAACCATGGAGCCTGTTTTGCCTTTTGTCACTCTTTGTGCACTGGATGCTGCTGACAGAGGCGGTACTGCAGTGCTACACAGCAGCATTCATTTGCCTTTGCAAGGTAGCAGAGATGGCTACCATCCCTATTGCACCGTCTGCCATTGTAAATTGGCGATGAGATGACGGTTATCATCATTTTGTACCGTCTGCTGCTGTCATGAGTGCTCCTGGCTGGCCTCGCTGAGGTCGGCTGGGGGTACGTAGACAAAAATGGGAATGACTCCCCGGATCATTCCCTTCTTTATGTTTTGTCTAAAAATAGAGTCAGTCCTGCCTAAAATATGGGGCAAGTCTACTAAAGAGCCAGAGAGCACAGCTGCTCCGAGTCAGGGCCCCAGAGATCCCACAGAAATGATGAGCTGCATGACATTCTAGGGGGTGCCCCTGCAACAACCCCACCCGTTGCTTCCCTCCTCCCACATCTCTCCTGGGCTACCGTGGCAGTGTCCCTCCATTTGTGTGATGAAGTAATAAAGAATGCAAGAATAAGAAACACTGACTTTTTAGCGAGATAAAATGAGGAGGAGGCAGCCTCCAGCTGCTATGATAGTCCAGGGAGTACAGAATCTTTTCTTTACACATGAAAGGCGGGGGGGCTGATGGAGCTCAGGCTCCAGCTACTATGATGAGGATGGTTTCCCAGCATTTTGAACCATCTGCCAGGAATGACAGGGAGTCATTCCCATTTTTACCCAGGCGCCCCCAGCCTACCTCACCGAGGCCAGCCAGGAGCACTCACGGGATGATGATGTTTTTTCACCATTTTGTATCGTCTGCCATCAGGAAAGGAAGGGGAGGGGATATTGCTGTTCAGCGCCGCAGCACCGCGTCTACCAGCAACATGCAATAGACATACGGTGACATTGAAAAATGGCAAGAAAAGATTTTTTTCCCTTTTCTTTCACGGGGGGCGGAGGGGTGGTAAATTGACGAGATATACCCTGAAGCACCTGGGACAATGTTTTTGACCCTACAGGCACTGGGAGCTCAGCCAAGAATGCAAATACTTTTCGGAGACTGCGGGGACTGTAGGATTGCTAGAGTCTTCAGTACCCCCTCTCTCCCTCCATGAGCATCCATTTGATTCTTTGGCTTTCCGTTACGCTTGTCACACAGCACTGTGCTGAGTCCCTGCTGCGGTCTCTGTCTATCATAGCCTGGAGATTTTTTCAAATGCTTTGTCATTTCGTCTTCTGTAATGGAGCTCTGATAGAACAGATTTGTCTCTCCACACAGCGATCAGATCCAGTATCTCCTGTACGGTCCATGCTGGAGCTCTTTTTGGATTTGGGACTGCATCGCCACCCATGCTGTTTAGAGCTCCACGCTGGGCAAACAGGAAATGAAATTCAAAAATTCGCGGGGCTTTTCCTGTTTACCTGGCCAGTGCATCCGAGTTCAGATTGCTTTCCAGAGTGGTCACAATGGTGCACTGTGGGATACTGCCCGGAGGCCAATACCGTCGATCTGCGGCCACACTAACCCTAATCCGACAGGGCAATACCAATTTCAGCGCTACTCCTCTCATTGGGGAGGAGTACAGAAACCGGTTTAAAGAGCCCTTTATATCGATATAAAGGGCCTCGTTGTGTGGATGAGTGCAGGGTTAAATCGGTTTAACGCTGCTAAATTCGGTATAAACGCGTAGTGTAGACCAGGCCTCAGTCATTAAAACCTGCTTCAGTATCTGGTAACAAATAAAACAGAACACAGCCCAACAGTAGAGCTATGGCAATATCTCCCAAGATATTTTAAGTGGACACTAAACTCTCTTCAAAACGTGCAGTGAAATCCTGGTCCCGTTGATGTCAATGGGAATTTTGCCCATTGGTTCTTGCAAAGGCCTTTATGATGTGGGAGACTGCCAGAACTCAACAACGATGACAACTCAGACTATGACATTTTAATACTAGGTGAAAAACTGCCCAACCAAAATCAGTGGGAGTTTTGCCCATTACTATTTCATCCATTATTTTTAACGGGCCAATTTTAACATGCACACTACAGTGTCCTTTTCTAACTAGTATCCTCTTCAACAGTAGTAAATATTCTTTAAACAAACAGATAATTACTCCAATGTATAACACACTGTTTGTGTGACTGTCTTTCTGTATGAGTAGCAGTACCCTCCGTTACCGGATTGAATGTCAGACCAGCTTAAATATTAATGTCCACACTGACATCTTAGATCCTATCTAGCTTATAGCTATAATACTGCTACACAAGTATGAATACTTAACAGATAAGCTCCTTCGTTTTCAGTTTAAACTGATTTTTAAACTAAAAAATCCTGGGTTTTACAAAAAAGTATTATTTATTTTTTCCTGATGTTCATCCTACCTTTGTTTCATTCAAATATATAAAAAATAACTTATTCTATTACAAAAATAGACTATAGTGCATGATACTATATATATATCTTCTTCTTGGTAGTCTATCAATCTGATGATGACAAATCTGTGCAGATCATCTATTGTTGGTCTCATCGTGTGCCCTCTGATGACTTTACAAGCCAATTCTAGAGGTGCACATTTTGCTGCAGATGGTACATGGGAAGTTCGCGGTCAGTGGACTGTGCGCTGCTGATGCTCTGTGACGTCATTTGCGTGCCTCTTGTAGACGCCGGCAGAGGTCTTCCTCAAAGGCGATGCAGGTATTTCTAACTGTTGCACGCCACTGTGTTCTGTCGCTGGCAGCGTCCTCAAGGTCCCTTGGTTTGATACTGAAGATTGGCTTTGATGGTGTCCTTGTAACGTTTCCATGGACGACCTATATGCCAGATGCCCTGGGAGAGCTCACCATACAGAAGCTAACGGGGGATTCTGTTGGCATCCATGCAGTTGACATGACCAGTCCAGCACAGCTGTGACTTCATGATCATCATTTCGATGCTTGTCATCTGGGTTCTCTTGAGGACCTCGAGATTGGGCACTTTGTCTTGCCAGCAGATCTTCATGATGTTGCGGAGGCAGCGCATGTGGTATGCTTCAAGCTGCTTGATGTGACACCTATATAGTGTTCATGTTTCGCACCCGTACAAAAGAGAGGAGAGAACAACAGCTCTGTACACAAGCAGTTTTGTTGACATCTGGATGTTGTGGTGGTTTAAAACTTTGACATGCAGACAGCCAAGTGCCTGGCTTGCTTTGGATATTCGTGCATTGATCTCATTATCCAGTGATCCATCACTGGATATGACGCTACCCAGGTATTTAAAGTTCTCCACTACTTTAAGATGAGTGCCGTCAATGGAGATACTCGGGACAGAAGCATTTGATCCAGGTACAGGTTGAGAAGAACTTCTGTCTTTCTGAGGCTGATAGTTAGTCTGAAGAGTTGTGAGGCCTCAGCAAACTTGTTGACAATGTGCTGAAAATCATTTTCAGTGTGAGCCATGAGGGCACAGTTGTTGGCAAAGAGTGCCTCAAAAAGGAGTTTCTGCACTGTCTTAGTCTTTGCATTCAGGTGATGGAGGTCAAAAAGTGAACCATCGTGCCAGTATTTCAAGTATATACCTCGGTCCAGATCTTTCATTGCATGGTTAAGGACGTATGCAAAGAACAGGTTAAATAGGACAGGTGCGAGAACACATCCTTGTTTCACGCCCTTGGTGATGTTGAAGGGGGCTGATGTGGCTCCATCAGACAATACTTCGCCTGTCATGCTGTCATGAAAAAGGTGTATAATCTGGACAAATTTTCTTGGGCAGTCAAGTCGTGTTAGAATGGTCCAAAGGGCTTCCCTGTTGACGGTATCAAACGCCTTTGTCAGATCTATGAAGACAGCATACAGGTGCATGTTCTGTTCAATGCACTTCTCTTGTATTTGTCTGACAGCAAACACCATGTTGACTGTGCTCCAGCCAGGCTGGAAACCATATTGACTTTCAGGTAGATTTGCCTTGGAAATACTGGCTATTAGGCGGTTCAAGATGATGCGGGCGATGATCTTCCCACCAAAGGAGAGGAGGGATATGCCTCTCTAGTTTCCACATTCTGCTTTGCTGCCTTTGTTCTTGAAAAGAGAGACAACAGTAGCGTCAAGGAGGTCCGGGGGTATGTTTTCATCCTCCCAGATGCTGATGATCACGCTGTGGAAAGCTGCTAATGCTGCTGGACCTGCTGCTTTGTATCTCTCTGCTGGTATGCCATCTTTTCCAGGAGCTTTTCCTGAACTCATCTGGCTAACAGCTTTCTTAATCTCATTTATAGTGGGAGGAAAGTAAAGATCTGTCAGAGCAGGTTGTTGTGGAATTTCATTGAGGACATTATTATTCACGGTTGATGGTCTATTGAGAAGCTTGCTAAAGTGTTCTTGCCATCTTTCGTTGATGCCTTCTTTATTTTTAATCAGCGTTGTGTTGTCTGATGAGAGCAATGAGGTGGTCCTTGGTTTAGAAGGTCCATAGACAGTCTTAATAGCACTGAAGAACATTTTTGAATTGTGAGTCTCAACATAGTGCTCAATTTCTTTGGCTTTGCTCTTCCACCAGTTGTCTTGTATCTGACGGAGGTCTTTCTGTTTTGCTCTGAAGGTACTTGAAATGGTCCCGTTTAGAGACTGAGGAGGGGTCATTCTGCCATTCGATAAAGGTTTTTCTCTTTACTTCCAGTGCTGAGCATATTTCTTCTTGGTTTTCATCAAACCAATCCTGATGTGTTCTTTTCTTTGGTCCAAGAGATGTTATTGCTGTGTCAGTCACTAGCTGCTTGAACTGGTCCCACTTTTCGGTTACAGTACCGATCAATTGTCCATGGGATGTCAGTTTGTCATCAAGACTCCTCTGGAAATTGTTGAAACAATGAGCATCCTTCAGTTTGGCTATGTTGAAAGCAGGTCGCACATGCTTAGGGTGTTTGTGCCGAGAGGGAGCGATGTGAAGTTGAAGAGACATCCTGACTAATCTGTGATCTGTCCAGCACTCTGCGCCTCGCATTACTCTGGTGATCATTACGTCTTCGATGTCTCGCTTTCTGACAATGGCATAATCTATCAGATGCCATTGTTTGGACCTAGGGTGCATCCACGTCGTTTTGTATTTGTCCGCTTGTTGGAACAGAGTGTTGGTAATGTTCAGGTCATTTTCAGAACAAAGGCTCAAAAGGAGTAGTCCATTTATATACATATATATGTAAAAAAATTACAAGAATACATTAGTCGGTGTGTATATGCAAAAATGCTTGTTGAAGTAAGGCTATGTATTAGTCTAGAAGATGCACACAATAAACAGGCATGCACGCAATCTCAGAAGCATGTGCACATCTCAACATACTGATGAATCTCATGCCCACCATGCACACATTTCAAGCTGTTAGCAGATAATGGTTTAAAGATCTGACACACTAAAATGGGAAGAAAATGAAAATCTGTGTCAGAATACATTTCAGAACACAAGGAAATATTCAAAAGCTTAAAAAAACAAAAACAGGAGAAAAGGGATGCAGTTGAGTATCTGCACTGAAAATGGTGTGGCCCAATTATTAAATGTAAATATTTATAGGCTAATAGTTCTCAGTCTACAACAGTAAACTGTATATTGAAATAAAAAGTTTTAGTTTCAGATTAGAGATATATTGTTTTCTTAAACTTAGAGGTGACATTGATTTTGAATTCTGTAGCAAACCATACTGAATTTGTTCATCAAACCATTCATCTACTGAATACTTTTTCCCCTCTCCTTCCATCCACCAAAATAGTCCCTGATATTTACCCAGAAAAATGATTAACAGTTTTTTCCCACTGATTTTCACCTATTTTGTTGTTATAATAATAAACATTGATAAACTCCCAGGAAAAAATAAATAAAATAAAAACCAAAAATGAAGGGTCCTATTAAACAGGTTAATGCTAGTTTAATTTTAAGTTTTTAGAATTCTTTAAATTCTTGAATAAGGAATAAAACAAAGTGCAAATTGGGTAGGTAATGAGATCAATGTGATATTTATTAGAATGTTTTTAAACAGGGAGTGGGAAAAGCAGATAAGGCATTAGAAAATATTTTGAGGACACAGTATGTACCGGGTGGCAGTGGGTTAGGTGCACTAGTCTTCCTGCTCTTTTTATTACATGTGTAGTTTGAATTTGAGGGTGTGGAGGGTGGGAGGGAAGGATTACTAGCAAATACACAGAGAAGAAAGGTCAAATAAAATAAAAAAGACACCAACCAGGAAGACTATGCTATGAAGCAAGGTAATTCCCCAAATACATTCTACTGCTGGCATAGTCTATGGAAGAGACCAGGACTAGATTAGAAAAGCACCCAGACCAAGACTGAGGTGCATTTGGAAGATCTCATACACTATTTGTTTAATTCGATCCAGCCCACGGCTAGCAGTTCGTCATTTTCATGAGCACTTGTAAGCCGGCGGTGTCGGGGCTCGTCCCTCTCAGGCACGGCGGGAGCCAGGGCGCCTCCTTACACACAGAAGTCCAGGTAGGCCTAACCCCTCAGCAGGCGTTGAGGGAATAAAGGGTCTGCAAACAAAGTATATCAGCCCAGGCCCTTGGGCAGGGCCGGGCAGTAAGCAGTTCAAGCTCAGGCCTCCAGCACGCTGAGCAAACAAAGTATATCAGCCCAGGCTCTTGGACAGGGCGGGGCAGTAGCAGTTCAGGCTCAGGCCTTCAGCAGGCTGAGCAAACACAGTATGTCATACGTCCACACAGAAGGCCTCCTCAGGCCAGGGAGAGGGGGAGTCTGTCACCCTTGGGAGGGTGGCGGGGGAACGCAGGCCCTCCCACTCCACTGCGTACTTGTCTCTCGCCAGCTTCGTCTGGGGGGTCCCAGATCATGGGCTCCTCTGGGTACCAGTCGTAGGGAGGCTCAGGCAGCTCCTCGGGATCCCGGTCGTAGGGAGGCTCAGGCCGCTCCTCGGGATGCCGGTCGTAGGGAGGCTCAGGCCGCTCCTCGGGGTACCGGGCGCAAGGCAGGTCAGGCCGACGTTCCTCCGGGTACCGGGTATGAGGCAAGTCCGGCCAGCGTTCCTCCAGGTAGTGAGCGTGGGGCAGGTCAGGCCACCGCTCCTCCGGATACCGAGCGCGAAGCAGGTCAGGCCAGCGTTCCTCCGGGTAGTGAGCATAGGGTAGGTTGGGCCCGGCAGGAGCTCGGGCTCCAGCGTCCGTCCTCTCCGGCCGCCGGGCGCCAACTAAGTGCTTGGGCCGGGCTTTTATACTTCCTGTCCTGCCCCTTGACTTCCGCGGGGGCGGGGACAGGCGGCGGTGGCTCCGCCCACTGAGGCACCTGCTCTGGCTCGTCACTCTCAGGCGCGGCAGGGAGCCAGGGCACCTCCTTACACACACCCCCGTTCAAGGCTGGCTCCCGGGCAACGGGGCCAGGCTCGTCCATACCTCCCAAGCGGGAAAGGAAGTCAGCATTGGCGTGGTCCTTTCCAGCCCTGTGGCGGATGGTGAAGGCGTAGGGCTGCATAGCCAAGTACCACCGTTGAAGTCGCATGTTGTGGTCCTTCATACGGCACAACCATTGGAGGGCAGAGTGGTCAGTGACCAAGGTCAACGGGGCCCCAAAGAAGTAGTAACGCAGGGCATCGCAGGCCCACTTCGCCGCGAGGGCTTCCTTTTCGACCACTGCGTAGTTCTGCTCTCTGGGGAATAGCTTCCGGCTGATGTAGAGGACCGGATGCTCCTCCCCATCCACCTCCTGTGAGAGGACAGCCCCGAGCCCCACTTCCGACGCGTCGGTCTGCAGGACGAATGGTCGATGGAAGTCAGGGCTAAACGAGACCGGCTTGCTACAGAGGCTTGCCTTAAGCGACTGGAAAGCCTCGTCACACTCGGAGGTCCAGCGTACTTGTCGCAGGCTGTCCTTGGTGAGGAGCCCGGTCAACGGGGCGTCCATCGCCGCAAACTGGGGGATGAACCGTCGATAATATCCCGCCGGCCCCAAGAACTGGCGGACTTGGCGCTTCATGATCGGCGGAGGACAGGCTGCGATGGCCTGAACCTTGTTCACGAGAGGTTTCACTTGCCCATTTCCAACGGTATACCCCAAGTAGGTGGTCTCCCGCTAGCCGATGCAGCACTTCTTAGGGTTGGCCGTTAACCCAGCCCCCCGCAAGGACTTTAGGATGGCGGCGACCTTTTCTAGGTGGGTCTCCCACTGCTGACTGTAGATGACTACGTCATCTAGATAGGCTGCGGCGTAGTCATGATGTGGTTGGAGGAGGCGGTCCATCAAGCGCTGGAACGTGGCAGGTGCCCCATGAAGGCCGAAGGACATCCGTGTGAAGTGATACAGGCCGGTCGGAGTGGCGAACGTGGTCTTCTCCCTGGAGGCCGGTTCCAGGGGGATCTGCCAATACCCCTTGCTTAAGTCCAGGGTAGTGATATAGCGGACCTCCACCAACCGGGCCAGCAGCTCATCTATCTGGGGCAAGGGTTGGCGTCAAACTTGGAGACGGCGTTAATGCGCCTAAAGTCAATACAAAATCACTGGGAGCCATCGGGCTTTGGCACCAGGACGACTGGACTACGCCGCTCACTCTGCGAAGGTTTGATTACTCCCAGGTCTAACATCGCCCGCACCTCGTTGTCAATAATCCGCCTTCGGTGATACGGCAGGGGTCTGGTCGCGGCCCAGATCACCACCCCCGGCTCCATCTGAATCCGATGATAGACGATGGAGGTGTGTCCCGGCTGAGCCGTAAAAGTACGGGGGAACGCTTGAAGGAGGCAGCGGGTCTGCTCGAGCTGTTCTTCCGTCAGCGTTTCCCCAAGCTGGGGTCCCTCGGGGTCTTAATTGGGGTGTACCTGGGGCCCTAGCTCGGGTTCCGGTGGATAGGGATTGATCAACAACCCTTCTCGTTCCCGCCAGGGCTTGAGGAGGTTGACGTGGTACCGTTGGACCTCTTTCCGCTGGTCAGGCTGACGAATTTCATATGTAACGGGGCCCACCTTTCGAACCACCTCATAAGGGCCCTGCCATCAAGCCAGGATCTTGGACTCACTGGAGGGAAGGAGGAGTAAGACCCGGTCTCCAGGTTGGAAGTCACGGATGCGCGCATCCCGGTTGTATGTCTGGGCCTGCATTTCTTGGGCGGCTTTCAAGTTTGCTTGCGCCAGGGTCCCAGCCTGTTTGAGACGCTCCTGGAGCTGGATCACATATTGTAGGAGATCCTGGGCGGGTGATGGGATTTGCTCCCAGGTTTCCCTCATCAGGTCCAAGAGGCCCCAGGGTCGGCGGCCATACAATAGCTCGAAAGGCGAGAACTTGGTTGAGAACTGGGGGACCTCTCGCACCGCCAAAAGCAAGGGCGGGAGTAGCTGGTCCCACCGGCAGAGGTCCTCCGGGGGAAATTTTCGTAACATGTCTTTTAGGGTTCGATTGAACCTCTCTACCAACCCGTCGGTTTGGGGATGATATACCGATGTCCGCAGCTGCTTGATCTCTAGGAGCCCGCACACCTGCTCCAACAGCTGCAAGGTGAAATTGATCCCCTGATCCATGAGGATCTCCTGGGGCAAGCCGACGCGGGCGAAGACCTTGACCAGTTCACTTGCAATGGTGTGGGTGGTGATGTTACGGAGCGGGATCACTTCAGGGAACCGGGTGGCATAGTCCAGCATCACTAGGATGTACTGGAACCCCGCAACACTCTTAGGGAGGGGCCTCACCAGATCCATGGCCACATGCTCGAACGAGGTCTCGATTAGTGGCATTGGGACCAGCGGTGCCTTGGGCGTCCTTGCCGGAGCGGTCAACTGGCAATCCGGGCACGAGGTACAACAGTCCTTCACCTCACGGTGTATCCCCGGCCAATAGAAGCGTCCCAATATTCGGGCCAGGGTCTTTTCGGTACCCAGATGTCTGGCAGCCGGAACATCATGGGCCAGTTTCATGACTGCCCGTCGATGACATCAGGGCACGAGGAGTTGAGTTCGGGGCTCCCTGGTGTGCGGGTCCCTCTCGACCTGATACAAGCGGTCCTGCCGCAACTCAAAGTGCGGCCATCGGGCTGCTCGACCCGGATCGAGGATAGTCCCATCCACGGCGGCGAGCTGCTCATATGCCCCACTGAGGGTGGGATCAGCTCTTTGGTCCCGGCAGAAGTCTGCGGGGGCTGAGGGACCCCTTGCCCCCTCCGGGGAAGCATCGTCCCCATCCTTTATCTCGACGGGGTGCTCGGGATGGTCCTGCTCATCCTCCTCCATTTCGGGGGCCCCCCACTCATCTTCCTTCCCTTCTGGGGTCTCTCCTTCCAAGGCCGGTACGGGACCCATGCCACCTCCGGTATGTTGGCGCAGGACAGCCGGAAACTCGGGCCAGTCAGGGCCCAGGATCACTGGATACGCCAGCCTGGGTGCGAGGCCTACTACCAGCCGTCGGGTCACCTCGTCTATTGTCAGTTGGGCCCAGGCGCTAGGGTAAGGCCGTATGTCGCCGTGGATGCACTGCAGGTGAATTTCCCCCAGGCGTGCATCCGCCTGGGAACCTAAGTGGTCGCGGATTAACATCTGTCCGCAGCCGGAGTCGAGGAGGGCCACGGTCGGGTACCCCTCAACCACCACGGGAGCCGTAATCTTGGCGGGCTGTCGGCGACGGGCCCGAGCCTCCCCGGAGCAGACTTGGCCAAAGGGGCACTCCCTGTGGGGGCAGTCTCTCTGGAGATGTCCTGACCTGCCGCAAGAGAAACAAGGCCCCAGGTCAGTTCGTCCCGATCGGGGACGAATCCTGGGGGAGTTCCGAGCAGGGTTCCAGGGCATCATCCGGGGAGCAGGAGTTGGGGCTTGGGCTGGCCTCCCAGGTGGGGCTGCAGCCCGAGTGGGCATCGCCTTCTTCTCGGGGTTGGGGCGTTCCGGCCCCGATGGGGTTGTTCGGCCAGTTGGGCCCACCGGGGCTTCCGTCGCTAGGAAGTCCTCCATCAGGGTGACAGCAGCGGCCAGTGTTGCTGGTCGATGATGGAAGACCCAGGCTCTTCCTCACGATGGAAGGATGTGAGTGAACTGTTCGAGGATCACCTGCTCTGCCAGCTCTTCCGATACGTCTGCAACCACCACCGGCAGGTCTCCCGGAGCTCCTGGGCCTCCATACGAGGCCGGGCCCCGGAGGGGTACGTCAGGCCCCTGAACCGCTGTCGGAAAGTCTCCGGGCTTACGTCGAGGGCGTCCAGGAAAGCGGATTTCACCTGACTATAGTCCTGGGCGGCCTCGGCAGACAGGCCTCGACAGACTGCCTGAGCTGTTCCTGTCAGGTATGGGGCCAGGATGGAGGCCCATTGGTCAGGGTTCCACCCCGCGACGGTCGCCACCCGCTCGAAGGTGACCAGGATGGCCTCGGGGTCATCGCCAGGGCCCATCTTGGTCAGTCAGATCGGTGGGCGGGGGCTCGGGCCCCCATTGGTGCCTCCCGACTGGGCCCCCTCTCGGGGGGCCCGCTCCGCGGCAAGGTGCTGGAGGCATTTCAGCTGGAACTCCTCCTGCTGTTTAACCAGGTCCTGGATCAGCTGGTGCTGTTGAGTCCCCAGCTGCTCGACGAGCTGCTGCTACTGCTGGAGCTGGGCGGCCTGCTGCTCCTCTTGCCGCCGTGACTGAGCCGCTTGCTGCCGATCCTGGTTCTCGGTCAGAAGGGCGACGAGTTGGGACATGTCCATCTCGGGGGAGGGGGCTCCCTCTCCCGCAGCCCCCCGTTCACCGGCGTTAAGAGTCCGCGCCCACATCCTGGGCGGAACTCCCCACTTCTGGTACCACGTGTAAGCCGGCGGTGTCGGGGCTCGTCCCTCTCAGGCACGACGGGGAGCCAGGGCGCCTCCTTACACACAGCAGTCCGGGTAGGCCTAACCCCTCAGCAGGCGTTGAGGGAATAAAGGGTCTGCAAACAAAGTATATCAGCCCAGGCCCTTGGACAGGGCGGGGCAGTAGCAGTTCAGGCTCAGGCCTTCAGCAGGCTGAGCAAACACAGTATGACATACGTCCACACAGAAGGCCTCCTCAGGCCAGGGAGAGGGGGAGTCTGCCACCCTTCGGAGGGTGGCGGGGGAACGCAGGCCCTCCCACTCCATTGCGTACCTGTCTCTCGCCAGCTTCGTCTGGGGGGTCCCAGATCATGGGCACCTCTGGGTACCGGTCGTAGGGAGGCTCAGGCAGCTCCTCGGGATACCAGTCGTAGGGAAGCTCAGGCCGCTCCTCGGGATGCCGGTCGTAGGGAAGCTCAGGCCGCTCCTCGGGGTACCGGACGCAAGGCAGGTCAGGCCGATGTTCCTCTGGGTACCGGATATGAGGCAAGTCCGGCCAGCGCTCCTCCCGGTAGTGAGCGCAGGGCAGGTCAGGCCAGCGCTCCTCCGGATACCGAGCGCGAGGCAGGTCAGGCCAGCGTTCCTCCGAGTAGTGAGCACAGGGTAGGCTGGGCCCGGCAGGAGCTCGGGCTCCAGCGTCTGTCCTCTCCGGCCGCCAACTGAGCGCTTGGGCCAGGCTTTTATACTTCCTGTCCCGCCCCTTGACTTCTGCAGGGGCGGGGACAGGCGGCACTGGCTCCGCCCACTGAGGCACCTGCTCTGGCTCGTCCCTCTCAGGCGCGGCAGGGAGCCAGGGCACCTCCTTACAGCACTATACATTCACTTACAGACAATGTAACTTTTTGAAAAAAAGGGCAAGTTTTGTAAATAATACAAAGTCCCCCCCAATTTACATATATTAAAAGAGAATATAATTTTTTTGAATTTATCAGCTCAAATCTATCCATCCATTCCCCCCCACAAACACACCATCAATACAGTTAAAGAATTGCAAGAGATTAACACCCTTATTTTTAAAAAGGAACATATCCTTTCTATAACTTTAACTTTAGCCAGAGTGAATTGGTTTGGTGCCATTTTTGTGAGGGGAGGCACAAGGCAATTTTTTAAACTGAAAAAGTATGTATTAAATTGTAATGTACAGAGGTGTGTGTATTTTATACACACACATACACACACATCGTATTTTCTTTTCAAACTACATTAATTCAAATTTGACTTTTAAAACATTATTGTGCCCACCTCTGTCACACCATCCACCCCTTCAGATTACACCAAATCTTTTCACCTTGGTTAAAGTGACATAACGTATGTTCCTTATTAAAATAAAGGCTTTGATGATAACCAGCCTTCATTTCTTTAATTGTATTGATGGGAGAGGAGGAATTGGGCTCATCAGAGCAGTTGTTGATCTAAGGCTAGCCTTCATGGAACAATGTCACCTAAATATCTCAAGCTATAAGATTTCCCTTGAACTCCCATGATCTGCTTTTCATCATTGTGCAGCTTCCACAGCAGACTGATTCCTTTAGCTAGGAAGGTCAGGAAATTACTCAGTAGTTTAACAATGACATTCTATTCTCATGCCAGCAGATGGTGCTTAACAATGACATTCTATTCTCATGCCAGCAGATGGTGCTATTAGTACAGCTCAACTCATGCCCTCCAATCCTACCCATCCCACTATACATGCCACCTCAGTTCACATCACAACATGGCTTGAGGCCATCTAGCTTCATATCTGTCTGAAACCCTAGCCTCCCAGTGTCTGTGTGCCATGTTGTGTTAAACCATTTAGCCATTCCAAAGATATTTTTATATAGCTAAAGTGAAGGCTAACAGTGAGGGTATCTCACATTCAGACCTAATCAAGTTTATTTAAACTTCTCTTTAACAAAACTGGGTTTGACATCACGTGGACTCATCACTGCTTTGCAATGACTATCCTTCTTCTGTTAAAAGACCTGAAGTGACAAGAAAAACATTCAAGATCATCTAGTTTATATGTTTCAAAGATCTGTGTTGTACAAATTGACTCCAGATGTTTCAACACACCATGAATGAGATACTTCATTGTAGCGATGGGGCCAAACCAAAACCTTGGACCTGAACCCGCACACAAACTTTGGATCCAGATGCAATCCAAATTTTGTGGTTCTGACTCAGGTGTATTTATTATTAATATTAAGCAAAGTCCCTAGTTTTATGTAGCCTATGAGTGGTTAATTTTGCATTTGAGAAGATGAAATTCTGCTACAATTGCCTGACTTTAGCGATTCTACTACTTTAACATCTGAATATCAAAATACTACTTCTGTGTCACCACTGGTTTTTAGATCACTGCCAATGGAGAACACAAATTTTTTCTTCACTTTCTTAATCTAAAACACATACTTTCTAAGTTTATACTGCAATAAAAGCTATACAGCATGTCCTGGGTTAAGGAGGATAGGAACATTTTCTTCCCCCTCCTCCCCTTTTTAAAGCAAAAATTGGAGAGACACTGAAATTAACAGTCCTGCAGTATCAGCCTTGTTCCTTCTCTACTATCATAATCTAGCTATGCTTTCAGCCCAAAAAGTGAACTTGCTCTAACTAAGGAAGAACTACAGTTGGGCGACCTATTTCAAGGCTGATGATACAGAGTCAATATAGGGAAGTCTGTTAACAACAACAGGCACTTTTTCTTTGCAAATAAAGTTAACTATGAGAACCGCTTCCATTTTGCTTTGCACCAATGCTCTACGTAGGACAGGGTTGGGATCCAAAATTGGGTTTTGAAGAGTCATGTGACAGCTCCTGTGGCTCCTGTCCCACGTGGCTGACTGAGCTCGTCTCTCTGCTTCAGGCATTGCAACCGCAGGGGTCCCAGCAACTCTTAGGGGTAGCCCAGCTGTCATGATGATAGGAGTTCGGGTAGACCAAATCTGAGTTAGTGGCACTGCAATCCCATGAGCCAGGTCACAACTCCACTCACACAAATTTGGTCCAAGCAGGGGGAAGGGTCGAACCAGAGCAGTCCTGCAACCCCGGAGGTTGCAACACCTGGAACAGACAGCCAAGCCTGGACAGCCCCACAGCATAGGAGCTGCAAGAGCCGCTACTTTGGGGTGAGTGCCAGGCAGGACCCAAATGAAACCACCCTAGAGCCTCCTCTGCTCTAAGAAACCTCAGCAGCTGTAACTATTAGACCCGGTACATAAGAACGTAAGAACGGTCATACTGGGTCAGACCAAAGGCCTTCTAGCCCAGTGTCCTGTCTTCCGACAGTGGCCAATGTCAGGTTCTGCAGAGGGAATGAACAGGACAAGTAATCATCAAGCGATCAATCACCTATCGCACATTCTCAGCTTCTGGCATACAGAGGTTAAGGACACCATCCCTCCCCATCATGACTAATAGCCATTGATGGAACTATCCTCCACGAATTTATCTAGTTCTTTTTTGAATCCTGTTATAGTCTTGGCCTTCACAACATACTCTGGCAAAGAGTTCCACAGGTTGACTATGGAAATGAAAGCAGAGAAGGAAGAATGGGAACAGGTGGAAGAAAACCTTCTCCAGTAACAAAACTGGTTTTCCACATATGAAAGGTCAAACTGTAAATCCCTGGTCTCATTGTAGTCAACGGCAAAACTCCCATCGCCTTCCATAGAGACAGAATTTCACTTCTGAAATTCAACATATTTTAAATGTATCACTGAGTTCTAAATTTCTCTCTTAGGTGCTGTCTCAGGATGATTCCCTTTACAGAAACAAACAAAAAAACAAAAAACGTACCTGGAAAACAAACTGACCACCACTCTTCACAGGCTCCGCAACAGTGAGACAGGCCTAGGTCTCCTGGGAACCAACTGTGGCCACTGCTATTCATAATATATGGAGAACGGCATAGGGTTGTATGACTTCTTGGTATTAGTTTGGAATGGCTGGATTAGGAATAGCAAAATCTCTCTACCATCAACTCACAGTCCCTCATGTATTTTAAATACATATTTCAGAAAACAGTTTCTTAATAATTTTTAAACGTTTTAAATTTTATGTGACATTTTTTCACATCCCTTTGCATGGAAAGCCAAAGGTGCACTGGTTGCCATGTGAGATCCTCAGAATGACAGAAAAATCAGAAATTTTAAACCTCCAAAATTGATCTGTGATAGCGTTTCTATACACCAGGAGTTTGCAATTTCAAGTGAAATCACAAAGGCTGAAAGGGGAAAATGACACATGAACAAAAGGAAACAGAAACACTGCCCAAACTGAAGCCAACGTCCACAGAAACAGCACAGAACTGACAATTCACACTCGCAATTCTGATGAGGACCTGCTTTGCTAATCACTGTCACAAAGGAACTGAACTGAAATGTTCTACACAGATACCCAAGCATTAGCACTTGATCTCAGAATGAGGATCATCATCTATTAGTGCCTCAGTGAGGAGCACCTGCCTCAGGGCCAGCCCACCGCACAAAAGACTGGAGCCTTCTCCCAGCAGATGAAGTTGGGCAGGGGATGGGGGAAGAGGTCAAGATGTTAAAAATAAAATACTGATGGGCTCTTGAAGTAATAATGTTTTTGTTTTTCTTTATGTGTCCTTAGGTAAAAACAATCCCATTAGTTGTGCACATCATTCTTAACTTGCAGCTTCAGAGAACATATGGGAATCTCAGGAACTACCCCCCAAATATTTTGCTTATATCATCTTTGGAACCTATCTATTTTGCATAGAACATTAAAAACACTAAATAGGGACATACTTATTTACTACGAGACACAAAAGAATGAATTGCATTTCTGTAACTGTGGGCCAAGCCGATTATATTCTGCAGCCACTGAAGTTTAGTTAGTTTATAAGGCATCCTTAGTTTTTCTTTAAAAAGAAAATTCCACCTTCTTTAGCAAATATAATTTGCAACCCTAAATATTTATCAATCTACTTCCACATGCAATACATTTTTTGGCCTACTTTTCCATTAAGTTGTACTCTCTGTCATGTATTTCTAGATATTTATGGTGGCCATGACATCAATTGCAACAAGGCTAAAGAACTCCAATTACAGGAAACAGTATCTGAGAAAACTAAGAGGGCTTTACTTATAATGTAACATGGGATGTGTCACCATGACATGACAAAATATCCTCTGAGAGGAAACGAAAAAATAAAGACTCTCCAAATCTTTGCTCTACTGGTTTTGTATATCTAGCACATAAGTACCAAAGTGAAAACAGTTTAGAAGGATGTGTTCATAGTCAATTATATTCTTTATGTGGTCTAAGAATAAATTGATCTTTTGATCATTATTTGGAATTTTCTGAATAGGATTTTTGTTTTGTTTTTTACATCTTTTCAATTTAGCTATATTTTACAGTGGTCTTTTAGCATTTTATTAAACTGTCTTGTTCAGTGATGATATTATTATAAAACAAAAACCCATACACTGCCTCCATGTTCGTACAGCATTTTAGTACAATAGAACCACAATTATAAAATTTATAAAATTATACATTTGCTAAGACTGAAAACCTTGTTTTCTTGTTATTGCCAACCTCCTCTGACCCTCACTTTCCCCCAGATTGTGTCCTGGAACTCCCTACAGTGGAGCATCCACAGGGACACTACTCGAAGAAGTTGCCAATACAGACAGTGACCGGAATATCACATAAGAAGATTTGGAGGACTTTGAAAACTGGAATAAGAGACATGGGATGGAATTTAATAGTGCAAAGTCATGCACTTAGGGACTAACAAGAAGAATTTTTGCTATAAGTTGGGGACTTATCATTTGGAAGTGACAGAGAAGGAGAAAGATCTGGTGTATTGGTTGATCACAGGATGACTATGAGCCACCAATGTGATGCGGCCGAGAAAAAGGTTAATGCAGTCATAGGAGGCATCAGGCAAGGTATTTCCAGTACAGACAAGGAAGTGTTAGTACTATTATACAAGGCACTGGTGAGACTTCATCTGGAATACTGTATGCAATTCTGGTCTCCTATGTTTAAGGAAGATGAATTCAAACTAGAACAGGTGCAGAAAAGGGCTACTAGGATGATCAGAGGAGACTCAAAGAGCTTGGCTTGTTTAGCCTACCCAAAGAAGGGGAGATATGATTGCTCTCTATAAATACATTAGAGGGATAAATATGAAGGAGGGAAAGGAGTTATTTAAGTTAAGAGCCAATGTGGACGCAAAAACAAATGGATATAAACTGGGTATCAACAAATTTGGACTTGAAATCAGAAAAAAGTTTCTAACCATCAGAGGAGTGAAATTCTGGAGCGGCCTTCCAAGGGAAGCAGTGGGGGCAAAAACCTAACTGGCTTCCAGACAGACCTTGATAAGTTTATGGAGGGGATGGTATCTGCAACTGCTAGCAGCATATATCTCCAATGGCTGGTGATGGGACACTAGAATGGGAGGGCTTTGAGTTACCACAGAGAATTCTTGTCCAGATGTCTGGCTGGTGAGTCTTGACCACATGATCAGGGTCTAACTGACTGCCATATTTGGAATACGGAAGGAATTTTCCCCCAAGTCAGGTTGGCAAAAAACCGGAGGGGAAGGGGGGAGAATTCGCCTTCCATTGCATCATGGGGCATAGTTCTCTTGTAGGTTTAAACTACGGTACATGGCAGATTCTTTGTAACTTTTAGTCTTTTAATCATGATTTGAGTATGTCACTAACTTAGCCAGAGCTTATAGGTTTATTAAAGGAGTGGATGGGTGAGGTTCTGTGGCCTGCGATGTGCAGGTGGTCAAACTAGGTGATCATGATGGTCCCTCCTGATCTTAGAGTCTATGAGCACTGCAGTTTGGCCCAGACACAAGGGCTAATAGACCTTTCTTTCCAGAAAGGGCCATAGAACCTTTAATGACTACACATGGTCAGGGCCAATTGTTTTGCAACTCACCCTAAAGATAACTCCTCTAGCACCATGATATTTCCTAACACTTGCTAGGGCACTGCTTCAGTCAGTCATCCCCATTCTCTGCCTGTGGCACATAATGGTCTAATCTCCTGTGGGCTGTAATACTTAAGTCTAATTTTGAGTGTTTGGTTTAGTGTGTGGGTGCTGGATGGTGTTGGTGGCCTGTGATATACAGGCTGTCACAAGAGATGAACTGGTGGTCACTTCTGGTTTTAACTCTATGACTATGAGTATTGACTGAGAGGAAAAAGCACTATCTACTGACTCTCCAACACCAGTCCCAGCAGTACTTGGGCTTTCTTGGAAGTCTCCAATCGAAGCACTGACAATGTCAGGGTCTACTTAGATTTGGCATCTGAATCAAGATGGTATGGCTGCATCACTTTATATGTAAAATAGGTCCCACTAAAGAGAAATCCCTTTAAAAATATATCTTAAATGAAAATAGTATGTAAATTTGCCAAAACAACTGGATCACCAGTAGAACAATACAGACTAAACAGGTTTGTTGCAGGAATGCAAGCTGAGGCGCACTGTCAAAGCCTGTTACGTCCATAAAAAGGAGCAAAAAAGGCACTAAATTGTGGGGGAGGGAAATACTCTTGGAGTTGCTCCCTTGTGTGTTGGCAGAAATGGATGCCATTAGTTGAATTTCTGTTTCCACAGATTGGGAATTATGCAGGGGTAAGACTGGGGACAAGCTTTACACAAAGTGGAATGTGTAAAGAAAGAACCAAGTATTCCTAAATCCTCCACCTTGTTCCCAGAATTCAGACAACAGCACTGCTACAAAACACTTGTGAAATGGAAGGGCATTCTAGGTACATCAGGCAAAAATACTTGGCATTTAAATTAATTCCAACATGTACTGTGTCCTGAGGGAAAGAACACAATACAATTCTATACATAGTGTGATGGGGCAAGGACAGATGGCTACAGTAAAGTACTGAGGAACAGGTATGTTAGCCCCAGACTAAACAAATCCCTAGGACCATGGTAACCAAACAGCAGTTGCTCCAGGTTAATCAAGGCACCTGGGGCCAATTAAGATCTTTCCAGAAGGCAGTGGAGATAGCTACATTGATTAGAACACCTGCAGCCAATCAAGGCAGGCTAATCAGGGTACCTGGGTTTAAAAAGGAGCTCACTCCAGTCAGGTGAGGAGGAGCCAGAGGAGAGGAAGTGTGTGTGAGGAGCTGGGAGCAAGAGGCGCAAGGAGCTGAGACCGAGAGGGTGTGCTACTGGAGGACTGAGGAATTATCAGACAATCAAGCATTATCAGACACCAGGAGGAAGGTCCTGTGGTGAGGATAAAGGTGTTTGGAGGAGGCCATGGGGAAGTAGCCCAGGGAGTTGTAGCTGTCACGCAGCTGTTACAGGAGGCACTATAGACAGCTGCAATCCACAGGGCCCTGGGCTGGAACCCGGAGTAGAGGGTGGGCCCGGGTTCCCCCCAAACCTCCCAACTCCTGATCAGACACAGGAGGAGTTGACCCAGACTGTGGGGAAGATCACTGAGGTGAGCAAATCTGCCAATAGGCGAAGGACCTACCAAGGTAAAGGAGGAACTTTGTCACAATAGCAAAAGAGTTTTTTCTTCACACTGCTCTCACTTTCCTTCTTTGTATTCATCCTGAAGACAAACATTATTAAGTCACCTTTGACTTTAAAAAGACACTGTACCTTAAGGTCTTGCCTTGTTGCCAACAGCTCAGATTCTTTACCATAAAGATCCAGCTGAAGTTCTTTCATATTTTCCTGATCTTTTTCATGGATCTTCTGTAGCTCTGCTAGTTTTCCTTTCTCTGCTTTAAGCTCCTGTGCTGATAATGTCACCTGCTGCTGTAATTTATTCTCTAGTTCTGCCTGAAACACACATACGAATCCTGGATTTATATTTTACAGTACAAAGCAGGCATGTAAGATAAAATGTAAAATATGGATATTTGCTATCTCAGTTTTGTTAAACTATTTTTTAAGAAATGTTAATTAAAGAAGCATAGCTATTACTTATCCCAGCTACAAAATTTGAACAAGGTCATATTATTAAATCATATTATTTCTTACATTAATATACTGTGATTTACTTGCTAACAACAAGAGAATAATTAAACACAAGGAGGCCAGTTTTCAAACATCTAGTGTTTCCAAACCCTGCAGTTCTCATGGGCAGAACAACAGAAAGCCACTGCAATACTTTATATGATAAATGATAGACTGAGTGCCGACATCATTTAATAGTACAGCACATGACACTAACATCCCTAAAGCTATATGGAGTTTGAACTTTTTCATCATAGTTCACTTTTCATATTGTCATTAAGACTCTCTATTCTGTTCTTACAGTACAAAATGAGTTGTTTAAAACCACCACTGATGCTCCAAAATGCTGAGGACTCTTGTCTAAATTATTCTCATGAAACTGCATACTGCTATACGACAAGATGGCAACTCTTGCCACATTGCATACAGATGCAGTAGAATGAACAGCAGGTCTAGCTATTTTTATCAATTCGATGACAGGTGTACTACTTGCATAATCCATAATTCACTATTTGGGCCTTACACTCAACATTTTTATAGTTTTGACCTTGAACAATACTTGATGGGCTCAGTTCTGCATCCTGACCTTACCATTCTCAGTAACACATTTCAGCTACAGTAAATAGCTATTTTAGCACCCACATAACGACATAAAACAGGAGCCTGCATCAGAGGAGTTAATACTAATTTCCTTTGTAAATAAGCGGAATGAAGTGAAGCCAGAACTACCTTTTCTAAAAGGACACCTTTTAATTCAGCTTGCTGTGTTTCAGTTTGCCTTCTCTTTTGATCAAACGATTCCTTCAATTCTTTCAGCTTTCCCTGGAGATGCTGCTCATTCTTTTCCTTCTCTTTTAGGACACCCTGAATCTCCAGTATTTGTTCTCGTGCTGAATCAAGCTCTATTGTCAGCTGTTTAGAAATCTATATTTAAAAATATAAAAAAACCCTGCATATTATCTTTACCTTAATCATTATTACTTTGTGTTGCTGTACAACAAAAGAATTATTTACAGCTAACATCTAACTGTACAGCACTTTTTTTCATGCAACGGCTAAACTGGGCCACGCCACAGTTGCTTGGCAGCAGATCTTTTATTGCTGACGTGGCTATTCTGTGCTCTAGAATGTAAGTTCTTATTTTTTAAAAGGTAAGACTAGTCCATATAGTTACAAAGAACCTCCTACGGGGAGATTTTCAAAAACAATTAAATCTCTCAAGAGTTTCTGAAAATTTTCTCCCAAACAGAATACTGATAAAATGATACATACAATGGTAATGCAGATGTCTGAATAAGCTTGAAACAACAGATCTGAGAGGTGTGAACTGTCGCTACTAATTTAAAAGAGATGTTAACTCGAAAAACTAATGACAAGTTACATGTTATCATAGTAAACTATTTCAAAAAATGTAAGAAAGCAGAGGGACAATGCTCATCTGTTGTATGTATTGTATGAAGAGCATACCAAAACCAGGGATGATCTTCTGTGACTCATCTTGTTTTGGTGTCAACTGCATAGGGCTTGGAAGAATACTACTACTTTTTTCCCCCTCCAATCTGATCTCTGCACATGTGATTGGAAAAGCTGTCATTGATATATTATTATTTTTTGTAATTGGGAATTAGTAATCTTACCCCTTCCTGTTTTTCCAGTGAGTTTTTCAACTCATTCCGTTCTTTAGCTACAGACTCTGTCTGTACTTGAAGCTGGTGTTTACTTTCTTGGCAAGATTTTTCCTAAAAAAACAGATTACCTAGTGAGCATTTTTTGTCAACTTTACCAAATCCATTTCAGCTATTATTACAAAAATTACAAACTACCAAGAAAGAACACTTGCATTCTCTTACATCAGAATTTGTATTTGGCACAGAAATATCCTTGCAATGTACTATAAACTATAATTGTTGAAAACCTAGTCCTAGGCCTGGTCTACACTACGCGTTTAAACCGATTTTAGCAGCGTTAAACCGATTTAACGCTGCACCCGTCCACACAATGAGGCCCTTTATATCGAGCCTTTAAGGGCTCTTTAAACCTGTTTCTGTACTCCTCCCCAACGAGAGGAGTAGTGCTGAAATCGGTATTACCATATCGGATTAGGGTTAGTGTGGCCGCAAATCAATGGTATTGGCCTGCAGGCGGTATCCCACAGTGCACCATTGTGACCGCTTTGGACAGCAATCCAAACTCGAATGCACTGGCAAGGTAAACAGGAAAAGCACCGTGAACTTTTGAATTTCATTTTCTGTTTGCCCAGCGTGGAGCTCTGATCAGCACGGGTGGTCATGCAGTCCCAAATCCAAAAACAGCTCCAGCATGGGCCGTAGGGGAGATACTGGATCTGATAGCTGTATGAGGAGACAAATCTGTTCTATGAGAGCTCTGTTAAAGAAGAAGAAATGACAAAGCATTTGAAAAAATCTCCAGGCTATGATAGACAGAGGCCACAGCACAATGCTGTGTGACAAGCATAACAGAAAGCCAAAGAATCAAATGGACGCTCATGGAGGGAGGGAGGGGGTACTGAGGACTCCAGCTATCCCACAGTCCACAGCAGTCTCCGAACAGCATTTGCATTCTTGGCTGAGCTCCCAATGCCTCTAGGGTCAAACACATTGTCCGGGGTGGTTCAGGGTATATGTCGTCAATTTACCCCCCCCCTCCCCCGTGAAAGAAAAGGGAAAATGTTTCTTGACTTTTTTATGTCACCCTATGTCCACTGCATGCTGCTGGTAGATGCAGTGCTGCAGCAATGAAATAGCAGCATCCTCTCCCCTCCCCTCCCCTCCCCGGTGGCAGATGGTACCTTGCAAAAGGACTGATAGCCACCCTCGTCATCAGCCTATGAGTGCTCCTGACTGGCCTCAGGTGAGGTCGGCGGGGCGCGGCGGGGTAAAAATAGGAATGACTCCCGGTCATTCCCGGTAAATGGTATAGAACGGCTGGTAACCGTCTTCATTATAGCAACTGGGGGCTGAGTTCCATCAGCGCCTTCCTTTTCATATCTAAAGAAAAGATTCTGTACTGCCTGGACTATCATAGCAGCTGGAGGCTGCCTCCCCCTCCCCCTCATTTTATCTCACTAAAAAGTCAGTGTTTCTTATTCCTACATTCTTTATTACTTCATCATACAAATGGGGGACACTGCCACGGTAGCCCAGAAAGGCTGGGGGAGAAGGGAATCAACGGGTGGGTTTGTTGCAGGGGCATCCCCCGTGAATGGCATGCAGCTCATCATTTCTGCGGGATCTGACACGGAGCGGCTGTGCTCTCTGGTTCTCTAGTACACTTGCCCCATATTCTAGGCAGAACTGACTCTATTTCTAGATAAACCAAAAAGGAGGGATTGACTCGGGGAGTCATTCCCATTTTTGTCTTTGCGCCCCCAGCCGACCTCAGCTAAGGCCAGCCAGGAGCACCCATGACAACAGCAGACAGTACAGAATGACTGATAACCGTCATCTCATCGCCAATTTACAATGGCACAGCAGACGGTACAGAACGACTGGTAACTATCTCTGCTACCTTGCAATGGCAAATGAATGCTGCTGTGTAGCATTGCAGTACCGCCTCTGTCAGCGGCATCCAGTACACATATGGTGACAGTGACAAAAGGCAAAACAGGCTCCATGGTTGCCATGCTATGGCGTCTGCCAGGGCAATCCAGGGGAAAAGGGCATGAAATGATTGTCTGCCGTTGCTTTCACAGAGGAAGGAATGAGTGAGGACATTTACCCAGAATCCCCCGCGACACTGTTTTTGCACCATCATGCATTGGGATCTCAACCCAGAATTCCAATGGGCAGGGGAGCCTGCGGGAACTATGGGATAGCTATGGGATAGCTACCCACAGCGCAACGCTCCGGAAATCGATGCTAGCCTCGCTACATGGACGCATACCGCCGAATTAATGTGCTTAGTGTGGCCGCGTGCACTCGACTTTATACAATCTGTTTTACAAAACCGGTTTATGTAAAATCAGAAAAATCCGTAGTGCAGACATACCCCTAGTCATTCTTCCCAGGTCACCAAGGCCCAGATACAGGAAAGCACTTCAGCACATTTCTCAGACCCATGGACTTCAATGCTATTTACTCTTAAATTTAAGCATGTGCTTAAGTAGCATTTAAGTCCCTGGGTCTGACAAATGTGCTGAAGTGCTTTCCTGAATAGGGATGCTTTTTTGAATTGAGGCCTAGATTGGCAGCTCAGAAGTGGAACCACAAGGATGACTGTTTTAAAGCAGGGAAGGGTGATTCCTCTTAAGGTACCAATAAATACTGAGATTCTTCCCCTTGTCAGGGAACAGTATAGGCTCAAAACACCATCTTTATTAATTCTGGAGTAAGGCATTACACAGAGTAAGTAAGGATAGCAGAATAGGAACCTTTGTTAGTAATGTGATCTAAAATCTCTTAACGTATCTCTCTCTCTCACTCACTCACACACACACACACACACACACACACTCTCTCTCTCTCTCTCTCTCTCGGTCCAAATCTTACTCCCTGGAATCAATGGCAAAACTCCCATGGACTTCCCTGGAAGTAGGATATGGATCTTATTTTTAATAGTATAAACTGAAGAGTAAACCCTTCCAGTTATTAGAGTAAATGTAAATAGTTAAGCAGAAGTAGCTAAGGCCAGGTCTACACTATAAACTTAACTCAGTATAACTGTATCGTTCAGGGGTGTGAAGAATCGACATCCCTGAGTGACTCAGTTATACCGACCTAACCCCCAGTGCAGACAGCGCTATGTCAACAGGAAGGCTTCTCCCTTTGACACAGCTGCCGTTTCTCACAGAAGTGGGTTAACTATGTCGATGGGAGAAGCTCTCCTGTCAGCATACTAGCATCTTGAATGAAGCACTACAGTGGCACCGCTGCAGTGTTTTAAGTGTAGACATACCTTTGTAAAACATTGCAACTATTGGCATTTGTTAAAGAAGAAACAAAAGGGCTTTTTATAAAAGGGATAGAAGGTGAGGAGAAATGTTATTTGTAACTGTAAATACAGATTACTTTTGAGTGGAAATAAAAATAACAATCACACATGGGAGCTGAGAGATGGTCTGACGCAAAACAGGAAAAGACATTGGGGAAAAATACCCCTACAATAACTTTTAAACATAGAAAATTTACAAAATACGTATTGCCACTGTACCAGCTGATGTTGCTATAAGCAGCCATAGTTTGAAAAAAAAAAAAAGAAAAATAAAAACGGGGATTATTGTTTTAAACACAGTAATAGTAAGGGCCACTTTTATTACAATAATGGACTCATGGCCAAGCATTTTGCTACCATACTGCTGCTGCTTAGATCACTGGACTCACTTGGTTTTCAGACAGCTCCTGCAACATGTTCAGGTGTGATATTTCCCAAAATGACAGACACAATTATTCTATACAATGTTGTAGCCATGTTGTTCCCAAGATACTAAAGACACAAAGTGGGTGAGGTAATATCTTTTATTGGTCCAACTTCTGTTGGTGAGAGCTTAGAGCACTCTTCTTCAGCTCTGCAGACCTGTGTAAGCTCAAAAGCTCCTCTCTCTCACCAGCAGAAATTGGTCAATAAAAGATATGACCTCACGCACCTTGTCTCTCCAGACACCATTACGCTTACCAGAACCAGCAATCTTCCATCACACTCATGGCAAGTGCATCAATGTGTTCTACATAAAACACATTAGAAAACCAAAACTATAATAGATTAAGAAAAACTGACTTCATTGTTCTCAAATGTAGGTTGCATTTTGGCAAAGTTTCACAACCTATGTTTTTATAGGGCTGTCCAGTGTTTTCCACATTTCATGTATAATTGTTTCAATGCTCATCACTGTCTGTGGTTTTCTTTGCCATATTAAAAAGGAATTAAAGGGGTCTTGTTTCTGGTATGAACCAATGTTTACCTGTAAAAACATCCAGCCACAACTTAATTCAGGACTTACAGTTATATCTCAGTTTTGTTTTTCTTAAGGCAATCATCATTTCCACAGTTGCTGCCATCACCTTTGCAATAAATATGAGCAGTTTTCCTACTAGAATGCAAAGCAGAGCTGACAATCATGAATGAGCAAATTGAAAAATACCCAATACTGGATGCCTGATTAAAACCACAACTGACCATTTCTGCTACAGCAGCTTTTCCTTTCTGCTTCTCCTTTTCCAATTCATCCTTTATATCCTTCAAGGATTCAATGGTTTTCGATAATTTGTCTTTGGTAACTGTAAGGTCTTTCAATAAAGTGTCTTTCTCCAACTTCATTTTCTGCAGCTCTGATGTTGCTACTTGAATCTTGCCATCTAGTTCCCTTCGTTGTTTATTTGTCTCTTGATTTAATTTCTCAAGGTCCCGTTTAAGGCTTGCTTTTTCTTCCCCTTGCTTTGATATTTGCTGTTTTGCTTGTTCCAGGGCATCAGATTTCTTCTCCAAATCCAATTTAGTACTAGATACACTGTGCAAATGCAAAGGAGAACAGTGAAATACAAAACTCAGGGTATGGCTACACTTGAAACTTCAAAGCGCTGCAGTGTGGTCACAGCACCAGCACTGGGAGAGAGCTCTCCCAGCGCTGCACGTACTCCACATCCTCTAAGGGTGTAGCTTGCAGCGCTGCGGCACTGTTTACACTGAGGCTTTACAGCGCTGTATCTTGCAGCGCTCAGAGGGGTGTTTTTTTCACACCCCTGAGCGTGAAAGTTGCAGCGCTGTAAAGCGCCAGTGTAGCCATGGCCTTAAAAAAATTATTGATAAGTTGTTTTGTGTAATTAAATCTACTCTCTATAATCAAATACGTTAACTGTTCTACTAATTTAAAGCATGTTTTTCAGATGATATATTGCTGTTTCGTTTCAACACTTAAAATGAATGACACACTCTGAAGTCCCATTTTCAGGCTGGTGGTTCCTCTTTAAACATTACACCTATGAACCACCCCTGGAGAGCTAACATGCAAATTGTAAATCAAGATGTATAAAACCCCATATTAAGGTTTTTTACTCAGCAGATGTCTGAACAGGTTAATATATTCAGATCCATCAACTGGCAACATACCCTTTGGTTCTACGATAAGAGTCTCACAGACATTATTCCCAGACAATGTTAAAAGTTGAGAGAACACTGACTTTCAACACAATAACATTGCCAAATATGTTTTGTGGTAGTTTTTGTTTGTGCTAAGTGCTGGAGAAATTGCATTTGCAATAAGATTCTCACACCAGCTTTAATGCTATCCTGTATCCCCACTAACTTTCCACCTATGGGCTGAATCTCCCTTACCCATTTATCACACAAAACTTAAATCCGCTTAGTCAAGCATATGAATTCCAATATTCTCACTTGTTCTATGACAATATAACCTCTTCTTACCCATATATCAGATATAGGTGGTGATGGTGAATATCTCTTTTATATACATATTAAAGATCTGAGCCCCTCTGGTGTGAAAGTAGAATGAATTATATTGTAAAAATAAGAATGGATTAAAGAAATGTTGTATGTACCTTTAAGCAGAAATAAGAAATGTTAAAATACAGGTGTCAGGAAAAGAAACATTAAGGCATAAACAATGAGTCCACTTAAGCTAATGGTGAAACATTAACTGGAGATTGGTAAAAGTTAGTAAGGAAATTAACTATGAAAGTTTAGCCTCAGGTAAACCTGTCAATTCTGCTTCCTTTGTTATCTTGTTAAGTTCTCACCCTTTTATCTGTATAAATAAGAGAGTTTCTGTCTTGCATGGTGCTCACATTATCTGGGTATTATTAGCAGAGCGCTGTGCTAATAAAACAGAGTGGTCTGACAAACTGTGAGTCCTGAGTCTAACTTTGACACTGGGAAGGACCCCCTAATTTTTCAGAGGGTGGTATAATAGTACAAGGTTGTTTGCTGATAACAAGCTTTCTGCTGCTGATACAACAAGTGGGACCTAGATTTAGGCCATGGCTACACTGGCACTTTACAGCGCTGCAACTTTTGCCCTCAGGGGTGTAAAAAAACACCCCCCCTGAGCGCTGCAAGATACAGCGCTGTAAAGCCTCAGTGTAATCAGTGATGCAGCGCTGGGAGCACGGCTCCCAGCACTGCAAGCTACACCCGTAGAGGATGTGGTTTACGTGCAGCGCTGGGAGAGCTCTCTCCCAGCGCTGGCGCTCCGACCACACTCACGCTTCAAAGCGCTGCCGCGGCAGCACTTTGAAATTTCAAGTGTTGCCATACCCAGAGTGTACAGAAGAGATGGAGGAAGTACACTGGGTACATCTCAACCCACTCAGGTTAAGTCACGGTACTTGGTGACTCATCTATGGGGTGAAGGCTGATGGCTGAAGTGCAAGTCAAACAAGGCAATGATTCTCTCCCCTGTGGGGGAAAAGATGCAGAACTGAGGTGCGGGGTTACTCTAGTGTTTTAGGTGAGGCCTGGTGATCGTGAAGGTGAATAATAATTTCAATTCTAGTCTAAGAGTATAAACATGCATTTTTTTGTTCTTATAGAACAATTCAAATTTGAATCTAGGTCTCTAGGTCTGAAAAGTAATGCATTCAACAGTGTTAGCATACACTTCTCTTTCTGCTTCAAGCTGTTTAGTCAGTTCTGTTGTTCTGAGGCCTAGATCTGTACACTGCTGCCGTTGCTGTTGTAGCTCCTGAAGAGCTTGTTCTTTGCTTGCTTTAACCTCAAGAATGTCAGCATCAAGTTTCTGTAAAAGAAAAGAAAAAGCTACAGTTACCATTACACAACCACCAGAGTGAAAATTCGCTCAGTTGTTCATAAATGCTTCCAGACTCCAGGTATAAAGGGGCTACAGCAGGGGTAAAGATCTCACCCCTTGTCTTCACATACATTTAAAATTAAACGTATTTCTATATTTTAATGTAGTCAAATATCTGTAAGATGCTTAAAATACTGTAATCTAAAAATAACCCAATAATTTATAAATGGAACATACTCCACCTCTGTGCAATTGTATACACTTCCCACGTTACTGTATTCTAGCTTTTTGCCTCCTGCCTCAAATGTAATACACTGAAGATGTGTACACATTAGGGTCTGATCCTGCAAACACTTATGCACTTGAATAAAGTTACTTGAAGTTTATATAACCACAAATATGAGAACTCTGAATTTAGGAAGTGGTCTATGTCTCATCTCTTAATATTCTCCATGAATTATATTCAGGGTTCCAACTGGAGGGAAAGGAGGCTGGGGCAGTGCAGGCAGTTATGGCATGACCCCACTTTCTCATTCATCAGCTGAAAAAGGAAACACTGGGAAAAGAGAATACTATCAACACCACTTTTTAGGTGGCTGGCCATCCTCCTCCTCCAATTTCCACACTGCTGTTACCACGCATTATGAAACAATTTTGTTGCTTTACATGGTGAAAGCTAATTTTATAAACTCAGGTTCTTCATTTCCGAATACAAACCTTAAGCTGTCCCTCTAGCTCCTCCGTTTTCTGTTCTAAATAAAGACGTTTCTCTTTATACTCTTTAAGATTGGCTTCCAGCTGTGTACAATATTCTTGCTTGTCATGCAGCGTAGCCATAACCTGATCTAACTGAGTGTTGACCTTATTTAACTCCTATGAAGTAAAATATAATTGAAAATGGTTACTTTTATCAAAGGATGAGTGTTTTTTAAATTATTAAAGAGTTCTCTAAACATATGCCTAAATATTTACTTGTCTAAAATGTTCATATGAAATTTTTAAAAATGTACATGTTATACTGGAGAAAAACAGCATATGCAATAGCTTATTCTTTTCAAATTGCTTTTAAGGTAGAACTTTTTCATGAGCAAACATTTTTTCAATTTTTTGCTATTGCATGCATGGGAACATAATATTAACCTATTTGTAGCAGTCAATTAAATTTAGCAGGAACAAGGACATTCAATACCATGTGACCAGTCAACTCTGCACATACACCAATGGCTTACGGATTATAGTTTGGAAACTATTGGTTCAACATGGAACAACATTATTTTCTATCAGAAATGGAACACACAATGCTGATAGTCAAAAGACCCACGTGTTTTATGGTGAGCTAGACCTAACTTATGCAACACACTAATAAAAGAGACTGATAAAATAATCAGCAGCTTCATTTAAAATAAAATATGGGAGGTTTTTAATTAATTAAATTGAAATTGAAAATCACTACAGAAGGACTTGTGCTATGTATGTTGATAATCAATTCCCCACCCGAGAAGGCATGGGAGCCAGTGTTAGTTTTGGAAGTGGTTTGAAAGTGTGGATGTTTCTACTGAAATAATCAGCAGCAAAACAATTAACCAGGTTGATAGTTAATTGTTATCATTTGTTTTCAATACTGGCACCCCAATGAGACGTGCTAATTTAGGGATGGAGTGCACACAGACTTTCACCAAGTAACTAAATTGGTTTTAATTCATCCCTTCTTTGTTTGAGAGAGAGAGAGAGAGTGTGTGTGTGTGTGTACACACACTTATTCTGGAGTAAAAGTATGTTTGTTCATTTAGCTGAAGTCTGCTTTTTTATCTTGAATCTGCAGACTCCAGAAAAACAACACTGCTTTGTTTTACACTCAGTATACTTTGTAAAGTCTCTCTTCATAATCACACAGGTTAGAAACAATTCTATTATAATATGGAAGCCTAGATTCTAAAGTACATTTCTGCAGCAGAGGTGGATTTCACAGTCAATTCCACACATTACACATTACGTCTCCAACGCCTGCTGGGGAGTCTAAGTGCACCCGCGTACTGGCCGGCGGACGAGCATCCGCCGAAATGCCGCCAAGCTGCGTCATCCAGAGATGTCACTGCCGAAATGCCGCCGATTTCTGGCGGCAGCACCTCTGGATGATGCAGCTTGTTGGCGGCATTTTGGTGGCGACGCCTATTGACATTGCCACTTGTCGGCGGAATTTCAGCGGATGCTCGTCCACTGCCACGGTCCTCCATGGCTCGTCATCTGGAGCCAGCCAGACGAGAAAGGTTGGAGACCACTGCATTACAATACACAGGGCCTTGCTTATAGCAAACAGGACAAAATATATCACATATTCAAATACTCTGAATAATGTCTCCAACGCAAATGTAAATCCATAAGGACTTTGATTTTTTTTTTCCCAAACCAAATTGTCCTTTTGGTTTTGTATGAAGGTTATCTTAGATGATCTAGTAGAATTAATTTCTCCTACCTGTTGTTTATCTTGCAGTGCATTCTGGGCTGTGTCCAAATGATTTTGAAGATCTGCTCTTTGTGCAGCTTTTGATGCTTCTGCTGAAAGCAGTAATTCAGTCTTTGCTTTTATCTGAAAAGAAGAGCGTTACAATGTTTGTAATGTGAAGATCAAAAAGAATTCTTGATTGCAGCTGCTTTTAACTCATATTTTCTTCCTACTAACAAGCAATTTAATACTAGCTATTTATTGCTAATTCTTAGTAATTCTGACGTGATGAAATGTTGGACACAGAAATCATAGCTAAAACACAAGTTATCAACAAAGTTTAGACAGCTGAAGACAGAATGGAACAAAATAAAATAAAGTTACGAATAATTGTTCTTCTCTGAAGCAGATCTCTAGGGTTAAGTCCACCTAAGTTATGCAACTCCAGCTACAAGAATAACATAGCTGGAGTCGACGTAGCTTCGGTTGACTTATTGCAGTGTCTACGCTGCACTGGGTTGATGGGAGAAATACTCCTGTCAACTTACCTTATGCTTCTCATTCTGGTGGAATACCGGAGTTGATGGGAGAGCGATCTACGGTCGATTTAGCGGGTCTTCATTAGACCCACTACATTGACCCCCGGTGGATCAATCGCCGCAGCATCAATCCACGATTAGTGTAGACATACACTGAGTTATTGGGTCCAATCCAGCTCTCCTTTTAGTCAACGGAAATCACCCTGACATGTGGACTGTAGAATCACTAAAACAGTTTTCAGACAAGCTTCTTAGCCTTAATGCACACAGCAAGTCTGAGTCTTTTAAGGAGACATAACTTCTCCTTCACTGATTCCTTGGTGGTGGTTGTGTTCTTTTTGGTGCGTTTGTTTGTTTTTTGGTTGCAATCCTTGTATCTTAGAACCACTGATATCTTGCTGGATTATATCTTGCTTATTGCACTTCATTTGGTCATTTGTTGCTCACAGAAGAAGCAAACTTTAGTAGAAACTTAGCCTACTAGCCTTGTATATTCAACAAAGGTCACCTTTTTCCATGATGAAGTGCAGATGGATTTTTTTTCATTAGGATATAGTAGAAAGGTAAATTACCTGTAAATCAAGCTGGGATACTTTCTCTTTGCTTTCATTTAGCTGACTATTTAGTTCACCAATGCTTGTTTCTAGGGAGAGCACACGGTCCTGAGCAGCTCTCAGATGTGCCTTCTGCTCTTGCACCTGCTCGTGCAAATTCTCTTGGGCTTGTTTATGGCTCTCCGACTGATTCTTCAGCTTTTCTGTTAGCTGAGTTACCTATAAAATAAATAAGCTGCCAATTAAAAGTCCAAAGGCAAAATTAAAAACACTCTAAAATTCAAAACATGTTGTCTTGGTTATGAAGCCCCAATACTGATCAACTTCACCACTTATTGATTCTACAAAGTTTCTCTTTCTGGACAACAACAATGCATTTAATTTTTGTGTGCAATACATGAGTGACCCCAACTTTTAAAAGCATAACTATTTTGACAAGAATTCAAAGCCAGCAAGCATGATCACTCTAATATAACACAGTGAGTGTATATCCTTTTGTGTGTGCCCAGTTAGCGTTGGCTAGGTTGAGAGACAGATGAGGATGGTTGACTCTTGCTTTACTTATAAGAAAAATAATATAAACACATCATGGAAGCACCAGTTGTGGTTCCATAGTTAGGCTGAGTTAAGCTTTGCATTGAAGGCCTGGATTCAACCCTTTGGTTATGTATTACTGCCTCTTTTCCACCTGAGTGGACAGTCATAGTTTGGGGCCCAGGGGATGTTCCAGCTGGAAGTAGAATTTGATGGTATTTTATTTGCTGCGGTCCTGTTTATTGGAAGGAACGTACAAAATAATGGGCCTCTGAATACAGAGGGAGCCAAGAACAAAAGGAGCAGTTTCTAAGCTTACAGCCAACACCAATCCAAAAGCTCTCTAGCTTTTTTCATGGTCACAGGCTCCTTGCCTCTCCTTCTCTCTGTTCTCGTCTGCTCTCTATTTCTGTGTGCTCTCACCCTTACTTCCTCCCACACACTCCTGGTCATAATACCCAGTAAAACCCTCTGCCACATGGTGCTAGATTCTAGGCAGATACTATTGGGATTTATTTTGCATGTTCACTCATCAATTTGAATGAGGCTTTAGCTTGACACAAGGTTTCTCCCATCTCATAACAGTATGAAAAATGCAACACACAGCACTTGCTCCTTGAATATAGAATGTAATTGCCAAGAATTTACAAGTAAGTCCAACAGAAAATTATATACATTTGATTGTAATCCCTCTCCCTCCACCTTTCACGTTTCACCTGTCTTCTTAAGGCCTGACCCTGCAAACACTTCTGCTCATGCTTTACGCAACATGAGTAGTCCCACTAACATGTATAAATGTTCATATGATCAGTACCTTGGATTATAAACTCTTCAGGATAAGAGTATTTCCACATTACCATTAACACTAATGTGTGTTACATGTGGCTATCTAGAAAATAATATATCCCTATCAATTTAATTTTTGCCAGTTTCAAAGCTCTGTGTCTGCAATAAACATGAACTGAACTCCATTTAATTCATATTAGTATTCTATATATTGTGTATGTTTTATTATAAGTTTATAGCAAGTATGGCAAAAAACATCCATTAATTACTTACAAAAAATTGACATGTGTTTGCTACCAAAATATTTTTCAAGTAGCTCATAAAAGACACAGGTGTTCCTTCGGTTACAAACAGTAACAGCTGGTATTGGAAACTAGTACATTTCTATCTTATTTGTACCAGTAGTATACACTATGGACTATATGCAACAGAACTCACATTCAGCTCTAATTACTAGTAACGTGTTGCACATATGCTGCAAAAGGAGAACACGGTGTTCTAATAACCTTTGTAAGTGTGCAACAATATTACCATACTGGTATTTGAAACAGTATACTAAAAAAATTCCTGTAAGTACAAAAAAGAGTCACTAATATACAATCATGTTACTTTTTGCAAAAATATGAAGTAAAAATTGTATGCACAAGTAGTACTAATTCCAGCATAGCTTTTTAAAAATATGTGTGTATATACATACACATATTTTAAAAGATTATGCAGCTAAAATTACTTTTAAAATACCTTAAAAAATCTAATAATGTACCTTTCAGATGGTATACTGTGATTGTAAATTCCAACTTCAAAGATCTTTTCATTAAATCATATTCAGTGTATGTTATGTGTTTTCTTGTTCAAATATGTTATCGATTAGATTTCCATAGAGGTAAGAAAAAATAATAATAAATCATTTTGATTGTCTGTATAACACCATCCTCCATAGACAAGTGCACAACTTGTGCACCTGGATGTGAAGCACCAAAATGTATTAGTATCAGAACAAGAAGAGGTGGCGGGGAGGGAAATGTCACAGAAATCTTGTGAATTTTATAAAGAGATACTAAAGAAATACAGTATCCAAGAAAGAGTGAAGTACAGTGGAGGCTGAAGCTGCAGATTGGGAGATAGAAACAAAGGAGATTCTTCTTACACAAACTTTCTTAACAGTATTGGAGGCTTTTGCATTTCTTACCTGCTCTTGCAAAGTATGATTTTTCTCTTGCAGCTGGTTCAGAACTGCAGTTTCTCCTTCCCCTGCTTGAATTTTCGCATACAAGTCCTCTCTTTCTTTTTCTAACAGGGTGATGTTCTCTTTACTCTTTTGTAGCAAGGCCTCAAGGTTTTGAATTTTTTGGTCCTTATCTCCTATCTGACGCAGTACTTGTTCCAAATCATTCTAAAAATGAATTAAATAGTTTCTTTAAGTATAGGAACCTTAAAAGTTATTCCTGATGCATGAAATGTTAGATATCAAATTTCACAAATACTTACTACATATTCTATTTTGAAATTATAAATTCCTTTATTGTTGTTTAATTAAAAAAAGAAAATGTTTTACATTAGGAAATCATGCAGCTTGTTTACATGTTGCAATGCACCAGCAATATTAACTGCTGCAATACACTAGTTTGAAAAGAATGTGTGGGTTGGGGTTTTTTTGTTGTTTTTTTTTTACCTGGGCTTCTCGGAGTTTTGCTGTAGTGCTTTGCTGAAGAGTTTGTTGCTCCTGATGCTGCTGTTTTGCTTTATCTAACTGATGCTGTAATTCAGTGCAATTTGCTGCTTTTTCCTTTAGCTTAAAAAAACAGTCACGGACTGTTGACTGAAAACTGACAAGCACAATTCAGTAGTTCAATAACATTTATCATTTACTCTAATACTGAAAGACTGTACACTGAGCAGTTTAACATTTCAAACAGGTGTAAAAGTAGTAATTTGTCATACCAGTTCTATAGCAAAGAACGAACACAGCACTGAAGTACTTCTCAACACTGACAGTAGGCAAATTCTAAATAACAAAAATTTATCTGAAGTATCAGACATGCATTATTTTACATCTTAACACCAAACTGTTAAAGGAGATTTAGTCTTTTTTCCTATGGATAAGGTAGAGTTGAAGTAATTTATATTCATAAAGTATTCTAAGTGCTAATTATCATTAGCAGTTTTAGTACCAACTTCGGGCTGGTCCACTCTACAGACATGCACTGGTATAACTACATCGCTCAGAGGTCTGAAAAATCCACACCCCTGAGAGACGTAGTTATACAGACCTAATCCCCGGTGTAGACAGCGCTGTGTCGGTGGGAGACCTTCTTCCGTCAGCTTAGCTACTACCTCTAAGGGAGGTGGATTAACTACACTGAAGGGACAGCTCTTTCCCATCAGCATAGAGCATCTTCATTAAAGCGCTGCAACAGCGCAGCTGCATCAATGCAGTTGTGCTTATACAGCATTTTAAGTATACACCTGCCCTTATGTTCTATTTACCTTAACAGTTTTTCTGCAGCCAACATGCAAAGCATTGCACACAGTGTTAGCTGTATGACTCTCATTAAAGTCTAAGAGTGGAGGTGTCTGCTAAACTGCAGTGTAAAACTTTGAAAATGTACCACTCTTAGATATTTGGCACGTCTGCATATAGCTAATATAAACAGATCAACAGCAAATATTTGTTACTAAGGTACTGCCCTATTGCAAAAAAACTTGACCTATTAATAAAGTAGTAAAATTACTGTTTTCTGACACCAATTCCCCCCTAGACATTATTCACTATAATCATATTATGTCTATTACTTCTTCAATTGGACCCTGATCCCCTAAAAAGATATGCATACACAAAACTCTGCTATGCATGGCATAAGTTTCTGTGCATTGGGAATCTTTTTGCATGCTCAGACCCTTAGCCTCAAAGTCCTCAAGTGCTGGGGCTATATCCTTTATTTATCTGTAAAGCACCTCGCACATTTAGGCTCGAGGCAAGGAAATAATTCTTAGCCTTCTAAAAACAAGAAAGTAACTGTACTATAGACTATTTTGCCAAAAGAAAAAACAGAAGATTTTTTTTAATGAGGATTTTTAAAAAATGCAATTAAGTTTTAACAAACTTGGTCAAAGCAGTCGGCTGGGCACTAACTCTGTAAACACCAACATGAGAAGGATGTTGCAAGTAGAATACACAAAACATCACTACAACATAGGTGAAATCTGATCATGTGTATCACTCCTACCTGCTCTTCAGCACGAGAAAGTTTTAACTGTAGATCAGCCACCTGCTGTTCCTTGTCCATCAGTTTTTCACTAGAGACTTGTCTCTGTTCTTTCAGTCGACCATGTGCTTCCCCTAGCTGGCGTTCTGTCTCCAGAAGTTTACTGTGCAACTGGAAGAAAATACTAGTCTGTTTTCCAGCCACTACACTGCACTTCAGACTCATTATCCACATAATATAGTAATTTTCATCATGATTTTAATCATACAAGAATGGTATGACTAAAACATCTTGAGAATTATTCTCATAAACCTGAGCGAAATCAACCCAGCCAAATGCACATGCAGGAGCATAGGCTCAAAAGGGGTGGTATGTTCTGAAGGTGGGAAGTGAGTCGACGAAGAAGCAGCCTCGCCCCTTTATAGAAGCCCCTCTGTAAGAGCTATGTGACCTTACACAGAGAAAAGCCAGGATTAAATTCCATCCTCCACCAAATGCATAAAATATTTATCATGTAAAATAGCAATGGCTGAATCAACATCTTACACAGAGCTCAGAGTAAATCAGCATCCCCATGCTCTCCAATGGCCCATTCTCTAAGTTTTTCCTGGCTACACTGGTTCCAATACCATAGTGTTCTGCATTATCTGGGCGAGTGGGACTGTGTTTTCAGCTCACCAAGAGCCCCTGGCATTCCTCCACTACAAGGGAGGCTGATGTATTGACTCTCTCTACAAGATGTGCTAGATCTTTAGGAGTGTTCTGTGGTCACATGCCCTTTTGTAGCTTACTCCCAGCTCCTTCCATAGGACTTATAACCCACTCTCTTGGATTGGCTGATGCATAGGAAACTTCCCCAGAGAGTACAAAGCAAGAACCTAGACAAATTAGAGGACTGGGCCACTGAATCTGATGAGGTTCAACAAGGACAAGTGCAGAGTCCTGCACTTTGGACAGAAGAATCCCATTCATTGTTACAGACTAGGGACCGAATGGCTAGGCAGTAGTTCTGCAGAAAAGCACCTAGAGGTTACAGTAGACGAAAAGCTGGATATGAGTCAACTGTGTGCCTTGCTTGCCAAGAAGGCTAATGACATTTTGGCCTACATAAGTAGGGACATTGCCAGCAGATCGAGGGATGTGATCATTCCCCTCTATTCAACATTGGTGAGGCCTCATCTGGAGTACTGTGTCCAGTTTTGAGCCCCACATTACAAGAAGGATGTGGAAAAAATTGGAAAGAGTCCAGCAGAGGGCAACAAAAATGATTAGAGGGCTGGCGCACATGACTTCTGAGGAGAGGCTGAGGGAACTGGGATTGTTTAAGTCTGCAGAAAAGAAGAATGGGTGGGGGGGATTTGATAGCTGCTTTCAACTACCTGAAAGGGGGTTCCAAAGAGGATGGATCTAGGCTGTTGTCAGTGGTACCAGATGACAGAACAAGGAGTAATAGTCTCAAGTTGCAGTGGGGGAGGTTTAAGTTGGATATTAGGAAAAACTTTTTCACTAGGAGAGTGGTGAAGCATTGGAATGAGTTACCTAGGGAAGCGATGAAATCTCCTTCCTTAGAGGTTTTTAAGGTCAGGCTTGACAAAGCCCTGGCTGGGATGTTTAATTGGGGATTGGTCCTACTTTGAACAGGGTGTTGGACAAGATGACTTCCTGATGTTCTATGATTCTATGACTCTCTCATCAGCTAAATGAGCTGAGGGCTTTCTTTACATTTATTTGCTATAAACAGGCATCCATTCAAACAAATTTTTCTTCCCTCTAAAACCTCTAACTGTTATTTTAGGCTATTAGTTACCTCCTGCCCACTCCTACACACTACTGAATCCCAACCAACATATGCATGTGAGCTTCCATTTTGTGGATTCAGGAGCAACAGGTAACTACAGAGTAAGACAGATGTATTTCAATGCAAAACATTGAATGGGTCAGACCTTAGAGTAGAAAAATTACTTTCACCTAACTGGAGCACTTACATCAGTGGATAAAAATATCTGAAGCTAAGTTATTTACCTTTATAAGTCCACACTATTAACCACTGTAAATCATTCCACCTGTAGTTGATGGACTATTAGTAGCTGTGACATAGTAACAGTAGTAATCTGTGTGTGTGATTGGAGGCAAGAAGTTGTAGTAAATTATTAATGTAATTTCCTTCTAAAAAATATGTACAAGAGTTGAGCATATTGATGTCATTTGTACCCTGATGCTGGGAGAAAAACACCAAAGGTAGGAAGAAAGCTCCAGAAAAAAAAAATCCACAGAAGTATAACAACATTTTACAGAAATGAAGGTCACCCTTTCTGTAACACACATTTATAAACAATGTATATTTAGTTTATAAACAATGTATATTCAATAAATATTTAGTAGGTTTTATAAGCCTGTTGGAGACATGAGCAGCATGTGTTGTAGATGGTTATAAATCTATAAAAAGAGAAATAAGGACAGCCCAAGGAATTACAGACCAGTCAACCTAACTTCTGTACCCGGAAAGATAATGGAGCAAATAATTAAGCAATCAACTTGCAAACATCTAGAAGATAATACGGTGATAAGTGAGAGTCAAAAAAAAAAAAAAGTGTCAAACCAACCTGATAGCTTTTTTGACAGGGTAACAAGCCTTGTGGATAGCGGGGAAGCAGTAGACGAGGTATATCTTGACTTTAGTAAAGCTTTTGATACTGTTTCAGATTATCTTCTCATAAACAAACTAGAGAAATGCAACCTAGATGGGGCTACTATAAGGTGGGTGCAAAATGGTTGGAAAACCATTCCCAGAAAGTAGTTATCAATGGTTCACCGTCATGCTGGAAGGACATAACGAGTGGGGTCCCACAGGGATCAGTTCTGGGTCCGGTTCTGTTCAATATCTTCATCAATGAGTTAGATAATGGCATAGAGAGTACACTTATAAAGTCTGCAGAAGAAATCAAGCTGGGAGGGGTTGCAAGTCCTTTGGAGGTTAGGATTAAAATTCAAAATGATCTGGAGAAATGGTCTGAAGTAAATAAGATGAAATCCAATAAGGACAAATGCAAAGTACTCCATTTAGGAAGGAACAATCAGTTGCATACATACAAAATGGGAAATGACTGCCTAGGAAGGAGTACTGCAGAAAGGAATCTGGGGGGTCATAGTGGACCACAAGCTAAATATGAGTCGACATTGTAATGCTGTTATAAAAATCGTGAACATCATTCTGTGATGTATTAGCAGAGTGTTGTAAGCAAGACACGAAAAGTAATTTTTCCACTCTACTCCATGCTGATTAGGCCTCAACTGGAGTAGTGTGTCCAGTTCTGGGTGCCACATTTCAAGAAGGGTATGGACAAATTGAAGAGAGTCCAGAGAAGAGCAACAAAAATGATTAAAGGTCTAGAAAACATGACCTATGAGGGAAGATTGAAAAAGTTGGGTTTATTTAGTCTGGAAAAGAGAAGACTGAGAGGGGACATGGTAACAGTTTTCAAGTACATAAAAGTTGTTACAAGGAGGAGGGAGAAGAATTGTTTTTCTTAATCTCAGAGGATAGGACAAGAAGCAATGAACTTAAATTGCAGCAAGGGAGGTTTAGGTTGGACATTAGAAAAAACTTCCTGTCAGGATGGTTAAGCACTGGAATACATTGCCTAGGGAGGTTGTAGAATCTCCTTCCTTCGAGATTTTTAAGAGTAGATTAGACAAACACCTGTCAGGAATGTTCTAGATAATTCTTGGTCCTGCCACGAGTCCTCGGAACTGGACTAGATGACCTCTCAAGGTCCCTTCCAGTTCTATGATTCTATGTTAGAAGAAGGGGCTATAGCTGGTTACAAGCCATGGTTATATGCCACTTATTGACCTATTGGATTCTAACAAGCTATATAAATTGATTAATCATTTATTTAAAAAACACCATTAACCTTTATAAAGGTCCCTTTAATATAAAATGTGATCAAAATGCATTTTATTTTTCCCTGTAAGATCCTGCTAAGCACAATACCTATTTTCTGCTTTAATATCACAAAAAATTAGTCTATAGAAGCAAGAGGCAGAGTATATGGCCAAAAGCTCTTAAACCATTGACTTCTGTGGGGAATGGTGTGGCGCAGTGTGGACATGTGATGAACTTTAAGCTAATAGGGCTGTAATACCAAAGACATTACCACAGCGAGCAGAATATAGTTATTACTGATCTTACTTATAAAGAAAAAATATCTCTGCAGTTAAAAAGGTACAACCAATCAGTAGGCTATCATGTTCAAAGTTGCATGATAAAAACAAAATTTATTAGCAGCTATCACTTCTAAGGAAAAGAGAGAGTTATATTTTCCTTTTCTACTCTCCCCCTGCATCCCACCACTCCACCACTCAACTACTGTCTCAGAGCCTTCCTCATGCAAAACCGCATTTTGTGGAACATTAGTCTAATCCCTGTTTGCCTAACCAAAACATCAGCCTCTCCTCTTTCAAACAAGTCAGTGAAACCCACTTCTGTCATGTCACCTCAAAAAAGTACATTGTTAAGACACACACTTAACCAATCCAGATATCAAAAACTGAGAAACTGGATCATCTTTTTACTGAAATCCTTTTCTTTTCTCCCCCATCTCTCAACTGTTTGTTACTCTTGCTCACCACATCACATAAAAAATTAAGTCCTGATCCTGCAATGAGCTGCACGCAAGCACACGGGTCCACTCAAATCATTACAACATCAGGGCCAGGCCAAGTTATATTTTTATATTCTCTACAATGCACAATTTTGTGTTCTCCATAAACAAGTGAAACCATCAGCTACACTGTCAGAGTCCCTTTTCAGTCATCATCAAGCGAAATGCGAACAAAATAGAGAAACTGTACTTTTTAAAACTACTGTATCAGAAGTGTTAACATCACTCATTGACTTGCTGTTTTAAGTAATGAGCATTTCCTGCTGAAGACTAAGGGATAACCCTGTAATGTTCTGAGGTCTCCAACTGCTGGCTAGAATGGCAGTTGAGGGTGCCCTGTACCTTGTAGAAGCACATGGAACTTTCCAGGATCTGGGCCGACAACTGTTTGAGACAATGTTGATAAGAGGGCACATGGGCTTTCTCCACTAATGAGTGAGGTGGGTTACCATGTAAACCACGTTTAGCCATTCAGCAAATGGCAATTCATTATGTAATCATGAACAGTATCATGTAATAACACGTTAGGAACAATCGAACTGTGGCTATAAACCAGTGGTGGGCAACCTGGAGCCCAACAGGTTAATCTGATTGCGGGACGCGAAACATTTTGCTGATGTTGACCGTCCACAGGCACAGCCCCTTGCAGCTCTCAGTGGCTGCAGTTCACCGTTCTCAGCCAATGAGAGCTGCGGGATGCGGTGGGGAATGGCGAACTGCAGCCACTGGGAGCTGCGGGGGGCCATGCCTGTGGATGGTCAACGTCAGCAGAATGTCTCGCAGCCAGCAATCAGATTACCCTGATGGGCTGCAATCAGATTACCCTGCAGCCCACAGGTTGCCCACCACTGCCGTAAACAGATCATCCACAAATGTTCTTTCAGCCCCGAACAAATGATTAATCCTAATGAACTATGTGTGCTATATTTCATATATTAAAATAATTACATTGCATACACATAAAGATATCTTTCAAAAATACAATATTTAAAATACTATTTCTCATTTTTTAAATTTCATTTTAAAATTAAAAGAAACACTGCTGACTTTTGGACCAGACAGGATATTAAAGCCTTCAACACACCAACAACCTCAGCTTCCTCTGAGGTAAAATCTCACACACACAAAAAAAGTATTCTGTGACTTTGAATCTTAACTGATATCAGTTTAATTGCAGTGTAGACGTTTGGGCTTAGGCTGGAGCTCCGGCTCTAGGACCCCACGAGGTGGTAGGGTCCCAGATCTCAGCCTGCTCCCTGAGCCCAAACATCTACACCACAATTAAACAGCCCTTTAGCCCGAGACCTGTGAGCCCGAGTCAGCTGGCATGGGCCAGCTGCAGGCAGTTAATTGCAGCGTAGACACCCTAGTAGACTACACCCTTGCAATGATAAACTCCAATCACAGGTAAAAGGGAATTAAAAAGATAGCTATAAACCTATTTCCAATATTCACAACTATGAACTAAGACTGCTAAGTGAACAACAATATGAAATATATGGGAATTGTACAAAGCGATTAGAGAAGAAACTGGAAAGACTAAGACAAGTCTCTCTTTCTATGAATCACCAGTTACTCTATCATGAATAGACTCCGAATCTCTCAATCCACCCTGAAGTCCTCCCTCCACCATGTCTAAATCAGTGGTCCCCAAATCTTTTTTGCTGATGCCCCCCACCCCTTAACTGGTACACATGCACACACACAAACACACAGCCATGGTCAGGAACCAGAGAGGGCCCAGGAGCAGGGCCGTGGCCAGGAACCATGGTTGGGGCCAGGCGTAGAACTGCAGTCAGGAGCAGGGCCCAGGTAGGGCTGGGGCGGGGCAGGAAGGGAGCTGGGGCAGAGCAGGGATGGGTGGTGCTTCTTCTCCGCTCCTGTGAAGACTGGCCTGAGTCCTGCCACACGTGCCCCCCCAGTATTCCTCCATGCCCCCCTACAGGGGCGTGCTTCACAGTTTGGGGACCACTGGTCTCAATAAACAATCTTGGGCACTCCAGTGATCCCCCTTCAGGCAGGTTTTCTTGGTTGGACTGAATTCCCTTCTGATGGTATCACTGAAGGATGTGTGTCATCTATACTTCCTTTCCTAGAAATTTACTAGGCAATCCAAGTTTTTTTTCCCCACCAAAAATCCTTTCACAAGCCCTACTTAGCTGGAGCATGCCCTCTTAGGCTGAAACCAGTTTCCAGCTGAACTCTGCCAGTTGGTTATGCTTTCGGAAATTGCATTCTTTGCGGTCTAGGAAGATGGCTGCAATGTCACCCATCAGGATTCCTAAGCATATGGATGAAACTTCAAACTTCATCACATCTCTAAGCATCAGCTTTTTTTTTTTTTTTTAATTTGGATTCTTGCCAAACCACAGGAGATTCCAGTAGAAAGTATGCATGCATAGGGTTAAGATGTAATTTATTGCTGGCTTGTGGATGGGCTTCAAGCCAACATATTTATTTAAATTACTTCATGAAAAAGGGAAAGCTGTAAAAGCACAGGCCTAAAAGTAAGGTAAACCAAGCTGGAATAAGCCACACATTTCTTATTGAAGGATTGAGCGTTATTCTTGAAACACAAACATCTCTCTGATCTCACATACAACACACAAAGAGGCACCCAACAAAAAGATCAAACAAAACTGCACCTCAAAGTCAACTTTAATCTAACACTGAATAACAGTGGGTCAATCCCACGGCTCTGTGAAAGTAACTCTGATTATACTCCATAGGATTTAGCACGTGAAAGGATTATGGGACTATTCACTATATGCATCCCAATATAAAGCTCAAATCACAGATCCAGACATTAGAAATTGAAAAAAACTATTAGGACTTTCTGTTGTTCCTCTAGTCATGCGGAGCTCTTCTCTATAATACATTCCCTGCTTAGTACATTTTTTAAGAAATCAAATGATGGGATTTCCACTACTACTTCTGTACTATCCTACAGTCTAACAAGCTTTACAACTAGGAAACTTTCCACAATATTCAACCAAAACTTTCTTTTGTACTACTTCATCCCATTATAACTTACTCTACTCTGAGCCAGCAGAAACAATATTACTTGCTCCTTGTTATTTACAGCCTTGGAAAACTTTTAGACACATGAGGAAGGCTTGACCCATTTTTATATCTGGCAAGAAAACTAAACAATCTAAGTGACATTTTCTTTTGCTAATACTTCACACCTAGAGTCAGGAGAAGAACATGATTAGAACAAAACAAAACAAAACAAAACAAAACAAAACAAAAGGGGGGGGGAAGGTGGAGAGAGACAATGGTCAGTTACCGAAGAACTTCCAACAGGAATATCACAGATGTGTCCCAAGATCCGTATTCAAGAGTAACGGTATGATGAATTTGGAAATTATTGATTTCTCTGACTCTCAGGGCTTGTCCAGTCAGTGCCTTAGTCTGCATCAGCTGGGCTGTGAATTCTAACATGCACCAGCATGTTGCACTCTAACTGACCTGTGTGGACCCTGCAGGTGCACACTAGAAGTTCTTCAGTGGATGTTAATGTAGTGCTGTTTGAAATGGGACTATATTAACATGCACTAGGGAACTTTTAGTGTACACCCGCAGGATCCACATATGCCAGCGAGTTCCTGACCGAGCAGCATGCATTAAAACTTACACTCCAGCTGATGTGGATTAAGGCACAATGCAGACAAGCCCTCTGAAAACAATAAATAAGCTCGAAGGCTAATTTATTTTAAGAAGAGTATTATTCTTAAAAAACGGAAAGCTACTTATAAAGAACTATTTACAAGGTTAAAGGAATTAGAGGTTCCTTTCACAGAGAGAAGAAAATTTAATTATTTTAAACAGCATTAGTAATCTTAGAGATACAAAACTAAAATTATATGAATTATGGACCAGACCCTCACCCTGGTGTAAGCGAGCACAACCCTACGTCAACTTGCTCCAACTAAGTGTCTGGCCCTATAACTAGTTTCAGGTGTGATAGTACTGATCAGAGTAAGTTTCTGTACTCCCTCTTTTATCTTTACCTCATCTTTCTTTGTGTTCTTTGCTTACTTCTCTAACGTGCCAAAACATGACACTTGAGATTTATTTTTCATTTATAACAGCCAGGAAATACACATTTAGCAGCATGTTTGCATTTTTTCCCTTCAATAAACAAATGTACACACACACACACAGCACTGTAGTTCCCGGAGATTTTAAATGTAGATATTACAGACACACACAGAAGCTCTATATTACATATACACAAAAATATAGAGAAAAGTGTAGTACTGAGAAGAAGAATATGAATGAAAACACTGTTTTTGAAGGAATCGCACCTGATTAAGCTCACTCTGCAGTTGTAGGCTATGTTGCTCTTTCTCCTCTCTCTGCTGTTGCAGCTGTTTAAACTCTGCCTTGAGATGCTGATACTTTGTCTCTATTTCTGACAATTCTTCCTTAAGTTTGTGGCTTGCTTCCCCCTTCTCACCCAGTTCTGTCTGTAACCTCTGCAATGAGGCTTCAGAGGCAGACAACTTTGCTCTAAGCTGCTCCAGGTCCAGGTCCTTTTCGTGAAGGCTTGCCTGCATATTTTTTTTACTCACTGATTCTTCATATTGCCTTTCTTCTAACTGGGTGTAATCAAGTTCTTTCTTCAGCAGCTTTTCTGTCAGACTCTATAACAGCAATTAAATGGAAATTAAATTACAATTCTGCTTGCATCTGATCAACTGTTATTACTCACATTTCCTCACAAGAGTTTATGCAGAGCAATGAACAAGTCTCATAATAATCATCTCCAAAATTGAGTTGAGACATGAAATAAGTCTGTCAATAATTCTATATTTTAATTTCTATTTCATATTATAGCAGTCAATGCCAGAGTCCATATAGCATACCATTACAATTATAATTCCCATTTTCAGGCTCCCTTGCTCTCTATATATTTTAAACTGTGCTCAGTAAAGTTGCTTTCTGGGCTAAACTAACACTTTTCCTTTGCTACTTACATAAGCCCTTTTCCTCATCTTCTGGTAGCCGATTCCGTTGCCATTATTTCTACATCTTGAAGACTGGTTTGTTTTAGTGAAACAACTGAGCTTCTATGTTACTACAAGCTCACGCATGTGTTTGGCAAATTGCTTTGTGACAGCTAAAAATTATTTGCATGTCAGAGGTACCTCTCCCTTTCATATACTTCTCTGTACGTTTAAATTTGTGGGACACTGCTTCACCTGTAATTCTGTGTAAGGCAGTAGCTGTCAACCTTTTTTCATTTGCAGGCTCCTAAAAATTTTCAAATGGAGGTACAGATCCCTTTGGAAATCTAAGACAATCTGTGGACCCACCGGGGGCCATGGACCACAGGTTGAAAATCACTGGTATAAGGCATCATGACCTCACTTTTTCAAGAAGTTTCCTCATTTTGCCCTATCACATCTCAAGAGAAGTGCAACATCCTCAAATATTCAAAGTATGTGTCTCTGGGGTGCAATGGGTCAGCGCATTCAGCTGTTAACCAAAAGGATGGTGGTTTGAGCCCATCCAGGAACGGTCGTAACCCTTCTTGAGGGGGAGGGAGAGCTCAGTGGTTTGAGCATTGGTCTACTAAACCCAGGGTTGTGAGCTCAATCCTTGAGGGGGCCATTTAGGGATCTGGAGCAAAAATCTGTCTGAGGATTAGTCCTGCTTTGAGCAGAGGGTTGGACTAGATGACCTCCTGAGGTCCCCTCCAACCCTGATATTCTATGAGCTTCTCTTGAACAGAGAATGCCAAAATGAGTGCCGCATGCAACATTAAAAAATGATAATAGCATGACACCAGCAAACTCATAACATGATTCAGAATTTAGCCCGTTTTAACATGTTAGTGTTCTACTAACACACATCAGCTAACTCCCTCAAGCCAGACTTTTCTGTCAGAAAATAAAACTCTGCATACACATCAGCTCAGGAGGGTTGTTTGTTTTTAATTTGAACATACCACAAATTTAGACTGGCCTTTTAGTGAAGAGGAGCTCTGGAGTCTCAAATTTTTCTCACCACACTTTAACAAAATTCATTTTGCAAGTAGTAAGGCCTTTGAATCAGTACTGATCAATCCCTCAGCAACAGAGGCCATTTTCCTGCTGGAGGTGCCATCTTTCAAAGACAGAACTAAAGCCAAGACCTTAACCACTGTCCTTAAATGGCCAATGGCACTTTCTGAAATGCATCAACTGTCTTCCTGGGTGTCACAGTAAAATTCCAGCTCTGGGAATTCACTGTCTCCCTAAAATCCCCATGTAGATATAACTGAATTCTTAACTTCCTGTCCCATCATAGCATCTCTGTGTGCATCTTTCAGTTACCAATGTTCTCCCCGCAGTTTAACTGGATACTCTGTTTTTCAGATTCTCTTTAAACAAAACATTTCTAAGAATTCAGCTGGCTGGTAGCTTGAAAAATCCCAGCACTCACAAGTTTAGTGTCGAAAGCATCAGATGGTAGTTTATGTTCTGCAATTCCTAGAATATATAGGCTCAAGAGAAGACACAGAAAGAACTGTAATCCTAGCTATGCCGGGCATTTTTAAAGCACACTTCTTCATAGCATCTAGGTACCAATCCCAAATTGATTATGCTTTGGTTAGTTTAACAGAAAATTAAAACACTATTCAAGACTAATTTTCAGGATACAGAGTTTAACAACTATTAAATTTCATCAAATTTAAAAAGGACAAAGTCCTTTTATACTATTTTACTTGCTTTTTAATGAGTTTGGAGGGAGGGGAGAGTTATTCTTCAGTACGTCAGCTTTTAAGTTATGTTGCAATCTGGCAAATGGCTTGGCAGTAGCAGCTCACATTAGAATGAATACAATTATAGCCCTCTCAGAGTTTCCATTATAAAATATACTTTCTAAGGCTTACAACTTGGCCAAGAAAATTTGCTCCAGGCTGAAGTTTGAATATGAATTCTAGCCTGGTAATAACATTTTCCACAACAGTTCTAGAAAAACAAAATAACTATTTTTAGTTACATGATTATATTATAATATGTATTATATATGCAATATATAATAATAAACAGTACATACAGAATATCTGTTTTGAAGGTTATACGGGTAAAATTCTGGCCCCAATGGTATCAGTGGCAAAACGCCAATTGACTACAATGGTACTAGAATTTCACCCTGAGTTTATGGTGTGAATTAGTATGTTTTAACCTTTAGAAAAACAAAAACTCTAGCTAGCCTTCTTAACACAGGAAAACAGGTTCAGCATAGGCGCACCAGCACAGCACAATGCCTTTTTCACCACCTGATTTCTAATATGCATATTTATAACAGCATTACAGCAGTTTCATACGTGGATTATCACAATACCTTTGTAACCCTTAGAAGGTATTTTAATAGTAATCAATGTAAAGGTGCTGCAAAGAAGTAATGAGACACTTTTCATGCACCTTAAAGATGAATCACAGAACTTGAAGAGAGATCCCTGGCATAGTTTAATTTTGAATTAACACTGAGAAAGGCACATCATGATGTGTGCAGTGCCATTACTGCTGCGTTGGTCTCAGGATATTAGATATTATGTCCACATAATAAAGTGGCATTTATAATTGCTTTATTGCAGTATTTCCCAAACTTTTGAAACTGCAGCTCCCCTTCAGGAAAACAAAACATGTTCCCCTTCAACCCTCCACGCATTCTAACACCTAGCCAAAATGAGCAGTCACTCAAGAGGAGATTGTGTACATCTGCTTAATATACTTCCTCTCACTCCTTCCATGCTTTGATGAATAGTGAAACAGTTAACAATTAACATTTATTTGAAGTATTATCACTTGTACCTGAGCTTATGTCTAAACTTAAAGCAGTGTGTAGAGAACATACACTGTATGCCCCACAGCATGAGTATAAACAGCAGTGTAGATAGTGAGGCAGTAGATAGTGAGGCAATATTTAGATGAATAAAGACACTCCAGAACCTTAGGGCATATACTCTACACAGCTCCCTACAGTCCCAAGCAGTGCCTCCTGTGTCTACATTGCTACTTTTAGCACAGTAGCTTATAGGTGCCTCAAAATGGCAGGAGTTGTTCCCCATAGCAGGGAAAACCTGAGGCAGCAGGAAAGGCTCTCACAAAGCAACAAGGAAGAGCTCTGGCAGTGGGGAGGCAGAGGTGAAAGGCTCTGGCAGGAGGTTTCAGATGAAGCCCTTTTCCCATTAACACACCTTTCTTGGGAAAAAGGGCTAGATTTGCAGGGAAGCCTGAGCCATACTAACAGGTTTATTGTTTTTTCTATCATTAGGCTGTTCTGGGCAATAGGCCGTTATAGGCCTTGGGAGTAATGCACGCTCTAAGGGGCCTTGGTTTTATACAAGCAATTTGATCCCTGGAACTGTGATGCTCTGAATTTGAGCTATAAAAAGAGGGGGAGAATCCATGTGACAAATACAGTGCCTGTTGCCTTCTACCATTTTCCACTGTGGTCAACACAGGCTAGCCTGATAAATTATCCTGTTATGGGATTAATAGAGTTGCAGCCACTTGATCTAAATTCCAGATGTCTGTGTCCTTCCTCACGAGTTCCTACTATTCTCAGAGTTCATTGTTTTACTTGAAAAATTAGAAGAAGTAGATTCCTCTTCTAAGTTAAAGGCCTGCATTTATGTATTTGTCACTCCTCATTGTGATGCAGCTGCTGGAAGATATCACTGTAAGAATAACATTCTTCTAAATCAGACTTTACATGATCTCAACATCTGGATGCATACACAAAGAGACTGTCCGGGGCTATGCTGGAATCTTAATGGGCATACAAACTAAAACCCAATATACTCCACTCTGCATGAATATCTGTTTTCTATCTTTTCCAAAAGTGCCCAGAATCATAGAATATCAGGGTTAGAAAGGACCTCAGGAGGTCATCTAGTCCAACCCACTGCTCAAAGCAGGCCCAATGCCCAGACAGATTTTTTCCCCAGCTCACTCCCTCAAGGATTGAGCTCATAACCTTGCGTTTAGCAGGCCAATGCTCAAAGCCCCCAAGTTTACAAGGAGATTAAAAGTAAAGTTTCTGCATCATTTAAGGAGCTTTTCATAACTTTTCTAGTTCTGTGGCCAGACCTTCAACACAGGACAGTACAAGGTATCAGGAAAGCTGCCCTATAGGAGCAGCTGATGATTCCAGCCCACTCACACCCAGTATAAGGTTTACTGGAGTGAGGGCAAGTCAGGGGCATGGCCAAGGAACACAGTACTCTAGCCAGTCCTTTGCTGACAGAGTGGTTTTCAGAGGCTACTTCAGATGCTGCACATTAGAGCACTCTTAGGCTGCTATAAGTCACTTTGTGGGTCATTTAAGCTCTGACAGCCCTAGGACTGGGGGAGTCAAAAGGTGGCTTGGAGCCACCCCTCCCACACCATCTCCTCAACTGCACTGAGCATGAACTCAACATAGCTGAGGACTCATCCCTTGATTTCAGAGTTATCTTCCTATTTTGACTACAGATTAGTCATCTTATTCATCAATCTGCTGTCATTCCATTAAATATGGTGAATTAAATGTATTGTGTATCAGTTTCAATGTATTCTTCATATACGATTAAACTCTGCTGGTTTGCGGAAGTGGAATAAGATGCTAACTCTCACTATCTATTATAGGTCTGCCTCAGATTTACATCATGCTATCACAAGGGAAGTATAAAGAAATTTTAAACTGCATTTTACTATATTCCTTGGCAAATGTTATTTCTACATTAAACTACACTAAACTACAGTGTTTGGTCTCAGTCCCTGCCTCCCACTGACATTCTATGTTCTATTTTCCTAAATATGAATATGCTTCCTTTCCCAAGACACTATTTGGGCAATGTGCTATATAATAACTACTCTGCCAGCCACACACCAAGAACTATGATTCATCCTTCTAAGGAAGTGCTCCATCACAACTGAATTCCATATTTGGTCTTGCTTTATCTCCACATACACACACAGACAGACATTGTGGGAGTACGCAAACAAAGAAAAGCATCTAGACAGCACACAAACTTGACCCGAACATTTTCCATATTGATTTGACCCAGTTTTGTTTTGGCAGAATAGTAGATAATACAATAAAACATTCAGTGGAGCATTATCCTTTGCAGGGGGAATTTATCCAAATTTTTTGGCAATGTGGAATTACAAAAGCAACTGTGAGGGGGGAAAATATGTAACATCTAAAAAAAATGAAGTTAGAGAAAAAAGAAAAGCCTGTCTTTTATATGTTGAATGATTTGCCAAATACACTAAACATGTCTTGGATTTATTCACAAGACATTATTCCATTGGTGAAATAAATAGAGAGCACTGGAAAAAATGCTGCACCTCCACAGAGGAGGAATAAATTACTTCACTCATGCAGGCTACAGCTGATGAGAAAAAGGAATGTAGCTTGCAAAATAATAGAGATGTTTAATAACACACTGAAATGCTTCATTAACTACACTAACTAAACATGAGTTGTGATTACATTTTATATCTGATTTTATATATGTTTGTATCTCAGTGTAAGCGCATGTGCAAGTGTGTGTTTCTGTGTATGGGTTTATATATAGAGAACACCATAGATGTGGTAGTTGTAGCCATGTGCTCAATTAACATGACTGCCTCACTTGCACTCTGCTCATGAATGCATCTCAACTGGGCTTATTTCTGATTTTCCTCATCATTAAATAGATTTAAACAGCCATGTTAACCTGCCAGATAAATATTTTTTTATTTCCTTGACTTGGGGAGTTTCCCCTCTAAAATCACAAGCAGTACTCCTGGAATGTAATATGTTTAAAGTTCAATGTGTTGCGACTCCATAGAACTGTAAATGGGAGCATTATACCACAGAAAAAAGGAGAATCCCAGCTTCACAGTGGGAATCAGCATTTGATTCTAATTATGAAAGGTCTCAAGTTATCCAGTTTCAAAGCCCCGCTGATTTTAGATAAAACTCTTCTAGGTCACTTTTAGGGTTCTTTGTGGCTTACTCTGAGGCTGCCCTGTACAGTTGGACTCGGGGCAAGTGAATCGCTCACTTTTCAGTTGTCTCTTTAAAAAAAGTCCCAGTAAAAAACCTTAAAATTTTTTTTTTTATTAACCCGTGTGACATGTGCAAAAACATGACGGGTTGGTAGGGAATAAAGTTTTCCTCAGGACATGTTCAGACCTGTATAACTTCCTCAGGCTTCCCTGCTAATGAATAATGTGCCATCTCAAATTCTTGCTAATAAATCCTTTACACTACACCACAACATTGTGTGTTCTCTGCATATTTTATACAGTATTATACAGTATTATATATACAAATAAAATAGGCATTCTGATATCATGGTGAAGTGTAAAGTATAAGAACTTGGATAAAATACTTTTTTTAAAGAGACAACTGAAAAGCCCAGTTGAGATGCATTCATAAGCAGAGTGCAAGTGAGGCAGTCATGTTAATTGAGCACATGGCTACAACTACCACATCTATGGTGTTCTCTATATATAAACCCATACACAGAAACACACACTTGCACATGCGCTTACACTGAGATACAAACATAGATATAGGATCACTTTTGCAGCAGGAAGGTGGGGGGGACCTGGATAGCCCGCAATATACATTCTTATGTCAAATGTGTCAGTTAACTTGAAGGTGCAGCCCTTCACTAAATCATTAGTGCAGAGTGATATGACAATAAACGGCTCAATTGCGACTTTGCCATGAGTTCAAAGGAATGGGCAGCACATTGTTACTCCTGCCCCAGGAGTCTCCCTGATGCTCCAAGAAGAGAGTAAATCATGATGGGCCTTTACCCAGAGGAAGCAGTGTATGCTCCCCAACACGCTGGCACAGCTCTAACCTATCTTTGCCTTCTTCTGCCCTTCCCACTTAGCTGCATAAAGGCAGGACATGATAGTTCTGCAGAGTCTGCTTCCCCTTCAGCACTACTATCTGTATATGGACACCTCTACACCACTGCATTAGCTAGGTCATAATTTGGCCAAAAATAAATAAATACTGGTAGACAGCGATTGGTTAGGTTTGGGGTAGTGTTCAATAAACACGAAATTAAAGAATCACTGTTAGCTTGAGTTTGATTACGAAAAGATATATGTGTTGTAAAGGAAGGCCCTGATTAGCAAGTAGAAGGAAAGACTTGAAAATAATAAGGATAAGGACACACGGAATAAAATAAGGAAGATGTCTGTTCAAAGAATAACAAATTATATAAAGGAAAAGCTTCTAAAAAGAAGGCCTCTGACCAATAGGGGTGAGTGCAAATGGTTTTAAATAAGACAAAAAGAATCTGTCTTAAAATAAGCCAGCATGGCCCTTCCCACCCCACACACCAGCATTAAAGTCCGTGCAAATCCAGAACAAACTGTCAGACTGCAAGAAGGAAGGGAGCAAAGGAAGCTGTAAATCTTATCTGAATAAGGACTAGAAATAAGGGGGCATTGTCTTAAATTGGTTTTAACTGAAGTTAGTAATTTGCAATGACAGTACTTATTTGTTGAAGAGTATAAAAAAAAGTAAACTCAAAGGATTCATTGCCACTACTTGCCTGACCACACTGGAGCCAACAAATATAGTTCTAAGCATCCTTGGGTTTAACCCATTTATAAATGTCTTGACCAAATCTTTATAAATGTTTTGTTACTATTTGGATGTAGTAAACTGCTTATTATTGAGACTCTTTAGGCATGTTTGGAGCAATTGTACACACACCATTTGGACTTTGGATTTAATAAAGGAATTTGTGGTTAAATTAGAGTTTGGTGATTTCCCACATTAATATAAATAATTTCAAATATTAATAATTCCAACAAGTGAGGAGAATTCTTTCACAGGCCTACCCTAAACTACTAATGTTGCCACCACATAAATAAATAAACAAACAAACAAACACAGAAAATTATAATCATACATAATACAAAAAGAATGAGGAGTACTTGTGGCACCTTAGAGACTAACAAATTTATTTGAGCACAAGCTTTCATGGGCTAAAATCCACTTCATCGGATGCCTGCAGTGAAAAATACAGTAGGAAGACATATATACACAGAGAACATGAAAAAATGGGTGTTGTCATACCAATTCTAATGAGAGTAATCAATTAAGGTGGCTATTAGCAGGAGAAAAAAAAACTTATTTAGTGATAATCAGGTTGGCCCATTTCCAATAGTTGACAAGAAGCTGTGAGTAACAGAAGGGGGGGGAAATTAGCATGAAGAATAGTTTTTACTTTGTGTAATGACCCATCCACTCCCAGTCTTCATTCAAGCCTAATTTCATGGTGTCCAGCTTGCAAATTAATTACAATTCTGCAGTTTCTCGTTGCAGTCTGTTTTTGAAGTTTTTTTGTTGGAGTACTGCAACTTTGCGGTCTGTAATCAAGTGACCGGGGAGGCTGAAGTGTTCTCCGGTATTTGAATGTTATAATTCTTGACGTCTGATCTGTGTCCATTTATTCTTTTGTGTATAAATTTGTTAGTCTCTAAGGTGCCACAAGTTCTCCTCCTTCTTTTTGCTGATACAAACTAACATGGCAACCACTCGGAAACCTGTCACCATATAATACAAATACATTCAAATGTTTTATATGTACACAAACATGCGTTATAATGGAGAAACAACCATAAATTTGTAGAAAAAGTTATCTGATTTGTTTTCCAGTCTCCTCTCTCTCTTCTGTCTCCTTTTATTATTTTTCCCCCACTTCTTCTTTAGGGAATACAGTAGAACCTCAAAGTTACAAACACCTTGGAAAGGGAGGTTGTTCATAACTCTGAAATGTTCATAATTCAACAAAACGTTATGGTTGTTCTTTCAAAAGTTTACAACTGAACATTGACTTAGTACAGCTTTGAAACTTTACTACACAGAAGAAAAATGCTGCTTTTAACCATCTCTATTTAAATGAAACAAGCACAGAAACAGTTTCTTTGTCTTGTCAAATCTTTTTTTTTTTAAATTTTCCCTTTATTTTTTTTAGTAGTTTACATTTAACACAGTACTGTAGTGTATTTGCTTTTTCTTTTCTTTTTTCCCTGTTTCTGCTGCTGCATATTTCTGCTTCCAAATGAGGTGTGTGATTGGTCACTTTGTAACTCAGGTGTTCGTAACTCTGAGTTTCTATTGTACGTATGTGTATTCATTTATATATTACATATGCAATGATGCCAGCTCAGGATTTTATCACAAATTTTGCAATATTTGATGTTTTTCTGAAAGCCCTAGATCTTCAAGCTTAGAATCTCAGCTTTTATTATAAAATAAATAAATAAATAAATAAATAAATAAATAAATAAATAAATAAATAAGCTTCCAACCTTCACAATTGTAAAAAGCTTCAAAATATGACCTGTGTGTGACCTAAAGGCTCAGAAACATAAAAAGAACCCCCAAAAGTATATAATTTCCTTTTAAATGTAATTATTTTTAAGCCAATCTCCTAATATTCTGGGAACTTACTAATGATTTTTAATGTGTGTTTTCGCAATACTATATATAGTGTAAATGGCAGATATTAGAAAACTACAATTAAGTTATAACTGTAATGGACCTGACTATCTTTAAAAGTTATAATATAAGATAAAATCTTTCAAGTGTCCTATAGTATTGTAAATTTATTACCCCCTTCAGGCTAATCAGGATAGTGAACAATCAGGAAAGGCTTAACTTTTGATGTCACAATGATGTATATTGTTAAACTCTTTGGTTAACACTCTGAAATGCAGCTTGTGACACAAGAACCAGATTGTACATTTTCACATAAATACCAGTTTTACAAATGTGAGTAATAATAAAACTCTTACCTGGTTTTTCTGTACTAATTCATTAACTGAACTTTGAAGTTTTTGCTGTTCCTGCACATACACAGCAACCTCCTGAGGGCCTTTTGCAAGCTCAGCCCTTAGCTGATTTATGGTGGCCTTAATAAAAAATAAATAAATACAAAACAGTTATGATTAATAATCAATTAAATTGATAGCCCAAATATAGACAGGAGGTCTGGGGTGGGGGTGGGGGCAAAATATAAACCAGCTTGCAAAAAAGAATGTGTCTTTAATTAGCATGAACGATATGTGCAAATTTTGGCTCAGATCAGTACCCATGGAAATACCAGAGGCGGGGGGGGGGGGGGAGGGATCCCCTTGCTGAGATCCTTTTACATCATCCCATCAGGAAGATGGTTTTTTGCCTGCTCAAGTGGAACAGGCCAAGGAGCCCACCCCCGAACCTGGCAGATCCCAAAGGATCGGCATGGAGGCCTTGTGTCTCCAATGGCTCTGACTCTTAGTGGAACTGGGATCCCTCAGCTCCATTTCAGCAGTGTTGCCAAGATCTCTAACCAGCCAGGAAGGATGGTCAAGTGGATAGGGCACTAGAAGTGACTTCAGACACCAGGTTCAGTTCCCAGTTCTGCCATCGACTTCCGGTGAGAGTTTGGACAAGTCACTTAATCTACGTCAATCTCATTTCCCCATCTATAAAGTGGGGACAACAACAGTTCCCTACCTCACAGGAGTGATGTAAAGATAAATGCATTAATGACTGTGAGGTGTTCAGACACTACAGTGATGAGGACATAATACGTTAGACAGATAGCAATGGCTGCCCTAGGCTCTCATCTTTAAGAGCTCATTTCTGAGGGAACAGATGTACAATGTGCATCACCCAGTCCCCATCCCCTCCCCTAGCAAAGACCCCAGACTGCAGAGAAATCTCAGCATGGCACAGAGGAAAGGGCGAGTGGGGAAAGAGAGGGTGAGGGAGGGGACAAGGTGATGTGGAAGGAAGGAAATAAGTGTGTGGAGGATCCCCTCCATGCATGGATTTAGGTGGCATGATCTGGTCCTGAAAGTGGAAGACAAAGGTAACTGCTTTTAATAAAACGTGAGTTAATACTGAGCTTCCTAATTAAAATGTGTCTGAAGCAAACCATCCAATGGCTAACAAGTCCAATTCACTTGCTTTTACTCTTTGTTTCAATCTTTCTGCAACAAAGTAAGATATGGGCCTGGTCTACACTACGCATTTAAACCGATTTTAGCAGCATTAAACCGATTTAACGCTGTACCCGTCCACACTGCGAGACCCTTTATATCGATATCAAGGGCTCTTTAAATCAGTTTCTGTACTCCTCCCCAACGTGAGGAGTAGTACTAAAATCGGTATTACCATATCGGATTAGGGTTAGTGTGGCCGCAAATCAACGGCATTGGCCTCCAGGTGGTATCCCACAGTGCACCACTGTGACAGCTCTGGATAGCAATCTGAACTCGGATGCAGTGGCTAGGTAAACAGGAAAAGCCCCGTGAACTTTTGAATTTCATTTCCTGTTTGCCCAGCGTGGAGCTCTGATCAGCACAGGTGGTGATGCAGTCCCAAATTCAAAAAGAGTTCCAGCATGGACCATACGGGAGATACTGGATTTGATCGCTGTACGGGGAAACAAATCTGTTCCATCAGAGCTCCGTTACAGAAGACGAAATGCCAAAGCGTTTGAAAAAAAAATCTACAGGCTACACGGTGCTGCGTGACAAGCGTAACGGGAAACCAGAGACTCAAATGGACGCTCATGGAAGGAGGAAGGGAGGGGGTACTGAGGACGCCAGCTATCCCACAGTCCACAGCAGTCTCCGAAAAGTATTTGCATTATTGGCTGAGCTCCCAATGCCTGTAGGTTCAAACACATTGTCCGGCGTGGTTCAGGGAATAGCTCGTCAATGTACCCCCTCCACTCCACCACGTGAAAGAAAAGGGAAAAAAAATCGTTTGACTTTTTTTTAATGTCACCCTGTGTCTACTGAATGCTGCTGGTAGACGCGATGCTGCGGCAGTAAAGAGCAGTATCCGCTCCTCTTCCCTCTCCGGTGGCAGACGGTACAACATGCTTGATAACTGCTGAATACCCCTGGTTGGCCTCAGGGGCGCCTGGGTAAAAACAGGAATGATTTCTGGTCATTCCCAGTAGATGAGACAGAACGGCTGGTAACCGTCCTCATCATAGCAACTGGGGGCTGAGCTCCATCAGCCCCCTCCCTTTCCTGTGTAAAGAAAAGATTCTGTACTGCCTGGACTGTCATAGCACCAGGTGGCTGCCTCCCCCTCATTTTATCTCACTAACAAGTCATTGTTTCTTATTCCTGCATTCTTTATAACTTCATGACACAAATGGGGGGGACATTGCCACAGTAGCCCAGGAAGGTTGGGGGAGGAGGGAAGCAACGGGTGAGGTTGTTGGAGGGGCACCCCCCGTGAACGGCATGTAGCTCATCATTTCTGCGGGATCTGACACGGAGCAGCTGTGCTCCCTGGTACACTGGTTCTCTAGTACACTTGCCCCATATTCTAGGTAGGACTGACTCTATTTTTAGAAACCATAAAGGAGAGATTGACTCGGGGAGTCATTCCCAGTTTTGCTTTTGCGCCCCCGGCCGATCTCAGCCAGGGGCACCCACGATAGCAGCAGACAACACAGAAGGACAGATAACCGTCGTCTCATTGTCAAATTACACTGGCAGCAGATGGTACAGAACGACTGGTAACCATCTCTGCTATCATGCAAAAGCAAATGAATGCTGCTGTGTAGCGCTGGAGTATCACCTCTGTCCGCGGCATCCAGTATACATACCGTGACTGCAAAAAAAAAAAGGCTGAACGGGCTCCATGGTTACCGTGCTATGGCGTCTGCCAGGGCAATTCAGGGAAGAAGGGCGTGAAATGATTGTCTGCCATTGCTTTCCCGGAGGAAGAAATGACTGACGACATTTACCCAGAACCATCTGTGACAATGATTTTTGCCCCATCAGCCACTGGGTTCTCAACCCAGAATTCTAAGGGGCGGGGGAGACTGCGGGAACTATGGGGTAGCTACGGAATAGCTACCCACAGTGCAACGCTCCGGAACTCGACGCTAGCCTCGGACCATGGACACACACCGCCGAATTAATGTGCTTAGTGTGGCCGCGTGCACTCGACTTTATATAATCTGTTTTATAAAACCAGTTTATGTAAAATCGGAATTATCCCGTAGTGTAGACATACCCATGGAGAAACATCAGCTTTCTGCATTTTAAAGATGAATGAGAAAAACAAAATGCACATTGTGTTACCTTTGAAATACATAGTGCACAAATGGCATTATTTGTTATAAATGCTTTCCCTTCCCTTACGTTATTCTAGCCACAGATTTCTGGTCACAAGTACAGATGTTAATATGATCGTTTCCTTTTTTAGAAAAAGAATAGCACATCCCATGAAAGTTTACACTATTTTGTGCATGTAGAAAACGGTTACCCACCTTTTAATAACTGTTGTTCTTCGAGATGTGTTGTTCATGTCCATTCAAAGTAGGTGTGCGCGCGTCGCGTGCACACCAGCCGGAAGATTTTCCCCTAGCAGCGCCCGTAGGGTCAGCCCTGGCGCCCCCTGGAGTGGCGCCACTACAGCGCCCTATAAAGGGGCCCGCCAACCCTCCACCCCGTCAGTTCCTTCTTGCCAGCACTCCGACAGAGGGGCAGGAGGGTGGGTATTGGAATGGACGTGAACAACACATCTCTAAGAACAACAGTTACTAAAAGGTGAGTAACTGTTTTTTCTTCTTTGAGTGGTTGTTCATGTCCATTCAAAGTAAGTGACTCACAAGCCTAACCTTAGGTGGTGGGGTCGGAGGTCACTACTGACTGGAGTACTGCACGACCGAAGGCAGCATCATCCCTAGCCTGGTGCATGATGGCATAGTGCGATGTGAACGTGTGGATGGAGGACCATGTGGCAGCTCTACAAATCTCCTGAGTCGGGATCTGAGCCAGGAACGCCGCAGAGGAGGCCTGAGCCCTGGCAGAGTGGGCCGTAACTGGAGGAATAGGGGTTTGGGATATACAAAGCATTCCCGTATGCAGGCTGCGATCCATGAAGAGATCCTCTGAGAGGAGACCGGGAGCCCCTTCATTCCAGCTGCAACCGCGATAAAGAGCTGGGTCGACCATCTAAACGGCTTTGTCCGTTCAACATAAAAGGCTAGGGCCCCGCGGACATCCAGGAAATGCAGCCTCCGCTCCTTACCGGAAGAGTGTGGCTTTGGATAAAACACCGGTAGGAAGATATCTTGTCCCATATGGAATTGGGAGACGACCTTGGGAAGGAAAGTCGGGTGAGGTCTAAGTTGGACCTTGTCCTCATAGAGGACAGTGTACGGGGGTTCGAATGTCAGTGCCCTGAGCTCTGATACCCTCCTTGCCGAGGTGATCGCTACAAGAAAAGCGACCTTGTATGACAGATACAGCAGACAGCATGAAGCCAGGGGCTCGAAGGGAGGACCCGTGAGGGCGGAGAGGACCAGGTTCAGGTCCCATGTAGGAGCTGGTTGACGGACATGCGGGAATAGCCTGTCCATGCCCTTAAGGAAATGACCAACCAGCGGGTTTGCGAACACCGAGGTGCCCCCTTCTCCCGGGTAGAAAGCTAAGATAGCTACTAAGTGAACTCAAACCGAGGAGAGGAAAAGGCCCAACTGTATCAAGTGCAGTAGATAGTCTAAGATAACGGGAATTGGGGCCCACAATGGTTCCTGCCCTCGCCCACTGGATCAGATGGAGAAGAGTTTCCATTTGGCCAAGTAGGTGGCCTTGGTTGAGGGTTTTCTGCTACCGAGCAGCACTTGTCTGACCTGTTGGGAGCATTGCATCTCCATCGGGTTCAACCATGGAGCAACCAGGCTGTGAGGTGTAGAGATTGCAAGTTCGGGTGGCGAAGGCATCCCTGGTCCTGCGTGATCAGGTCCAGCAGCAGGGGAAGCATCAGGGGCTCTCTGGTGGACATGTGCAGGAGCGACGTGTACCAATGTTGGTGCGGCCATGCTGGTGCTATCAGGATTACATGGGCATGATCCCTGTGGATCTTGAGAATTACCCTGTGTATCAAGGGAAATGGAGGAAAGGCGTAGAGCACCCCTTCCTTCCACGACAGGAGGAAGGAGTCCGACAGAGGCCCTGGGCTGTGGCCCCAGAGGGAGCAAAACCACTGACACTTCCTGTTTTCCTCTGAAGCAAACAGGTCTAACTGGGGACGACCCCAGAGCCGGAAGATTGAGAGCACTACGTTCCGACGAAGGGACCACTCGGGCCCCAGAAAGAGCAGCTGAGGGCATCTGCCAGGCCGTTCTGTTCCCCTGGGAGGCAGAACGTCGTCAGGTGGATAGCATTCTGAACGCAAAAGTCCCACAGCGCGAGGGCTTCCCTGCACAAGGGAGAGGAGCATGCACCCCTCTGTTTGTTGATATAGAAGACCGCTGATGTGTTGTCCGTGAGGACTGAGACACATCTGCTGGCCAGGTGAGATTGGAAGGTAAGACAAGCCAGGCAAACAGCTCTCAGCTTCCTGAAGTTGATATGGAACTTGAGGTCCTCCTGCGACCACAAGCCCTGTGTCCTGAGATCCCCCAAGTGCACACCCCATCCCTGATCCGAGGCATCCATCACCAGGGAGAGGGAGGGTTGAGGGGTGGCAAAGGAAACACCCAAGCACACCTTCTGTAGGTCGAGCCACCATTGGAGAGAGCTCAGCACCACCTGGGAAAGAGTCACCACTGAGTCCAGGGGATCCCTGGCCGGACGGTATACCGTCGCTAGCCAGGATTGTAGTGGGCGGAGCCGGAGTCTGGCATGGCTCACCACATAGGTGCATGCCACCATGTGGCCCAACAGCTTGAGGCAGTTTCTTGCCATGGTGGACGGGCGCAGTGCAGACTGAGAATGATTTCGGACATGGACCAGAACCTGTACTCCAGAAGATACGCTCTGGCGTGTGTTGAGTCCAGAACCGCCCCTATAAATTCTATCCTTTGGGTAGGAGACAGGGTGGACTTGGCCTCGTTTAAGAGGAGGCAGAGCTCGAGGAAGGTCTGCCTGATGAAAAGCACCTGAGCTTCCATGTGCTCCTTGGAGCGGCCTTTTATAAGCCAATCATCCAAGTAGGGGAATACCTGTATACCCTGCTTGCGTAGAAAGGCCGCCACGACTGCCATGCACTTCGTGAAGACCCTTGGTGCCGCCGATAAGCCAAACGGGAGCACTGTGAACTGCAGATGGGCTTCGGCCATGACAAACCTGAGGTACCAACAGTGTCAGGGGATTATGGCAATACGGAAATACGTGTCCTTTAAGTCGAGGGCAGCATACCAATCTCCTGGATCCAAGGAGGGAATGATCGAAGACAGGGAGACCATGTGGAACCTGAGCTTTTTCACCAACTTGTTCAGCCGCTGCAAGTCCAGGGTGGGTTTGAGGACCCCTTCTGCCTTCGGTATTAGAAAATATCGGGAGTAGAAGCCTCTGCCCGAGCTCCTGAGGAACTTCCTCCACTGCCCCCGCTGTGAGGAGGGACCGCACTTCCTGAATTAGATGTTGCTCATGAGAAGTGGCCCTGAAGAGGGACGGGGAGGGGGCTGGTGGGGCGGGAGGGAGGAGACTTGGATAGAATACCCCCTTTCTACCGAGCAAAGCACCCAACTGTCCGACGTGATTCGGGACCAGGCATGGTAGAAGGGGGACAGACGTGACCCAAAGGTAGGGAAAGAAGGCTCCGCAGTCCTGATCAGTAGGCCGTCGACCATACCATCAAATAGGGGCCTAAGCCCCGACGATGGTCTCGCTTGGCCGGATATCTGGCCGGAGGGGTGGTGCTGGTAGCGGCTCCATCCGTTCCTGCCCCATCTGCGCCCAACCTCTGGACAATTCTGAGGCTGGTAAGGGCGTGGGGCCGCTTGTGGCCTAAACTGCCTACGTTGGGTTGCTGGGGTATGCAGGCCTAGCGAGCGAAGTGTAGTCCTCGAGTCCTTTAGACTATGCAGACGCTTATCTGTTTTGTCCGAAAACAGTGTCTGCCCTTCGAAGGGGAGGTCCAGGATAGTCTGCTGGACCTCATAGGGAAGACGCGAGACCTGGAGCCAGTCTCCTCACCTCATGACCAGACCTATTGCCCTGGAGCGTGAGGCCAAGTCCACTGCATCTAGGGCAGCCTGAAGGGAGGCTCGGGAGATGAGCTTTCCCTCTTCCACCAAGGCCAAAAACTCTGCCCTTGAATCCTGGGGAAGGAGCTCAGTAAACTTCGACATGGCCGAACATGTGTTATGACCATATTGGCTTACAACAGCCTGTTGGTTGGCTATTCGTAGTTGAAGGCCTGCCATGGAGTACACCTTTCTACCAAAGAGGTTGAGCCTTTTGGCATCCCTGTTCTTTGGCGTCAACCCTTGAAACCCCTGACGCTCCCTTTGGTTGGCCACATCTACCACCAGGGAGTCCGGGGAACGATGGGTGCACAAATGCTCATGCCCCTTCGAGTGCACAAAATAACGCCTCTCTGTTTTTTTGTCAGTAGGGGCCAGTGAGGCTGGCGTTTGCCACAAGGTGTGAGACGTGTCCTCTACAGTCTTGATCAACGGTAGGGTCACCCTGGATGGTCCCGATGGAGCCAGAATGTCCACTATTGGATCTATGTCCACCTCAATTTCCTCAGCCTGGATTGCGAGGCTCTGAGCCGCTCGCCTGAGCAGTTGCTGAAGGACTCTAGTGTCTTCCAGGGCCGGTGCCATGGCCGCGTCTGTGACCGCCTCATCCGGGGAAGAAGAGGAGGAAATCACTTGGATCGGCCCGTCCTCCGGCATTTCCAGCCCTTCGGGGTCCAGCGCACATGGTACCGAGGCTGCGGGGCCGGTGCCGGTTCCAAATGCGGCACCGCAGCCGGTACCGGGATGGCCAATGAACAGCTTGGAGTGTCTGGCAACACCTGTTGAGCAAGAACCGTGGTCGCCGCTGATGCCGATGCCTGGCTAGGGGGTGTAAATTTAGATGCGGCACACCCCTACCCAGCGACAGTGCCGGTGGAGGAGGCAACTGCGCCGGGGCCATCGATGCTGAGGAGACCGAGGCCAACCTGGAGCGAGGACCAAACGCCTGGCCCAAGGACTGGTGGTAGGCCCAGGGGGTCCAAAACAGCCACTGAGAGGGCGGTTGCCATTGCTGCTGCCACTGAAGTGGGTGCCACTGGTGGCTCATACCCGAAGTCGATCTCCTGCTCCGCGACCGGCTGGAGCGATAGGAGTCCACCTCTGACTCTGAGATCTCTGAATAAGAGGACCTGTGGGGGAGCAGCACCCGTTGTCGCTGGGGAGCGGCACAAAGGCGAGGAGCTGTCTCTCTGGTCCAGTGCCACCTGGGTGGCGCGGGACAGAGAGGGAGGCGACAGCATGTCCGGCTTGCCCCTAGACTGTACTGGGGGATGTGCTATGGTCGGCAACTCCCTGCCACGACGCGAGGAGGCCGGTACCGGGAGTCTCAGCAGGTCCGAGGCCGCCTCGAATGCCTCCGGCATCGAGGGGGGATGCATGTCTCTGCTAAGGCCCGGGGATGATGGTCGCTCCGGACTCGACTGCCCTCTCTCCGGTGCGGGAGTCGACAGAGCAGCTGGGGGCTATAGCCCAGCCTGTCCATTTGTACCCGCAGACGACATCGGCCTGTGGAGGTCCTGGTGGGGCAATCGCTCCCTCACCGACCTCTTCTTCCTAGCGGGCACCAGGGACAGCGAGCGGTGCCGCATTGAGGCCAACTTCTTATGACCCAACTCCCTCCAGTGCTGGGTTTTAGAGGATTTGGGCTGAGCCCTAAGTCTTGATGCCAGTGCCAGAGTGCTCCGCACCGACGATGACGTGTTGGGCACCGCGTCTGCCAGCTCTGGGTCCGAAGGTGGCCGCAAAGCAGCCTCCATCAGAAGAACTCTAAGTCTTTGTGCTCTATCTTTGAGAGCTCTGGGATGGAAGCCCCTGCAAATAGTGCACCGGTCCCTTTGGTGGCCCTTCTCGAGGCACTGCAGACAAGCAGAGTGCAGGTCACTCTTTGACATGAACTTTCAGCAGTCCTTGCAGAGCTTAAACCCGGGAGACCGAGGCATGCCCCGGCGGGGCGACAAGTAGGTGGGGGGAGAAACCCCCAACATCAAGAACTATGTACAACTAATCTAGATAGACTAACTAACTATATACACGAGGTTTTATGGACACTGCTAAACTTGCTATCAGCAAGCAAAGTTCCAGCTAGCTGTCACCGGCGGTAAGAAGGAACTGAGGGAGTGGAGAGTCTGCGTGCCCCTTTATAGGGTGCTGCAGTGGCGCCACTCCAGGGAGCGCCAGGGCCAACCCTACGGGCGGTGCTAGGGGAAAATCTTCCGACTGGCATGCACGCAGCGCGTGCACACCTACTTTGAATGGACATGAACAACCACTTGAAGTAGAACAAAAGTTACTAGAAAGAAGCAGTCTTGTTCATAGAATAGGATACATTTTTGGGAAGAGCAAAGAGAATGTATAAACGCATTCATTGTAAAAATATATGTTGCTATTAACTCTGACTTTTCATAATGGCACACTTTATACTGTTGTAGTTGCAGAGTTGTCACTAAAAAACATGGGATCTCTAATCTGCAAATATACTATTTTGTGAGAGTATCCAGAAAAGTATATGGACATTTTGTAGAAGTGATAGTGCAAATGCAAAAATGCGCACAAATTTGTCAAACACTATTGCAGCTTTTTAAACCAGAAACAGAATAAGAATCTACATAGAAGAATTATTGTAAATATATTTCAATATATAGTTCTGCCAACCATTGTTCAAAACAAAATCTCATGTTTAGTTATTAAACAACAACAAAGTGAGGTTGAATAACTGTTTAAAATACCTGCTAGCTGATGTGTTTATTTGATTAATAAACCCATAAACAAACAGGAACTGTTTAACAAGCTCTTGATGTTACCTTGAGACTACAGAATTACAATGTAATGAGAAAAGGCTTTCACAAAAATATTACCTCAAATGTAAGTGTCTCCATTAGAAAGCAGAAAAAATAAAATAAAATGATGGATGAAATGTGGAAACAGGAAGTGATAAAAGTTGTAGGTACAATTCTTCAAAATCTATAGTCAAACATTATAATAATATAATATATGGAGATATACCTAGCTCATAGAACCTTTCTATGCCTTTATTTAAAGAGATAATCTTGACTTTACCACAACAAAGGCACTTTATACAGAAATACTCATATATTTATTTATGTTAATACCCCCATTCATGTTAATATGCACTGGAAATTATATCAACAATCTAGCAGGTGTTGTATGCCATGCAGGCAATTATCCCATATAAAAATAACCGAAATGAGTGCCTGCAAAGACTTACACACATGCTAAACTTGACTGCAGTGAGACTATCCACAGTGAATGAAGTTAAGCACAGTGTGTAAAGTTAACTATATCTGTCCATTATTTCAAAGACTTTTGGAGTAAGTCTTATGTGTTTTAAGTGCTACAGAAAAGATATATTATGTGGGATTCACTATAGTGAGAAACTAAACATGGGATAGAGTTGCTTTTGGGATCCTCATAATCTAACTAAAAGAGCAACTTGCCATGTTTCCAAGTATAACTCCACAACAAGCACAATATACAATATCCAATGAATAAGAAAGCGAGATGGTGAATGGCAAAAGAAGAGCTCAGCATACAGCTTGATCAATGATTTTTAAATATGAAAAATTAGAATTCTTTCAACGGTTTTAATTAGTTAATGCCAAAATGATAATTTAGTTCCTTAGCAATGAAGGGCAAAAAACCCAAGCACAAGATGACAAACACGAAGCCACAATTAGAGCAGAAATGCCACAAATATAGAAACGGTAAATTTTTTCACCTCAAAACTACTTCGTTTCTCAGTGTTTAAAGGAAAAAATCCATTAAAAACTGTACTTTTTTTTCTTATTCTCTCATTTCAGGCTACACAGTTCTCTTTTTTTTAAATTACATTCTCTGGAAACCAATATTTTGAACATGAGAAGATATAGCACTAAGAACTCAAACCATTTTAGTTAGATTCTCAGTCTACACTCTCAGAATTCTAAGCAAAAAGACCAAGGACTGTGTTATAGTTACAGGATGAGCTGGGCTTCAGGCCCCTTTTGATCTCTCATGAGTGCATCCGTCTGGTGACAGGTTTTACTACCTTCAGCGCTTTCTGGGTGGAACCACACATCCTACCTTTCTCAGAATGGATCTCTTGGCTGCAGCCCTTTGTTTACCAATGGTGTTACCACAACAGGCTCAACTGTGTTTAGCTACTGTAAGGCCTTTTCTTCCAGGGCCAGTGACATAGGCTGATTAAAGTGACTCAAACAGCTTCTTCAAAACAAGGAATTGTTTATTCACTCAAGGGTGCACAGCAAGTAGAGAAAGAGATAAAACAATAAAAAGCCTATATCCCTGGGTCTTATCTAAACTTTATTCTTTCTGTGCAAGTTTTACATAAGTCTCACTCAGCCCAGCCACCCCTACTGCTGGTTTGGGAGAGACAGACAGCCTCTTCTACACTCTGTCTGTGTCTCACTATCAGAGGGTACATCTACATTGTGTTTTAAAATCCACAGCAGCAAGACTCAAAGCTCGGGTCTATAGACGTGGGCTCACACTAAAAACAGTTTTGTAGACATTCAGGTTCAGGCTCTGAAGCCCATGTTAACATGGTAAAAAGGGGAGGCCGAAGCCCACCTCCTCACCCAGGCCTTAGAGTCCTAGCTCCAGCCCAAGCTACAGTATCTACACTGCTGTTTTTAGTGCTATAGTGCGAGTCCATGTCTATAGACCTAGGGTTTGAGACTCGCTACCATGGATTTCCAAACATAGTGGAGACGTACATAAAGACTCCTCTTCAACCACTGCTGCCTATTCACTCCCCTGCCTTTCTAGGCTAAGGCCTTTCATGGTTTAGTATCCCTTTGATCCCAGGCTTGGGCCTGGGAGAAATTAACCTGCTAGCCTGGTTGAAGCCAGGCAGACAGGCATTTCCCAATTAACAGGCCCTTCACCCTTCCCTTAAGGACCCTTTGTATTCTTTCTGGAAGCATTTTATCTCTGTCTTTGTTTCATTTCCCATTAGTTTCCTCCTAATAGCCTCCTTTCATTTAATTCCATGAAGTCAGGCAGCATAATATCCAGCAGGTAAACTGAGGCAAATGTGATTGTCAGAAAATAATACAGATAACTCCCTCATGCTCCACAGACTGAATAGTCAGAGACTGAATTAATTTCTCAGCCCCAGAAGTGAGTCCTCAAGAACAGGGATGAATCACAAGCACGGGGAAGCTTTCACCACCATTACTATATATATTCCATGGGTAGAGGGCGTCAGTTTCCAGTGTTCTCAATCTAGCACTTTTCACAAACACATTTTATTAGTTTTTAAAAGCTAAGTGGAATTCAGGCTACTGATTTTAAAATCTATTAGATGTAATATCACTTCTCATAGACAGCAACATTTTATTTTAATGTAGTTAACTTGTCACACATTATAGTCACTGCCATGTTAAAGATTATGATGCAGAGGAGATAGCAACATTTTAGAGAAGAATGAATTACTGCTACTTACTTTAGCACTTAAATTATACCAGTTGTCTTTGGTTCACTTTAAATAGTACCTATCCAATTTTTCACAGATAGCTAATGCCACTGCAAAAGCTTTACTGGAAATTTAGTCACACAGCCCCACCAAGATTTGACATTCATATGCATGAAAATAACTAGCTACACCAATGCAACCCTTCTCCTCTATATCTGCTACTATGTTCAACAAGAGTTACAATGAACATTAGATTGTTTCTGCTAAATGATACGCAGTGAAATAGTTAGCCATTTTGGTATGTAAATCCATCCATTAAGATGAACAGCAGCAGTTCACATTTCTGTTAGAGCTAGCTCTGCATAATATGGAAGACATCACTTTATGTTCAGTTTACACGTTTAGATTGTCTTTGAAACATACAGACTAGATAGCCAATATACTGAAATGAAAATTTAAATTCTGAAGTACAGTTGTGATATACTCAAAAATGAGGCAGCAATTTACATAACCAATTACAGTAACTCCTCACTTAAAGTTATTTCAATTAACATTGTTTCACTGTTACATTGCTGATCAATTAGGGAACATGCTCATTTAAGGTTGCACAATGCTCCCTTTTAACGTAGTTTGGCAGCTGCCTACTTTGTCCACTGCTTGCAGGAAGAGCAGCCCATTGGAGCTAGCTGGAGGGGCTTGGAACCAGAGTGGACCGGAAGGCCCACATCAACTCCCTACTTCCCTAAGTTCTCTGTGCGGCAGCTGCCAAGCAGGCGTGTCCTCCTGCCCCCCACCTCCATAGAGCGGGGGATGAGGGGATGGACACGACAGGGGTCAAGATGGAGGGAGCCTGCCAGCAGCAGCTGCTGTCTCAACTTGCTGATCTACTTAAAAAGGCACTTTACTCAGAGTGGAGTCAGCTTTCTTAAAAGAGCAATGCACTTCTCTCTCTCTCTCTCTCTCTCTCTCTCTCTCTCACACACACACACACACACACACAGAGTGTGTGTCTCTGTCTCTCTCTGCCATGCTGTCTCCTCTCCCTCCATTTGTGCTGCACCGTAGAGTGTGAGGCTGCATTAACAACATGTTAACCCTTGAGAGATCAGCTGAGTGCTAGTTCATCATTTAACAGTAAGGCATTCCCTGGGAAATATCCCACCCTCTGACTTCATCACCTCAACCAAGCTTCACAATCATCATGTTGTGTACAGTATTAAATTGTTTGTTTAAAACTTATACTGGGTATGTACATATATATAAAATATAGTCTTTTGTCTGGCAAAAAACATTTCCCTGGAACCTAACACTATTTCACACACCCCCCCCGCCCGCCCATTTTACATTCATTCTTATGGGGAAATTGGATTCGCTTAACATTGTTTCGCTTAAAGTAGCATTTTTCAGGAACATAACTACAAGGTTAAGCGAGGAGTTACTGTATACTCAAGGCTCAAACTGCGACATTCCTTCCTTCACATACATGTCTGATCAAGTCTGTGAAGGCTTCTCCTTAGTCTAAATATTTTAAACTTGACTAAGAAAATACTGGACTTATTGTTTGGTAGAACACTGTACTCTATATACAATTCATGTGGCTCCATGAATGCCTTGTACAGTCTCTGCAGGGCAAGGAAAAAAGGGAAGATATCAGGAACCCTGAGGAGTTTAGAAACAGTACAAGGCCAAGAGAACTGGTTACTCCACACATCTCTAAAGCTCTGCAGGGCAGAGGAAGGAAGGAGGAGCTGGAATTGGTAGAGCTCTGAAATGAAACGGGGGGGGGGGAAGGGCCAGTTATTCTGCACCATTGCAAAGACCTCTAAAATAGCATGAGCTAGGGGTAACTTGCAAAACTGATAAGTTTATCTAAGCTGCACAGGACAGGGAAATACATAGTCATGGTGGAGTAGGGACCTTGCAGAGCTCCTGAGTTCCATATTGGCCCTATATTCAAAAGAAGGAAATTAACAAACAGATAATTTTGTTACTTTTAGCACACACATCTCCTCATCAAAAATTTTATTGATCCAAGCCAAAAATTACAGCAAGGTTATAGGTGTTAAGATTGCTACCTCTCGCTGAAGTGCAAACATATTCACACCAAGGATTGTTCCAGTTTAAGAAAGCCTAAGCGTTCAAAAGTCTGGAAACGAATAGTTAAAGGAAGGAAGATAAATATGCAAGTATCCTCACAGTTCAGACATTCTCTGAAATAAACATGCAAGTGTAAAAATAAAAATCACATTGCACATTCCAAAAACAACCTTAATTCAGACTTCCATTATCTACCCACCTAACATTTTACAGGAAATGCTTATTGGAACAACAACAGTTTTAAGAATATTTGAAATCACTAGTTACAGATGAAAACACCAATCATTCTCCAAGTTTCTTTGGCCTGCTTTCTCTTCTTCCTAGGTGATTAGGTAATGTACTAGTTTCATGTAAACAAAAGGGTATACTGAGATCTGTGCCCTACTGGGTACAGCATGATTAAATAAATATTGTTAAGTATTTTCAGATCTCTCAACACTGGTCTAATTCTGCTCCCATTGAGTTCAACAGATGCTGGTTAGCCTAACGCTGAGCACTTCTGAAAAACCCACCTACAATCTGTATCCCATACGGAGCGTGGAGTCTCACTTTGAAAGGATAAACAGGAAAAAAAGGGCATGGGGTGATACAGGCATATATATTTCCAGGACATATAATTAAGGTGGAAGTAACAGATTTTGTTTTCAACCTCAGAATGGAATAGTGGATGAAGAAAAATACTTGTGTCTCTGGTCTGACCATGAAGGATGAGACATGATATATTGGTGTCTACTGGCGAAAACAGGTAGTTGGGACTGGCAAGAATTTAGTTTCTGGTTTGTATATGGAGGATAATAGGCAAAATGTTGATTTCTATGGCCAATAATGAGCAGGTGAATGGAAAGATACTGTGGAGGAGGAGGGCAGGGGGAGTCTGTTAGTGATTTTAATGTTTGTAATTTATATGCAAAATATAGATGTGATAAAGGGTAAGTGTCAAAAGGCTTCTGATTAATAGGTTAATGCTGGAAAAATTTTGCGGAAGTTACAATGATTAAAAAAAAGTCACAATGCATATTCTACAAAAGCATGTACATTTATTTAAGGGACTATATGAACTGTGAGTACATTTGAATAGTTATCTACCTTGCATTGATGGTTCATTTTCATATATTTACATGGTTGGGGGGTTATTTAAAACTGTAACCCTGTTTTGTAAACATATGTTTCAATTTTAATGTTAAGTAGCAATCATAACCTTAGGTAACAATTAGTTTCTGTCTCTGTATTACAGCACACAATTTAGGAAAACTCAAAAAAAAAATTTATTTTTGAGGCAGAAATGTATTGCTCTGTCTGTTTCCCTGTCTCACTTGAGAGATCACAACATATACCAGCAGAGGAGGTTGCTTCTCCTCTACATGGCTGTACGAAACTAACTTTTCATCCTAAAAAGAGAATTTTTTTAAAAAAGATTTAGTGTCCGGATACCAATGCACAGATTGTATCAATCTACTCTAATCTAATGAAACACTCCCTACCAGACTAGTTAGGGAAGAAAGCAAAATTCTATTCAGTGTGATGGATTAACATTCATCATTATAATATGAAAATCACAACAAAGCTAAAACATGTTCTAAGCCTTTTTGTTTGGCTTCATTACCTCTGAGTTCGCATACTTTGCCTGCAAATGCTTGCACTCATCTTTCAGGTTCTCTGATTCTCTTTCACGCTCCAAAGTCATCTTGTCCATCAATGTCTGAACTTGGACCAGCTCCTTCTTTAAAACAGAAACATCCTCCACACCAGGCCTTTGCAGCTGAAAGGCAGCATAACAATAATTACTACCTATAAGGATTTCTAATACTGACAGATACGTTTTCAGAATCACTTCATATTCACTCTCCGCAAAAGCTTCCAATCCATTTAAGATTTCCTGCTGAAATTATTTTGGGTTATTTCCAGACCCTTTATTTTCAAATACACTTTCATTTCTCATCTAAACAGAGAATGGTATTATTTATCAGTGTTTTTATTATAAATATTGCTGTAGCACCCAAAGACCCCAATCAGGAGTGGGGCCTTAGGCATTGTTTTCACTTTCATAAAGACAGAGTGCCTGCCCAGAAAAGCTTACAATACAAAAGAACAACAGAACAGATGAGGAGTGGAAGGAAAAGATACACCTTACAGACAAAGCAGCCAGGGTCGTAATCCCAGCTACAGATCCCAGAGACAAGGTGGATGAGGTAATATCTTTTATTGGACCAACTTCTGTTGGTGGGAGAGACAAGCTTTTGAGCTTACACAGAGCACGACGTCAGGTTTGGGAAATGTACTCACAATGTCACAGCTAAATGCAAGGTGTAACAGATTGTTTAGCCTAGTAGTTAACACATATTTCCAGAGACCATTCAAGGTGAAGCGGGGAAGGAGAGGGAAGTTGGGGGGAGGAAGGGTTAGTGGGTTATAGATTGCTGTAATAAGCCATATAAATCCAGTGTGTCTATTCAATCCATGTTTTTTGGAGTCTAGCAAAGTTATGAATTCAGAACTCCACCCCAAAGCACATTGCCAAACTCATCCATTTCATCCTCACCCTTAACAATTTTACATTCAGAAGGAAAAAAAAAAAAAAGTTCCTTTGCCACCATGGGAACAGCCATCGCTACTAAGATGGCTCCCCAATATACCAACCTCTTCAGAGGCCACCTTGAAGAAGAATTTCTGAACAAATGCACATGAAACCAATGATATACCTGAGCTACATGGATGACATTTTCATCCTCTACACAGATGACCTAAGCTCCTCCACAACGTCAACAACCACCATCCATCCACTAAACTCCCTCTAGAACAATGATTCTCAACCAGAGGTCCAGGGGCCCAAAGCAGGTTTCAGGGGGTCCACCAAGCAGGGCCAGCATTAGACTTGCTGGGGCCCAGGGCAGAAAGCCGAAGCCCCATCCCCTGGGGCTGAAGCCCGAGGTTATAAGCCCCACCATCAAGGACTGAAGCCCAAGCCCGAGCAACTTTGCTTCATAAGGCCCCATGGTGTGTGGGGCATGGGCAATTGCCCTGCTTGATACCCCCTAATGCTGGCCCTGGCTTTTATATGCAGAAAAACAGTTGTTGTAGCACAGATGGGCCATGGAGTTTTTTACAGCATGTTGGGGGTGGGGCTCAGAAAGAAAAAGGCTGAGAACTCCTTCTCTAGAACACTCCCACACTAGCATCAATTTCTGGGGTACCACAACCAGTTTCAACAACGGAAGCCTACAGACAACTATATACAATAAACTCACAGATCACCACACCTCACTTCACAGATCCAGGAACCACCCCAGACATGCCAAGAAATCTGTTATCTACAGCCAGGCACTCAGATACCACAGAATATGCTCTGAGGAGAGAGTCCGGGATATATACACTTAAAACCACCTTCACCAAACAAGGACTCTCCACCAGACAAGTAGATAGCATCATGGAATGAGCCATCCAAACACCTTGAGAGAATCTGCTTCAACACAGAAATAAAACCTCCTCCAACCACACAACACTACTTTTCACCTACCACACCACACTAGAACCCATACAGGGTATCATCAAACAATTACAACTCATACTCAATGTGGACATTATCCTGAAATAAACCTTTCCTGAACCTCCTCTTCTGGTCTTCAAACAACCCCCCAACCCCTCTCCAAGCTCCTCATCAGACGCAAGCTCCTTGCAGATCAGGACCCACCAACTCAAAGTAGCACCAGACATTGTCAGAACAGATGCAAAACTGTAGACATATCTCCATTTCTGCTATAATCAACACTCCCCACAACATACCTTTCAAGGTCCATGGGTCCTACACATGCCTATCACAACCTATGGTATACCTTATCCAGTGTAGTAAATGCCCCCATGACTGGAGAGCTGTTAACAGGCCACTTCACCTTGAATGGTCCCTTGAAATATGTGTTACCTATTTATGCTAAACAATCTGTTCCACCTTGTATTTAGCTGTGACACTCTGAGTACGTTTCCTAGACAAGAAGAGCCTTATGTAGCTCAAATCTTGTCTCTCTCACCAACAGATGTTGGTCCAATAAAAGATATTACCTTACCCACCTTGTATTGCCAATATTCTGGGACCAACACAGCAATACAACCACTACATAAAGCCATACATCATGCCAGTTCCACAGATGGATAGGTTGTTTACATATTTGCTTTATATGTGTTACCCAAAAAAAGGTTTTAGGTAGGCTTTTGGAGGGGAAAGCAGGGTGGGAGAAAGGGACTGTTGGTTTTGGACAGGGAACGGGAAAGAGACAAAAGATGAGACGGGACAGAGAGAAGAAGGGTAGAAGGAGGGACAGAAGCAAAATGGCTGGGAGAGTGAAGTTGGGCAGATGGAAGGATTGCAGTGGCAGGAAGAGGTGGACAGAGAAATGCAGAAAGGCCACTAATCAACAGCAATACAGAAGAGAAAGAAAAATCCAGAGCCCAAGTTTCTCAGTTGAGTGAGTGAATGAAGATGATAGGAGGCTAGAAAGCTCCTCCAGGCTACTCTGCTTTTCCTTATATGGAAGAAAGGCTGCTGGGTAGCTTCCTCTTAGACCATGACGGTGAAAAAGTGTTATTAGGAATAACTTTTCTTTAGTATTTTGCCTTTGTGGAGGCACACTCTTGGAATATATAGGTCCTGGGCAGCCAAGGGCAACAACGGTAACACCAGTGTAGACAAAGTGATGACAGGTGCCAGCCTTTTAACCAGCACATCACCAAGGTTTGGGCAGAGCTGCTCTTATGAATGCAGTTGCCCGGTGACAGCAACAGTGAAAAACATGAGGGGAAAAAGGCTAATACAGAGACACCCATTGAAGTCAACAACAATGGAGCTAGTCACATGAGTATATTCTAATCATCGTCAGCAAGGGTTGCAAAATTAGGCCTAAGTAAAACACGTATGAGGATTAATATTTTGTTTATGAAAGTCCTGAAATGAGGGAAGCCACACAGGCCTCTGAATAGAGCACAAACAAGCATCATGTCATACATATCTAGCAATAATGCAAATAACTGAATAAACAGAGCAGGCAAAATATACATTCCTTGGCTAAAGCAGCAAAGAATCCTGTGGCACCTTATAGACTAACAGACGTTTTGGAGCATGAGCTTTCGTGGGTGAATACCCACTTCGTCAGATGCATGTAGTGGAAATTTCCAGGGGTAGGTATATATATGCAAGCAAGCTAGAGATAACGAGGTCCATGCAGGTATATATATGCAAGCAAGCACGTTATCTCTCGCTTGCTTGCATATATATACCTGCCCCTGAAAACTTCCACTACATGCATCTGACAAAGTGGATATTCACCCACGAAAGCTCATGCTCCAAAACATCTGTTAGTGCCACAGGATTCTTTGCTGCTTTTACAGATCCAGACTAACACGGCTACCCCTCTGATACTTGATTCCTTGGCTAGGAAGCTATTGGACGTTTAGAGCAATGGAATAGATAGTTTAGAAGAGAGGATTTTTTGAGCCCCTCTTCCTCTCACAGATAAATCACTGTCCAAGTAAACAATGATAGTCTATTTTAAGATTATGTTTAGAATGGGCAAATGACTAAAAACCCTCTCCTTCTCATTTGAGAAAGGCCAAATAAATAAATAATAATAAATGTGGTATGAATTACCAATTCAGTCTTTAAATCTTCTATTATGGCTCTCTCTTTCTGTAGTTCTTGCATCAGGTTTGTCACTTTCTGCTCTGCACTTTCTCGAAGACTCATTTCCTCATCATACTTTGCCTTAATATCTAGTTAAGAAGGAAGTTATGCAAAAGATCATTCATTCAGGTTTTAACTAAAAGAAGAAAAGATTGCATAATAATTTTATGTACTTACCTACAATCTCAGTAGCCAACTGTGCGGCTTTTTGCTCAAACAGGTCTTTCATCTGCTTAATATTAAAATTTTCTACTTGAGTCTCTTCAAGTTGCCGTTCTAATGATTCTAGCTCAAAAACAGTAGTATTTATTGAAAAAATTAAAATCAGAGGTTATACAGAAACTTTTATTGATAAAGAGCATTACAAAGAGTAACTCATCAAAGCTCACTTAAACTTCAATTCACTTCAATAGGACTGTTCATATGCTTAAAGTTAAGCATGTGCTCAAGTGCTTCGCTGGAATAGGACAGTGAGCATAGCATTTTGCAGGACTGAGCTCATAATCTAACTAACCAACTGAAATTAGTTTATCCATTTTGGTCACTTTTTGTACACTGCTAATTTCTGAGGTGCAGTCAGAAGTTATTTAATAAGGATCAGCCAGAGATTGTGTGTGTACATAGGAACATTATTATTCCATGAGTGTCTCATGCAAATATAACATGGACCAAAAAAATTAAGAACATGCAGATTTTTTAAAAAGTGTTTTCTTTGGCAGCAAGTAGGGAAGACTGGCACTGAAGTCAACAGAATGAGCATTGACAATTGGTGTAATTTAAATGTCAACAATCACTCTGTCTTACTCAGCACAATGACTGTTTGTATATTTAAAATCATTAAGAACATGTTCAAAAATCAAAACCACGATCAGAAGTACTTTTATGGGCACAATAATTTCACCTTCTTTTTCCTAGAAATGATAGAACCAATCAACCTCTTTCTAATGTTTCTTTACTCTAAAAATGAACATGGCAACCTTGCGTGTCCCTATAAACTTATTGAAAAAAATGTAGGCAAGAGAAGACATTGCATAATTGCATCATTTTAGCCTTTTAATATAGGAAACAGTATTTTTCATCACGTCTGAAGTTTCACTTAACTTAATTTTTCTAACACACAGTACTGTAGTATTTCAATGCAATGTAGAAACTTCTCTATTAAAATATTTCTCACCTGCAGATGCAGCAGTTGTCACTCCATCAGGCTTAGATTCCTTAAGAAAAGAAAAAATGAAGAATAAGTGTGTCACTAGACAGTAAAGGCAATAAAAGTTTCAGTAGCAGACATTTCCTGAGCATTTGAAAGAATTCCATACTTGAAGCTTCTTAGAATGGTTACGAAAATAGACTGATGTGCTTCAATGCTGCAGAGCAATTTAGGACAGAAAAGGCCAAGATGACTTGCCATCCTCTTATATCACTTAGCTATCATACTGATGCAGAACAGCAAGACTCCAATCTAACGAGCCTTCTGTTATATTGAAATCTGCCTCTACAGCAATATATGTTATCTGCACTATAACTTGCAAGAGAAGCAGCAGCAACGAAAGGAAAGACAGATTTTCCCAAAAGGTTCAAGCAATTCTATACTTTTAATCCTTCACGTATAGAGCAAAATTCACCCCTAATGCCTATTTCTGAGGTTTGTATAAATCAGTTCTGAAGCAACTCTGCTATATATGAAAATAAATTAGAGCTCCATTGTTTCAGGAGGCAAGTTTAATAAGGTGCAAGAGGCTACAATTAACTTTGTTTGGTGGATATTTTTGGAGAAGGTTTTGTGGGTTTTTAAGATTATATTGCCATTTTCAGAAATACTTTGGAAGTAATAATTCACTACAGATAAATAGATGCAACAAAAGTGAATGACAGATAAACTGAGCATGGTCTGAATGAGCCTACTGTGAGGAAAAATCTGACTGGAAATTAAAGGGCATGTAGTAATGAATAATCATAGCACCTTTAACATCCCTTTAACCTCATACACAGTTATTTCATTGTATATACAACTGATTTTTTAAAAAACTTCAGGAATCAATTTATGGAACTAATCGAATTGGGCCACGTGCCTTACAACAAGGTATTAATCTTCAATGTCAAAGATGATAATAAACTGCTTGTTGTAAACCTGCTTCAAGTATTTTAAAGCAATTACTTGCTGGCGCTGCACTTTTTCTAATTCTTTCTTCAGCTCTTCTGAGTACCATCTCTCCTCCTAGACAAGGGGAGGGAAGAGAAAGTATTACAGGCTCACAATATAAGCTGCTAGAACACTTCACAATTTGAAATCATGAACTATATTCAAGTAAAATTAATTTCCAACCTTAAGTGAAGCTTGCAAATCTTGGACTTCTTGTCGGAGTAGTGATATTTCATTGCTGAATAAAGATCCGGGAGTTGAGAAATGATTACGTTATGGTTAAATTTTGTTGATTAAACTTCCAGTACATGTAATAGTTCCTGTTCAGATTTATTATGAAATAAGCTGGATACAGAACACCTCACATTTGATCCGCATCTTAATACAGTATTACATTTTTTATTTTTTGAAATTTAACACAAACTGAACTGCCATCCATTATCTCATTTTCACACTAATCACCAGATTTTAAAAGTGCTTAGTCACCTTAAATATCTTAATAATTTTCAGTCTAATGTACTTGGTCTATTCTCAGAATGAGTAATTGCACTAAGGTTTATGGAATTTTTTTTTCACCCTTGTATTGCACCAAAAATAACCCAACTATTTCCATATTGGGGTCTTGGAGACCCCTAATATGTGAAAATTGGAGGTAACATATGGGATGCATTTAAAACTGACTTTACTTGTAACCAATGAACTATAAAATTATGAATAAGTTAAAACTTTCTAGATTCAGAAGAAGTTACTCACCTTGTGCAGTAACAATGGTTCTTCGAGATGTGTGTCCTTATGGGTGCTCCACTATAGGTGTGCTTGCATCTCTGGGCTGCTGATCACAGAACTTTGGTAGCAGTGTCCGTTAGGCCCACACATGCACTGTCTCTCCTTGTGCTGTGCCACGAGGCTAGTCAATGTGCTAAACCCCCTTGCCTTCCTACTCCCACAGGGGACTTAAACCTGGTGTTGAGAGGACCGACTAGGCCTCCTTTTGAACCCAGGGCCACCTATTCACTTACATACCTCTCAATGAAAATGGCCTTCCTGAAAGCAATTACTTCGGCCAGGAGAAAACGAGAAATAGTGGCTCTGGTGCACATTACCCCTACACAGTATTCGTTCAGGATAAGTTTCAGAGTAGCAGCTGTGTTAGTCTGTATCCGTAGAAAGAACAAGAGTACTTGTAGCACCTTAGAGCAGGGGTCCTCTATCCGGTGCCCACGGGCGCCATGGCACCTGCCATGGCATCTATGTGCGCCCGCCTACTGGCCACCGGAAAAATGCTGCTGAGAAGCGGCAAAATCAAGAAGCACTGGCACCGAAATGCTGCTGATTTTTGGCGGCATTTCGGCAGCAACTCCTCTTGATGACACTACTTCTCGGCAGCATTTTGGTGGCAAGACTTGTTGGCTTTGCCGCTTCTTGGCAGCATATCAGCGGCCACCCCTCTGGCGGCCACGCTCCTCTGCGGCTAGTCGTCAGGTGCCCGCCACACTGAAAAGGTTGGGGACCACTGCCTTAGAAACTAACAAATTTATTTGAGCATAAGCTTTCGTGGGCTACAGCCCACTTCATCGGATGCATGCAGTGGAAAACACAGTAGGAATATACACACACACACACACACACACACACACACACACACACACACACACACAGAGAACACAAAACACTCTGGTCACATCCAAAATTCATTCCTAAGGTAACCTCCCTGTTTCACATGAACTAATTGTTTCATCTCCTAACCAATCAAAAGCACAGAGATGCAAGCACCCCTGCAGTGAAGTACCCCTAGGGACATAATTCGAAGAAGCATATTATACAATACTTGTGCTGGGGTCTAACTGATCCCATGATGAAACACGTTTTTTAAAAAAGGAACACTCTACAGGTGTTGGGGACTAACTGACCCCATGTTTAGACAATGAAAATAGATAGCAACAATAAAAAAGGCACAAACACAGCAAAGTTGCAATAAAGGGCCTACTACTTTGAACAAATGGAGCTAATACCTGATGTATGTTCTAAAAATAGTAAGTTTTTATACTTCACGCATTTTTGATGTGTTTTTCTATCTCATTCCCTGGAACAGATGCAACATCTTACCAATTAGTCTCTGGATCAGTATCCAGGACACTAGACACATTTCCCTAGAAGCCTTTGGCAAGGCTGGAATGTTCCATTCATGTACTAGTGGGAAAAAATGTCTGTACCCAAATCCCTGAGAAATATTCATCTCTTATTCAAAGATGTATTATGCCACTTGTGATTCAACAAAATCTAAACAACATATGCCTTCAGACATGCAATGTGCATATGCAATCCAATAGTGTCTTTGCCCCAGCCACAGCATCTGTCAAGTATAGATTTTTCAGAAAATGCATCTGACAATTGTTGCATCCCCAGAAACTCTTCCGAGCAACTGTAGGCTTCCCAAAAAAACCAATGTGATGCCATTATCTTCAAAGAAACTCAATTTGCTGGACAACTGTGATGATACATAAGGAAAATGTTATCTGGAGTCTCACAGATTCCCAAGAACCTTTTGGAGCATTTTTTTTTTTAAACAAAAAACACTGAAACAGTTAAGATAAAAACAATGCTGAAAGACTGATATAATCATATCATAATTGCTGCCTTAACATAAAAACAATCTGTGCTGGAATAATTGCATAATTAATTTCAGGTCTAACTGACCCTAATAACTTTTGAATGACCTTTTTTGCTACATTAAAACCACACTAGGGTATGAAGATAAAACCAATGCTAACGAGTTGTCCTTATCATACTTAGAGAATACTTGAAGAAAACAGCCAGTGCTTTGCCTATCATGTTTTATTTATTTTATTTTATTATGTATTTGGGATGCAGGAGACCCCAAAGACCTTGAAAATGTAGTACTTTCATTTTTCCCCACTGACTAACATTGAGGCGGTCTAACTGACCCCATCATCTTTTCAGTTACTTTTTTTTTTGCTACACAAAAATCACAATAGGTAAGATAATAAACCCAATGTGGAAAGATTGACTCCATCCTAGTCTGAGCATACTTAACAGATGAAGAAGTACAGGTTTGTCATAACAATTTTTATTTACATTTTTGTGTGAGTTGGGGTCAGACAGACCCCAAAACATTAGAAGGGTTAAATATGCAAATAAACTGATTTAGACTATATTCTGTTTTACTGGATTGTATCAACTAAATAATAGCACTTTAGAATTGCAAGATAGTGTATTAAAATGTTTAGCTGTGTTATAGTCCATGTTATTAAAAGTGCAGGTTAGTTCCCTCTCATTTCCCATATAATGTCAAGGGGCAATGGTAGGAGACAGCATGCTATCCTATTTGTTCTGAAATATGCAGTTATATAATATTTAACCCAAACCGCAATTCAGTGTGCCCAACAGTTACATCAATTTGAGGGCCTGAGTGCGCTGACACTCAAAACCCTAGGGCTTGTAACTCTCAAATTACACTCAGAAGCCTGATGTTCTAGTCGCCCAGGAAAACAAAATATGAGGATGAAATAGTTATTACTCAGTTTGCATAGCACCTTTCTAAAATCTCAACTCACCTTGATTAATTAGAAAACTATACACATAAGGATCACATCACATCACTGAAATGCAGCCACCCTTAATGTGGAATGCAGCAGCCATATTACTGCCAAGACCACATTATTTCTTACTTTTATTATTGCTATACAGTAATAATCTGAGGCCTCAGTCACAACCAAACAATAATATAAAAAATACTACACAATAATTCAGGGTCAGTAAATAGAAAAAAAAAATCTCCAATAAATATTACTAATGTCTCACTAGTTATGTCTATATTGTAAGTTATCTATTTAAAGCAATAATGGGATTTAGATCTTCTCCACATAGGAATGTTTTACCAGTTATACTGACATATTCATACAGATATAGTTATACCACCATAACCACCTGTGTGGACACACTTATTCTTTATAAAAGTGGTTTTTTTTAGTTTAGTTTATGTGAGTTAGGAAGAGATTTAAGCTAAACTAAAAAAGCTCTCTTATACTTGAATAAAAGTGTTTATGCGGAGGGGTTATACTGATAACTTTGTCAGGTTAAATGCACACCTTGGCTTATACTAAAAAAAATGGCACTTTTCAAAATACTGTGCTTTTCCTGGCTCAATTCCAAAATAGTTAGCTATATCTCACCTTTCTTAGCCTTGTCTAAATGGAAAAGTTTATTTGGCATAACCTGAGGCACGAATTTAAACCAATATATTTATACTGTGCCAGTATAATTCTGTGTGTGGACACTCATTTCAGTAAAAGAGTCTTTTTCTGCATTTATGCTTATCTCACTCTGGAAAGAGGCTTATGTTAAACTGAAAAGGCCATTCTTCTTCTGCAATAAAAGGGTATCCACACAGTGACTTATACTGGTATAACTATATCAGCTTAAGAACTGTTAAATCTTTCATGTGTAGACAAGCCCTAACTCTTATTTCTTTTTGTTCCCCTTGAGCTGCATGACTCCCAGTCCTTCTCCCACTTCTGTGTTCAGCCTTCTCCTATGCAGCTCTCCTAAATCTAATATAACATGCTTGATCCAGATATACTTAAAGTTGCTCTTTTATGTGATGTGCGAAAATGACTATAAAAACATTATCTTACTCAGCAAATCTGTTCGCAATGTATATTGAGGGTCACATCTACTCACTTTAGTGAGAAAAGTAAATTTGTATTGTTCTTTGTCTTCTTTCCCCACAAAACACAAAATTAAGACTGAGTGAGCTCTGGTTCAATCCACCTTGTGTATCATCAACAGAACTGTTTACTGCATTCCAGTCTGTTACACCTGTGCAACCTCACTGAAGGCACAGTGTTGCTGAGGGCACGATTTGACCTATAGAACCTTTATTAATTACTGGTGATGATACACCAGATGGAAAGAACTCAGCTTGACTCTCAGAGACTATGTTGAATTTGCCGGGCTGGCACACTGACAGAAAAAAAAGCAAACAAAAGAATCCCCATCTTTTTACTTGTAAACTGAGCACATCTGATAAACAGATGAATATAAACATTGAAACCTACAATGCCAATTGTACAGACTCACTTTTAAGAGTAGCCCCATACCTTCCCAAAGACCAAAACCTTCCCAAAGGCCTAATCCCCAGCCTTAGCCCCTGTGTTCACAAGTCTTAACTGATGAATGACTGGGGAGGGTATTTAATGTTAGCTCTACCTAATTCATTTTTAATGTCATCATTAAGTCATGCTACTTTTTACTTCCTAAAAAATGTCCTAGAAAAATCATTTTTATTAGTTTATTTGAATGGTTGTTTCACCAATTTGAGAAGAAATAATTTGTTTTACATGTCATAAGATAAACATGTTAAAAAACATTCAAAACATTTAAAAGCCTTAAATGTTAGTGCAGACACTTTTCTTTGCTGAGCTACAGAGAAAGGGTCTTGTCAAACTCTTTGACAGCTCCACTACCGCTAAGGTATTTAATAGAATGCTCATGTTCAGCTGAGTGAAGTCATCAAGATCCCATGCCAACTGGAGAACTGTCAGTTAGGAGAAGCCTCCAGATCAGTGTGTGAAAAGAAGATTTCCAATGACAGGTTTTGATGGATGTCCTGCCCTGCTATTTTGTGACCTGCTGCCTTGCTTCTGTCAATGCCTAAGATGCAACTGTGAAGAAATGGGAGCTCCTTCTTCCTACAGACAGTCACAAGTAGGTTTTGGATTTTCTTTTGGATATTTTTATTTTTATTTTCCCACAATGGACTCCAACTTAATAGCCACAGCATGTTAAATTTTACGTTCTTTTCTTTGCAAATACCCTATCTTTCATCTTCATGAGTTCAATAGGTTATCAATGTTTTAATTAAATAATTTCTCATTTTTGATTTATTATTTTTGTCAATCACAAAGGGTTTTCTCCACGGCTAAGACAACAGCTAGTCAAGATATTAGTTGAACCCAGTAGAGTTATACAATCTATGCCTTTATTATATTAGCATCATATGTTCCCACATAGTATGTGAACGCCCTCAAAAGCTGTTCACCATCTTATTGGCATGCACAACCAAGACAAAAATCATGGAATGCATAAACTGGAAGTAATACAGGCTGAAATTTACAACAGCCCCATATATCCATTGAATAGAAGGGGAAACAAGCTGGAACAATGTGGAACCTTGCATGAACGAATCCTCAGGGACAAGGAACAAAGCCCAAAATCAATTTCTGGGAATGCTCAAATAGGAAGAGAATCAAGCCACTCATGAGCTACCCCCATCAACTCCAGCTACAGACATAAGAGTCAACAGCACCAACTGATCAACAGCATTTAAGGTGACCAATGGATTTAACAATATCAATATGTAAACCCAATTTTTATCTATCACCAGTCCTGTATCAGCTAGCATAGTCTTAAACTAATATTTTTATTGCTTTTAGAAATGGGACATTACGATTTAAATACTTCATTGCATAATTAACTGTTCAGATTAGCACATGCTTAAAAGTAATTAGAAATACTTAACCTTGACAGAAGACTATATGCACAAATTAATATTGTTCTACCTTTTCGGTGAAGGATGCTCATCTCCTCCATGACTTGAATCGATGCCAGATCCGTGAACTACTTCATAGTGCTTGAAAAGTTCTTCAGCAGATCCATGAGATTTCATACACAGAGGACAAATAAAGCCCTATTATAAAGGAAAGAAAATTCAACAGTAGTTTTTGCCCTTTCCCATCCTTTTCATCCTAATTAAGAGATTCATTGGTACCATTTAATAGGAAAAATAAAATGTAGGAGAGTAGTTACCTTAAAAAATACCACTTATCTAATACATTATGGAAAGTAGAGAAGACTAGAAAGCATAAAATAAACACCCATTTCATTATGTAGTGCTGTTCTCCAGTAAAACTGTAGCTATTGCTAAATTTCACTCCCAAAACTAGCACACAGAATTGTAACAAATTTAAGAAATGTAGCATCACAAAGGACTGTCACTTTTTTAAATGTTTGAGGAAAGGCGGTGTTAAAAAGGCACTTTCACAAAGTTTTTATTAAAAAAAGAGTTCTGTTACTTTCAAAGATTTTCCTAGGATGGAGACCTTCCACGAACCACACTCATAGTAATGAGACGACAAAAAATTGCAAAGAGCCAGCCAGAAATGCCAGCAAGCAGGGGCAGAAGCAGCCAAAGCTGGGGCTGCTGCACTGAGGGAGAGGGTAAAATGGGGCCCAGCCAAGCCCATTTCTTCCCCCAGTAATCCTCTGGACACTGAGTTGTGCAGGAGAGACACACACACTCCCTCCACACACACACACACACACACACCCCTACACATCCCTCTTGGAGGAAGTAGGACCAGGTGTAGCCTCCCCAACTCCCTCTTATGAGGGCTTGGGAGAAAACTGCAGAGGAGAGCCAGCCATAAACCCCAGCCAGTAGAAGAAGCAGCAGCCAATGCAGGGACCTTGGGACATTCAGAGAACTTGCCACAATTTTGACTCGACTTTCTCTGCTCCGTGCTGACTGACTGGTTGCTGCAACCCACCCGTCCCCCACAGTCTAAGCTCTTCACTTCAGCTCACTGTCCCTTCTACACTCTTCACCCCTGCCCTCTCCCCCTCACCCTCCTTTCCGTCCCTTCCCTTTTCTCTCCAGTTAGCTGATCCTCTTGTAAGTAAATCTCCCGTCCAAAAATAAATAAATAAATAATCATGGAACTAACATGCAGTTTGCTCTCATCACACTGTTCACTCTGCTTGTGTATTACACTCTTTCCCCCAACTTGCGTCTGTCTTGTCTATTTAGACTGTAAGCTCTTTGAAACAGGGACCATCTACTATTCTATGTTTGTATAGCATAATGGACCCCCAGTTGGTTGGGCCATAGGTGCTACCAGAACAAACGTTAAATAATAATAATAAAAGACAACAACAATAGCTTAATATTCAGACACCTGTTTGAGTCTACAATACTAATATTAGGGGAAAATGTCTTTTGATCTTGCAAAAGTGAGCAAACTAACTAAGTCAGTGATGGATAACTACCTCATGAAAATCATATCTATTTGGTCTAAAGAATATGACATCATCCATTTACACTCTAGAAGATTCACTGTAAATTCACGCAGTATGCTCTTTTTGGATTGCCTCCCTCCCTCAGGCTTGTCTACACTCAAGTTAAATGATTGGCATGATGTGCCCTGTAACAAACATTAGTGATCTGTCCAGACTAGCCTTCAGCAGACAAGTTAAAATACCTCAATTTAACTGACAATCAATTAACTCCCAGTAAAAAACACCAAGCTACACAAGCCCTATGCACGATTGGTAAGGTGTAACACAAGAGGCTTATTTGTGGTTCACTACTCTGTGTCATGCCTGACATACTCACTATACCTCACACACTGGTTTCATATTTATTTAAAAAATGACATGTATTATATCATTTGAAATCTAAACACGCCAATCAATAATGTCACTGTAAAAATATTTGTAACTCAGTCAGTGAAGAGGAGGTTACTTACCTGTAACTGGAGGGTCTTCAAGAAGTGTGGTTCCTATCTGTATTCCGTTGTGGGTTATGCATGCACACCATGACAGATAATATGAAAGTACTGTCCGTTGGTCTGCACATCCATCCTGGTTCACCTCATGCCTCTGACTGAGGTGATAAAGGGTGGGGTAGGGGGACTGACCACCTTTCCAGTTCCTTCTTCACCACAAATCAGAGAGGATCCGTAGCAGAAGGGGTGGAGCACAGGTAGTGAAATACAGATGGGGACCACAGGTCTCAAAGAACCTCCAGTTACAGGTAAGCAACCTCATCCTCTTCAAGTGATGGTTACTACTGTATTCCATTGTGGGTGATTGACAAGCAGTACTTAAGTAAGAGGAGGGTGCGAGGATGTGGATAAGGAGGGTTGAATTGAGAACCACTGTCCTGAAAGACGCATCAGGAGCCGAATCCTGTATCAGAGCATAACATCTTCCAAACATGAGAACGGAACTCCATGTGGTCACTTTTCAGGAGTACCACTTCTGGACATCTGTAGAGAAGCCATAGTTGTTGCATGCGCTCTAGTGGAATGAGCTCATACCACCTTGGAGAGCTGCAGGAGGGGAGAGTTGGAGAGCTGATAGAGTAGAATGCAGCCAGACATCCATTTGGAGAGAGACTGGATGTAGATTTCATACCCTCTGACTCTCTCTGCTATGGTGACAAACAATCTCAGAAATTTCCTGATTGGTTTTGTTCTCTGCAGGTAAAAGGCCAAGGCTTGTCAAACATCAAGGGAGTGAAGTCTTTGTTCTTCCATAGAAGCGTGCAGTTTTGGGAAGAACATGGGTAAGTGAAGGGATTGGTTAAGGTGAAATTCAACAGATACCTTAGGGATATACTTGGGATGTAGGTTCAAAGAAACTTTATCTTTATAGAATACAGTATACTACTATCATGGCTCCCAGTTCACCAACTGTGACGGAGTGGACTACATCTGGAGGCCCCCGCCTCACCCTGCTCCAGAAAAGAGCAAAGGAGAAGTCTGCCAGGCGGCCTTGAGTGGCTGCAGAGGAAGCAGCCAATCAGAGGAGCTGCTGGAGTGACCCATCAGGAGTGAGATGGGCCATGTAAAAAGCAGCAGCAGAGGCAAAGCAGTGTGTTGCTGCATGGAGCTAGAAGAGGGGAAATCGGGTTCCTGATTTGCTGGGAGAACAGCAGGACCACGGATAGCTCAGTGCGGGAGCAAGACTGAGCCCAGGAAAGGTTGCAGAAGAATGGGACAGTGAAGGAGCTCCTGGCTAGCTGCAGGACCGAGCAAGAACTGAGCCCAGAACCTAGCCAGACCAAGTGAGGGAACTGTGATGGGCCCTGCTGCTCTGACTAGAGCCAAGGGAGATCTGCCAAAAAGGACATACCAACTGAGGGTACCACAATGGGCCCCTGTTGGACTGTTACAGGAGAACAGTGTCTCCAGGGAGGAAGTAGGCAGGAAAGTAAAGCTGTATACCCCAGAAGGGGTTTTGTTTGTTTGTTCCACCCTCAGACAGTGTGTGTGACACTGAAGACATACTGAAGAAACCATCGGTGGCGGAGAGGCGGCACTCGCAAGCAGTGGGTGCCACCTCATCATCAAGAACTAAGAAACGGCAGGCTCACTCCCAACCAGAAGGGGGAAGCTTGCAAGAGGTTGGTACCTCCCCATTCCAAACTGAAAGACTGCAGACACTGAATTGGCCAAAGAGAGCACTGACAGAGGCAGGTGCCGATCGTTACACCACTCCTTTCATGGACAGTAGGGACATGGAATAAGTAGCTAAAGGCTCAAAGGGGGCCTTCTTAGCACTGAGAGAAAGAGACTGAAGTTCCATTGGGGTGGAACCTTCTAAGTAAGCAGGAAAGTCCTTATTAAGCCTTTCTATAATCTATTGGTTAGAGGGTGTAAGGAAATCAAGTAGACCTGAGTAGTTGGGATGGTATGCATTGATCGCGACAAAGGGTATTTGTAAGGAGCTGATGGATAGAACTTATGTCTTTAAAAATAGGATACAGCTGAGCACAATAGCTGTAGTTTCTGGTAGAATGCCACTTTGCTGCAGTCAAGATGAGAAGCGTTTCCATTTATACTCCTGGGGGCATTCTGCGTGACTGCATACCTGCAGAAAAATCCCCCTCTCCCCGCAGAATTCCTATGCTTCCCTGCAGAAAATGGCAGGGAAGCAAAGAGAAGCCATGTGGGGATGACCATGGGTGCAGTTTTTTGGGAGGGATTTCCCCCCACCAAACGGAGCTGAGACATTGGGGGGGGCACATGGGATTATGTGCCCCCCCAACTCACTTCTGCAAGTGGAGAGCTGCTTAGCTAAAGGAGGCTGTCTGCACTCTGCTGACTTCAGCTGAACACCACCTCCTGGGTCCTAGTGCCAGTCGTTCTCCCATTCTGTGTGCTGGAAGCCTTCCTTTTTTCTGTGCAACAGTGAGTGCCCGCAGTGGAGCTGGATACGGGTGGGTGGCAAAATGAGGGAAAGTGAGGTGAGGGTGTGGGGGGAAGAGGCAGTAGGTAAATAAGGAGGGTGGAATAGGGCAGGGGGAGGGGAATGTTGGAGTGAGGGGAGGAGGATGGAGGAAAAAAAGAGGATAGGGGAATTGCGGCGGGGGTGGGGGGAAGTGGGAGTTCAGCATGCGGCATCCCATCAGCAGCAGCCGAGGCTCCCCAGTTAAGCAGGTCCATCGAACTCTCACTCTGACAAGCCCTACCCCCCTACACCTGAAGCTCTCCAACAAGACCCACCCACAGCCCCACCGATCCCCAAACACCTGCACCTGGGCTCCCACCCCATCAAGCCCATTCCCCAAGTACCGGGACACGCCCACTGAATCCCCCACCAAGCCCCATCTGCCAACACCCAGACCCCCGCTGCTGAGCTCCAATCACCTTCACCTGGATCCCCTGCGGAGTCCCATTGCTCCTGTACCTGGAACCCCCCAATGAGCCTCTGTGCATCCATATCTCTCACTGAGCCACCCGCACCCAGATTTCCCCACATAGAAAACTCTCACCCCAAACCTGTATCTCCCACACACTAAGCCTCCACACTTGGGTCCTACTGGGCTGAGCCTGCCCACCCACACCTGGTGCACCTGATGCAGAGGGGCAGGGTCCAGGGGTGTTCCTGGGGCAGGCCTGGCCCTTGCACTGTCAGGGTCAGATACAGCCTCACTGCCAAGTCGCTGTACCAGGGGAGGTGGAGGCTTCAGGGTGATCTCCCACCTCAATGCAACCTGTTGCCTGTGCTCCCCACTGCCATGCTGGAGCCACATTTATTTACTGACAAATAAAATTTGCAGAATTTTAAATTTTTTGGTGCAGAATTCCCTCAAGAGTGCATTTTGCTAGATAACATTTCCTCATGGAGTCCTTTCTGCTATTAGAGAGGCTCTCTCATACAGCTGAGGAGCATGAACATTCTAGAGATGATGCCCATCCAAATATAAGGTGGAGCAATCACGGATTGTGGTGTCTGATCTTGCCATTGCACTGGGTCAGGAGCTCAGGTTATGTTGGGAGGATAATCGGTGGGCAAGATGACATGCACCAGAGGTTGGGGAAGCAGAACTATCTAGGCCAGAAGGGGGCAATCAAGATGACCTTGGCTCTGTCCTGTTGGATCTTGTGTAGAACTCGTGGCAGGAGCAGTGATGGAGGGAAGGCATAAGTGAACTAGTCTGACCAGGAAAGTAGCAAAGCATCACCGGGGGAGCGATGACCCAGGGCCCCTCTGGAGCAATTTGTGGTATATCTGCTATTCGTTTGAGAAGCGACTCTGGTTTGGGTTCCCAACAGAGCAGTAGTGCTCAACCTGCAGCCCATCAGGGTAATCAGCTGGTGGGCAGCCAGATCATTTGTTTACATTTGCACAGCCGCCCACAGCTACCACTGTCTGGGATTGGCAAACCGCAGCCACTAGGAGCTGCGGGCAGCCATGCAAATGTAAACAAATGGTCGGGCAGCCCGCCAGCAGATTACCCTGTCAGGCCACATGCGGCCCGCTTGCAACCACCAGGCTGCCCACCACTGCCACAGAGTGAAAATGTTGTGAAGTTCCCATTCATGGTAGAGTGTAAAGTGTCTACTGAGGAAGTCGGAGTGCACATTCAGCTCTCGTGGAAGGTAAGCGGGAGATAGTGTGATGTAATTGTTGATGCACCAATTCCAGTGGTTGATTGCTTCTGAATCCCGCTACCCCTTGCTTATTGAGGTAGAAGACAGGCACAGAGTTGTCTGACATTATAAGGACACGGTGAGAGTAGATGAATGGTCAAAAGTATTCTCACACCCTCCATACTGCTCATAATTCTAGGATATTGATGTGCATCTGGATTTTCAAGATACACTAGCCCAGGGGTTCTCAAACTGGGGGTCGGGACCCCTCAGGGGGTTGCAAGGTTATTACATGGGGGGTCGCAAGCTGTCAGCCTCCATCCTAAACCCTGCTTTTCCTCCACTATTTATAATTGTGTTAAATATATAAAAATGTGTTTTTAAATATATAAAGGGAGTGTCACACACAAAGGCTTGCTATGTGAAAGGGGTCACCAGTACAAAAGTTTGAGAACCACTGCACTAGCCCCTCGAGCTGTGTGGCTGTTCATATAGGCTCCCCAAACTAGCAGGGATGTGTCCATAATTATGGTTCTCTCAGGAAAGGAGAGGAGAGGAGAAAAGGGACCCCTATATTTACATAATGGGGATTTGTCTATCGTAGGAGGGAGGACAGTAGATTGGTTGGGAATGTCACCACAAGGTTCATGGAATGGTGGCTTAAGGAGTATCAGGACTGTAGCCAAGCTTGCAGGCACTGACGGTGGAGTCTTGCGAATTGGGTGATGTAAGTGCACAAAGCCATGTGGCCAAGTAGGGAAAGATATGTTTTGGCCAGTACCTGAGGGTTGCTTGCAATGAGACCTAGGAAATCACTGCTGATGGTCTGGGATCTGTCTGTGGGCAGGTATGCCCTTGCAGTGACAGAGTTCAAGACTGCACTGATAAAGTCTACAGATTGGGGAAGGACCAGATTTTTCTGCATTTATGCTGATTCCCAGTGAAGAAAGGAGGTGGAGCATCATAGAGGTTGATGCATAGGCTTCCTGGTGCGATTGGCAGCAAGGAGCCAATTGACAAGGTATGGAAAGACAGGACAGTCATGAAGTCTGACATGAGCCACTATGACTGAAAATACATTGGTAAAGATTCCGGGGGCGGGGCTGCTGTGTCGAAGGGCAATACTCTATACTGAAAATGGTCAGAGCCTAGCTTAAATCCAAGAAAGTGTCTGTATGTGGGGTGAATATCTATGTGCCACCTGACTCCTCGTTGTTTTTGTGGATACAGACTAATACGGCTATCCCTCTAACACTATCTATGTGAAAGTAAGTGCCCTTTCTATTGAGAGCCATGAACCACAGAGTGATGGAATTATTGCTGCCAATATGACTACACAAAATCTGAATTGTGAATGAATCAGTTGAGATGGCAATTGTTTTGTAGCATCAAGCCAAAGCTGAGGACACTAATGGTTCCGACCCAGAGCATACAGCAGTGAGAAGGAACTGGAGGCAGTCTGTGCTTCCTTTTATCCCAGTCGGAGACACAAGGTGAACCAGGACAGATGCATGGACCAATGGACATTACTTTCAAACTCTCCAGCTCCGTAACGCATGGTGTGCTTGCAGAATCCACAGTGGAATACAGTAGGGACCATTAGTCGAAGAAGAAATTATGGATACTCTCTGATATTATGTTCTGTAGACTAAACAGATAAAGGTGCCAAAAACCCTATTTAAAGGGGAAAGAAAAAATGATGGCAGATGCCCTGTCCAGAAAGGAAGGGTCTGACCTGCTGCCTCTGAGTCAGTCAGTGATTAATCTTCCTGCAGCTCTGTAGGAGGGGGAGGTCTGACGCTAAGAGCATCAGAGTGTCAGAAGGCAAGGAGCTCACTGGTATCAGGTAATGAGTTTCAGCTGGCCTGACCAACTCAGTGTACCTCAACTCACTGTAGTTATTGTTTGTATCTAAAAAAGTGACATTGGAAAACCAATAATTTTCTGATCATTAATATTCTTGTGTGATGCATGTGCATGCCATGTATTAAGAGTTATGGATATATGCTGGAATGATGACTAAAAAGCATTTAAACCAGGCATGTTGGGGAAGTTGGTAAATAGGTCTGCCCTAGACAAAGGAATGTATATTTGCTTCTCTGACCAGTCCCGTCATCAGGCAGACACAATAAAGGTCTTATTTACATACTAGGTAAACAAAGACATGCAGGGGAGGAAATGGCTTCCAGCAGGGAAGAGAAACTTTATCTGGGCTATAAAGAACAGGGTCTGACCCTCAGGTGATAAGTAATATAATCAATTGAAGGTATATAATATTGCTGTACATGCATTTTATCAAGTGAGGTGTTTTATGAAAGCCTATAACACACTGGTGAGCAATATCATTGTGAACTGTATGTACTAACACTACATAAGGAATTATGGATACTTATTTATATTATGCTTTACAGTCTATGACCAAAACAAAGAGGAAAAAGATCTCTCCCAGAGAGAAACATCACAGCTATCTACTTGTATCCGAGAAACTGAGCAATATGTGATGAAAAACAGTGGAAGCCCTATTTACATAAAAATCAGCAAGAGGGTGGGAACAAGGGAAGAACAGCATGAGGTTATCCTGCCTCCCAAAAACAGGTTATTGAATTTAGGATGATATAAACAAGCCTAGACGCCATTTTGGCATCCATCACTAGATGAACACATGGGACCAGAACTCGTGTAAGCTGGAAAGATCAGTCCTTCAACCAAGGAGGGTTGAAGTCTCTGGGCCTGAATTCAAGTGAGAAACCTACTTAGGCAAAGACCTTTCCACAGGAAAACAAGGGAAGGCAGCAGCTTGTACTTCTGTGGAAGATCCTGACTTAGGGAAAATCAGCCATGGTTGGGAAGAAGGAAGATTGGTGAGAGAAACCATCTTCAACAAAGTCTGTACCTTGGTAAATCTAGTTTTAGCCCTTTAGATGCATGTTTTTACTATTATTTGCTTGTAATCATCTCTACTATTATTTCTTCTACTTGGCATCACTTAACCTATTCATATGGTTAATAAATTTGTTTTATTTGTACTATATACCAACTCAGTGCTATGTTTGAAGGGAAGGGGGTATCTAACCCAGTTAATAAGACGTAATGCACTCTTGTCTCTATGAAGGAGCAACAACCTTATTTCTCTGAATGGCCCAGGTGAAGACTGAACATTTCAGGGCACACTGTTTTGGGGAGATTCAGGACTCAGGGTGTGTTGGGGTCACCTTGCTGATTGTAACCAAGGTTGGTGGAACCCAGAGTGGAGCCACAGACAGGCTGCTGGGATAAGAGCTGCTGAACCAGAGCTGTCTAGCACACAGACACTCAAGGTGTGGCCTGCATGCTTGTAAACTGGCTGTGAGTGTCCCACGCTGAGAACTCAACCTTTTATCGAGTTACTGAACAAAAAGTCAGCATGGGAGCTAGTTTTAAAAAATATATCAAGAAATATTTTTTGCCAATTTAAAGCTGTAAGTAGGGACAAGAAAGATAAGAGTCTGAGACACTTATATCTAGAATGTGATGTTTATGTAATAGAAGCTATGCCTACATGGTAATGTAAGCGTAGGATTAGTGGGTCTGCTGACTCGTGTCAGGAAACCCTAGGCTTGAGCATCTACATTGCATTTTAACCCAACGTGGAAAATTTTCTGGACCCTGTTCAAACCTAGGGCTATGGCACCCACACTGCAGTGCACAGACCCGAGTCAAAGTAACTATATATCAAAGATATTAGTACACTCCTCCCCAAATGTCGACACTCTAGCCCTAGGAACATGATGCACTGTGGGAAAACTCTACTGCCCATCCTGTTTCCTAACTGTGGTCGTGCTAGTGATGGGACTTGTGACTCTAAGGGGCTCAAGTGCATAATTAGCTCCTTTGATGGCTGTCTCAATAGAACAATTGCAGTTTGAGAAGGCTTTATACTGAACTATCATCTAATCTGAATATTGAGCTCTCCAGCTCTAGGCTGAGTCACATGAGCCAGAAAAGGTTCAGAGAAGGGCAACTAAAATGATTAGGGGTTTGGAACGGGTCCCATATTAGGAGAGATTAAAGAGGCTAGGACTTTCCAGCCTGGAAAAGAGAAGACTAAGGGAGGATATGATAGAGGTATACAAAATCATGAGTGGTGTGGAGAAAGTGAATAAGGAAAAGTTTTTTACTTGTTCCCATAAAATAAGAACTAGGGGTCACCAAATGAAATTAACAGGCAGCAGGTTTAAAACAAATAAAAGGAAGTTCTTCACACAGCGCACAGTCAACCTGTGGAACTCCTTGCCTGAGGAGGTTGTGAATGCTAGGAATATAACAGGGTTTAAAAGAGAACTGGATAAATTCATGGAGGTTAAGTCCATTAAAGGCTATTAGCCAGGATGAGTAAGGAATGGTGTCCCTTGCCTCTGTTTGTCAGAGCGTGGAGATGGATGGCAAGAGAGAGATCACTTGATCATTACCTCTTAGGTTCACTGCCTCTGGGGCACCTGGCAATGGCCACTGTCGGTAGACAGGATACTGGGCTGGATAGACCTTTGGTCTGATCCAGTACGGCCATTCTTATGTTCTTAGGTAAATTGTCTGTGTGCACCAGTTACGAAGGTAAATAGGGCTGCCAAGCCACCAAAATGAAACTTTTCAATTCTTAATTTTAAAAATGGGATGCTCAATGAATGTGTTTTGTATTTATTTCTGTCTGTTTTGAAGTTTGACATAAAATGTAGGTTTCTGAGCAATGAAGTGAATCTGCAAAGGTTGGGGTGCAGGGAGAAGGGATACCCAGCAGGCTGCATGGAAGTTTTGGGACTGTCTCCCACTCACTGCCATCAGAGTGCATGCTGCCCTAGCTCCTCTGCACAAGCAGCCCCAGGGAGGGTTGGGGACCTGGAACCAAGGGCCAGAGAGCAGAGCAGGGACCAAGCTGCTGCCTGCAGGGAGGGGGAGCAGCCCTGCCAGGGGAGAGATGATCCTCAACATCCTGGCAGCCAGGAACCAGGTTTGCTCCCTGCTCCGGGTAAACTCCATGCAGCAGTGAGAAGAAGTCAGAGCCACTGCTGTGGGAGAAGGAAGGGGGAGCATGCTCAGCCAGACAATAATGGTGCCTCCAATATGCTGCACTAGCTGCCTGCAACACTGCTCCGGTGCCGCCAGGACCTGTGGGATACAGTCAGAGGACTTACAGGACCTGAGTCAAGCTGTGGCCGCATGTACACAGGCAATCAATAGAGTTCAGACCCTAGATGCCAGCTTAACACAGGCTTGGCCCACAGTGGATTTGATTTAAATCAAATTGATTTAAATCATGATTTAAAGACTAGTCAGGAAGACTCAATTTAATCATGTATTTCTACATAAAAGTGCATTCTTGTTAAAACTTTAATACATATTCTTCACAATTCAGAGACACAGGAGATAGCAGGCAGTAAAAGAGACCCAGTTTGGGTCTCATCTGTCATTATAGGTTTTCCCTTCTAGTGAGAATGATATGGTAGATTTCAAATCAATGAAGGCTACACTCAGAAAGACCTCAAGACTTCTAGAATATGCTGCTCAAACAGTTTCACTTTTGTTTCTACTACCTGTCCCTCCCTTCTCACATTTATCTCCAGACTTCTTCTCTTTGTCCAAATCTATTCCACCCCCAACAATCTTCTTTTAATTGAACTTCCTGAAACTTTGCACTTTCAGAGAGAGGTAAGGGATTGACTCTGTGTACACAAATTTGCAGAGGGACAACAGAGTTGAGGTCTGTTATTTATTTAAAAATGTTTTTGCTGTTAACAAAACGTTATCTCTGAAGATAAAAATCCACAGTTTGAGAACTACAAAACTAAGCATCTCATAGACTTTAAGGTCAGAAGGGACCATTATGATCATCTAGTCTGACTTCCTGCACAAAGCAGGCCACAGAATCTTACCCACCCACTCCTGTAATAAACTCCTAATCTATGTCTGAGTTACTGAAGTCCTCAAATCATGGTTTCAAGACCTCAAGCTGCAGAGAACCCTCCAGCAAGTGACCCGTGCCCCATGCTGAAGAGGAAGGCAAAAAACCTCCAGGGCTTCTGCCAATCTGCCCTGGAGGAAAATTCCTTCCCGACCCCAAATATGGCGATAAGTTAAACCCTGAGCATGTGGGCAAGACTCACCTGCCAGAATCCAGGAAAGAATTCTCTGTAGTAACTCAGATCCCACCCCATCTAACATCCCATCACAGACCACTGGGCATACTTACCTTCTGATAATCAAAGATCAGTTGACAAATTAATTGCCAAAATTAGGCTCTCTCTGATGATATCTTTTAGACTGAGCACTGATTCCCGTTAGGTAGCTAGAAAGATTAGCCTAAATAATCTGTACAGTAGCCCCTGGAACCCCATAAGATTGGGTCCCTAATCCATGAATTACTGGAACTCATTTACAAAACTTTTTTTAAACATTACATGTATATATTGTCTCATACTATAGAATTAGAATTTGTAAGACCTATTCCATGATGAGATATCTTTGAGCTATAATATATTTTAATTAAAACCATCTTTAGATAAAATGCTTTCTGAGGAAAAAAACTATCAAAAAAATCCATTTTTTTAAAAAATCATTGATATTTATCCACCCTGGCTTGGACTCTGCATTCAAGCCTTTGGTTAGCACATTTGCAATATGGACACAAGAGGGCTTGGCTTGAGCCCAGGCTTAGAATTGGTCTTAAACTGCTGTGTAGTAGACATACTGGGGTCTGATTTTCATTAAATTAGCTCTTTTGTATATTGAGCGGGGGGGAAGAGAGTAACCAAATGGTATCTTCTGCAATACCTATAATATTTCTTATGAAACACATTTACCACTGGGCACTGGGTAAATATATTTAAAAATGTATGCAATATTTAAACTGCCAAAAGACAACCAAGGCAATCTGAAATAGATTTAACATTATTCATCCCATGATTACACAGCGGACAAAGATTCCATTTACCGTTCGGTATGCAATGGTGTGGCATGGAAACTCCTAAAAACTCCTGTAACTGACATTTCTACAGAGTCTGGGACTTGCTCTTTAGGCAGAGGGAAAGGAATCCTAAAGAAATGGAGTAGAGGAGGGTGCCATTAATGCCTAAACTTCACCAAACATTGTGGTCTCCAGGGTAACAGTTCAGGCTAGCTTATCAGCTTTGGAGGAGAAGTCTTACAACAAGATCTATATCAGAACATCCTGCCTACATTTATAGCCAAATTTTTCAAAGTTAAAATTCAGCCTTGGTTACCTAGTTAAATTTCCAGGTGTCCTGTCACCCTCTCGCAATTAATACAGAAGCCAATTGAAGTAACTAAAATGTCAAATTTGTTTTAAGTATCAGAGGGGTAGCCGTGTTCGTCTGGATCTGTAAAAGCAGCAACGAGTCCTGTGGCACCTTATAGACTCACAGACGTTTTGGAGCATGAGCTTTCGTGGGTGAATACCCACTTCGTCAGATGCATGTAGTGGAAATTTCCGGGGCAGTGGGAAATTTCTAGATGCAGGCAAGCTAGAGATAAGGAGGTAGTTCAATCAGGGAGGATGAGGCCCTGTTCTAGCAGTTGAGGTGTGAAAACCAAGGGAGGAGAAACTGGTTCTGTAATTGGCAAGCCATTCACAGTCTTTGTTTAATCCTGAGCTGATGGTGTCAAATTTGCAGATGAACTGAAGCTCAGTAGTTTCTCTTTGAAGTCTGGTCTTGAAGTTTTTTTGCTGCAGGATGGCCACCTTAAGGTCTGCTATAGTGTGGCCAGGGAGGTTGAAGTGTTCTCCTACAGGTTTTTGTATATTGCCATTCCTAATATCTGATTTGTGTCCATTTATCCTTTTCTGTAGTGACTGTCCAGTTTGGCCGATGTACACAGCAGAGGGGCATTGCTGGCATATGATGGCGTATATTACATTGGTGGACGTGCAGGTGAATGAATCGGTGATGGTGTGGCTGATCTGGTTAGGTCCTGTGATGGTGTCGCTGGTGTAGATATGTGGGCAGAGTTGGCATCGAGGTTTGTTGCATGGATTGGTTCCTGAGCTAGAGTTACTATGGTGCAGTGTGCAGTTACTGGTGAGAATATGTTTCAGGTTGGCAGGTTGCCTGTGGGCGAGGACTAGCCTGCCACCCAAGGCCTGTGAAAGTGTGGGATCGTTGTCCAGGATGGGTTGTAGGTCCCTGATGATGCGCTGGAGAGGTTTTAGCTGAGGACTGTATGTGATGGCCAGTGGAGTCCTGTTGGTTTCTTTCTTGGGTTTGTCTTGCAGTAGGAGGCTTCTGGGTACACGTCTGGCTCTGTTGATCTGTTTCCTTATTTCCTCATGCGGGTATTGTAGTTTTGAGAATGCTTGGTGGAGATTTTGTAGGTGTTGGTCTCTGTCTGAGGGGTTAGAGCAGATGCGGTTGTACCTCAGTGCTTGGCTGTAGACAATGGATCGTGTGATGTGCCCGGGATGGAAGCTGGAGGCATGAAGGTAGGCATAGCAGTCGGTAGGTTTTCAGTATAGGGTGGTGGTAATGTGACCATCATTTATTTGCACCGTGGTGTCTAGGAAGTGGACCTCTCGTCTAGATTGGTCCAGGCTGAGGTTGATGGTGGGGTGGAAGCTGTTGAAATCGTGGTGGAATTTTTCCAGAGACTCCTTTCCATGGGTCCAGGTGATGAAGATGTCATCAATGTGGCGTAGGTAGAGAAGGGGCATGAGTGGACGAGAGTTGAGGAAGCGTTGTTCCAGGTCAGCCATAAAAATATTGGCATATTGTGGGGCCATGCGGGTGCCCATAGCTGTGCCACTGATCTGGAGATATATATTGTCATTAAATTTGAAATAGTTGTGTGTGAGGATAAAGGCACAGAGCTCAGCAGCCAGTTGTGCTGTAGCATCATCAGGGATACTGCTCCTGACAGCTTGTATTCCATCTGTGTGTGGGATGTTCGTGTAGAGAGCCTCTACATCCATGGTGGCTAGGATGGTGTTTTCTGGAAGGTCACCAATGCATTGTAGTTTCCTCAGGAAATCAGTGGTGTCACGGAGATAGCTGGGAGTGCTGGTGGCACAGGGTCTGAGTAGAGAGTCCATATATCCAGACAGTCCTTCAGTGAGAGTGCGAATGCTCGAGATGATGGGGCGTCCAGGATTTCCGGGTTTGTGGATCTTGGGTAGTAGATAGAATAACCCTGGTCGGGGCTCTAAGGGTATGTTGATTTGTTCTGGTGTTAGTGTAGGGAGTGTCCTGAGTAGATGCTGTAGTTTCTTAGTGTATTCCTCAGTGGGATCTGAGGGAAGTGGCCTGTAGAGTTTGGTGTTGGAGAGTTGTCTGGCAGCCTCCTTTTGGTAGTCAGACCTGTTCATGATGACAGCGGCACCTCCTTTATCAGCCTCTTTGATGATAATGTCTGGGTGGTTTCTGAGGCTGTGGATGGCGTTGCATTCTGCACGACTTAGGTTATGAGGTAAGCGATGATGTTTTTCCACAATTTCTGACTGTGCACGTCGGCGGAAGCATTCAATGTAGAGGTCCAGACTGTCATTTCGACCCAATGTAATATACGCCATCATATGCCAGCAATGCCCCTCTGCTATGTACATCGGTCAAACTGGACAGTCACTACGGAAAAGGATAAATGGACACAAATCAGATATTAGGAATGGCAATATACAAAAACCTGTAGGAACACTTCAACCTCCCTGGCCACACTATAGCAGACCTTAAGGTGGCCATCCTGCAGCAAAAAAAACTTCAGGACCAGACTTCAAAGAGAAACTGCTGAGCTTCAGTTCATCTGCAAATTTGACACCATCAGCTCAGGATTAAACAAAGACTGTGAATGGCTTGCCAATTACAGAACCAGTTTCTCCTCCCTTGGTTTTCACACCTCAACTGCTAGAACAGGGCCTCATCCTTCCTGATTGAACTACCTCCTTATCTCTAGCTTGCCTGCATCTAGAAATTTCCCACTGCCCCGGAAATTTCCACTACATGCATCTGACGAAGTGGGTATTCACCCACGAAAGCTCATGCTCCAAAACGTCTGTTAGTCTATAACGTGCCACAGGACTCTTTGCTGCTTTTACAAATTTGATTTAGGGTAGCATTAATATTCTTATGCATCATTGCAGCAATTGAGTATTCTTTGGGAAGTAAGTCAGTACACTAAAAGCAGAGCACTCCTTGCGATCAATTACAATACATATATTTTTAATTGTACCAATATAACTTGCAATGGTTACAAAAACTTCACCATCCCACACACATATACAGACCCACAAACAGTTTCAGTGTACAGACTGAAATAAATATTGTCTAAAACCAATGAGTATTACTGGCAGAATGATATTATAGAAGCCTCCTAATCTCTAACCATTCCAAAGAACTATTTTAATATTGATTTAGACACAGTTTACACAGCACAGAAAGACCATTCCACAGGACTGAATTGGTTCTGACTCTCTGCTACTTTTTCTGCTCACATCTGGCTTTGGAGGGAAGGGGGAATGATGTAGATAATGCTTTCAGTCTTTACAGAGAATCATCTCCTTATCTTTATACTGGAATTTCATAGCCACTTGCCACTCATCCCAGGCCAGACCTACAGCAAAGTTTTCAATGTGGCCTCATCTTTCCAGGGACAACCTCTTCCCCACTCAGACTCTGTCTACACTGGCAATTGAATGACAAAACCTTTGTCTTTCAGAGGTGTTAAAAAAAAACCAAAAGACAAAAATGTTGCAGACAAGCCCCGCTGTGAACAGTGCTTTGTTAGCAGGAGTGATGCTAAAGCTGTGTAGTGTAGACATAGCCTACATCCCTTCTCAAGAGTTTCAGGGATATAATAGTTGGGTTTTTGCAGGATGGAATTCAGGTACACTGGTATGGTATATGGAGCACTGGAGACAGGGGCTGCTCCAACATCTTAGTTCAAAAGTCACTCCAATTAGTCTCTCATTTTCATAAACATATTTTAAAATAAAAGCAATTCCTATTCTCTATCCACTCTGATATTACACTAATAAATATAACTCAACTGGTTTATTTTTTTAATATGCTGTACAATTTGGTATTGGTTACCACAGCTACACAGAATTTAAGAGCTATGCTAAATTACCAAATTTCAGATTGTAAACAGTACTTTTACTCCCTAATACTTTACATCTAATTGTGATTTTGATGCAAAAATTGCTTGGGGAGTAAAGTAAATTTTTATTAGAACATAAAAACTGCCACACTGATTCAGATCAATGGTCCATCTAGCCCAGTATCCTGCCTTCCAATAGTGGCCAATGACAGATACTTCAAAGGATTGAACAGAACACAGCAATCATCAAGTGACCCATCCCCTGTCATCCAGTCCCAGCATCTGGCACTCAGAAGTATAAGGACTCCCAGAGCATGGGATTGCATCCCTGATCATCTTGGCTAATAGTCATTGATGGACCTATCCTGCATGAACGTATCCAGTTCTTTTTTTAATCCAGTTTTACTTTTGGTCTTCACAACATCTCCGGGCAGTAAGTTCCACAGGCTGACTGAGTCGTGTGAAGAAGTACTTCCTTTTGTTTGTTTTAAACCTGCTGCCTATTAATTTCATTGGGTGACCCCTGGTTCACGTGTTATGTGAAGGGATAAATAATACTTTCCTATTCACTGTCTCCACACCATTCATGATTTTATAGAACTTTATCATATTCCTCCTCAGTCACGTCTTTTTTAAGATGAACAGTCTCAGCCTTTTTTCTCTCTCCTCATATGGAAGCTATTCCATATCCCTAATCATTTTTGTTGCACTTCTCTGTACCTTTTCCAATTCCATTGGTCTGACCCCATGTGGCAGTTCTTATGTTCTAATGTCTTTGTGGAGATGGGGCAACCACAATTGAATGCAGTATTCAAGATGTGAGTTTACCATGAATTTCTATAATGCATTATGATATTTTCTGTCTTATCTATCCCTTTCTTAGTGGTTCCTAACATTGTTAGCTTCTTTGATTGTCGCTGGACCTTGAGCAGATGTTTTCAGAGAACTATCCATGATGACTCCAAGATCTCTGTCTTGAATGGCAACAGCTAATATAGAACCCATCATTTTATATGTATAGTTGGGACGTTTTCAAATGTGCATTACTTTGAAAACAGCAACAATTTGTTAATCAGTAATCCAGTTTTGTGAGATCCCTATGTAGCTTCACAATCAGCTTTGCACTCAACTATCTTGAGTAATTTTGTACTATCTACAAAATTTGCCACCTCACTGTTTATCTCCATTTCCAGATCATTTATGTTGAGCACTGTTCCCAGTACAGATCCTTAGGGGACCCTGCTATTTACCTCTCTCCACTGTGAAAACTGACCATTTATCCCTATGCGTTATTTGTATTTTTTTAAACCAGTTACTGATCCATGAGAGGACCTTCCCTCTTAAGCAAAGTAAGCAGACATGGGATAAGAGACACTGGTGAAGGACCTTGTCAAACACTTTCTGAAAATCCAAGCACACCATCCTAACTGGATTGCCCTTGTCCGCATGATTGTTGACAACTTCAAAGAACTCTAATAGATTTGTGAGGCATAATCTCTCTTTACAAAAGCCATGTTGGCTCTTCCCCAACATATCGTATTCATCTATGCATCTGATCATTATATTCTTTTCTACAGTTTCAACCAATATGCTTGGTACTAAAGTTAGGCTTACTAGACGGTAATTGCCAGAATCAACTCTGGAGCCTTTTTTAAAAATCAGTGTTCCGTTAACTATCCGCCAGATATCTGGTACAGAGGCTGATTTTAATCGTAGGTTACATACCACAGTTAGTAGTTCTGTAATTTCGTATTTGAGTTTCTTCAAAACTCTTGGGTGAACACCATCTGCTCCTGATGACTTATTACTGTTTAATTTCTCAATTTGGTACAGAATCTCCTCTATGGACACCTCAATTTGGGACAGTTCCTCAGATTTGTCACCAAAAGAGTTTTGTCAGGTATGGGAATCTCCCTCAAATCCTCTGCAGTGAAGACCTCTGCAAAGTATTCATTTAACTTCTCTGCAACGGCCTTATCTTCCTTGAGTGCTGCTTTAGCACCGCAATCATCCAGTAGACCCACTGATTGACAGGCAGGCTTCCTGCTTCTGATGTATTTTGACTGAACAGCATGGTAACAAAGACCTCACTTTATTTAACATAATCATCATCAATATGGGAAATAAAGAATCGTTCTCACAGTAAGGGCAGCCCATCTCCTAATCAAAGGCAGCACCTAATTCCAATTGATAATTAGCAGTACCCTAGTTCTTTTCCTGCTGGTTCATGGACCAATTTGGCCATATGACTTACAAAAATTAGGCCAGCTCACTTCAACAATAAGACAGCATATACTTGATCCTTGTAATGAGATCTAGAGTAATCTCAGGACAATCCCTGGAGTCCCAATTGGTGAGTTTCACTGTCTTGAAATATCACAATCCCCAGATTCCCCAGTCATCAAAACACAGGACAAAGATCACTTCCCCTAATTTAATTGTCATCTGGCTGTAAAGTTTCCTCTGCATGGACTGTCCTACAAGCAGTTAATGTTGCAAAGTACCAATAAATAACAAAATAACTTAAATTACACCATTTCAATGATAGTATCAACTTCTCAGTGGAGAAATGAAAATGCAAAAAAAATACCACTTCATGTACTTCATATCGCTGAAACAATCAACACCTTCACACACAGGCAAAAGTGATGCTGGAAGAAGGGAGGCAAAAGGATCCTCCTCGGCACTCCAGCATCATTTAATAAGTGGCAAGCTGCCCATCCCTCAAAGCCAACCTAGCTTAGACTTTCTTAAAGCTCAGAGGGGGACCAATCAGATAGCCTGACAAAGCCTGGCTGTTATTTGCTAGTGAATACATACATCTGTTCCATCTTCCCCAGGCAGCCCTGATAAGAGCATCCTGAAATGGTGACAAGAACAGCTAAGGCGGTTCCCTTGTTTGCAGAGGTCCTGCTGCATGAAACAAGGCTCACTTGGCCACCATAATCTTCCTAGAACATAATGGAATTGGAGAAAAACACATTAGCTAGTCTAATCCCAGGAAAAAGTAGTAGTTCACCCTCAGTGTCCACTAGTGCCAATATCTGGGGCAAATGCTATAATTTTCTTGTTGCCTCGTGATGTAAATAGGTCCACCTGTGTATCAAACCAATGGCCGTCAGATGGTCAAAAATCACCTAGTCCCATTCTCATTCTTCCTCAGCGGTTGTTTTCCTGAATGGAAGTGATTTTTTTTTTTTAAAACATTCACCATTTTCCAGAAAGGGCAGAACCTGCGTAGCTTGGGTGCTTTTCCCCCTGGAGGGGGGAGAAGAGAAGGGGTTGTACCTTTCTGATAATTTAGACACATGACTAATTGCAACTGATCGTTACAGTTGCACCTGCAACTGATTGTTTCAGTATCTGATGTCCATGAGTATTGAGGAAAAATGACTTGATTTGCCAGAAGACTGACCAACATAAAAGTAACACCACACTGAGGGATGGAAGAATTATTAAAATATACTTCTAAACACAAGAGCTACTTAAACAAAAAGCTTTTACATTTGCTCAGAGAGATATAAAATAATGATAGTGTTGTAAATCTCAGAATTGTTTTATAAGAAGTTTTGTATTGTGATTTTGTCAGTGTACTTGAAACTCCTTAGTAAAATTCTTTAAAGGGAAAATTCTGAATGTTTTTTAGAGGTTCCTATTCCCCCATCCCAAATATTATTAAAATATCTCCTCCTAACTATATTATAACTGTACCTCAAAACCAGACTCCCATTAAAAGTCTGTCTTAAGAGTAAAGTAGATAGCTAAACAGAAATTCTAAAACATTTAACTGTATAAATGATTTCCCAATTCTTATACTTAGGTTCATTATTGTGACTAACACAGAAGTAAAGTACATTAACTAATGCAGAAGTAACATATATTAACTCAGAGAACAATCATGCAAAAACTGTTTTTAAAAAGTGAATGCAAATTTCTGATATTACAGAAATTCCACGAGAGATGGCTGCAAACCAGAAAGATAACAAAAGAAAGCATCTCAAGAGATACCTTATTGTAAATATGCGTAAAAAGATCAACTCATATTTCCTTACAGCAGGGAATCACAAGAAACAAAGTGAAAGAGGCTGGTACCCAAGCAACCAGAAAGGAAAGACGTTTATTTTAAGCAACCCATTACCAAGCCACTCAAAACAAAATAAACAAGACCCACAGTAACAGCAGGCAGGTCATGATGCTCCTGTCTTCTTGTCTCTGTCCCAATGTGTTCATTCTGGTAATGTTCAGACAGAGCAGTGGCACTTACACACATTTTCATACATAGTGGACAGATGAAGCCCTGTGAAACAGTAACTTTTAGGTATGTACTTTTTTTAAAATGTAAGAATATAAACAGAAAGAGCACCTTACGTGTCAAATATGTATTAAAATTCTTAAAAAGCATGCTATTGCCTATGTGCAAGAAACAAAGCTGGTGCTTGTTACTTTTCAGTAAGTTTCTTAAAATGAAATTTTGCTGATCATGAGTCCAAAACACAGAGAAGACAAATAGAATGTTGTTCAGTGAATTGAAAACAAAACATATCTGAGACATTGAGCTTTGACAGTAGGCAGTACATTCATTTTGTTAATTGTTTTCATCAGTTTTACTAGGCCTTTGGTACTGCTCCACACTACAAAGGGGCACATTATGCATAATGTATCATGATATAGCCATTGTAAAATATTAGGGCTATGTCTGCACAACCACTTATGTAAGTATAACTTGTCACCCAGGGGTGTGGGGAAAAAAAACATACCCCTGAGCAACATAAGTAACACCAACATAAGTGCCGCTGTGAACGGCGCTATGTCAGCAGGAGAGCTTCTCCTGCCAATATAACTACCACCACTTGGGCTCTTGTTGGGGGTGGTTTAATTATGCCGACAGGAGAGCTCTCTCCCATCAGCAATGAGTAGCTACATGAGAGATATTGCAGTGATGCTGCTGCATCAGTACAACTGCACCACTGTAAGCTCTCTAGTGTAGACATAGCCTAGGTCAACGTTCTGTACAAAGGTCTGACAGGACATTTTGTAACATTGCTTTCAGACCTTTTATAAAAATAAACTGGAAGAGGATGTGAAAGAGCCAGAATACCATTGTACATGAACAAGAGGACTCAAGTCAACATTTCATGGGGGGGTTCAATCAAAGTTTTTCTGACAAATGATTGTACTATATTTTTTTCCTTCTCATTTCCTTCAGTTACAGTAATGTTAAATGCTCCTTGTGAAAAACAGAATATAAAAACAGTTTCAGGAGGAAAAAATTGAAGACAGTGTCCCTTTAAAAAGAAATCTGTTGATGTGGAGCTATACAAAGTAAATTCAACTATTTTTCTCCTAAGTTATTTCTTAAATGGTAAGCAGTTTTTTAAAGGCTTTTTAAATTTATCTTAGTACTGTTACAAAAGCACTATTTTTATGGATTCAGAATATGTGAGGCAATAATATGCATGTGGAAGTAAAATTTAAATTCTGAAGAAACTGTAACCAAGGTAAGAGTGCACTTTACATAAATTATTAAACACAAAACAAAAAAACTCTAGTAATCTCTTTTTAATTCAGAACAGCTTTAACCAATTAGCAACATTTACAACACATTTGTCACCCAGAATGGTCATTTACCTCAGTTTAAAGGATCACTTGTTGACTGCACTACCATGTTCAACCACCTAACTTACAAAGTTAATCCAAACAGCTGTAAGAAAATCTTGCAACATCAGAAGTACTTTTCCTCTAGCCTCTTGTCTGAAGTATGTGCTAACAAGTCAATCCAAAAGAGTGCAATGCCTTAATAATATGTCTCTCTCACTGATGAAAGAGGAAAATAAGAGTAAAGATCCAAGATTCAAATTGCATTAGTTAAACCTACTTTTTGGTTTATTTTGCTTTCCAGTTAAAATAAGCTTTATTACAGAAACTGTTAAAAAACAGAAAGCTATATACGCAAGCTAACTTCTGGAGCTCAATTTTCAAAACTGTGCATGCCACTTGTTTGCGTAAAATGGGAAATGCATGCACACATAGTTGGCATCCTTTCATCTGCAAGAGATATGATGTAGAGATATGATGTAGATGGTTTGCAGTGTCTCATGTGACTGAATAGTCCAATCCGAGATTTGCATGACCTTTGGCAGCTGTTTCAAATGTATGTTTCTTGGTTGGGAACTGCTTGCTTCCTATGGGCTCATTTCTCTTCAAGCTGAAGGAGCCAGCTCCTGTCATGGACTCTGATGCCTTGATAGAGAAGTTGGCGTCACATTTTACGATCACTTGCCAAGGTTTTCCATCGGTCAGGATCAATTCCAAATTCCTTCATATTTCGCCTGCATGTGTATTTATAGCGAAGCTTGAGATATCCTGTTGTTCTTGTTCCGTCTGATAGCTCCCCATATAGCATGTCCTTGGGTATGCATCCATTTTCCAAACTACTCAGATGGCCCAGCCAGCGCAGACATCTTTGCTTGAGCAGGGCTGTCACATTTGGAAGAACATGGATAACTGATGCTCATCAGGAGAAAAGGTTAAATAGTTTCCACCTACACTGTTTACACCACATGCTCAACATCAAGTGGCAAGATAAAGTCACCAATGTATACACAGGCATTTGGATAGATGCACACAGAATCAAATGTCTTACTAGTTTTAAACCAGGGCCATGTAAATGCACAGATAATTCTGCACAGCAGAAAGACTCTGCTGGGCTACAATACATCTGGCATTATCATTTAACACATGGGGAGGTTACAAAGATGGATATGTATTTCTGGATAAGTTAATTACATACTTGATACACTGATCTGATTTTCTCTGTTTAGGGTTTTCACCACACAGTGAACCCAGCACATGAAGAAAAGAACAAAGAGGATTTACAAGGGTGTTTGTTTCCTACACAATTGTAAAAATTCTACATATTTATATCAGACTGACCTTAGCCATAAGATATTCAGACACATTGATTTGAAAACAGCTTCATGACCTCAGCCCTAGTCCTAACCCAAAAAAGAAACTCCAAGACTTGGATCCATTCAATTAAATTAACCCTTCCTCCTCTTCCAGCCCCCTTCAACCTAATCCTGATATCTATTGAAGGCTCATAGGATCTAAGGCCTTGTCTACTCTACAGAGTTTTGTCGGAAAAAAGTCAGCTTTCATCAACCAAAACAGTGGAGGTGTACACACAACAATGCTCCTCCCGCTGATTTAACTTTCCTGTTACTCCGACAAAATAAAACCACCTCAATGAGAGGCGCAGAGCTTTTTGTGACAAACTTAGATCAATGCACTGTCACTGTAGACACTGTATTTAATTATGTTGCTGTAAATGGCCTCCAGGAGGTGTCCCACAATGCCCAGCTGGCTGCTGCGGTCAGCAGTTCAAACTCCTCTGCCCCGCAGCCAGGTACACAGGCATCTGCCACTCTCCTTTAAAGGACTGTGATTTTTTGAAATTCCACTTCCCGTTTGCTCGGTATGGACTGTTCAAATTGTATCTTCCCAGCTGACCATAGCAGTTCCCTGCAGCAAACATGATCCTGCTTGGAGTACACCAGAGTTGTTGGACCTGCTGGGTCGGTGGGAAAAGGGGGCTGTGCACTCTCAACTCCGCTCCAGCCGTAGGAACTTCGATACCTACAATCATATTTTTTTTGGCATGTCAGAGAAGGGCCACGAACAGGACATGCATTAGTGCCATGTGAAGATCAAGGAACTGAAGCAGGCATACCAGCAGGCAAGGGAGGCAAATCATTGCTCTGGAGCTGCGACAAAGATCTGCCGCTTCTACACGGAGCTGGACGCCATCCTCAGCGGCAACCCCACCTCCACCAACAAGAGGCGCGTGGATACTTCAGCGGGAATTGGAGACAGTGGACTGAACCCCGAAGACAAAGTGGTGGATGAGGAAATGGAGTTGGAGCATGAGGTGGCACAGGTGACAGGGTGGTCCTGCAGGCGTGGCAAGCCAGGGTCTCTTCTTGAGTCCAGAGGGTTGAAGCCAGTCCCAGCACTCCGGCTCTGGCGCGCATGATACACAGGAGGGGAGCTCTGGTAAGTGCTCATTTTCATTTGCTACTACTCAGTTACATGAGATAGTGCTGTCCCTTCTTTCGTTTAGTGTGCTAGAAGTGGGTAAAGGGGCAGAAATGTACAAGACTAGCAGTATTTGTGTCTGCTTCCCATTCCCCTACAGCTAAGCACTGCAGACCCTGCAGAAAAGTTCATTAATTCACACTGAGATTTCACGGGAATCCTGCAGAGAGATCTCTAGGAAATTTTCCTGGAAGTACCTGCCAATCCTTTGCCGAAGGTTCCTTGGCAGACATGCTTTGTTTCTTCCCTCGCTGTAGGAAACTCTGTCACATCAATCAGCAATCACCTGTGCGGGGACCAAACCGACACAGACAAGCAGCATAGGGACGTGGTCTGAAGCCGCAAGAATGCCAGAGATGCACCCTTGCATACCCTCAGGAGTGAGATATCGGCTTCAATTTCCCCCACCTGTGAAAAATGGTGGCAGAATTTATAATAGTGTCCCTAGTCACTTGCAGTGATCCTCTTAAAAAGCCACATAGACCCTTTGTCCCATCTTGGACCTTCCCCTCACGATGGGACAAACTCACTATGTTTAGGGCACTCGATGAGCTGTATGCTTGCCAAAGGAGAGTGAGTGAGAAAGAGGTGTAATGATTCAATGCTGTGAGTGCCTCTGTTTATTACTTCTTGTGCTTCTGCAGACGTGCCCTTCAGGGGAACCCCTTACACACCAACACAGCACCTCCACCAGATAAGGAGGCAAAGCAGGAGGAGTAAAGAGCACATGTTTAGGAAAGTGTGCTCGTCAGACACCACAGATATTGAGCACAGGGAACGAAGAAAGACAAATGATGAAAAATTGAAAATAGATAGCCTGGAGAGGAAGCATGGCTAGGAATGTATTTTAGTGGGCCACAAGCAAATGATAAAACTGATGGAGGACCAGAGATGTTGCAGTCAAAACACGTGTGCTCACCTTCCCCTGCAGCCTATACAGAACTGCGTGCCATAACCTTCCCACACTCCCCACACACATTCTTTGCATCTCGCAGTAACCCTTTCACACCACCCCTTCGGATAGGTTCCCTAAGGACATCTGGACTTATACACAACTATGAGAGCTTCCATTAAGGGAGTTCTCCTCAGTGTCATGTCCCTTGTATGACATGAGATAGCTACCCACAGTGCACTGCTCGCTCTCTCTCTCTATGCTAAAGCACCAACTGTGGACACACTCTGCAGACATGAGTTGTGTAAACATGCACAAGTGCTGTAACTATAACAGTTTATGGTCATCGGTATAAGTTGCGTTGCTTTAATTCTGTAGTGTAGACACAGCCTACATAGATCCCTAAATCTTCTGTTGGGCCCAGGTTATTATCTCCATTCAAATCTTACAATGCTCTGGGTTGGGAGATTTAGAAAGATAAACCTGCCTGCCTGGAACAGAATGAATGATCCATTGGGACCCTCAATTCCATATAATACTAGATGATCAGATGGGATTATAATGAAAGGCAGATGTCATACAATGGGTCTGGCTATGATGGGTATGGGCAGCAGATCACAATGTACATGGAAAGAAGGATTACAGGAAGGGAACATTTTAAGCCAGTTGGGTAGGAGACCACAACAGATTTTTAGGTTAGATACTGTAAATATCTGAACTTTCTGAGATTCACCTATCATTAACTTAGACTCTTCAACACAAAGGAACCATACTTTATTGTAGTGATTAAATTCACCACTGTATTTAACTACATGTCCATAGGGAATTTCAAACATACTGTATTACAGGAACAATCCAATCTGCCACTAGTTACTGCATTAGTCAACTTATTTAGGTATTTCTTAAGACAACTAGAGAGTAGCTTGAAAAAGCAAGTGATGAATGAGCCCTATGCCTGAGTTCTTCATCAGTTCTCAGAGCAACTTGACTACATAAAAATGCAGACACCACACAATCCTTTAGCAATTCTTGATGTATCTGAAGCATATTACACCAATATGCAGGTTCTTTTTTATATCAAATGTAGAATCACTGATGCCCCACCCAAATTCACAGGATCATATCACTTTACTCAAAGTTCTGAGATGAAATTATTTCACATTAGCAATATATTTTATATATTTCTTGTTCATATTTAACCATATATGTGCTGACATTTCACTATAAAGCCTACTGAGAATATGTCTGCTCATTTTAAGCTAGAAAACTTCACAAATTCAACTCACTAATTCATGCATGCTATGAAACATTTGTTAATTTTCTGGTACAACACATTTCCACGCATTTGTCCATTTACACAGATTATGTTTAATCAAAGTCCCTCTCAAAAGAGAGGTGAATCAGATGCCAAGATGCCTAGTGCCATATATCATTATCCTACCATACCTCTGAAGTGCTTTCATTGTTCACATCCACTGCATTTCCTGGGGCTGCAGAGGAATCTGAATCTGAGCTCTGCGACCCAACTCTGCCTGGAGTCTGAAACAGAAGAAATATAAATGTTATTAAACTGAGTTTGAAGTCTATGTTGCAAAAAGGAATGCCTTGTAAATTGAACAAACTGATAAGCATACTGCATAAATAGTCAATGCAACAGTGTACAATCCAAAATTACTGCCAAGCCCTTACATCATCACTTGAGTAAAGAGTGTTTATTAGAAAGATCAATACACAACAATATAAAAGAATTTTCAACTAGCAATAATCACTCCTCAGATTAACCCTAATACATAAAGAACTACGCCAAACCACACTTCTTATAATTCAGATTACAGGTAAATACAGTTAAATGGTTATTTAATAGAAAAATCCTAGAAATTAACATTTAGCCTCTTAAACAAGATATTAAATAAATACTAACATACTCCTCTTCAGACTGTGGAGTTTTGTTAACTAAAACAACAATGCTTTTATACTTGTCAGATTATTCAGTAGAAAAGCTGATAAAAGTAGGCCCATTGATAAGGTAGTAAGTAAATAAAAATACATTACTTTACAAATCACCAAATTTCAATATAGAGGATAAGTAGAAAACTAAAGTTAAAACTGCTTCATAGATCAAACTTCCAATTAAATTAGACTAGTTTATTCAACAGGGAATCCTATAAAATTAAGTTGTATATTTTCATTTGCTTCCAGTATATGCTTCTTTCCAAATTACAGTTTCAAACCAGTAAACAAATTATGTAAACACTACTTCATTCAAAGTCTCATGAAATAGATTCATGTTACTAATCCTCAGCTAATTCATCCTACTTTTCAGCAAGAGATTCATTTTTCCTTCTCTTATCTACTTCAAAAGTTCCACTGCTTCATCAGAATCATAAAAGAAAGTTAACATCCTCAACAAGGCAAACTTTAGCAAGGAAATGTATTGAAACAGCCAATCAAAAACACCAAAATTCTTCCATAGCATAATATTTTTCTCCCTCTTAAACTCTGTGGGGGTCCAGATTGTTCTGAAAAAACGAGGATTTGTTTACTCTTATAGTACAATTTTACTTTTGGTCTCTGAACCAGACCATCAATCACTCCCAATCTAGAGCCAACTCAAAGTTTACTTTAAGAATTCCATCGACAGGGTTAGAACCCAAATGAAGTACTGATGTTGTAATTTTGTGGGCAATCTGGAAATATTTTTGATCTTATATAAGGTAGTCACACTTTCTGCATACAGAATTTTAAAATAAAGGGAGAGAGCTACAGGAATAAGCTTTGTCTACATACTTCAGAGATGGAAATATCATAATATTATTTGTCTTGGAAAAAAAATCCAAATCTTAAAATTTAAATCAATAAAATAACCCTTTATAAAGATGCCTCTAAATGTAATTTTCTCCCTTAGTTTGAAATTGAAGTATAGATTCTATTTGTGTTTATAATATTCTATATCTTTTTTCCCCACCAGGATTACATCTAATTACTGTACTGCTCCTAACATACAGTACACTTTAAAGAAGTCTTTGAAGATCAAATAGGATGAGGAGAGTGGTTGTGGGAGGGGGAAATTAGCTGAATGCACTCCACCTAACAGAGGTGGGCAATGATGACCATGACAAGAGATAGGAGAAGAGAGAACCTCTTCCTGTTGCATCCTCCTCATTCAGTTGTTGCTGAAATGGCCACTGCTACAAGTTTATCCATTTTGTGTCCTGTTTGTTACTCAGTCTATTTGCTGGAAATATGAAATAAGACAAAAAACAACATGGGAGAACAATATAGTCTCATTCTAGCTATAAAATTATTAGAGTGCAGTAGCACCCATAATATGGTAGAAGATTTCTAACCACAGATGATGATATAGCCCCACCTCTAAAAATTTATAATCCAAAAGGCAAAAAATGGATCAAAGGTGGAAGAAAGGAATATGATATATAAACACAATTTATACATCAAGGTGGCACCTGGCACTTACGTTGGTATTTCTCATAGCTGATACAATGTAAAAAAAAATAAGTTACCATCTATTGCTTTCTTACCAAGCAGTTAATTTCCTATAGCCCTCACAACCAAGGGGAAGGGATAGCTCACTGGTTTGAGCATTGGCCTACTAAACACAGGGTTATGGGTTCAATACTTGAAGGGGCCACTTAGGGATCTGGGGCAAAATCAGTACTTGGTCCTGCTAATGAAGGCAGGGTGCTAGACTCAATGACCTTTCAAGGTTCCCTTCCAGCTCTATCTCCATATATTTTGTACTTAACAGAAGTAGGTCTTGGGATCAGATTTAAATATTAGATCAGTATAAACACAGAAAGGGCATTCCACAAATAGGGAGTAGGATGGAAGAATGTACAGAGTGTGTTATAGGAAAGCAAGGTATCAAGGCTAGCAACACTGGTGAAATGAAGAGGGCAGGGAGCAATGCACAAAATGAGATCAGACAAGTAGGGCAGGGCAAAAGTATCATGCCAGGCCATGAAAGAAGTGACAAAAGCTTCATGTGGCAGAAAAGCTGCAGTTCATAACACAATAGAACCTACAAGTTATGAACAATGTTACATATTCCTCTGTACCAGCAGATAATGTTCTTTATAGTAACTAATATATCTTTTATATAAAGTTCTGCTAACGTGGAGATTCAGTGGAGGAATTCAAAGTGGGGAGCAGTGTGATAAGAACAGTTCAGGGAAGAGGGGTTATGTATATTACATTGTGAAAGTAATGGGCAAGATACTCAAGGAGGGCTAGGTTGCTGTCATCATTGCTTTCTAGAAAGGTATGAAATATCCACCAGCAAAGGGAGCAGGAAAGTCTCCTGATACTCCTGGGGAAACACCTCATGCATACGAATATTAGCACAAGATTAAATGATACAATATGTGATGTAAGAGCATTTGTATATGTTTAAGACACTAATTACCCTTTCCTTTCTTAATGACAAACAGCTTCTAACTCACATGCACACCCTATGAGCTACAACTACATCTACAATCAGTTAATAGTCAACCTTCAGGTCAAACTACTGCAATACTTTTATGTTTGAAGCATATGTCTACGATGTGAAGATCTAGAAACTTGCTAATAAATTTTACTAGATTTCACCTAAATATAACTCTTCCTCAACTAACGTCCAAGGAGCCTAACTGGCAGGTTGAGAGACTTAGTGATTCTCTCCCTAGAGCAAAGAGGTCTGAGAACAAGAACAGACTTGCCCAAATTTGGGCTCTTAGAATCAGCTATGCTACAGTAAAGGGAACAGAGGGTACAGGCATAGAAGCACTGACTCCAGTGTTCCAAAAAACCTTCTGATAGGGATTTCTGAACCACATCCAAATCTCATGTTGTAGTAATAAGCTCTAATACACCAACTGTTTAAGTATGACTATTCCTGAAGTTCTAGATGACAGAGGTGAGTAAACGCCACTAATAAAGAATTGGTGAAGGAACAGTGTGTCCAAACAGGAGCAACTTGTACGGGAAATTATTATTACCTAACTTGAACTTCAGGTATCTCATGTGCATTAGCCTTCTTGATATGGTGAAGGATGCATCTTGAGTGTCCAACTCCAAAACAATCTTGCGAACAGAAGGAATTATGTTACTATATGAAATTCTGTTTTATTCAAACATTTGTTGAGATCAGCATTGGACACAGATCCCCTTTTCTTCATGGGAATGAAAAAGCAATGAGAGTAAAAACCTGTAATCTAAAACTAAAAGATCCTAGCACCCACTTTATTGTTCCTAGCTGGAAAAAGGGAGGACTTCACATGAGATGGATGTGGGAGAAGGAGATTTAGGTTTTTATCAGAAGTAGAGGTGGAACCATTTTTTATAACCAAGAACCCAATGGCCCATAATAATAGCCCTTCAAACTGTAAAGTACAACAAAATGGAGTCCTCAACAGCATGGATGAGGGGGACCAATGGAAAAGGCTCTCTGTACTTGACCAGCAAAATCGCTACTTGGACCCAGATGTTAACAGTGGGTCTGACTGTCCATTCATACTGGTGTAAACAAGAAGTAACTCTGCTGACGTCAATGGAGTTACACTTGCATAAGCAAGAGGATAATCAAGCCCAAATATCATCATGGGTGTTGAGCAAGATTGGTATTGGCACTCCTTAGGTTACTGATCCCTCTGAGATAGACCCTACAGATCTTATAGGTGTCAAACAGTCAGGATATGATTCTATGTGAGACTAACGTGAAAAGGAGAGGGGCTTTGAACTAGTTATGTATGTGAGCATTTTTAAAATCGCTAACATCCAAGTAGTGGGCAATAATCCTTGGCTCCATTAATGTGCTCTAGGTTTCATCTGTTTTTGAACTAATGAAATCAGGAGTTTGAAAAAGGACAGTCATACTGCTCCCAGCACCTGTGTGTTATCCAGAGGGGAGGAAAAAAATGAAAGATTTCACTGAGAAGAGAGAAGAAATCTCTTCAAATATAATTATTAAGAATCTGTTTCCTGTAATACACATAAAATACTAGGTTTTGTACATAAAATAAAGGAAAGCATGGTCCCCTCCCCAAAGAGCCTACAGGACTAAAATGTTGCCTGTTTCACCTACTCCTATTGCAAAATTTCATCTTTAATGCGCACATATCGGACGAAAGACTTATCTATCTTAGACAAGTGGGAGGAAGAATACTGCATCTTGTTATTATTCTACTTCTCTTCACCTTGAAACTCTATGAATTTGAGGCAGAAGCACCTTGCCATACAGTACAGGAGCTGTGGCCATGCTGAACAAACGTTATGCTCAAACACCATTCTTGTACCCCTCGCACTGAGGAACCTCAAAGAAGATATATGCATGTTCACACTGACAGAGAGGCTCAGATACTAAATTTTTCTCCCACAGAGAAACAACAACTTCAGACTGTCAGATCAGCTGTTTAGCCCATTATTTATGGGAAGGGAATTCTTAGAACTACAAGCTGCTCAACTCTGAGGATGATGGAGAGACTTTCCTACAGGCCCTAACAGAGAAACTTTAATTCTCAAAACCTCAGAGCCAATTAGGTTCCCATCTGTTCAAATGTCTCCAGTACACAATTTAGCCCAAGTGGTAACAGACCTTTCTGATACAAAGAACGCGTCTCAACTAAGGGATGTACCTTTTCTGGACCTCTTGCAATGAAAGCAGGTCTTTGGTTCCAACCAAAAAATTAAAGAATGCTCCTTCGTGTACTTTAGGAGTGAAGCCTTAGAATAGAAAGATGGAAGTACAGAAAAACGAGCAAACTTGCTCGCCTTGGCAGTGATACAAGAAGACTATTCTGCAGCCCACCTACATAGGAGGAAAGAAAGGGATAGTGGGAGGGTGGACACTTTTAGATCTACACTTCTGGAACATGTGCTTCTGTGTCAGAGTAGAGATCTGCTGAAGCAACTAATGATAAAGAAAACATTGTTTTCTTTCCATTGTAAATTCTTACATAATGTTACTATACACAGTTAAACAGCTGCCAGGCTTCACCCCAGAGAGGATTGCATTTCAACATGAGTTATGCATATTAAATATTGATAGCTTGTAAAACACAAATTGCTTTAAAGCATTAGGCCCTGCAAATGCATGGTTATTGCAATGTTCAGGATGAAAGGTACTATATAACATAAGATGTTATTACTGCTTGCTTGATTAAAGTCACTGCTTTATGAAATACCTTAGGTGTGCTATAGTCACACTGAAATGCACTGCAGGACATGTCTTATTCCTGGTGTTATGCAAATACTAGCCAAAGTTATGGAACAATAATGGTAAAATCTTTTTAACCTTTTGAAAGTAAAATGCTTACTTAAAACAGACATAATTCCAGCCTACAACACAGGAAAAAGCATCCTACAAAGGGGTTTGTGTGCGCTTTTTTAAAAAAAAACAACTAACCTTCAAAATCTGGAGAAACGTACATGTCCATTAGCAATATAGCAGAGACAAACTACTTAGTATCATAAAAAAATTAAATGCAAATTTTGTAGGATATTGTGAAGACACTGAAACCTCAAAATCAATCCACAGTACAACTTTCAAAATTATAATGTGCATGGACTTTATCGGTCAATTCGAGAACGAATCTTTTTAACTGATCTTTTCATTATTAAATATTTATGAATACATACATTTAATTTAGGCTTCAAGCATAAACACTGCTGTACCATGCACTCTGAACATCAGTGTATACACACAGCTTTATAAGTATGGTCCATACTATATAACCCAGAAGAGGGTAGAAGAAGGTTGATGCCCTTTTTAGTTTTCTTGTATGTTTGTCTTTTAATTATTCACTCCTGGATAAATGTATGTGGTGTGGGTGGGAGGGAGAGAAAAGCTACCTATATAAAATATACATAGAACTATTACAAACACTTTTACAAGATTAGAATTCTAAAGTATGGTTAGCACTGGAAAAATGATTATGTAAAACTAGCACCTTCTTATTCAACAGATCTGCTTCCTGTGTGCCTGAGTCATAATTGTTTATTTTAACTACAAGTACAAGTTTACTACTGTGAGCACTGTAGAGCCAATACAGCTGCTGAAAAACAAGGTTAACTACACAGTATTCTTCATACATCATCAAAATTGGAAGCTAACCAAATGCAGAAACATCACCACCACCAAAGAAAGCAAGGGGAAGAGAACAGTTTCCTTTTTGAAAAAAATCAGGTGATGCTTTACATATATTTACTTATTTATTTTAAATTTGGAAACCTAATACATCTGATGAAATCACTGAGAATATAAATATGGGTTCCCACGATGTCACTTTTACAGTCACTTCTCTGTGTATCACTGTACTTAAATTTATCAGCAGTGCCCTTTAAAACATTTTTCAAATTAGTTTTAACTGAACCTCTTTAAAAATAAATGAAAAAACAATATTATGAACATAAAGTTACACAATTTTCCCAGCAGAGATTTAAATACAGCATAAGGCTTCTATTGTTCAATCATTCTGAATTCCCTAACAAATATTAAATCAAGAATCAAAACATAAAGAGACAGTACTGCTCGTTTAAGTCTCTGCTCCTGAACAATTTTCAGGACATTAGCTTTGTTCCTTTCTTTTACTAGGTGTGTGTGCTATTTGTAGAAGAAGAAGCAGCAGCCTATTCACAAACTAATTTTTCCTTCAGAATTTTAGTGAGAAAGGATTATTTTCAAGTTATTAAAAGGTAATTTCACATTTCAAACTAACATTACATAAGATCATTCCAAGCCCTCAGTACATCACTTTTTATCCACTGAAATTAATTACACAATACTATTACTTAAACTAATTCACATGCTAGAAACACGGTGTACTGTATAATATTATTATTTACTTATTTTGAAGAATGCAAGCTGCTTTACAGACAAGTAAAATGAAACAGCTCCTGCCTCAAAGGACAAAGACTTCAGCCCTCATCTTGCAATGAGATCCATGCAGGCAGGACCTGGCATCCACATGGAGACCCAATGAAGTCAATGGGGCTCCATATGAACGCAAGGGTCCATCCATCCAAACCTGACTGCAGGAACGGAGCCTAATAGACAATATATAAAAAACAGATAAGTCACAGGATGCAACACACAACAGATGACTAAGCCATTATACTCAACACATCATCTTGGTTAAAAAAGAAGAGGTGAGTGAAAAAAGACATGCACCCCGATTGGTTATGCCAACTTCAGTACCTATTTGAGCTACGATGAATAGTAATCAGTATTCTGTTTACTTTCTATTATCAAAAAAACATTGAAAGGATACTTCAAAGAAAAAGATCACAATTGTAAATGAAATGAAAACAGTGCTTTTGCAGCATCAGTTGCTGCTGTCTTATAATTGCTATGCAAAGTGAAAGGTTACAAAGGTGGAGATTTCCCTATATTACACGCTTTCAGGATTTATGATATACAATTAGTCGTGACTACCTGTTGGCTTAGGAAGAACAAGATTAACCGAATTCAAGTTATGGCCACAAAGAAAAAAAATATTACAAATATATCTGTTTCAGTGACTGCAAAATGTGTGTAATTTTCTTCATTATTAACCAAATGTGTACAAATATCACACACTTAAAAGCATAGAAGAAACCAATATATGCTTTAAATTAGCCATTTCACAACATAATCTCACTTTTTAAAGCTTTTACTCCTAGTATGTATTCATACAATCTACGCATAAAATTATGGACAGTTATTAACCCCAGTGCAAGTCAGGAGTCTTCCTCATATTTTGTCAACTCAGCATAGGGCCCTACCAAATTCATGGTCCACTTTGGTCAATTTCATGGCCAGGTTTGACTAATTTAAAAAAAAACAATTTCAAGTTTTCGTTTGTTTACATCTGAAATTTCAGGTGTTCTAACCATGGAGGTCCCAACTAAAAAAGGAGTCAGGGGCAGGAGGGGTCCATAAAGCTATTGTAGGAAGATTGTGGGATTACCACTCTTACTTCTGCCCTGTTGCTGGCAGCAGTGCTGCCTTCAGAGCTAGCCAGCAACCCAGCTCTAAAGCCAGGACCATCACCAGCAGCAATGCAGAAAAGGGGTGGAGGGGTTACCATATGTCCAGTTTTCCCAGCAGCATGAATGGCTGACAGCTGGAGCTGCAGCCTCTCCACACAGGTAGGGGTGTGTGTGTGTGTGTGTGTGTGTGTGTGTGTGTGTGTGTGTGTGTGTGTGTGTGTGTGTGTGTGTGTGTGTGTGTGTGTGTGTGTGTGTGTGTGTGTGTGTGTGTGTGTGTGTGTGTGTGTGTGTGTGTGAGAGAGAGAGAGAGAGAGAGAGAGAGAGAGTTCAAGCCACAGCCACTCCGCATGGGGGAGGGGGACAGCTCAAGTCACACAGCTTCCTGCATCTTGGACAGGTTCCCAGAGGTGGGTCTGACCCACCCCAGGAGTGGCCCATGGAGGAAGTCTTGTCTCTCCCCAGCCCCTACTGGGACCAGCAGCTAGACTGCTGTACAGGGTAGGAGCCCCAGCTGGGCACCAGATTTCATGGCCTGTGATGCATTTTTCATTACCATGAATTTGGTAGGGCCCTAATCACATACCAGGAGCTGCTTCTAATGTAACCCATGAATACAACTGTTTGTATAATTTTAACAATTTTCTGTTAAAGGGACACTGTGAACTTAAAGAAATGTTTGCTTACAACATATGATTATCTATGTTACTAATAACAAAGAAAAAGTAAGGTTTTTAAAGTTCACATAGTCACTATGCCTCTTGTTTATATTTTGTATTTCTTTCTACTTAATAAAAATGAATGAAATCAGTTTCATTTTTGCTCACAGTTAGTTCTAGTTTGAGTTCCAAAAACGACAAGGGAATGTTTATTTGTTTAAAAACAACTATCTTCGCTGAAATTTTTAAAATGTGGGAACATTTATATTTGCCTTAGATTGTATAAAAGATCATGTTAACTAAATTTATATTTTGGACCACATTTCCAACAACTGTGTAAGTTTTTCTAAAAAGTAGATCATTTCCCAGGATCAATTAAAAAAAAAAAACTAATGTTAATAATACCTAAAGTGATCAGCACCGGAAGTAAAGTTTCCCTGTTTTTTGCTGTTATCTTATTAATTCTTTGGAAGTCATATTTCAGGCAGGAAACTATTCCTTGTAAACAGTAACTTTTAAATAAGCAAAGGGAAAAACTTTGATTGATTTGAAACTATGGCAGAAATACAGTCTGAGGCACAAGAAAAATCAGTCACCCCACACTTCAAACTACACCAATATGTACACAGATATCCTTCCTCTCACAAATAACAAGGATTTATCATTGTTGCAATACATGATCCTTACATAGAGTATTATTAGAACAACTTCAAAAGCCTTCAAACCCTTTCACAAATATGCTTGTGAAAACGGGCAATTTTCAAAGCTGATGTCAAATACCAAAGTTGTATAAGTGGTGAAAATAGCCATGACTAAGTTCTACATGACACTGACATTGCAAGAAAGTTATGTAGGAATTAGAGCACACCCTTTCAACTAGCTGGGTGACTCAACTCTATTCTGCATATCCCAATGCTGAACACTAAAGATGAAGGCATTCCCCTTGCACTTTGAACCAGTTATCCAACTCCAGTGGAAACCAAATGTTTTTGACAACTATATTTGTCATCTATGTTTTGTTGCACATTAATATTGCATGGTCAACACCCATGTAAACCACAACCAACCTATTAGGGCTACAATACAGTAGCAAGGTAAACGATTGAGATTATTTTTAAAGGCAGATGAGGAGGGCAGAAGGAGAGACAGGGTTCAGAATCAAATAGCGCAAATTGATTTTTAAACCTATCTAAAGTTACACAGGAACCAATTCCTAAAATAGGAGACAGCTGGCTGGTAGTTTTTGGTATCCTGGCTTGCATTTGTATTTCAATTGACTTTAGAGTTTATTTATTAATCAGAGTCCAGAGGGGAGTAGAATGGAAATATACTATCCAGGATTACTGTGGGTTTGAGTTACAGAATCCGTGTGACTTGAGTTTATTTTGATCTTCCGTGAGTGTGTGAGCATATAATGGCTCAGAGAGCTTCAGAGGGAGATGTAAGAAATGTATGTTTAATAACACAAGACTTAGGAGAGTGAGTAATGTCTCCCAACCCCAGCAGACACACCTCTCTGCCAGAGAGCCCTTGTCATTAACCCTCTCCTGACGCCAGAACGGGCCTCCAGCCCAGCATCAGGCGGACACCACCTAGCGCAGCTGAGGTCAGGTGCAGAGGAGCGGGGTCCTGGGCCTGCATCGCCCCGCGCCCTCTCTCCGCTGGATTCCCTGGCCTTGGCCTGCACCAGGGGGGTGCAGAAACAATCTGGGGCACAAGAGGGGGCCCTGCCCACCCAGACTGTGTGTTGGGGGCGGGGGGCAGACTGGGGCACTGCCTGGATCCTAGCTGGCAGTGGACGCTGGGGAGACGGGAGAGAGGAATCCCCCTCGGGCCGTACAGCCGGCCCCACAGCTGGGGGGCGGGGATGGCCCTGTCTAGCAGGGAATGTGCTTCCTCCGCCCGTTTCCCCCACGAAGGGGCAGGGCGGGGGCCCGCAGGAGCCGGGCCTGGGGAGGCAGCGGGGCGGGGGCTGCCATGCGGCCACGCGCGCCGCCTGCCCCCTGCCCTGACCCGCCGCTGGCAGCGGGAAGCGGAGCCGCCTCAGGACGCGGCTGTCCGGGCCGGCCGCTGTCACTCGCTTACCCGCTGCAAAATCCGCCTCAACATGGCTACGGCGGCCCGGTCCCGCCTGCGGACGCGGCGCCGCGGTGGGGGCACCCGCTCTCCGCGCCGCCCGGCCCGCGCGCTCGGTGACAGCGGGGGCTGCCCGCCGGGAGGAGGAGGAGCCGCCGCCGCCGCAGCCGAGGGGCGGGACGGCGGCGCCAGCCTCCACCACTGACAGGCAGCCGCTGGGCGGGGAGCCCGGCCGGCTCCGGCCTGGGGGAGGGGCCTCTCCTCTGCCCGGGAGCGGCCGGTCACTCAGGCTGGGCCGGGAGCGCCCTGGCCTCCCGCGGGCCGCAGTCCTGGGAACTGGCGCTGAGCCGGGGCTGCGCCGCTCCCCAGCCTAGGCCGCGCTACGTCCATCTACCCCGCTTGGTTTTGCCTGCCCGGGCCCTGTGGGGGTGACGCCCCCCCATCGCTTCCTTCCGCCCCTACTAGGGATCAGGCTGTCGCCCCCCAGGACATTCAGCAACAACTAGCTGGGCGGGGCCAGACTGGACGCGGCACTGCAGGTGCTGGCAGGGCTGGTGCTGTCCTGTTAGGCGCAGACAGACCGGGGAGGTGGGCGAGGTAATCGCTTTTAATGGCCCCCCACGTCTGTTGAGAGCCAGGCAGGAAGAGCTCTGTCAGCTGCAAAGCCTGGCTCTCCCAGCAGCAGAAATGGGGCCAATACAAGCTATTAGGCAACCACCCTGTCTGTCCAGTACTAAGGACATAGGACAAAAGGGAGAGTGAAGCAGGGCAGGAGAGTGGCACCTGCCCGGAGCCTGCTCTCATTAAGCCAGTTGGGGCTATCAATAAACTTCCTCTTTAAAACACTGGGTCACAGGACCATACCTAGTGTATCCATGGCTATAAATGCTGTGGACACACTGAAATAGTTACCCGAAACAGTACCATGAGGACATCCTGAACTGTTGCAGAGACTAGTGAGACAATCAACTATCCTGCAACTGATGACTGAAGAATGAATTTTCTCACTTAAGCACAATTCAAAAAAGTTAAACATACACTTAAATCTCAGTGAATGAGATTTAAACTTGGGCCTAAGTGTTCAGTGACTGGGGATGTTTTTTACTGGGCCAAATCCTGGTCCTAAGGGATTCAATGGCAAACTGCCATTGACATGCAAAGAACCAGGATTGTCTTAAAGGTAGAAAATGCAGTTGTAGTAACCCAGAGAGAATTTGGAAGCAAAGACTACCAGCCTTGAATCTGTTATGTTACACCAGGGGTAGGCAACCTATGGCACATGTGCCAAAAGCAGCACGCGAGCTGATTTTCAGTGGCATTCACACAGCTCGGGTCTCATCCACCAGTTCAGAGGGCTCTGCATTTTAATTTAATTTTAAATGACGCTTCTTAAACATTTTAAAAACCTTATTTACTTTACATACAACAATGGTTTAGTTATATATTATAGACATAGAAAGAGACCTTCTAAAAACAATATATTACTGGCACGCAAAATCTTAAATTAGAGTGAATAAATGAAGACTTTGCACACCACTTCTGAAAGGTTACCGACCCCTGGGTTACAGGATTGATAGACCACCAGCTCCTAAAGAAAGATAAAGTTGTAAGACTATTTCATAGTATGATAATTTAGTTAGGTAATTAGTTTTTATTTATAATAGATATAATACAGTGGTCCCCAACGCGGTGCCCGTGGGGGCATCTTAATGCGCCCACGTCCTGGTCCCCGGGAGAGCACCTGCCGAAATGCCACCGAATTTCAGCAGCATTTCAGCTGGACTCCTCTCGATGATGACGCTTGTCGCCGACAAGTGATGTTATCAAGAGGCGTCACCCCCGAATTTTGGGGGGGACACCTCTAGATGATGTCACTTGTTGACAGCAAGCAGTGTCATCGAGAGGTGTCGCCACCAAAATGCCGCCGAACGGCGGGTGCTCCACTGCTGCAGTGGTTCTTCAGCTGGTGCCTCCCAGCCAAAAAGATTGGGGACCACTGATGTAGTAGGTGTTTTTAATTATTTTTAAACTGCTTCTTTAACATGGTTTTATAGTTACTTTTGAGAGCTTGGTTGTTATTTCCTTTTCTACATCTGTAAATAGTCCAGATTTTTTTTGTATTTGCAAATAAATTTGCTCTTCACTTACCTGATGGTTGCTGTCTTTTATCTCTGAAGCAGCTAATGGGAAAGCAAGGAAATGTAATTCTAGTTTAACTGCTTCCATGCATACTGCTAAACATTTGAGAGAGAATTTGAGAAGTTACACCATAGTCCGGAGTCTGTTATTCAAGAAAAGTGTTAATGTCGTAGCACAGTCTCTAGTTTGTAACTAATCTCTCTCAAATAAAATCTTTGTTGCAGTTGCTAATAGGCCTTTACCAGAGACAGTAAAAGCTACAATGAAAGTCGAATTGCTGTCTTTACTATAAAATTTTTGATATTGCTTTAGTTACATTATTAATTCTCTGTCTCTTGCTCTGTATACAATACTGCTGTTCTCCCAGTCAGGAGCTTTGCAACCAGTGAAAATGCTGGGCATTCCATGATGTCACAGATGGGAGTGGGAGGGAAGTCTAGAATATTCTATGTCTAACTCTTGTCATGGTTACTTCTCCTTGGGCCTAATCCTGCATAATGCTGAACACTACAGTGACCATACATCCCATTTTGGCCAAGACAGTCCCTTTAAGCCGTCTCAGCCATCCTGACTTGTTTTTCCAAAAGGAGGCATTTGTCCGGTTTGCTCTTGACGGTTTGATCAGCTGGCAAGAGCAAATGGGACAAATGCTCACTTTTGTCAAAAAAGTAGGGTGTTGTGTGGAAGAAGGTGCCGGGGACCAGCGGAGATGCCAGCCGCTTGCAGCGGGGGAGGTAGGGCTGGGAGAGAGAGGAAGCGTTCCAGCATGCAAGGCCCCCCCCCCGCCCCAGTGTTCCAGCCATGGGCAACAGCTTTGCACCAGGGGGGGAGGGAAGAGGGGCCCACAGGGAGCAACCGGCAACAGCATTGTGGGGGGCCTCAGATGAGCGGCTGGGGGCAGGGCCGGTGCAACCATTTAGGCAACACTGGCATTTGGGGGGCACCATGTTCTTTGGCAGCAACAGCGGCGGATGGATCTTCGGCCACCCCGGTTGCCGCCAGCATTTAGGCGGAGAGAGCTGGGGCAGAGGAGGGCCTCCTGCAGCAAGTAAGGGGTGGGGGCGGCACGCAGGAAAACTCCCCGCCCCAGCTCATCCCTGCCTCGCCTCCTCCCCAAGCATGTCGTGGCCGCTTCACTTCTCCTGCCTCCCATGCTTGCGCCGCAAGGAGAAGTGAAGCGGCCACCGCTCGGGGTGCTCATGCACGGAGCAGGAGTGAGCTGCTGCCGGGGGAGCTCCTCAGGGCGGAGGGGGGGAGCTGCCGGGGGGGGGCGCCTCAGGGTGGGGGCGTGGGGGGGGAAGGCGCAAGGTAGAAGTTTCACCTAGGGTGCGAAACATCCTTGCACCGGCCGTGGCTGGGGGTGTCCCATTTTCTCTTTGGAAATCTGGTCACCGTAAACCAGTGGTAGGTAACCTGCGGCCTGTCAGGGTAATCCACTGGCAGGCCGCGAGACAGTTTTACATTGACCATCCACAAGCACAGCTGCCCACAGCTCCCAGTGGCGGAGGTTTGCTGTTCTCAGCCAATGGAAGCTGCAGGCAGTCGTGCCTGCCCACCACTGCCCTAAACACTTTTAACTCCCATTGATGTTAGGGAGAGCTGAGGATGTTGAGCTTACAGAGGAGGACTCCAACATCTTGCTGGATCAGGCTTCTACTTCTCAGGATAGTTTAGGTTTTTTTACCGATAGCACTGATCTCAACTTAAGAATTCAAGAAACTGAAAAAAAAAAAAAAAAAAAAAAAAAAAAAAAAAAAAGTACTGTCTCACCCAAACCAAGTCCTGGCCACAGAAAAAGAAAAAAATCAAATTTCAATCTATTTCTTATTCAGACACTTTCCCAGTGTGTGTGGTGGTCTTCCCTCTGATACAGTCTTTCAGCTCAACCTTAAACACAAATTCTCAAACTTAATTATTAAATTTACTCACCAGCCTGGGTTTTCTGCATATATTGCCTTGGCAGATTCACAGTGTATAGAGTCACATGCCTGGGTTCGCATGCCACCAAACTGTCACTAGTAATTGGAGAGCGCTTGCTTCACCTACCTGAAAACACTAAAGAAGCTGAACACATAAAAGGCCTTGCATACAAACAATCCTTCACAGCCTCCCTTTCTTTTTCATGGAGCAGATCTTTATTAAACTCACTCAATTCCGTCCTGTTCCTAATTTTCTTAGGGCAAATCTTGTGGTCCTTACTTAGGCTAATTGGCTTCAAATGTTTTGGATGCACAAAGAATGCAAGATTTGTCCCTAACATATAGTGATAATTCTCTTTTACTTGTAGTACAGTACTTTCTTCCCTCTCATTTGCTAATATGTATTGTTTACGTCTAATACTTTATTTCCTCTTCAAGGAACTTTTTTTTTAAAATCACAGCACCAGGTCTGTGCATCTAACCAGGAGGTACAAAACACCTTTTGCCCCTGAAATGGGCATCCTCACCTGTGTCTGATTGGCTGATCTGTCCATTTATCTTCAACAGTACCCAACAGGCAGCTCTTTAGCCTGTGATAAGTTTCAAGATTCCAAAAAAAATCTAGTTGTGGGTTCTAACTTCATCAGCACTTTCGCCCAGTCAGAAGAGGATTGGAAGAGGGTGGGACTTTCCCCACAAACTTCTACAAGCAAGTACTACATATGACTCTGTGGCACCTCCTGTGGGAAATTTTCCCATCTTGTGGATGAGACATGCTATGTAAGAGAAAAAATAAATGTAAGTCATTCCCTACTGGTTTTGTTAAATAAGAAACAATGTTGGTGTGAAAGATAGCAAGGCTGTATTTTAAGCACTAAATATGGTGCAGATGCTTGAGTAGTTGCATGCTCAAATAAAAATATTTTTGCATGAGTAATTTAAGTGTAACCCTTCTGCCCCTCTGAGTTGGCAGCAACAAGGGCCGGGTTCAGTATCCAGGGGTTCCGTTTCAGTAACACAATGCATAACCGGCTCGAGCCCCCACCCAGTGACCTGGGACACTCACATACCACACCCCCCTGGGCGCCTCTAGGAGGCAATACTTCCCCTCTCGCAAGCACGGAGTCTGAGTGTAGCAAAATCTTTTTAATAAAGGAAGGAATTAATGCAGCATCCCATTGGAGAAACACCACAAACAGGGTTATAACACAAACCATAAACAAAAACCCACCTCCAAGTATGTTTGGCACTGTCCTTTTTCCCCTTAGGGTTTTAAGTCCAATCACCCCAAAGTCCAACAACCCAAAAGTCTCTGGTCAATGCCACCCCAGAGTTCGAGAGTTTATCTGTAGAGGTCCCTCCCCCCAGCATGGATAGAAAGGGGCACCTTACGCGGTCCGGGGCCAACTGCCCTGCCTCTCCGTGGGTTCTGCTTCCGCCTTCTCCACGAACTGCTCCGCTTTACCAGCCGCTCCACTCTGCTCCTCCAGCCGTCCTCAGAAACTGCTCCGCTCCACCAGCTGCTCTGCTCCATGAGCTGCTCCAGTTCTCTCTGCAAACTGCTCAGCTCCGCTCGCTCTGTGGGCCGCTCCACCCGTCCCACAGCTACTCCGCTCTGTCAGCCGCTCTGCTGCCACCAGCTGTCCCGTGATCCGCTCCAGCCGTCCCCACAAACTGCTCCACTCCGCCAGCAGCTCTGTTCCACAGTATAGCTTTGGGCTCCCCACTAGTTAGCACCATACTCAGTGCTCTCAGCTCAGTGATTTTAGTGATTTTCAGCTCTTAGTGATTCCAGCTCATAGTAGGGGAGCCCCAGTGCTAGTGCACCATTAGCCCAAAGTGATTTCAGCTCAGTAACCTGTATTTAAATTCTTAAAGGAATAAAAAAAATCAACTCTGACATTCCACAGTGGAGAGAGGAGGAGGTGCAACTAGTGCTTCTGGCTCCACAAGGAGACTGCACCACCAGGCACAAATACCTGCCCCCAACCTCTCTCAATTCTCTGGGTTTTGGAACCCATGTCTAGCCAGTACCACCCAACTGAGGGTGAGCAATTTGTCACCAAGCAGTCCCACAGCTTGGGAGTCTGGGATAGGGTGGGCGTGCCTATGCAAATACACTCTGTGAAATTCTTTCCACCAGATGTCAGGGTAGAGCTTATCCTGACTCTGCTTACATAAGTAAGAACTAGTACTACTGGAAATGGAAATTTGCATAAGCAATTGCACATTTAATTGAGCATTGAACTGAAAATTCTACATTGCAAAATACTGTCAGGTTTTCAAAACACTCAGAACAAGTTCTTTTTTCCTCTCAGTTACACTTTGATCCATACTCATTAACATACGTGATGCCTCTTATCATAAGCGCCGACTCTGGAGCTATGAGCAGCCATGGGGAAAAAATTGTGGGTGCTGAGCACCCCCCATCAGCACCTCCCCCGCAGCACCTTCTGCCTGCCAGCGGGCCCTGCAGATCAGCTCCTCCCCCTCTCTCCCCATGTCTCCTGCCCACCGTAATCAGCTGTTTCGAGGTGTGCATGAGGCTGGAAGGGTGGTGAGAGGAGCAAATACGAGGCATGCTCAGGGAAGGGGGCAGAACAGGGTGGGAAGAGGTGGGGCAAGGGTGTAGCAAGGGGTGGGAAGAGGTGGGGAGCAGCTGGGGTGTGATTTTAAGGGAAGGGGTGAGGTAGGAGCAGGGCCTGGGGCAGAGCCGGGGGTCGAGCACCTCCCGGCACAATGGAAAGTTAGCACCTGTGCCTCTTAGTTACATTTTTTCATAGATTTTGAGGCCAGAAGGGACAAATTATGATAACCTAGTCTGACCTCTACAACACAGGCCACAATTTGTAACAATTTTTCCCCTTTCTTTCAAACAATGGCCTCTAAGGCCAAAAAGAAAAACAAGTAGAAAGAAAGTGACTGTATTTACTAATGCTGAGGCAAAACACACATAGGGTCCTGCTGGCAAGGGATTCCCTGAAACGGCAATGTAACAGGATAAATTACTCAGCATCAACCAATACCCTAATCTGGTCTAAAACTATCATTCTTCCATCTAGAACACAACAAAAAGGATACAAGTAAGCTTCTGACACAATAAAACTGTATTCAACTAATAATTAGGTTGAGTGTAATAAATATTTACAAACCAAAACTAATTAGTTAGGTGAATGTGATCATTTACTTGACATCATATACACTTTAAAGCCCAGTTCTCACTGTGAAATAGTTCAGCAGGAACAACTGATTGAAACCCAGGTTTTGCCATACCAGATCAAATCAATAGTCCACCTCATAGTCAAGTATTCTGTCTCCAACTACAGTCAATACCAGATGCTTCAAAGGAAGGTGAAAGACACCCCATAATTGACAATTATGGAATAATCTGCCTGCGGAGGAGGCAGATTTCCTAATTAGTTATTCATCATCATGAATCCTAGAGTTTGCAATTCTAAGGAAGGGTAGAAGGGAGTACAGCAAAATAGAGACAATGGATTTCAGGAAAGCGGATTTTGGTAAGCTCAGAGAGCTGATAGGTAAGGTCCCATGGGAATCAAGACTGAGGGGAAAAACAACTGAGGAGAGTTGGCAGTTTTTCAAAGGGACACTATTAAGGGCCCAAAAGTAAGCTATTCCGATGGGTAGGAAAGAGAGAAAATGTGGCAAAAGACCACCTTGGCTTAACAACGAGATCTTGCATGACCTACAAAATAAAAAGGAGTCATATAAAAAATGGAAACTAGGTCAGATTACAAAGGATGAATATAGGCAAATAACACAGGAATGCAGAGGCAAGATTAGAAAGGCAAAGGCACAAAATGAGCTCAAACTAGCTATGGGAATAAAGGGAAACAAGAAGACTTTTTATCAATACATTAGAAGCAAGAGGAAGACCAAGGACAGGGTAGGCCCACTGCTCAGTGAGGAGGGAGAAACAGTAACAGGAAACTTGGAAATGGCAGAGATGCTTAATGACTTCTTTGTTTCGGTCTTCACTGAGAAGTCTGAAGGAATGTCTAACAGTGAATGCTTATGGGAAGGGGGTAGGTTTAGAAGATAAAATAAAAAAGAGCAAGTTAAAAATCACTTAGAAAAGTTAGATGCCTGCAAGTCACCAGGGCCTGATGAAATGCATCCTAGAATACTCAAGGAGTTAATAGAAGAGGTATCTGAGCCTCTAGCTATTATCTTTGGAAAGTCAAGGGAGACGGGAGAGATTCCAGAAGACTGGAAAAGGGCAAATATAGTGCCCAACTATAAAAAGGGAAATAAGAACAACCCAGGAAACTACAGACCAGTTAGTTTAACTTCTGTGCCAGGGAAGATAATGGAGCAAGTAATTAAAGAAATCATCTGCAAACACTTGGAAGGTGGCAAGGTGATAGGGAATAGCCAGCATGGATTTGTAAAGAACAAATCATGTCAAACCAATCTGATAGCTTTCTTTGATAGGATGAGCCTTGTGGATAAGGGAGAAGCAGTGGATGTGGTATACCTAGACTTTAGTAAGGCATTAGATTAGGTCTCGCATGATATCCTTATCAATAAACTAGGCAAATACAATTTAGATGGGGCTACTATAAGGTGGATGCATAACTGGCTGGATAACCGTACTCAGAGAGTAGTTATTAATGGCTCCCAATCCTGCTGGAAAGGTATAACAAGTGGGGTTCCGCAGGGGTCTGTTTTGGGACCGGCTCTGTTCAATATCTTCATCAACGATTTAGATGTTGGCATAGAAAGTACTCTTATTAAGTTTGCAGACGATACCAAACTGGGAGAGATTGCAACTGCTTTGGAGGACAGGGTCAAAATTCAAAATGATCTGGACAAATTGGAGAAATGGTCTGAGGTAAACCGGATGAAGTTCAATAAGACGAATGCAAAGTGCTCCACTTAGGAAGGAACAATCAGTTTCACACATACAGAATGGGAAGAGACTGTCTAGGAAGGAGTATAGCAGAAAGATCTAGGGGTCATAGTGGACCACAAGCTAAATATGAGTCAACAGTGTGATACTGTTGCAAAAAAGCAAACATGATTCTGGGATGCATTAACAGGTGTGTTGTAAACAAGACACGAGAAGTCATTCTTCCGCTCTACTCTGCGCTGGTTAGGCCTCAACTGGAGTATTGTGTCCAGTTCTGGGCACAGCATTTCAAGAAAGATGTGGAGAAATTGGAGAGGGTCCAGAGAAGAGCAACAAGAATGATTAAAAGTCTTGAGAACATGACCTATGAAGGAAGGCTGAAAGAATTGGGTTTATTTAGTTTGGAAATGAGAAGACAGAGGGGACATGATAGCGGTTTTCAGGTATCTAAAAGAGTGTCATCAGGAGGAGGGAGAAAACTTGTTCACCTTAGCCTCTAATGATAGAACAAGAAGCAATGGGCTTAAACTGCAGCAAGGGAGATTTAGGTTGGACATTAGGAAAAAGTTCCTAATTGTCAGGGTAGTTAAACACTGGAATAAATTGCCTAGGGAGGTTGTGGAATCTCCACCTCTGGAGATATTTAAGAGTAGGTTAGATACATGTCTATCAGGGATGGTCTAGACAGTATTTGGTCCTGCCATGAGGGCAGGGGACTGGACTCTATGACCTCTCGAGGTCCCTTCCAGTCCTAGAGTCTATGAATCATCATCTGTATTGCAGCAGCGCCTGTAAGTCCCAGTCATGGAACAGGAACCCATTGTGTTAAGTGCTATACAAAAACCAGTGGAAGTTGGGAGCCTAAATACCTTGTGGATTTGGACCTTAGTGTTTGATTCATTCCTGGATGCAACGGAGTTTGTCATCTTTCGTTTTTATCCTACCCTATACAACCATGGAAGTTTTCATTATCCATTTAAATTTCTAATACTTTGTTTTAATCATACTAAGCTCTTGGCCTCAATATTTTATGGCAACAAGTTCCACAGGTTAAGTATATGTTGTGTTAAAAAAAGTATTTAGCTTATCAGATATAAATTTGTTACCTGTCAGTTTCTTTGAATGCCCCTTTCATCATGATTTGGTCTAGTATTATGTGAAAAGGTAATCAGATATGCACAACTGATCTTCACTATACCAAACATTATTTTATGTCTCTAAAAAGTCCCCTCTTTTTAACTTAAAGAGATGACTGAGTTCTATTTGTTTCAGTCTCTCTTCAGTGAAGTCTCTTCCTCCCTCAAATCCATTTCATTGTCTGATTTTTGGACCCATTATATTTCTCTTGTATTTTTAAGTTGGCACTAGCACTGAACACAGTATTCCAGATGAGGGTATACTATTGATTTATATAAAGCCAACATATTTTTGGTTTTGTTTTCTAAACCTTTCTTTATAAACCCTCACATTTTTTCTTGCTATTTTGACTGTTGCTGTATATTTAGCAGATATTTTCATCAAGCTGTTTTCAATTACCTCTACTTCCTTTTCCTTGACTGTGTACACTTAGTTTACAATCCAGGAATCTAAGTTAAATAGATAAGCCTCTAGTTTAAATGGATTGCCCATTATAAATGAGAAATAATACAAGATTTAAAACATAGTAAAGATTTAAAACTACCATATGCAGCATGCAACAAAGATCAAAAGGATACAAAAAATATTTTTTCCTCACACTAACAAAAACAAAAAGAACTGCAATACTGGATTTCCATAAAGCAATAAAACAGGTGCACTTTCAATCAAATCAAGATTTCTTCCCCTTTTCACATCTAAAAACTACAACAAGTCATACAATTTAGCATATGGAAGTCATTAACCTTAACAAGGCTTCTATGTAAGTATTAACATTCTTCATGCTAAGATCAGCACAGTCAAGACACTACCTCTTGCAAATGTTTATAAAATGATTACATCTACTACGTGCTTATGAAATAGCAGCCAAAGGGACAACAGAGAAACCTTCATGGATCATCATCTACAGTGAACTCCTCATGGATTAAGAAACATCTTCTAGAAACTGGATTCTAAAAAAATAGGATTACAATAGTAAAAAGGATTACCTAATCTATTCATTAGATGACTTGGCAAATGAAGAATACATGATTGCCAAAATTTCATAAACAAACTCAAGTAGGTCAAGTAGTGACTAGAAAAAGAAACAAGCTTTTGCAAATTAAAGATTGTACTCAGTCATGCAATATAAGTTACCACAGCACTAAAATACATAGAAAATATTCATGAGATGGGATCTTCAAAAGCCCCTAAGTGGTTTAGGAATGGAAGCCCTATTGAAAGTCAATGGGACTTGTGCTCCTAAATCACTTAAGAGCTTTTGAAGATCCCATCTCATGAGTTTAAATCATTTCTTCGATCTGATATAAATTAGGAAGAACTATATTGACACAAATTTAGGAAGGAAGAAACTGCAATGACTAGAAGCATTTCAGCTATAGATCCTCTTTGTCTCTAAATACACCATTCATATTATTGGCTGATAAATTACGTAGAGTACAACTTGGGAGCATATACAGTCATTTAATCAAGAAAATGGAACAGAAACTTGCATTCTTGCAGACATCACCATTTCAATTTTTATGATCCCCAAGTCTGGAGAGGCCAATGACAGAAATCAGTTCAATACAAGAAACAGAAATAGACATGACTGAAAATCAGAGGAAATAAGCATTAGTGGCTAGGGTATAATACTAATAAGATGCACAAAACCTCAACTAAAACAGCTTTAAATGAGAAACAATGTGAAAGGTGGACAAGATATCTGGACTTCAGAAAATTCTAGTCTAATTTTGTTTCAGTCACAACTTTTATAGTCTCATGAAGACAAGGGGCAGGTCTACACAAGAGGTCTACACAGTTCTAACTTCAGTTTGTGTGCATTACAATGACTTGCATCCACAAATATATTAACATACTAGTGAACTAGCTGGCCATTTAATATAAAGTCAAAAAAACCCACACTGTATGACAGAGCTCACAGGACTTGCAAAGTATATCATCCCTCATCTGTACTAAATCCACAGTGGAACCAAAATAATGCCCAGTTAGGAGCAAATAGAAAACTTCTCACTATTAGTGTTAAAAGAAAAGAGACTTTGCCAAAATATGAAAATCTCCATCAGTTATTTAATTTAACATACTTACAGCACTATATTTTAGAATTTAACACAGGAAAATTAATATTAACTATTACAATGACTACATTTATCTTGCTTTTAAGCAAGTCTGAACTCCTAGAATTTCATTATATTTCACTTTAGCCTCTTTTTAGATTCGGTCCAGGGGAAACCAGAAACGTTTGTAGCCTGGAACAATCTTTTGGGGAATGTTCAAATTTCTACTAGATGTATCTCTGCTGCAGTGATTTAAGAGATGTGCATAAAACTGACAGAAGTTTGGTAGGACTAGCATGTGAGAGAGCAGTGACAAAAAACCACCAAACTTTCACCAGTTCATCTGAAAAATAAGTCCAGATATTTATATCATAGGAGTTAGAGATGGAAAAGATCTCTTGAGTCATTTAGTCCATCCCTTGCTAAGGCCTTCAGCCAATAGGTTCCTCTGCCCAAATTCCACTATGAAGAACTGCCACTGATCCCACCTATCACATCGCCACTCTAATCCTCTCTTACTCCAAAGAGTTACCTTGTGCTAAAGAGTCTTCATATGTACGCTAGCATGTGGCACTGAAAAAGGGCAACTGGAGAAAGTATTTATAACATTCCATTGTAGAATAAACTGTAGGCAGTTAAAAATAGCTATATTTTATTACCTGTTCACTTTTAACCTCCATATAATTAGTCTGTGTTTCAGGTCTTATAAAGAGCTCTTCCTTGGTCATCTCCTTCCTCTCACTGTTTGGGCAATTGCAAGTATCATCCAGACAGCTCCCAAGAGAATGTTATCATTCCAGAAAGATACGCAGGGAACCCTTTATTATATATACACAATATCTAGGCATCTCAGTGTCATATGTATATACAACTGAGTCATTTAAATCACTTAGCCTTTTGGCACTGAGTAATAATTAACAAAATTTTCAATGTGTGTGAGGATTTAATGGTACTGGAGTTCAGTGAATTTCTTTGAAAAGTCACCTTTTTGAGTAATTTTTAGAAGAGCGGAGAGTCCTTGGATGTTTTCAGTGCATATCTGAACAAATATAAGAAGAAGCTCTTTCTAAATGTATGAAAGTTCACATGCCTGTGATTCAAAACACTGTCCCCTCTATGAATATTAATACATTTATTTCTTCACGGGTTGTTCGTGAGCAGACATAATAAAGGTTGGCTTTGTTGGTAGTCGCTGTGTACATGTGTTGCACTAGTAATTCATTTGAATAAGTTCTCAATAGTGAGAATACAGGCAAGTAATGCCTGATAATTTGAAGTCCTGAACTGAAGACTGGATGAAGAGAAGACTGCAGTCTGAAAGGTCCAGTCACTTGCCCTCCTTGTCAAATGTGATGGAGAATGGATGCTGTTGCCTAGCCCGTTCCATCACTGCCTGGACCACAAGTGAATTTGGGGGGGGCAGGCATGAGAACAGAAACTCAGACTGCTTGACTGGTACATATTTTTTTTCTGCCCCTTTGGGGTAGGCATACATGTGGCTGACATATGCCAAACTGTGCGAGCTGGCTCAAGGATGGTATCATTGATTGGTAGGAGTGACTCTGCTTGGCACCAATGATTATCTGGCAACTTATGCTGAGTGTCTTGGATCTCCTCCGGGGGGATGTGAAGCTCTCCGGTCAGTCTACACAAGAGATCCTGGAATTGGTAGAAGTCATCAGGAGGAGGTGGGGGGAGGGGAATGTTGAAGTCACTGCCACATCCAGTGAGGATAACAGGAATCTCTCCTGTTCCAGCAGTACCATCAGAGCCAGACAAAGTGGCTTATTTTCCATGCTGGTTCTGAGCATCTACTCGAAGGCGCCAGAGACAATGAAATAGGCAAAGCCTCCCTTGTGGAAGGGACAGGTTCCAAGGGAGGGCACTGGGGCCAGGATCCCCAGTAGGCCCAGCATGACAGATATGGAGAGTGCTGAGGAGAGCCCCATGGTGCAGGAAAACAGTGGCTCCATGGCAGCTGGAGTGGAGGATACTCTCATGATATAGAAGGCTCTACTGATATTCATAGTGGCAGGAAAGGGTGGACAATCTCTGTCACTCATCTGTGTCCTCCGAACACGAAAATGCAAAGACTGGTTCCACCGGTGGTACCCTCAGAACCATCAGACACATGTACACGGCCGGAGTGGGGGTGAGGAGTGCCTCAAATATGGTATGTCTGGTGCTATTCCCTTGAAGTAGAGGGATCCAGAAGGTCTGGGAACTTTGGCTCTCCTAAGGCAAACACTTCCTTGGGCTCTGGTTCTTTTCCCAATCTCCTCAGAGTCAAGGGAACTTTTTCAGTTCCTGAACTGGTACAGGAGTGTCACAGGGCTGATGCACCCGTCACCCTTTGGTGGGCTGGCTGACGGCCGGAGTCAATGATATGACCCCTGTTATCAGGGCAGTCTGGCCTAGTGGCCAAAGTCAATAACACAGCCCTTGCTATTAGCACAGTGCAGCCTAGTGCCCAGAGTCAATAATACGGCTCTTGCCCTCAGGGCAGTGTGACCTAATGGCCAGAGTCTGTAATACAACCCTTACTGTCAGGGCAGTGTGGCCCAATGGCCAAAGTCAATACTACAGCCCTTACTGTCAGGGCAGTGCGACCCAATGGCCAAAGTCAATACTACAGCCCTTACTGTCAGGGCAGTGCGACCCAATGGCCAAAGTTAGTGATATGGCCCTTGCCCTCAGGGCAGTGCGGCCTAATGGCCAGTCAGGAATACAGCCTTTACCCTCAGGGCACTGCGGTCTATCAGCCAGATTCCATAATACTGGTGAGCAGAGCACGACCCCAGAGTGGGTGGTGGCCAGCACAGGGAGACCTGAGCCTTGCCTGTCCTCCGGGTATCTGCACCTGATACTGTATTTTTGGGGCACCCAAATCTTCTGCTGACTTCCTTGGGAGATTTGGGTCATAAGGAATGCAAAAGCAGACCGTAAGTTTGTTAGGGGTTGGTGCAGTATGAAAAAGAGTCACCTGTTACCAGAAAACTTCTGTTTTTCTCTTTTCCTTATTGTTATTTTTAAAAACAGACAAATTGGTCGAAACCAAAATTATTAAAAAAAAAGAAAAAGTCAGTCTGGTTTAAGAGCTTGTATTCTAAGCTTCACATTGGTGTGCTTATTTATAGCCAAGTTGTCCAGCTCCAAAACATAGTAATTTAACATGAAACACTAAGAAAAACAGGTAGTGGGGTATGAATCATTTGTTTTAATTTACTTATTTACTAGCTTTCCCTACACCTATAAACAGTAGTAATTAGGTCCCCTACAATTTATTTAAAAATACAGACATTCTTGGACTGTCTCCATAGATGACTCAGTCATAAAGAATCACAAAGAAAAGATATGTTTTAGGGCCCATTTCTGTAATCCTTTTTCAGTGAAAATGTCCACTGAAATTAGAGATGGGTTCAAATCAGAACACAGGGAGTTTGGATCTAAATTTAAATTTGTTCTTTGCCCCCATCTGTAACTAAAATCAGAGGCCGTTTTGCTTGACTATTGATTTCAGGACTGAACCTTTAATGATATCTGATAAATCAAAAGTCAGGCTGAACTAAAAAAGCCTTGCCCGATCATGCGCGATAAAATGTTACAAATGTTGACTGGAGTATTGATTTTTCATACTTCCAAATCCTGGTCCCATTGACATCAGTGACAAAACTCCTATTGACTTCAATGGGGCCAAAGTGTCATCCTTAAAATCCCCCAGATGTTGAATGATTTTTTAAAGCACCTTAGAACAAACAGCTATTAAATACCAGGTTCCTGGTAGCTTTTTCCTCTGCACTGGGCCAGCCTGTGCACTTTTCTGTCTTCTTGGGAACATATCATGTAGGGCTGCCGCCACTGCTGGTAACATCATGTTGAGCAGATGTACAGGCTAGAAAAGTGAATGCTTGTGGAAATGTTGAAAATTTGTTTAATTATTTCATTAATAATGTTTAATTATTTTCTTTTCATCTTCCAGTAATCATGACATTAAAAACCCTGGGCCAGATTCTGATTTCAGTTACACTGGTATAAATTAGGAGTAAGTGTACCAAAGTCAAATGAGTTACACACTGGTTTAAAAGTAATATAGATCAGAATCAGGCCCTTTTTTTCCTATTTAGGTTAACGGATACTGGACATAACCTCAGCTGGTGTAAACAGCATAGCTCTATGGAGTTCGTATTGGAACTATGCTGATTTACAACTGAGAATATGGTTCACAAGTTTCTAGCAAACCCAGATAAGAAGGCAAAAGTTAAGATATTCTGTCGAATACAGGCAGAAGCCTAAGGCCTGATTCCACCATACTCCCCTAGGAGCACACAGAGCCTGAAGGAGGGGAAGGGGAGTCAGATAAGGAGGCAGACTGGGGCCACAGCTACCAACTGGCACACAAACAAGGATAAGCTACACCCTATAAAGGATGCCTCCTGATGCTCTCCTTGTGTCCCTTTGGTTCCACACCACCACTTATTATGGACTTTATCTTAAAGGCACAACTAACTCCTGAAGAAAGTGTCTATCCAGAAACCCAATTAAAACATATTTTGGAGCATGGCTACTCTCAGAAAAGCCCCTGTAAAATAGTACCTTGTTACTCAACATATCTGCTTCCTGGTGCATCTTTGAACCACGTGGGTTTACTTTACTTACAAAAAGAAGTTTTTGCTACTACTAGTTTCTCTCCAGGGCCACTACAGCTATAGAAGAGACAACTGCACACTGTTTGGACTCATGCATCTTTAATTCCATAATCTGCTGAGGGCCAGATCACTCCCCAGCCAGAAGACACCCATTGAGGGCCAGGAAATGCTGCTAAGTTTCAACTTTGGGGGTTTCCTATTACTCATTGCACATCCAGGGGTGGTTGGGATTTGCATCGCAGTTTATCAGATGTCTCAAGACCCCAGAGGAAATAAAAACTGAAACACCTCTGGATGCCTGGGTACCAGTTTGAGCAGAAGTCCAGAATCTCTGCATTACTTCCCAGGGATGCCCTGCATCATGGTTCCCTCATTGTCTGTGCTCTTATTCGTTCGCTATTTATACCACTCCCAAAATGCCCTCATGGAAAACTCACAGAACAAGCAGAGCCCTATATGACCTCATGCCCATATAGTCCAGCAGTATCTTATACAGGGAAATCCCCACGCTTTAGTGTGGGGGTGATTCCACAGAAAGGAGTCATGCCCCAGATGCTGTCCTTTCCTAGCGACCAGGAGCACCAAACATGAAGAAAAGGCTTTGAAGAAAAATTTCCCTTTTTAACAGAAATGCCACAACTTTCTCTTGCTCTGCAAGAATTTTCTGAGTCCCATATGTGACTTCAAATTCTTTACTACTAATGATTAGAGCTGGGCAAAATTTTTCAGACACTCTCTTTGGTCAAAAAATGCAACTTTGGGACAACTGAAACATTTTGAAAATTTAGAATTTGACTTCCATTTTCTTACTTTTTTTTAGAAAGTAAAAAACCCTCAAAAACAAATAAAATGTTTCATTCAGCCTGAAACTTTTCTTTGGTTTGCTGAAAAATTTGAAAATTATTGTTTCACATTGACCTGAAATGATTTTTTTTCAGTTCCATGGCCAAACCAAAAAAAAAAAATTGGTTGTTGGTAAGCTCCACCAATGACAACTTTAAGAAGCAGAAAGGTCAACTGCCCTGCTCCAGGCGAAGAGTTAGCAAGATACAAAAATAATCTTTTGACTTATATATTAAGCAAATTTGTTCTAGAAATCATTGTGAAAATGCAGAACCCTTCAGAGTCATTTTTACAGTCACATTTCTGTCTATTCTTTATGAAAGAGAATCTAAAACCTGTACAATTTCAAAGTGTGGCTCAAATATGATGCTTATTGGTGCCTTCCTAAGCAATGCTTCCTATTCATCTGCTATATTTAGTAATTTCATTTATGTACAGGTACCTATGTCTGCTCACCCCTGTAAACTTAAGCAATTTGCCTCACACAAGGCAAATAATGGCTTCAGTATACAATTAATTTTTTGTGGGGGTACTTTCTAGAGTCAAGTAAAATTATTTACTGGCTCTAAATTAAAAAAAAAATAAAAATAAAAAAGCAGCAACATGATGATGCTTGGTCCCAGCTCAGGGAAACCCCAAAGGCAAGGTGGGAGATTCCCTACTCCCTAACCTTCCCCTTGGAGGAATGCAGCTCCAACTGCCAGTAAGGACTGCAAAGAGGCAGAAGAGGCCTTTAGACATTTTGAGTGAAATCCTAGCTCCACTGAACTCAATGGAAGTTTTGCCATGGTCAATGGAGCCATGATTTCATACTTTGAGCTTATCTACATTACAAAACTTTACAGTATTTGAATGAAACTGAACAACTGAACTAGATGATGTGATACTGACCTCAACTTATCTGACAGTGTAGATCAGGACACATCCTGTTCAGCATCATGTAATTAAACCCTGAACACAATTTGACTTGATCTACACTGACCACTCAGTGAGGTCAGCATTGTGTCATTTAATTAGTTTGTTCAGAGCCTGATTCAAAACACAGTAAATTGTTCAACAAGGAGTCTAGTGGCACCTTAAAGACGAACCGATTTATTTGGGCATAAGCTTTCATAGGTAAAAAACCTCACTTCTTCAGATGCAATTCAGTAAATTGTTGTAATATAGACAAGCCCCTTCACTTACTGCAACACAAGCAACATTTGACTGGCAGCTTTTCTTTCCACCATCCACCCCCACTGACCCTAAATCTATTTCTGTGGGGTTGCAGGGTGGCAAAAGGGCACAGAGTATCAGCCGTGGGCAAGCACTTTGGTAGAGGTACCTAGAAAGAGTGTATGGTAGCAGGGGATATTTGGGGGAAAAATACTAGAAAACATAACAAACAAGAAATGTATTGACGCTTTGCTAATATGTCTGTTCTTACACCAAGGGATCCTATCGTCCTATGTGATTGTACAGTATGTACAACTGTAAAAACCTCAACCAGTCAAAACAAAGAGTATATAATAAAGTAAACAAACTAGATCATAATTCAGATGCACAAAAGGACTGAATTAATGCTGTACAGGAACTTTACTTCTGGTACATCCTACCTTTTAATGCTTGAACTCGCAACCGGAAACATTAAACACATGTATATAGTAATAATTACACTTGTAATTGAAAGCCCTTGCTGTTGCTTGGGTGTGGCAGTCAGGCCAAGTAATCCACCTGCGCAGTCTGCCTCATACAACCAATGAAATTGTTGCATGCAAATTAGCTGCGGAGTAAGAGTGGTGATTGGCTGATATCACAATGGTCTAAGACTCTTGGCATAGTGTAGATACATGCTTAATGTAGATGAAAGCCCTTGCTGTTGCACCGCTGTAATTCATAAAGTCAAAATGGGTGAGAATTTAAAATAGGATGGTAACAGACAGTGAATCCCGGTAATTGAACCTGGTGATATTCTGATCAAAGAGAGCTCTCAACCATGCCTGTCACTGTTTCCATCACTTCACACAAACTCAAGAGACATTCTAGACTCCAGAGTGGCACACACAGACACAATCCTGGAACCTTATTTCAGCATGAGCATGAAATGTGGCAACCTACTTTTGCCAAGTTGAAAGCTGATCACTTATCCCTTCTCTTTTTCTTCTGTCCCTGACTTAGGCAATTTGTAAGCAACGAGAGACTTTACTTATCACCTCATGACTCCACTGCCTCTTTTTAGGGTCTTTGTCAAAGGTGTTTTAAATATCTAAGGTACTTTCTCATCTATTTCTCCTTCATCCACTGTGTTGTTGACATACACAAATAATTCTAGTAAATTAGAGCAGACCCAGTAGCTGAATTTGTGGTATGGATAGTGTGCCCAACCCTAATGCAGAAATCAATGGAGGCCCTCATGACTCACAGCATTCTAGAAGGGAAGTATCCCTCCTGCTGAGCCAGTAGGAATTGTTTTACTCTATTCTCTGTTGAAAGTCACTCATTCAGTCATCATAGTTTTCTCCCCTTTGAGGCCGTGTGCAGGAATTGGTCTCAGTTCAATTGCAAAATGGTGATCTCTAGTTAAACACAAAGCCAGGAAATTAAAAAAAATCTTCTTTATTATATGTCTGCTAGGAAGACACAGAGAGCAACAGCCAAAGTGTTCCTGTAACTAACTAAGATCAAGAATGTACCCATTCTGCCATGGTACATGACCTGAGACCGACTCATAAGTACTAAGGTTGACATTTAATGCACGTCACTAAAAGGTGGAAGTGATCAATAGAATTGATCTTGTTGAGTGATTAAGAATGGTTTTAACAATGCAGTCATGCATAGTATGCACTAAAAAGAGGCAACTCATTAGCTAGCTAATAACTGGGGAGAGACGACTTTTTGGTCATATTTAGGAGCCAGAAATATTAGTCAATGCCTTACTACTCTTGCCAATTGCCATAGAGAAAAAATAGGAAAGGAACAGTTGGCTACTTTTGTTGCAGGTCAAAAACCTGTGGTTTTCTTCACTATAAGGCAAGGAAACCTTTATATTTAATAATCAAATAATTTTATTTTATACTTCACATAAATCTAACACCACAGAAACTAGAGCCAGCTGTTAGAAGGAACTGTTCTGCTCTGCAGTCACAGAATCCTGCATTCCAACATGGAGGGTGATCTTTAGAGACTTACCAAGCATCTTTTCTCTGTTTCTCTGAAGGTTTGGCTTTATGTGCAAAACATCTTGCAGTTCTGACTATGGCCTCATATCATAATCTCCTAGACATATTGTGCTCCAGAAACTGGCAACAACTGCCGGTATTGAGAAATGCATCAGATTTCTGGCTTCATTATAAAGAATGAAACTATGTAAGTCTAGCTACAGTATCCTTACACATAAAACACAACCACATCACCCTATCCCTAAGTACATGCACTAGCTCCTTAGCCACTGAAAAACTGCATCTTTCTTTTCTGGCTACACCATCTACTCCATGCTGTGATTTCATCTGTCCCTATACTCCCACTCAGTCCTTCTGCTATGCTAATTCTGGCCTCCTCTCCTGCCATAGATTGATCCTTTGCTGCCACAGGCCAGCCTTCTATAGAAAAATGACTCCCTCATCTCCCTCTGTCTCACCAATTCCTCACTTCTTCTTGAAACATGGCTTAATCCAAAATCTTCCAATAACCTGTTGGCTTGATGATTATTATCTGATTCCCTACCTATTTCTTTTTGTCTATTGGAGAGGGCTGAGGGTTCACTTCCCATAATGATGAAGGGTGGAAAGGATTCTCTACAGGTGTTTGCCTGGCTGAGTTTCTGTCAAAGTTATTGCTTTAGTATTGCTAGTATTTTATTTGAAGTGTTATTAATAATGTTAAATGAGGCCTATTCCAGGTGCCTTGTTATTCTAAATATATGTATATAAATGTTGTCTCAACTTGAGCTCCTTGAAAGTGCCAATTATTTTTCCACAGAATATTTTTTAAATTTGAATTTTTCTTTTTAAAATATTGTCATTTAAAGTATATATTTTGTCAGAAAAAAACAGGAGAGGTTAGTTTTTACAATCTGAAAACTGAATATTTTGCCAAAAATAGTTCAGGTTTTAGTTTTTGGATAGGGAATGAGAGTCAAAAAACAGACCACGTTGACCAAAATAAAACTGTTCTGCAAAAAAGTTTGTTTTGGTCAAAAAGTCATTTTATGCTGAAAAAATATTTTGTCCAAAAAAAAAAAAAACCTGATCAGCTTTAATCCCCAACACCTTTACTGAAACATTTCTATTGCTGTAACAGGAGTGCACTGTGACAAAATTGTATGAATGGCATTGTACACAATTCACTGTATTGTGTTTCATGTGGTCAGTCTTGGCCAATATAACATGTCCAAAATCCTAAAGTGATGTATTTTCCAAATGCTACTATTTAACTAATCTCATTCATAACATGTATTGTGCATCAGAAACTATAAGTATAAATATTTATTATGTCATGTAATACTGATTTAATGAGCAGCTTAGCAAAAATAAAAATTGAACATATTATCAGATACATATGCAATATTATTATTGAAACCCACCTTGTTTCTTCTTACCCCACTGTTACCATAGCTTCAAAGCTACATGAATCATTACAGTTCTTTATCTGATGCACTATCCTTTACACTTGTATTTGTCATCTTTGGCAGGGATGTGTTTAAGTTTAAGCAATTTATTTATATCTTCAATTCATAATAAACACAACCTGTACTACAACAGAGCACTGTAATGTGGAGCATGGAACAAACTCTTTCATACATTGTAAAGAAAGCAGAGAACACAGTACTGACAGTGCAATATAATTAGGGCCCTACCAAATTCACGGCCAGGAAAAATGTGTCAAGGACCATGAAATCTGGTCTCCCCCCATGAAATCTGGTCTTGAGTGTGCTTTTACCCTGTACTATGCAGATTTCACAGCGGAGAACAGCATTTCTCAAAATGGGGGTACTAACCCAAAAGGGAGTTGCATGGGGTTCACAATGATTATTTTAGGGGCATCGCAGTATTGCCACCCTTACTTCTGCACTGCCTTCCAAGCTGGGTGGCCGGAGAGTGGCGGATGTTGGCCGGGCACCCAGCTCTGAAAGCAGCGCTCCACCAGCAGCAGTGCAGAAGTAAGGGTAGCAATACCATACCATGCCACCCTTACTTCTGTGCTGCTAACTTCAGAGCCGAGTGGCTGGCAAGTGGTGGCTGCTGACTGAGGACCGAGCTCTGCAGGCAGCAGGATAAAAGTAAGGGTGGCAATGCAATACATGCAATCCTTAATTCTGCACTGCTGCTGCTGGCAGGGGCTGTGCCTTCAGAGTTGGGCTCCCAGCCAGCAGTCACCGCTCTCCAGCTTCTCAGCTGCCAGCAGCAGCGCAGAAGTAAGGGTAGCAGTACCACAACCCCTGCTACAATAATCTTCTGATCCCCCCACAAACCTCTTTTGGGTCAGGACCCCTGCAATTACAACATTGGGAAATTTCAAATTTAAATAGCTGAAATCACAAAATTTATTATTTTTAAAATCCTATGACCATAAAATTGACCAAAATGGACCATGAATTTCGTAGGGCCCTAAATATAATTCATCAACAAAATAGCTGTAAGAATTTTTTTTAAATGGCTGAAACAACGTTTTTTCCCTAATCTTGTTCTTAGAAATGGCTGAACTATTTTAACTGAATCTTTCCCAGAAAATTTGAACTGAGGCAGACACTCAATATGGAAAATTTCAGCCTAAACAATTACAAGCTTGATATAATTACAGGCAACTAAAACGGTATCTTACCGCAGAAAGTGTCAGGTATCCTTAGATAAAAGTGTCCCTACCTGTGCCATCTATATAAAACAGTTATCATTAATCTGGATTAATTATCAGTGTTTAATGACACCCTGAAAAGATAGCTATGATTGTTAGTGCAAAATCTGCCTTGAGAAGCAATTGCTTATAAGTCCAAGTCACTATTGCCTATTACTTCCCTGAAGTGTTACTTTAGGGGTTACTGACATATAGACTGATCCCCCCATTGACCTCCACATTAAAGTTGAGGTACATTGGCAAACTGCTTACACTGTACTTGTGCTGTAGATAGAGGGCTTCAGTCTACAGTCAGTCTGGCCCCTTTTATGAGTGCTAAATTCAGACACATACACAAAAGAGGAACACACATAGATTTAAATGAAAATAATCCATAACACTAAAAAAAAAAAAAAAATCAAAAAAAAACTTAAAAACTTCCATGTATGACTTTTTCAGGGCCGCCCAGAGGATTCAGGGGGCCTGGGGTCTTCGGCAGCAGGTCCCAGGCCAGAAGGCCCCCTGCCGCCGGTCTTCGTGGCACTTCAGCGGCAGGTCCCAGGGCAGAAGGACCCCCTGCCACAGGTCTTCGGGGCACTTCGGCAGCGGGTCCCCGGGGCAGAAGGACCCCCCCGCCACCGAATTGTCGCCGAAGACCCAGAGTGGAAGAAGCTCCGGGGGCTCGGGCCCCACGAGAGTTTTCCCGGGCCCCCAGAGCAAGTGAAGGACCCCACTCCAGAGGCCCTGAAAAACTCTCATGGGGGCCCCTGCGGGGCCTGGGGCAAAATGCCCCACTTGCCCCCCTCCTCTGGGCAGCCCTGGACTTTTGGAGAAATAATAGCTACAGAAACAAAATCTTTACGTTTTGAAAACACTTATAGTAGAGGCATTACTTAGAAGAGAGATTTTCATGGCCTCCCAAGCCTGCATGTTGATATAACTAAACGTATCTTCTTAGCTTATGCGCAATGTGGCTTAGGTGGCACGTGACCAGGATTCATCACCGAATTTGGTCCATCTAGGCCAGATACTGATGGGGAGTGTGATGTGAATGCTGATCCATGCCCCCCATTAAAGGTATTACCCCATCTAGTCAATTAACTAACGCAATAAGCAGAAAAGCCTATAGAGGGCACAAGTCCTCTTTTTTTCTTCCTGCATGAAAAGAGCTTTCTGCCCTAAGCCACAGCACAGTCAAAAATGAAAGCAGCAGGCGAAGAATGGAAATGTCAGGAGTCAAGTGAAGTGCTGAGCAACCTCAGTGCTTACCAACTTAAACGAGCGTTCGGGGCACTTAGCACTATACAGAGCTATCAGCACATTGCAGAATCAAGTTCTTCATGGTTAGAACTTCTCATCAGAATTTATTCGTCCAAAAAATCATGAAGTAACTGTGTGTGTGTGTGTAAGTAAATCTCACACACACACTACATTAAAAAAATTAAAGTTGCCGAGTCAAGCACTCATATGTTCGGAAATGCCAAAATTAATATTGCCCATGCAACCTTAACTCATGCCCCTTGTGCCTGTAATTATGATACAGTCTTCAACTGCATGATCATATGTTGGCTTTGTAGAAGTCCTACCTATTCCTTTAGGTGAGCCTTCTTCTAATTAGCTTCCTCCAGCTTAAATCTGACCTATTTGCAGCCTATTTGGCTGATTGGGCACACTTGGCCTAATTCAGCCCTCTCAGGGCCAGTGTTGGGAGTATGCCCCATCACAAGATCCAGTTTAGATCTGGGTCCCATTGTGCTACAATACAAATATGTAGTAAAAGTCCCTGCCCTGAAGAGTTTACAGTATAAATAGAAAAGACAGTAGGAGAAAGGAATTTTTATTATTCTAATTTTACAGCTGGGCCCAAGGAGTTTCATGGAAAATAGGTCTTGTCAAACAAACTCTATATCATTCTTTGAGATCAAAAGCTTAATAAAAATTGAATGTTTTTATTTAATAACTTCTGTCAGATGCTTTAGGTAGCACTATTTGATGATCTGATTAACAAATTAGCACTCTACCAAATCAAAGTGGGTGCAAAAAATTAGGTGTATAATTGACTTGCAGGTATGCAGGAAATTAATCCAACTGTTGAATCTACTGCATTTTCTTCTATGAACACTGGCCAGAGTGTGCACTAGGTGATTTACCTTTCTGCAAAAACGAATAAATTGGGATGAAATAGTCTCACATCAAAAACTGTAATAAGGGCACTCCTCTGCTTACAGGAAAGTCTGTGAATGGGTGATTTATCATTGCCGTCCAGCAGAGCAGGAGAAGATCTTAAGTTTACAAGAATTAAGAAACAAGAAATTCAGCATTAAAAGCAAAAGTCACTTTAAGTCCTCTGATTTATAGGTACTATAGGATGTAGCATTATTGTGTTAATGGCATGGAACAGCTGTTCCTTACTGGAAAACATAACATGTTTCACCCTTTGGTATACATTGCTTTGTCTTTTTCCCCTTCTACAACGTTAAAGAGGGATTGCATTCAACACAGTGATGTGTCTCAGCAGCTTTATGGAAACTGGGAACACCTTCCTTTTATCAGTACAGTATGAATACACTATTTGCAATATTATTTGTATGCATTCGTTAAGGCAAGTAAAAGTGGCTACATACTGCTAAGCATGAAAAATTTCAATGGATTTTGGGTTCAATGGATTTATGTGACTGAAAATTAGCTGAAAATATTCTGCTGCTCAAACCAGGCCAATGTCACCGAACACATTGCCCTGGAGAGTCTTGAGTCATCATATCACCAGAGATTGCTCCAGCAAATATATTTTCATTCTTTTCTAAATTCCTGCTATCCATACTGAATCTGTGAGACTAGACTTCTCTAAATATCTCCCAAGGGGATATCAATTAAAAATGTTACCATTCAGATCTAAAAAAAACCAAAAGGTACCTGTTACTGGGCTGCCCATACTGTGAGTTTGCTATGACATGATAAAGGATTGAATGGCTTCAGTCTAGTACTTGGTGGACATTTATCCACATTGCAAAAGTACTACAATGATTTGGCAATCTTTACTCAGAAGAGCTCCAGGGCTGGGATAGTATGTCAGAAAGGACTGATGTAATGGCATTAAAGGGCCAAATCCAGTGGCAGATGTGTTAGGCAGAGGAGAGGGTTTAGAGAGCAGTTGTGCACCCACTCAATAGTGGCATGTTTCTCACTCAGGAAGGCAGCCCTTGGCTATTATGCCCATCAATGAGTTCAGCCTAGCTCCACAGGGGTGTAGTGTGCTGGACAGACAAAATAACCAAACCCACATTCAGCTAGTATGTATGCTGTATTGTGCCGTCTGATAGCATCCACTGCACATGATGCTCCTTTCTGAAGTGGCATTTAACAATGTCTCCCCACAAATAAACTTGACCCACCCTTCCCTGAGCCAGCAGGATAACTCTAGGTCCAGATGCACAGCCACCAGTAGCCACTGTTCTTAAGGGTAGGATTCCACCCAATGTCTGTAAAGCACTTTGAAGATGAAAAGTCCTATGTCAGTATTAGAGAGACAAGATGGATGAGACAAATATCTTTTATTGGACCAACTTCTGTTGATGAGAGAGAAGCTTTTGGGTCCCATAAAACATATTACTTCACCCACCTTGTCTCTCTAATAGCCTGGGACCAACATAGTTACAACTACACTGCATATGTAAGAATTAGGCATTATTGTTGGCAGAACCTTATGGGGAAGCTTATCCACAGTAACTGCCAGCTGGCTAGCTATGAACCAGCATTTAGTCCTTTACTCTTAGAATCACTGAGACACAGTCACCAAATGTATCCACATTTGCAAAAGTAGTAATCATTTTAACAACAATGTCTTACAATGACTAAGTGACTAGTGTGTTGCTGTCATTAAGTGGCTGGCAGCGTTTCGGTAATAAACACTGTTATCAGGCATTTGTAACTCAGCTGTAAAATTTTGCTCCAAGCTGATAGTTGGCAAACAAGACCCAGCAAATGACAGTACTTTTTATAAGCATATTATCCTATTTGGGTAATGTAATGTACAGACATGTAACTCAAGAGTGGTTTATAAGTGTGCGCCTCTTGATTTCTCTAGAACTCATTGACTTCATTAGCTCTTTTCAACTGTCACCATGGTGCAGGGAGGGAGATGGGCACTGGACTATCTGGATCCTAAACAAATGTTGAAGCTCTTACTTAGGCAAATTCCTACTAACTTCAAATAAGATGAATAGTTTAAACAACACTGCTGGGGAGTCAGAGGCACTTTCAGGGTCAAGGCAGAGGCACAGGGACTCTCTATAGATGGTCCTACCCTCCCAAAACCTCTCAGGAACCCACTCATGTGATGCTCAACTCTTGCTTCACAGAGTTCCCCGACAATCCACCCCCTTGTGCCGCCTCCTAGTTTTTCCTTTGTTTCTTGTGCCTTGATTGAGAGATGTCTTCACACAATTAAAGGAAAATTGCACCTATTGCTGTCTCAGCCAAGGAAACATCTGATCCTAATTAACAATAAGCATATGCTCTTGGATATAGCATCATAATCTCACACTGGCTACAAAGCTTGAACCTGTTTTACCACTGCTTGGACAGTCAGGATCCACAAAGCTTCAGTGAAATGTATGGCATATGCCATCCATAGGGCCTTCTGAATGGTATTTTCTAGACCTGCACTAAACATCTTTGGACAACTAAGTGGTTAAATCTGGGCAGGGGGGAGAGGGGGATTTAGCAGTAAACAAATACTTACACATTTTGTGTAGCTATGTAAAACTATTCAGGCTTCATAGTTAAAAATTAGTTTCCTTGATTTCATTATTAAAAATCTGTTACAGCTAACCTCTTCATAAATGCTGAATCTCATTTCCAAATTCCTTGCGGGAGAAACAGCCATAACAATAAAATTAGGAATCTGGAACTGGAGATAAAACTAGAAAAACTAAGGCCTTCACCGTACTGGGAAAATGCAGTGTTAGAAAACATTGTAACTCATACATTTTAACTAGCAATGGTCAAACTTGTTTTGTCGTCAGGGCAGGCAAGGACAGTGGCATATAACCAGCTAGCACATTATTAAACACAACTGTCCTTTTCCACACTGAAAGCAAAATCATACTTATCACTGTTAAGTAACACATTTTCTAATCCAGTGAATTTTCCCAGTATAGACAAGGCTTAAGAGCATGAATGAGAACATTTGGGGGGGTTATATATTTATTTATTTTAAACTTCCAATATTGGGGGTTCAACGACTCACAAGGAGCACAGATGGTTTGCGCTTTGGCTATATTTACATAGCAGAACTGGAGGGACGCCTCGTGGGAATAAGATTTTGTGATAACAATGCTGGAAGCCACCAGAGTTAGTTAAATCTGATTGTCACGGTGGATAATACACCAGAAGCTGCCAGAAGCTGCCAGAGACTTGTCTACATTAGGGCTCCCTCCAGTTCTGCTATAGCACTGATGTAGTGTGAGGTTTTTTTCATTTGTTTTGTTTTGTTGTTGGGGAGAGGCCTGGGCAGCTCCCTCATGTAGCTAAGGATATTCTTTGTGAGTGTGGACACTGCCATATATTTAATTTACACAATTGGTGCTACTGGACGTTTCGCTACAAGAAGAGTATTACATAATGTCAGCGTTCGGAATACTGAGAAGTGGAGCTGGCTGGAGGACAACAATTCCGTTTTGTGATAACTTTTGAAATTTGATTTTTTTCCACCTTGGAAAGAAAACAAAACCTTTAGAAGGTTTTCACAAAATGGAATTGTGTCAAAACATCCTTTTTTCCTATCAGAAAGTTCAAGTTTTTGATTCAGGTCTCTCAGAAGCCTTCCTGTCCAAAACGCTGTTGAAATCATTTTGACTTTGACTAAACAACCTATGATGATGAACATACATTTCTGGCAAAAACATTCAGCTCAGCTCTACTCAGTTCACTGTTCCGTACTAGTGAGTGATTTGTTTGCTACTCCAGGGTACTTAGTTTCTACTCCATTGATTAGCAATATGACTTTTGTTTGTTCTGTTGGCTAGGAGAATAATTTGTTCTATATTATGTACTCAAAATGCCTGTGAAATCCAAGCAGTGCTGCATTTTCATAGAGTTACATTCTTTAAAAAGAGTTTGAAGCAACCATTCAGATCAAATATATATGGGTTCCACAATCTGTACTCCAGCAGAAATCTATATTTGTGAACTAGCTGTTTATCTTCATTACAATCAGATGTGATTATTGTTAAAGTTTTACAAAGCAACCCAGTAGCAGGGTGAAAGATGGAGACTACTGAATAATAGATAAGTATATTTTAGTCAGCTCAGGGGTGTGTGTATGTGTGTGAGAGAAAAATAAATAAATAAATGCATACATTATGAGCCTATAGGAGAGCTCATATTTTTGAATGTTAAGGTACAGGCTAAATTCCAACAAGAGCAAACCAATACCTGTGTTCTAAGCTCAGTACAGGATTATTAATTATAAGTTTTCCAGTCCTTCTGCTTCTAGAAGTGGGAGGGAGCATTCCTTGCCTTCTTTTTCTTAATATCTTCATAAGCTTAGCAAGCTGATTCTTAAATATTAAACATACCAGACTTAAACTAACTCCACAGCTGACAATTTCCAGTCAGGAGGTTCCCTCCTTTTCCTACCAATCCATCAAATTCAGGGACAACACAGAGTGGAAAACACATGTGCAAGTGCAAGTAAAGTGAACCACAAGGTCCTCTGAGACTATCACCATTCTATTTCTTATGCTTGGCAAAGCCACTGCAGCCTTTAACTGAGCTAGGATCCTTGTTACCCTCTCATCAAACCAAGGGCAGGTTGATTTTTTTCCATTGTAAGAGCCTGCCCACCCCTATTGTCTTTTCCTTTACTGCAGAGCACAGAGCAGTGGAATCTTTGAGCTCTCTGTGGATCACTGAAGGAGAAGTAGAATGGGTAACAACAGTGTTAGTTTCAGAGACAATATAGTGTGAAACGTTATCCACCACAAGAAGGTGTTCATGTATAATGAAAAGTCACCTGGATTTTCAGACCTCCATTCATTAACAAACATCTCCAAAAGGAATTAGCAAAGAGAATGTATTCATGTGGAACCACTACAATTTACAAAGGAACATAGGAATTGCCATACTGGCCCAGACTTGTGTATATTAAAACCATCTTCTCTCTGACAGTGGCCAGCAGCAGATACCTCAGAGGAAGGTTGAAGAACCCCACAGCAGATATTTTGGGAGGGTGGGAGGAGAAGAGAGAATAACCCATGAAGGTCTCATCCTGTTTAATGTTTAACTAAGAGGCTATCCATGACATAGGACTAGAGACTCGCTTAAAATATTTGAACAATCTGGGGAAATTTGTCTCAATGATATTCAAGGAACATGATCCATAGAAAATGTCATATTTTACACTTTGTCCTTTTTTATTAATTTTGTATTTTATATATATACAGAAAAAATAAACTATAAATATAATTCTCATAATCCATAAACTTCTCATAATATATTAACCATTTTCTACTCAACTTTAGCTATACTTGAAATGTTTAATTATAATGTAATATCAATGCTTGAAAAATAAATCAATTATTTGTATTACACAATTTACACAAATTTGTTTATAAAACTCTAACTAGTTAAAGAAAACTTATTAAGATAAGATAAAGAATGGATGCAAAAGACAGAGGAGGGGGGATAGAGATGGGGAAGAAAGGATATGGATACAGAGGAGGCATAGGCAAAAAGGAACCCATGCATTTAATAGGATCATTTATATACTTCCAGGAAAGCATCCCACATCTCTCAGAATTTTTCTTGGGTTTGTCTGTTATTGTATACAATTCTTTCCAGTGCTTTTTGACCAGCAAAGCACTTCAGCACATGCTTAACTTTAAGCACATGATTAGTCCCATTGATTTTATTTATTCACAGTTAAGCATGTGCTTTCATCTTTAAAAGCACTTCCCAAATTGTAAATATAGGTAAATAATATCATCCACATGTTACAACAAGGTAGATGATTGGAATGCAGGCTCTCCCCTCTCTAACTCATCTACAGAGGGACACTGACATTTTGGCTTAAAAGCTCTGACCATTATGTACTAAAGACAAGTAGCACAGGCCACCCACAGGCACTGTGGAGCAGTGGTGGGCAACCTGCACCCCATGGGCCGCATGCAACCTGTCAGGGTTCATCATTCCTGGCCGATGGGAGCTGCGGGAAGTGGTGCAGGCAGCAGGGACGTGTTGGCTGCTGCTTCCCACAGCTCCCATTGGCCAGAAATGGTGAACTACAGCAACTTGGAGCTGCAAGCGGCCATGCCTGTGGATGGTTAATATAAACAAACTGTCTCACGGTCCACTAGTAGATTATCCTGATGGGCCACGTGTGGCTCACGGGCCACAGGTTGCCCACCACTGCTGTAGAGTGTTTAAAAACACACATTAAACATGTGCAGAGTCCAGGAAGCTCCTACCACTTGCATGGATTGGGAAGAACATGCTGGAAAAACAATTTAATGGGTTTCATTCTTTTGCTTAAATTATTCCCTGCCATAGAAAACTTCACAGCAACAGGTTCTCAAGGAAGAAAACTTCCTGAACATCCTCGCACAGACGGTAGCCCCTGCCATGAGTGAGAGGGAGTCTCTTATGGTAGATGGCTGTGAGCTCCCTGGCAACACCAATCTTCAGCCACTCAAGAATTCTCCACTAAGCTGTGTCAGCCCTAACCTCACCTTGCAGGTTAACAATAAATCATTCCCAGGTGATCTTCAGTCCCAATACTAGCTACTCACAGAATTTCCAGATCCTCTGCACCCCAAGTGCAGTGTACTCCAACTTACCAGGTTTACCTTAAACCACTGTTGCTGTAAAGCACACAGCACTTGTGGGCATTTCTAATAAAACAAAAGTAGGTTTATTTAAGAAAGAATAAAGATTTAACTAGAAACGAGAGAGAATGGTGGAGACAAGTGGTTACAGTACAGAACAAGATATAAGAACAGTCCTGGGTCTACACTTACTAATAATTACCTTTCCTATGCAAAGTAGATTTTGCCCAGAAAGGTCAGTATTTAGCAGAGCTGGCTGGTTTCAAACAAATGAGGATCCAAGCATTCATGAACGCTCTCTTGCAAAGTCTCCTTCTCTTCACTCTGTTATACTGAAAATAGTCTTTTGTTTCTAATCAGAGATAGGCCAAACCCTGGTCTTGTTGTAAAGTGGTTTAGACTGTCATCACCTCTGATGGTTTCCCATTCAAACTCTTAGCCTATGTCTACACTACAGACCTTACAGCAGCACAGCTCTACCGCTGTGAGGTCTCCATGACTGGAGAGAGCTCTCCCCTGGGCATAATTAAACCTTCCCCAATGAGCAGCAGTAGCTTTATCAGTGGGAGAACATCTCCCACTGACATAGCACTGTCCACACTGGTACTTTTGTTGGTGAAATGTATGTTGGCCACACCCCAACCAACAAAAAATTTAAGGACAAAAGTGCTCATGTAGACATAGCCTTAGAATTGCACAAAGCTAAACAATTGAGCCTTGCATTGCAACACCAGCTGCACAGGGTGGGGTGACAACTCCCCCTTGCCCAAGTGGGCCATTACCAAAGACATCCTGGTGACTAATCTTTACTTTTCACTCCAAGCCTTTGAAGGATACTTTAAATATTAATACATTATTCCTTACCTATTACCCATCCATACATCTTGAAATGATTATGAATCTTGACAACTTACAAGCTTTCTGTAGATACCTTATCATTACTCTTTATGGATACTGTGGCAAAGTACCTGCTTCTCCTCTGCTGGCTCAGTCTTTTGCCACCTTGGAGCCACAGGCTTGGGCAAAGCAAAAGCCCTTCCCGGTCGCACAGGGTCTGGCCGATCCCTTCTCAGTCAGTCCCTTGCTCAGTTTTTCTCTCCTTCTGGGGAGAGTGCAATCTGCCTTGCAGGAAGCGTTTCAGAGTCCTGCTGCACCTACTCACTGACAACTACTCTGCTTCTCTTCTCCTCACTGCTTCCCTGCCAGGGAGGGTTTAAAAAGGTCCCCAGCAATTGGGGCCAGCTGAAGCTAATTAGTTCCCTGGTAACCCCTGTTCCAGTTGAACCTTGTTTCTCCGTGGCTATCTCCCCTCAATGGATAGGGAGAGGCCTTTTAATCCCTCTGGGACTAATTAATACCCCTCTCCTGGTAGCTAATTGTCCTGAGTTTGCCACAATACATATCCTGCAAGACATATGTTTGGTGTAATGAGTTTGTCAGGTCTGAGGTGAGAGTTGTTTGCAAAGAACAGGGGACCACTGCACTGGACTCTGGAACCTCCCAATGCCCAGCTCCCTGTGGAGCTGAAGTAGGAAGAACTTTCCTTGCTGCAGATGCTCCTGGGGTTGGTTCAGCAGAAAAATGAATAAAATAAAATAAATCAATAAAGTACCACTTAGGGAATTTTTCCAGGAAAAATCTCTACTAGCCAGTGGAGTTAACCCACACCCAGTTTCCCTGCTGTCCCCTTCTCACTCCATTTCCCTCCTTTTCCGCAGCACGGTCTTCAGGATCATAGAACACGGTTGGCACAGTCAGGGAGTGGTGGGGAGTGGCAAGGGATGGTGCCACTAAAGCAGGTCATCTCCCCTCTGCATGGAAGGTGGGAAGATATGTACATAGAAGATCCACTATTTGCTTGGATTTTAGGGCACATTCTGAGCCTCCAGGTTGGTGTTCTTACACCTAGTGGACAACTCTCCCACAAAACCACACAAGCCTGGTGGTTTCCCTTCAAAACACCAAGCACTAGAATCTTTGCACTCTTCAGCAACAAGAAGTAGATGTATCTTTCTTATCTCACCTTCCCCCAACCCTGAAGCTTGATGAGCCAGGATCCCTACTGGCAGCTTGCTCTGCATTCCTAGTGCATCTCAGAGGAAAGGAAAAAAGGGCTTGGAATGCTCTGTAATGTTCTCATTCAGTTTCAGTGAAAAGCCTTTGGAATACAGTCCATCATCCTGAAAATATCCTTCCACTAGGATGGACTGTGGACTGAACACAGATCCAGGAGCCAGAAAGTCCCGACAACTGTTCCCTCATAACCTCTCTGTCTCAGTTTCAGTACACTGAAGATAATAATACACACTTAGCTACTTCTCAGATGGAAGGTATGAAATAGTGCTTGTAAAGTACTTTGAGTACTTTGGAGGTAAGTTATAAACGTTATTTTATTACTGCCCCTGGCTCCTGGCTCCATGTCCCCTGCCCATCTCAAAGAAAAGAAAAAAAAAAGAGTTGGTAGGATTAAAGTAATCCCTTCTGGTTTGTGGTAAGAGATGGCAATGATGTGGGGCTAGCTGACCCCAGGAGTGGGTGGACTGTCTACAGTGAAAAAATCGTCTTTTTCCCTGATTGTTTCCAGCAACTGTATAATTAACTTTAATTGTGGCCATCATTTTGGCAATGAGTTTCACCTCTTCAGACTAAGAATATTGTCTGAGTGAACACTACAATTTCCCGAAGAAGCTGCAAATCGGCAGTCTTGCCTAAAATCATATACATCCATCTATCCTTCAGCATGTAAGATGTATGAAAACAACGTACCAGGAGGCTTCCTTGATGTAGCATCTACCCTATGGTGAGCCTTATGGTATGACTTAATACACAACATTTAGGATGGACATATTTAGCTTGGTATGATTTGTCCAATAGAAGCTGGGATCAACTGTTCCTAGGATATAAATATAGAACCAAATCTTGCTCACCTTCTGTGACGAACTGGGAATGTTCTTAATGTTTTCTCTGAATACTAACCCCCCCCCAGCCCCTCCTCTCTGCTCAGCCCCTTTCCCGGGCCAGGAGGTCACCTGATCTCTTTGTCTCCAACACCTTCAGCTGGCACCTTTGCAGAGGAGGGGCCCAGGCCGTCAGTTGTTAGGAGACAGAGTGTCAGGGTATGGCTACACTTGGAATTTCAAAGCGCTGCCCCGGCAGCGCTGCGGGAGCGCTGCCGCGGCAGCGCTTTGAAGTGTGAGTGTAGTCAGAGCGGCAGCGCTGGGAGAGAGCTCTCCCAGCACTGCACATGAACCATATCCCTTACGGGTGTAGCGTGCAGCGCTGGGAGCCGGGCTCCCAGTGCTGCTGCCCTGATTACACTGACGCTTTACAGCGCTGTATCTTGCAGCGCTCAGGGGGGTGTTTTTTCACACCCCAGTTGCAGCGCTGTAAAGTGTGAGTGTAGCCAAGGCCTCAGGCATTTAGGTGCACTGGCCCTTTGCTCTGCCAGATACTTAAGAACTGCCTAGGGGACACTGAGGCACCAACACAGTATTCAGAGAAAACATTAAGAACATTCCCAGTTCGTCACACCTTCATCACCTGGGTAGTTCCAATCCTGTCAAGAAAAAGTCAAGAGGGTTTGGCCTTCATGATAGGTTAAGGAATAAATCAGCAAACATTTTTAGATATTAAATAGAATGTGTATTGTTGGAACTCTAGAGAATGTAAAATGTATTGCAGGATAGAAGCAAAGTAGTTAGGTCTCCAGTTCTTGCATATCATTGTCAAAGTGCGCAAAATGTGGCCTGTAAGCTCATCTTCTTTGCCAGTTTATTTGATCATGAAACTCCTCTCTTTGAAACCTTCCTCTGGCTTTGCCTCTGCTGTCACCCCACATTTAAGTTTGTAACCACCTTCAAAGCCCTAGCATGACTCATCCCCATGGTACATGAGCATCCACAAAATTACCCAAACATCTGGAAAACTGTAGTACTTCTTCTGCTAATTTTATTCTGATAGTGTGCATGGACTGTATTAGTTGAGTTGTATGCATGCATTTATTATTTGAGTTGAGTTGCCATTATAAGCAGTATAAGGGTTCTCATTTTAGAAAGATAAATAGGAGTAATAGCTGACAAACTTCAAGAGTAGATCAGACAGCCATTCATTCTCGTGGTAATTCCAAAATGTCAGTATTACAGGGCAGCGAATGAGTCCAGCAGTATATACTGCAAAGCTCCTAGCACACTGTAGGCACAATGGATAAATAATAATCATAAAACTGCCTTGAATGTAGATAACAGCACAGCTTGATATTTAAATTTATGAAGTGTCATTTCCTACTATGTAACTATTTGGAGCCTCTGACGACAAGGCCCAATCATCAAGCTTTGGTCTTGTGATTAGGATGTGGCAGTGGCAAAAAAACTTTTATTTCTTGCCTTCAAAATACCCGGCAGCTGTGCTCACTAGTTATGTAAGGCCAGTTCAGTAAAACAAAGGGAATGACAGATTACATTTGGAAATGAAATACAAAGAGTAATTATTTTCTAGTCATTAATAGGAGTAGTTAAGTAATTTATGTATGGTTAACGTTAGTTCCTTTCTATTAATATAGTATAGACCGTGTGATACCTTATTATCCCTATAGTCCTCATATTGTACATTATTTACTGGATCAACGTCTCACATTGCTCTTCAGGAAAAGAAGGACAATTCTGAGTTACAAACAGTCTACACATGTAATGATTATTCTCCTATTAGATCAACTTTTAAGCAGATCTTTAACAGACAGCTACACTCAATAGGTCCCTGGCTGACTGGAAAACTGAGGGATGAGACCAGTAACCGCTCTCTGTAGGTTTTACATTTTTTTAACTGCTAAGATTTTAAGGGGTTTTGAGGGCCTTTACTGCCTCGCAGAGTACTTGTCCCCCAAGCAAGTAAGCCCAGTCCCTTTACTAGCAGTTATAGCCCAGGGTGAGAAGCAGGGAGCAGCAGCTGAGCGGCTGCCATTGTGAGGGAAGGGGAGCAACACCAAGACTGGCAGATTCTAGGACAGAACTAAACACCCTTCTCCTCCTCCAAAATCTTTTGTATCAATGGATGACGGCTCCTCAGAGACAAGAGGAACAGGACTTCCCCCCTTTCCCTCAGAGGTCTTCCTCACCCATATGATCCTGCCGTTACGTGCAGAGCAGATCACTGGGGGTAAGGGGAGAGCAGCAGCCAAAGCCGAAACGTGAACTCTTTCCTCCACTCCTTCAGCCAGGCTTTGGGTTCAGCCAGTACAGTGAACCAGCACCTCTGTCATGCTGCCTTCTTCGTCTGCAGAATCAGAGCTGTCATTCAAAAAAATAATAATAAAAAAAGTCTTTAGTTCTGAGGTAAAATTTCAAAAGCACCTAAGTCCCATTTTCAGAAGTGACTGTCACTGAACCTTGACTTCTGCACGTTATTGAAAGTCAATAAGACTTAGGCTTCTAAGTGACTTGAGCTATGTTTACACTAGCAGGCTTTGTCAGTCTAGCTATACCGAGCAGGCCTATACCTACCTTTAGTTATACTGTCAAAGCGCTCCCAATGGGGACACAGCTATACCAACAAAACTGTGCTTTCACCAGTATAGCTTACTCCAGCTCCCCCAAGCAACATCAGCTACACCATCAAAAGTACGGAACCTGAAACAACAGCTCTGAGAGGTATGATCTGCCCCATTCATCTCAATGGGTGCTAACTAGGCCATGTCTACTTTAGGAAAATTACTCAGTAGAGCAAGTTGGAAATTTTCTGTCACAGTGATTTACCCATGGAAAATTCACTGTCTGCAAATTCAATACTCTCTGAAGGAAAATTTCAGTTTTGGCAGAAAGTTGTTCCCACCTCTGCAGCTCCCCATTCCTTGACATCCTGCTCAGCTCCCTGCACTGAGAAGCTGCCATGACTCCAGGCTACCTCTGAAACCATGTTACATGGTCAAAACAACATTTCTGAATTCCCGTTCTGCAGGAAAATCCGACCTTTCAAATTTTTGTTCCATTTCAGAAAAAAAAATTGTTTAATTTCAGAATTCCAGGTTTCAAGTTATATTTTTACAACTAGGTAACTAGCACACAAGTTTTACCTTGATGTAGCTGGTTGAGGTGAATCCTTTTCCATGAAACAGAAGTGTCAGGCACACAGCCATAGCTGCTCCATTTTGGTTTCTCCTTTCTTTGAAGAGTGCCAGAACCTTGTTCTTGGATCTGAACTCCTCCAAACTTTGGGAACATATCAAACCAGATCAGAACTTTGTAGCTCAACTCATGTCTGTCAGACAGACAGAGAAGAGAAAGAAGAAGAAAAAACACACACAGGATGTACTGTCCCAAGATAAATAAACTATGCCACAGTGGATAAGGAAGAAAAGTGAAAACTGGGCAAATCTGGAAAGCAAGGCTGAGTATAGTACATTTTAGGGGTGGGATGGATGTTCAGCTTCCCTCCTTTCCCCCTTCCTTTCCATTTTGTTGCTGACTCTGGTTTAGGTTATTTCTCTTTATTCCAATAGTTCCTATGATCCTTAACTCCTCATTCCAATGTTCTGCAGTTCTCCCTTCTTACCACAATTCAGTCCAGCCTATTTGCTGCTCTTCCCTTTCCAGTTCAGCTCAACTTGCTAGATAACACACTTTTGACAAAGTGGGTATTCACCCACGGAAGTTTATGCTCCAATACTTCTGTTAGTCTATAAGGTGCTACAGGACTCTTTGCCAATTTTTACACTTTGCTTGCTTTACTCCTAAATCTTTTACTGTTCAAGGCTTATGCTCTTTAGAGTTCAAACCAGCTTTCACCTCTTCTCCATCTGAACTAAAAACTACAGTGTTTTGAAAAAACAAATCTATTTTACCAACACTGTACCACTTCTAGGCTGTTAATAACTGTTGCAACAGATGGTGTTATTTGGGGAGATAATCCCCCTAGGCAATATGCAAAAGGCAAAAACACCATATAACTTCATTAAAGGGACAGAATTTGTTCTGCTGCAGTAAGACTGTCCTGATTTATCTTAGATAACTGTAAAACAAGGGTTTCTGTCTTCACTGCTCCATTTGACAGCTACAAGGACAAAGATATCACTCCTGGGAAAATTAATACTTCAGGCTATGTTTACACTACAGCTTATGTCACTCAGTGATGTGAATAAACCACCCACTGAACGACATACATTACACCGACATAAGAGCCGGTGTGGACAGCACTATGTTGGCAGGAGAGCTTCTGCTGCTGACAGAGATGGTTTTATTATACTCATGGGAGTGCTTTCTGCCATCGGCATAGAACATCTTCACCAGACACGCTGCAGCAGTGCAGCTATATCGGTGCAGCTGCACTTGTAGACATGCCTTTATTTAGGTTTACAACTAATGTTAGCCTGATTAATAAATCAGTTATTAGCTCATCTACAATAGTATTTTTTCTGCCACAATTTTCCTGTTGCTTTCTTCTAGGATTTTCCCACATCCAGGAATTGTTTTCAGGCTGGATAACAAATGTGTTTTGATCTTCAAAAGCTATAATTCTCTGTGCCTTTGTTTTAAAAAAAGATGTATTTTCTTTAGTATGTCTAGTTTAAAAAAAAGTTATACAAACCTTCAACCCACACTGGCACTGAATTACAGCCAGAGTGGAAACCATCTTCAACTGCTTTTCTAATGTTGTTTTAAACTGGGAAGCAAAAGGACAATGTTTTTCTTGGCATTGCGCTTGTTGCCTCTGAAATACACAGGCTGCCGTTCTTGATGTGTTCCTGTTTTCCTCATGTTTTATTTTAACAGTGTGCATCCTCTGAGGTTGTGTGGCAAGCCCCTTTCCACAGACACACTCTGTCATCCTAGCTAAGGTATCATTTAGCAGTGGGAGCTCTCCACTGGCAAGGTTCTGGTGTCCAGGTTTGTAAAATGTTCGGCTAATTGAGGTCCAGAGTTTTTCATAGGCATAAGCAAGTCTCACAGACTTTGGAGCCAGATGTCAAATTTAGGGCTAGCCAAAGAAGAGTATTAAAAATTGAGTTGTTTTGTTTCCAGAAGAAGGTTGCCAGTTTTGGAACTGATTAAATAACGTGAAAATATTTTTGAAACAAAGGTCACTGAATTAGAAACCAGGTTTCAGTTGGCCTTTTCACACTTACCCCTTCACTGTTCGCTGCTCACAAATATTCATATGACCTAAGTTTTGTTCTTATGACATTTTGCTAAAACAGCAAATTTCAAATTAGTTGGGGGCTGAAAGTTGAAATAGTTTATAAAAATCAGATCATCCAATAAGAGGACGGAAACAATACCCTGCAACTTACACAGCCAATCACAGGCTCAAACAGAAATTGCGTACAATCAAATGATCAAATGCAGAGACACCAACTCTCATGATTTTATCGTACACCTCATGATACTTGGTGTTTTTCTGAAAGCCTAAGCTCCTGGAATCATGTTATTTTGTGAGAATCTCAACTTTCATTTAAAAAAAGTAGGCTTCCAGCTATCATGACTGCAGACAATCTTGGAAATGTGATTCAAGTGCACACCAAAGTCTCTGAAACCAGATGACAAATTAAAAAAACACCCTCAAAGTGTTTTCATGCTTGTTAAAAAAACATTCAATCTCATGATTTTGAAGGGCCTGACTCCTGACTTCTGAATGCTTGAGGTTCACAATACTGTAAAGCATATTTGTAAAAGCTATTTATTGTCTATTTCAAACATCTGAAATTGGTTTGCAAACTCTTGCCAAACAGGAAAAAGAAAGGGGGGGGGGGGATATATTCATCAAACAAATTGTTCACACAACATAGGTGAACCATCTCTACATACAGATCCTTTCTGTGCTCAGGTCAGTCAGTCAGGAGTGGGGTTGTGACCTTGCATAACTGCAGGTGGGCACAGTGAGGGAAGGCATCCAAGATCTCCTTTCTACTCATCTCTTGGCAGACTCCAGGCCTTGAAGTCTATCTCAACAGGGACCACACCTGCATGGCAGTACTCCAGCAGGCCAGTGCTTCACTGAGAACACATTAAAGGTTTCACTTCCAGTGGACCTGACTGTGCAGTACATATGAAGGGCCAAGTCCTAGCTCTTTGGTGGCAGTAGATTTGGCCCTGTTGCAACAAAGGTTTTCTCCCAGGTTGCTCTATCATGGTGAACAAAAAAACCATCCTCTCTGTCTTCCCTGTAATCTTAGCTTCATCTTTGACCCCCGATATTCAGGCCATGTCTAAATCTTTCTGCTTCTTCGCACACAACCTCTCCAAGATACAATGCTTTGGGAGTTTTAAAAATACTTTCTAGGGGGGAGTATCCTGCTCCCTGACCCAAACTCCAGCATCAAAGTTTAGTATAAGCAGCTCTTCTCTTTTTCTCCCCTCTGCCTTATTTAAATTGGAATTAGGGTCACCGTGACTTGTAGAGAAGGAAGAAATAGATGTGTGGCTTCTATGCTATGTTGCGGAAATTCAGAAAAGTTGGCCCACCTCTTGCACACATTATACACATGTTGCATTAAATCTGGCATACAGAAAGTTAGGCTTCTGAACTGCTGGAGGTCTAATTCCATTGCTGCTTGTACACAAAATGAGAAGACTGTTGTTGGTGGGAGGAAAGAGGGGACTGAATTATAACCAGTTGATAACTCACTGCAGAAATAAAGCCTAATGGCACAGCTGCTCTATGGAGATGGAGACATTTCAAATGGCCAGCTCTTCCCTTGTCTGGAGCTGGTATTATGGATAAACAGCAGCAGTACCAAGCAAACAGCAAAAGAACTACGTTTACAAAAAAAATGTCCACGTTTGATCAGAATGTTTTCCAGTCTGCTCCTGCTAGTGAGAAGGCTGCAGGTAATTTCAGTTCAAAAGCAATATCCAATCACAGAAAACACAACAGCAGCATTTAGTCCAAGAGATCTGGAAAATTCTCATGGCTGTTGTGTGGATCAGACACCGCTTCAGTATTTACACACTAAATTTGTTACCTAGGAACTGGTCCTCACTACTAGAAAAGCTGAAAAGGATGGAGATGAGTGGGCTAGAAAGGTCACATTATTCCATCTTTGGATCTCCCCAATTTTGGGTCGCCATCATAGTTGCTCTAACCTACATCCAGCTTCCTTAGCCCAGGAGATCATAGCATAACAGAAAATCAGCCCCTGAAGATGTCTAAGGGGCCAGGTTACAATTGCTGTGAGAAGCATTGCTGAGTTTGGTAACCTTTTGTGCCTAGCTTGGCAGCTGTGCCTAGAACACAGTCTCATGTTCAAGATCTCATCCTTATTTTTAAAAGCACTCAGTGGCTCAGATCCAGGATAACATAGATGATCACCTGCAGCTCCAGGACTAAGGCCGCAGACAACAGCTCCACTCTTCAGACACAATTGAATTGTCTGCATCCAGGGTAGAGCTCATCTGTGCAGGAGACAGTTTTTTGCTGGGGCCAGTGCAATAAATGCCCAAAGGAATCAAGCTCCACCTCAAATATCAGCACCTTCCATGCCAAGTGTGAGGCACATAAAAAGGAACGGAGCACAGTGTATAGATAATGTATTACATTTTTTAAATTGTATTTTAAAAATATAAGGAACATGAAATGTATCCTTGGGGAAAGAGAGGGGGAAGAAAGAACCACATATAACAGATACTGGTCATGTCATTTAATGAAGTCTTGGAAAATGTTCAGATACCATGATGATGTGGAATGTATAAGAACATAAACAAAATCCACAATGTTGCATTAACATAGTTTTCTGGGTAGAAGCCCTGACTGCAATTCATATAAACACATGAAAACCTGATCTTTCATCCATAAGTACAATAATTACCCCATAAAAACAGCATCAGTGCACTTAATTATAGCATGTCATGTGCTTTTATAAAAAGCTGCTATGAAAAATGACATACAGTGAATATTTCATAACATGGAATAGTTAGTGCTGGAGGATGTGAGGTTTATGTCATTAAGGTTTGCCTTGTAAGGTAATAATCTGATCACTTGGATCTATTCTTCATACCCCAGTGGAACTGTAGTTTAGAAGCATACATTTTTTGGCTATGATACAATTTTAGGAAATATAGCTACACTTAAGTTATCTCCTAACTCTTGTTTTGCTCCATTTGAGGCTGTAAATACATTGTAAGTCTTATGCCCCCGCCAAAAACTGCAGTTTAACATTTAAGCTGGTGTAAGAACAATAAGTCAATTATAGCCCAGTGCTCAGTGTGCTATGGAATAAAACAAAAATCTAGAAACTACCCTTTAAAAATCTGGCTTCTAGTGATGATGTGCCAGTGATCCTGTCCACTTGGACAGAACGTTAAAGAAGGATGAAGGAGCCTTTTGCTGGGAACTTGGTAGCTTAGCTGCATGTCTACTTTCAAGGTAAACATATTGTAACAAAAAATCCTTTGTCAGATCTCAGAGAGTTCAACAGGAATCCAACAATTCAGAATTCAGTACAGCATTCTTCTTCCTCATGTGACACAGCAATAGATATGAAACATCCCAGACAGCAAGAACACAGTGGGTGAGAGGAAAGAACTGAAGCCATCTCTATTTTTATTAGAAAAGAAAATCCCTCATCTTCAGCTCCCCCTACTTTTCTGTCTAAAGTGGGTATTTATACTCACTCTAGTCTCTTCCAGTTTTCCATTTGTTCTCCTTGACACTCTACCCCCAATAAATGTTCTTCCTTAAGTGTGGATGATCTATCCCCAAGTTCTTGAAGGATTTCTTTCTTTCCGAACCTTGGAAAGACATTTGAGAAGACTCATTTATACAGAGGAAGCTAAGCAGCAGGTCAGTGTCCACACTACAGCTTTTATCTGTCATTGTGGATCTGGTTAAGGGGCCAGTCATTTTACACAATGACAAGCAACAAACACAGACAGCAGCTTTTCAGTCAGTACAACCATATTTGTGCATCAGCACCTGCCATGAAGCCTAACTGCGTTTGTATCAGTGCATTCTGGGAAAGCCTGGGTGGCTACATCACAGCATCCCGGCAGAGGACAGCATGCCCCAGAAGATGGACACCCATGGAGTGGTAGCAGCAGCACACTGAACAGTGCATTCCGGGGTGTCCTACTGCGCACAGCTAGAAAAAAGAGAACAAGATGAACCATTTACATAAACATGAAGAAGGAATCCTGTCCGCACTTCAGGAAGACAGAATGTGCTGACCAGTAACTTAAAGGCTACCACGTGTCAGTTGAGGCCACTGGCAGGCCAAACACTTAGTAACCATGGCAGCTAACTGAGTTGTAACCCCATGTAGACTCAAACTATGTTTAGAGCCAGTCATGCAAATTATAAACTAAAGCTGGTGTGTTGAGGGCCTGCGATTCTGGGCAGAGATGCCAAACTGGCAAATTTACAGATAATATTCAGTTCTGTGTTTAAACTAATGCTCCAACTTTCACTTGCCAAACACCCAAGCTAATAAAGGCCAATAAATTCAGAGGGTGTATTTAAGAGTCCACCTGCTAAGAGTTAAAGAATCTATCATTTTAACCATCCAAAAGCAGTACAGACACCCCAATTAGGTATTAAAATGTGCATATTTAGTTCCGCATTCTCTGCCCAGTGCCCAGGCTGAGCAAACCACTTAGTGTGCTAGAATTTCCACTGATGCTGGAAGACAGCAATCCTCCCCCAAGGCAGCTGAACCAGCTTTAGCATACTAACCTCCATCCTATCTGCACCTTCACCCACAGGGCAGATAACATCCATGAGATCCATATAGCAGGGCTTCCACTAGCCCAAGGCCTATCCTTCCTCAAATCCTGTACAGCAGTGTGCAAAGAGCCTCTACCAAGAGCTGGGCTGAATGGCACACAGAGTGCATATACCTCCCCAATTCCTGCCACAGCCCACATCCAGAGCCATACTGGTTCCTGCTGCAGGCAGGGCAGTGGGGTGAGATTTGCACCACAGTACAGAATGTTAATACATGATTGTCACAGTTCAGGGTAACTCCATTTGTATCCCCCTACCAGTGGTGCAGCAACAGCACCCATTCTTAGGGTATGGCTACACTTGGAGGTGTGCAACACCGGGAGTTACAGCTGTGTTCGTACAGCTGTGTAGGGACAGCACTGCAGTGTGGCCACACTGACAGCTACCAGCGCTGCAGTGTGGCCACATTTGCAGCATTTGCAGCACTGTTGGGAGTGGTGAATTGTGGGCAGCTATCCCACAGAGCACCTCGTCCCATTTTGGCGCCGTGGGTTGTGGGAAGGGGACGGAAGGGTGCGGGTCATTCTGCTTCCTGTTCAAACGCCCCGTGGTGCATCGCTTCACATCCCAGCAGTTTGGTGCCATTGTGAATCTCTGTGCAGCGCGATTTATGTGGGAAATGGAGCCCAAGCTGCTGAGGACTTTGCTGATAAATGTCGCCAGCACATCACGTTTGGCAGTTGAGCTATTCCTTAAGAGCCAAAGTGACAGTGAGGAGTCGGACGATTATATTGAGTCGCCTGACGCGTGTGACACTAAATTGCTTGTGGCAGTAACGGACATGCTCAGCACCGTGGAACGCCACCTTTGGGCTCGGGAAACAAGCCCTGAGTGGTGGGATCACATCTTCCTGCAAGTCTGGGATGACGAGCAGTGACTGCAGAACTTTCGGATGAGAAAAGCCACTTTCATGGGACTGTGTGCTGAGCTCGCCCCCACCCTGCGGCGCAAGGACACGAGATTGAGAGCTGCCCTGTCAGTGGAGAAGCAGGTGGCTATTGCAATCTGGAAGCTGGCAACTCCAGACAGCTACCAATCGGTTGCGAACCAGTTTGGAGTGGGAAAGTCCACCGTTGGAATAGTGTTGATGCAAGTTTGCAGGGCCATTAATCGCATCCTGCTAAGAAGAACCATGACTCTGGGGAACGTGCAGGACATTCTGGATGGCTTTGCACAAATGGGTTTCCCTAACTGTGGAGGGGCGATAGATGGGACGCATATTCCTATTCTGGCACCACCCCACCTGGCATCCGAGTACATTAATCAGAAGGGGTATTTCTCTATGGTTCTCCAGGCGCTTGTGGATCACCATGGGCTTTTCATTGACATTAACACAGGCTGGCCTGGAAAGGTGCATGATGCACGCATCTTTCGAAACAGTGGCCTGTTCAGGAACCTGCAGGCAGGGACTTTTTTCCCAGACCGGAAGATCACAGTAGGGGACGTCGAAATGCCCATTGTGATCCTTGGAGATCCCGCTTACCCGTTAATGCCTTGGCTTATGAAACCATATACAGGGAAGCTTGACAGGAGCAAGCAAGGACCTGTTCAACTACAGGCTGAGCCGATGCAGAATGACTGTGGAGTGTGCTTTCGGCCGTTTAAAGGGACGCTGGAGATCTCTTTATGGGAAGCTAGACTTGGGGGAAAGCAGCATCCCTGCGGTTATATCTGCATGCTGTACCCTCCATAATATTTGTGAAGGGAAGGGTGAAACATTCAGTCAGGAATGGACCTCCGAGGTTCAACGCCTGGATGCTGAATTTGCACAGCCAGAGAGCAGGGCTACTAGAGAAGCCCAGCACAGGGCTACAAGGATTAGGGATGCCTTAAGGGAGCAATTTGAGGCTGAAAGCCAACAGTAATGTTTGGTGCCTTGCACGGGAGTGAAGTGCAGTGGTTACAATGATTTGCAGTGCCTGTTTTTTCCTTGGGGTACAGTATCTCACTTTCTGCAATAATAAAAACTGTTTTAAAAGCAAAGAAATCATTTATTGAAAAGAAAGTAAGTAAAAGGGCAGGGGGGTAGAGTGGTGAACTGTACAGTCAGAGGTTTGAATATGTCCTGCCTGGAGTGCTGTGCAATGACTGCTGCACTTCAGGATGAAAATGCTGCATGGTGATGGGGGTGGAGTGCAGAGGGTAAGGGTCGTACTTCTCAGGACTGGTAGGTGAACATACAGGTGTTGGGGGCAGCTGGTGGTGGTAAGAACGTGGATGCTGGAGAAGGGGGCTTTGAGTTGACATTGGGGCACAAGGGAGAGAGCTTTGGGACAGGGGGGTGAGGGGGCGCAGCACGGTAGCGCTCTGCCTGCATGGCTACCAGTGACTGCATAAAGTCCGTCTGGCGAGCCAGGAGGCTTATTGGCTGCTTAGTGCTTTTCTTCTTAGCCAATTCCTTTCTCCTGCTTTGTGTTTCCCTCCACTGCTGAATCTTTTCTCTCCAGTCCTGAAGCCTCTTGCTCGCTCTGGCAGACTGATTCATAACTGCTTTCACCAAATCTTCTTGGCTTTTTCTTGGTTTCCTCCTCAGGTTTTGTAGCTTTTCAGCAGTCTGTGATAGGGCCGGTATGTTATTAGTAGTCAAGGACACTGTCATTAAAAAAACAAAACAAAAATGGAAACATTTATTACAGAGTCTGCATTGTGTACAATCACAGTGAAGGAGTTTTTAGTCTCATTGTACCATACTTTACACATAGCAAGCACAGCACAGAGAGGCCACAGCAGCAAAGACATGGTGAGTAATGGGAAATGAGTGCTCTCACTGCTGCGGCTCACCTGGGAAGGGGAACTGCTTGGGTCAGGGCTGCACTGGGGTTTCTGTGCATTGGGGAGGGCAGAGAGCAGCGTGGGAGGAACTGCACCGAACACTATCCCTACATTTTACACAGGAGATAATCCTGCCAGATATCTCGCTGCTGCGGGTTACCTGGGAAGAGCGGGAGGTGAAGACACTTATCTCACTCCCTTTGACTGCTGCAGGGTTCCCTGCCTTCACTGTTATTCCCAGCTGAGACAAGCTACCCAAGCACCCTGCTTGCTTTTTCTTCAGGGCAGGTAATAGGTATACCTACTATAGCTATTAGGTACCACACAGTATTTCCTAAACAGGCCTACTATATTCTTAAGATAAAAGCATTACAGAGAAAACATTCAAATGAATAGAAGAACCTAAACACATGTTCATTAGCTTACCAGAGATCACCTAACATGGATTCCGACAGGAGCAGTCCTTCAACCCACACACACACACACCAACCAAGGGGCAGTTTAACACCAGGCTATTTATCTCAAAATCCTTTCTTTGTTTGTTGGACCCTGAAAAATCCAGTTTGAGCTAACATGTGCATTTCTCCCCAGAGGGGTGATTTTGAAGGGCGGACAAAGGAGGAATTACATTAGCAATCCCTTTCCTGCTAGAGAAGGTACACATAATGCCACAAGACATACACAATTCTATTTTTAATGTAATGTATCCCAAAAGGTGCTATTGAATTAGAGTTCATGCTTTATTGAATTAAATAAAGTTTATTTTAATTCCATAAGCTTTGTTCAGGGTACTGTTGGTCTGTCACAATGATAAACATTATTTTTGACATTATCTTGCAGTTTCACTATTTTTGTTGGTGGTAGGGTGACCAGACATCCCGATAAAATTGGGACTGTCCTGATATTTAGGTGTTTGTCCCGCTTCCCGACCGATCTTTGCCTCGATATTTCGAAATTTTTTTTTTTTTGCTCTGCCAGCAGCACATTTATTTATTTGTTTGTTTGTTTGTTGCTCCTGATATTTTTTTCCTCTCATCTGATCACCCTAGTTGATGGTGGTTTGTTTGGTTCAATTTACTGTGGGAGAAAAACAAGTTTTTCCTCTCTGGTACAAATCTGAAGTAATTTCACAGAATTCAGGAAGAGAGGATGGGAAAGCATCTACCACTGAAGCAATTAGATTTATAACAGAGTGAAACACAGCAGTAGTATCTGTACAAACAGCACCTACCACCGCCAACCATCGTCTGCACTAGAGAAGTGCATGGTCAGGGGTTTGGAATGGATATGCACTGGGCAGGAAGGTACACCAGATTGGAGAACCTGGGAAAAGTGAGAAGATTCTGTATTGTGATGAAGGGTTGTCTTCAGGGGACAGATACTGCATTGGAAAGGCACTTGCTTGCCCTTCTGAAAGGTGGATCCAGACTGGGAGAAAGCACATCAGAGAAGGCCTGTGTTCATAGCATAGCATCCTGGCCTATATCTCAATACTACATACCTGCAACCATGACATGAAAAGAGCATTAAAACTGCAAATCAAGCATTCAGATGTTTGGAATTGCCTGTGCACCCTTCGTTTAGCCCCCCTGTGCAAATGTATGATGCTGTCTTTACTTACATGATCTCATACCATTCTTCCACAGAACCCTCCCCTTATTTAGTGCACAGGAGGAACAGTGCTAACTCAATAAGCAGCTATTCAATATTTTGTATTACCCTACTCATTCAATGTGTAGCCCCAGGCATTATTTCCTACACATTGTTCAAACCCTCAATTATTAATTTCTTCATGGGCTGTTCCATGCCGTTCATCTCAATGTTGATGACTAGTATCTGAATGTTGGTGACTGTGACAGGGCGCACTTGCCCCGCACTGGACTGGGAAGAGTTAATCTTACATTGTGGGTTGAGGAAACCACACCTCCTTTACCCTACTGGGCATGGTCCAGGAGCACTGTGAGGTGGGGCGTCTGCCCCACACTAGGCCATAAAGAGTTAATAGAACCCTAGAAACGGTAGGAGAGAGAACCCTTGGGAGGCTGCCCCGGAGGCAGCCAATCAGAGAGGGATGGCAAGGAGCAGCCAGTCAGGGCTGGGCTGGCCCATATAAGAAGGGCTGCAAAGCAAAGCAGGATCAGTCACTCCCTAGAACTCAGGGAAGGAGGAGGATTGACTGCCTTGCAGGCAGAGGGCAGCTTGCACCTTGGACAGAGCAGTGCTGGGCAGTATCAGGGAAGTGAGGGGGAGCTCCTGGCTGACTGCTGACTTGCTGGGGCCCTGAGACAAGGGCAGAGAAGGTGCTGGGGCTACGTGGAAGTGGCCCAGGGAAGTAGACTGTGGGGTTGGAAGGGACGCAGCATGTGGCTACAATCTACAGGCTCCCTGGGCCAGGACCAAGAGTAGTGGGCGGGCCTGGGTCCCCCTCTGCCCCCACTTGCCACTGAGTGAGTGACTGGATAGTGGACTGCTGTTGCCCCAGAAAGGGGGAGAACCAAGTGTGACACAACCAGAGGGCTGTGTCCTGAAGAGGACGCTGTGCTCTTTGGGACAACTCACACCTGGGACAGAAGTGACAGCAGTGAGATGTCATCAGACAAGGGCACCTGGGTGAACTAAGCTAATTCCCAGGACAGCCAGCAGGAGGCACCAGAATGGTGAGTCGAACTCTGTCACACACTGATATAAGAGGGAGCAGCTCAGCTCAGTTGTGGCTGACTGCCATAGAGGAAGGACGTGCGCCGCCTGCTCCAGCCAAGGCCCAGCGGAAGCCTTGGACCATAGGAGCTGGAGACACCAAAGCCCAGGCGGATGCCAAGGCAACCCCAGAGGCCTCTGTGATGTTATGAGTCTGATCTAATATCTCATTGAAGAATAACAGGGCCAGAAAGAGTTAATTAACTCACAGACTAACTTAAAAATAAATAAATATTTATTTTTATTTATTTTATTTATTATTTATTTATTTTATTATATTGATTTATATTATTTATTATGTATTTAATTTTATTTATTTATTTTATTTTTATTTATTATTTAATTAACTTGACCCAGGGCCGAATTTTAGAGACTTGTTAGGAAAATATGTAGATGAATAGAGCTTTGAAATGTAAGTCTGCATTGTTAGAGGTAGAAAGGGAGATGTTTGCTTACATCACAAGACCTGAGCAAACAAGTCTTGTCTATTGCTATGGCTTTAATTCAAAGATCAAAAAAGGAATATTAACACTCGTGATAATATTTGAGTAAAATAGTATTATTGTCTATATGTCTCTTTGAAGGTTGTGGTAACCTGTATCTGAACTGTTTAATGGATAAATTACCCTGTGCTAATTGCCACAATGTTTGGAAGGAGAATTAAGCCTATTGTTTTCTCAGGCTGAAAGGCTGCTGGAAATATATAAGAACTCTGGAACACAATCCTTCTGTATCTCAGATCTGCTTTGGGTTTCAAGAGGGGGAAACCTTAAGCCATAAGGATTGAGATCCCCAGTCACTGACTGGAGTCACCCTGAATATGGACATTGGACTATTTCTAAAAGGACTTTTGGCAACTACAAGCTCACCTCTGCTATGTATCTGAACCTCAAGAATTGAATTCAAGTCTGTATGTATATTGATCATTTAATCAACACTCTCTCTTTCTTTTTTTAATAAATTTTAGCTTGGTTAATAAGAATTGGCTAATAGTGTGTATTTTGGGTAAGATCTAAGTTATAATTGGACCTGGGTATGTGGCTGATCCTTTGGGATTGGAAAAACCTTTTCTTTATCTGATGAGATAAAATTTTTAGTAATCATCATCATCATATCTGACATGTGTGTCTGGATGAAGGCCTGAGGCTGGGCACTTTAAGGGAACTGTGGTGTTTGAGCTTCTAAGTAACCAGTGAGGTACTGTAGAAGCTGTTTTGTGCTGGCTTGGTAAATCTAAGTATTGGAATAACCACCAGCTTTTGGGGTTTGTCTGCCCTGTTCTGTTTGCAGTTCACCCTAATTGAGTGACCTCAACTGGCTCCCATGGGCAGCACCACCACAGCCTCTCAGGGTTGGGAAGTGCCAGAGAAAGGGCAGACCAAAGAACATAGATGTAACTAGAAGCCCAGACCACAGCAGCAGGGATGACAGCAGAAAATAGCCCAGGGGAATCAGACAGCATACCGGTGAGTGAGCTGAAGCCTTGAGTCAGCGTGTTTCAGCCAGAGCCTTTCTCTACTGACTCAGTGGCCCACGCTATTGGTCACTAACAGGGCCCGGGTCTGGTGGAGAGGAAAGGCCCAGATCCCCCTTCTGGGAGTGCAAAGCCTCCCTCTGTGCCTGGCAGTGGCCGCTAGACCTTACTGCCCTGCAGACAATGGAATATTTATTGACTCTGGCCGCTAGGCCTTACTGCCCTGTGGACAGGGGTGAAGTAGTAACTTGGGCCACTAGGCCTGACTGCCCTGCAACAAGGGGTGGATTTTCTAACTCTGGCCATTGGGCTTTTCTGCTCTGCAAGGAGAGGCAAAGTTATTGACTTGGGGCACTAGGACTTACTGCCCTGCGAAAAGGGGTGGATTGACTGACTCTGGCCCCTAGGCAATACTGCCCAGTTGACAAGGGTGAATTTATGGACTCTGGCCACTAGGCCGCACCACCCTGCTGATAAGGGTAAGCATATGGACTTGGAGGGATGTAGATGTAAGGTACGTACGCCTGCCCCCTCCAATTCCCTAAGAGAGGTGGGCACACTTGCCCCGCACAGGATGGGGTTTCCCCCAACCCTCTCACAGTGAACCCTAGTTCTTGTGTAATGAAAAGGAGTAAATAACACTTCATTTACTTTCTCCACACCAGTCATGATTTTATAGACCTCTGTCATATCTCCCCTAAGTTGTCTCTTTTCCAAGCTGAAAAGTCCCAGTCTTATTAATCTCTCCTCATATGGCAGCAGTTCCATACCTCTAATCTTTTTTGTTGCCCTTCTCTGAACATTTTTCAATTCCAATATATCGTTTTGAGATGGGGCAACCACATCTGCACGCAATATTCAATATGTGGGCATGCCATGGTTTTATATAGAGGCAATATGATATTTTCTGTCTTATTTTCTATCCCGTTCTTAATGATTCCCAACATTGTTAGCTTTTTTGACTGCTGCTGCACATTGAGTGGATGTTTTCAGAGATTAAAATTATCCACAAGAACTCCAAGATTTTTCTTGAGTAATTACAGCTAATTTAGACCCCATCATTTTGTATGTATAGTTGAGATTATGTTTTCCAATGTGCATTACTTTGCATTTATCAACACTGAATTTCACCTGCCAATTTGTTGCCCAGTTACCCAGTTTTGAGAGATCATTTTGTAGCTCTTTGCAGTCTGCCTGGGACTTAACTATCTTGAGTAGCTTAGTATCATTTGCAAATTTTGCCACCTCACTGTTTACCCCTTTTTCCAGACCATTTATGAATGTGTTGAATTGGACTGGGCCCAGTACAGAACCATGGGGGACACCACTATTTACCTCTCTCCAATCTGAAAAGTGACCATATATTCCTACCCTTTGTTTCCTATCTTTTAACCAGTTACCAATCCATGGGAGGACCTTTCTTGTTATCCCATGACTGCTTACTTTGCTTAAGAGCCTTTGGTGAGGGACATTGTCAAAGGCTTTCTGAAAATCTAAGTATGCTATATCCACTGGATCCCCCTTGTCAACATGCTTGTTGACCCCCACAAAGAATTCTAGTAGATTGGTGAGGCATGATTTCCCTTTGCAAAACACGTCGACTCTTCCCTTACAAATTGTGTTCATCTATGTGTCTGACAATTCTGTACTTCGCTATAGTTTCAACCAGTTTGCCCAGTACTGAAGTCAGGCTTACCAATCCGTAATTGCTGGGATCACCTCTAGAGCCCTTTTAAAAAAATTAGCATCCAATTAGCTATCCTCCAGTCATTTGGTACAGAACCTGATTTAAATGATAGGTTACAGAGTTAGTAGTTATGAAACTACAGTTCCGCCAGGATATTAGCTGGCTGTTGGATGCCTGGGCTGAGTTGAACATCTCTTCTGCAGCTGAGCCTACCAACAGGGTCTCCTCTTCTTGTGAAGGTGAATTCTGGGTGAAGCTCACCTGTCTATGCTTATCCCACTATTTCCACAGCCAGGCTGACTGTTTCTCTCCTTCTTTCCCAAAGGCTGATCCTCTGTGCAAGAGGACTTCTGATCCACCTCTCTTCAACGGAGACCTGGGATAGTTCCAGCAGCTGCCACTCGTCTGGGACTAATTCCTAGAGCCTCCTGATTGGCCATTCTCTTCTTCTCTTTCCTTCCACTCCTGCACACATTCAATGTGTTCCTTTCACAAGGAAGGGAAAAGAACAGACATGGAGCCCATGATTCTTTCCTTTTGTAGCCTTTGACCCTAGACCCTTCATGCCTGGGGGCTAAAGAGCCTCCAGGATCCATCTTAATTGTGGTCTTTTCAGTGTCTCTGGGTATGACAGGAGCCCAAGATGTTACATAAGCAAAACAAAAGCAACTGTTTTCCAGTGTAATCATCTCAGGTGTAGGCTATTCCCTTTCCTCATTCTGCCACATTCTAGATTGTTCTGCAAAGATCCCAATGTCTATATAAAACCTTTTAGCTCTGCAACCCTATGCCATTCTTATTGAGTGAGTGAAGTACAGAAACATAGCGTACATCTTCAGGGTGCTAAAATGGAATCACTTACACATGGCTGATTAAAAAGGTGGAAACTACACTTCCAACAATAAGTGGATCAACTTCTGCTGATTGTAGCACTGAGCTGTCTCTGACATTGCCTGCAACAGGAACCAAACACAGGGCGCCTGACACTCTTAGCATTTCTGAAACACTTCATCAACCATGACTGAAGCTTTACTCTGTGTGCAACTTTGGAAAACAATGCCATTCTTTCAGTCTGGGTTTGACTTTCAATGACTCCATTATTCTGAAGCTACTGACTGAGTACTCTGTTTCCATGGGTGTACAGCTTTTAGGCATGAACTACTCTTGACTAATTACACAGGTGACACTTTTGCACACCCTGGTGCCTCTAATTGGAAAAAAGCTCAAGACAAATGTGAGAGGCACCAAACTTCATGTCACCATGAAGCAACTGACAGTCTTTAAAACAGGGGTTCTCAAACTGGGGGTTGAGACCCCTGAGGGAGTCATGAGGTTATTACATGGGGGGGGTCGCGAGCGGTCAGCCTCCACCCCAACCCTGCTTCACCTCCAGCATTTATAATGGTGTTAAATATATTTTAAAATGTTTTTAATTTATAAGGGAGGGGTCACACTCAGAGGCTTGCTGTGACAGAACTTTGAGAACCACTGCTTTAAAAGATCACAGAGAACATTGGTGACATGCTAAGTTTTCAGTACTCTCAGAAGAAAGAAGAAACAGGAAGATCCTAATGACATTATTAAGTGTACATTATCTTGCCATTATACTGAACAAGCTGAAAATATATCCTTAAGTGGAAAGGTTGACTGCAGCTTTATTCAGCTGCTTTGTTTTCAGGCAGAACAAGATCCTGATATTTCAAAGATGCTGAAAGAGAGCTAAGATTAATTCACAAGTTCAGCTTTCAAACAGAGATAATGGAAATCATGGGTCTTAAAGTCAGGATATTTTGAAGAAAATTTCTGGAAAGTGGTATTTATCAATGGTAGATGAAGAAGATTTCTCCAACAAATGGCAAGTGGGTTTGGGGGTTTCTTAGTTTTAGGGGTTTTTTTGTTTGGTTCTTTGCCTGTGATCTGCGGATAATGACATGAAAGTTCATGTCGAGTTCATTAGACAATGTAGCCTGTACAGCAGTGAAGGTAATCCTATCAGTAATTAAAGATATGTTATTGAATTTAAATCAGAGGGTCAACAACTGTCATGGACAATGCTATGATGGTGCTGTTAATACAGCAAGACTAGTATCAAGTGTGGTAACCAGAATGACACAGGAGGAAACATGAGCTGAGTGTGTCATTCTGGTTACCACACTTGATACTAGTCTTGCTGTATTAACAGCACCATCAAAGCATGACCTCTCTAGGCAGAAACATTGGCTTCAGTTTCTGAGAATTACCTGTGTGTAACTTGGGAATTTGGAAAGGATGCAGTGAAAGATCCTGAAAGCAGAGCTTGAATTGGTGGCAAAGCAGCTTAAATGGAAAAGTGTCATTTTTTTCTTTGGTATTGAACTAGATCAAAAATCCTAAACATGGTAGATAATCTGTCCAAAACTCTGCCAGGGTCAGATGTTTCAATAGAAGGCCATTATCTTATGACAACACTTAATTCATGTCAGTTCATACATCCAGATGACAGCTACAATGTAGTCCCAAGAGCAAACACCACCAAAAACAAAGAGCACAAACAAAAGCCTTCTTCCTCCCCACCCCCACTCCCCAAGATATGAAAGTATCTTGTCCCCTTATTGGTCCTTTGGGTCAGGTGTCAGCCAGGTTATCTGAGCTTCTTAACCTTTTACAGGTAAAAGGATTTTGGTGCCTCTGGCCAGCAGGGATTTTATAGAAATGTATACAGGAGGGTTGTACCCTTTATAGTTATGACACAGAAAGATCAATGAACTCAGTTCAGAAATATCTCAGTTAATTCAGCTAAACCGAACAGCACTATGGAAAATAGCTGATAAAGTTGATAATTGATTTTTGGTGGTACCAACAACGAATGCTGTAAATGAATGTAGTTTTAGTGCTCTATAGCGTATTAAACCATGGCTTTGATCCACAATGGGATAAATACATCTCAACTGATGTATGACTACGGATTTAGAAGTTACAGGTGTTGCAGACGAATTAATTTAAAGAAACCTAGGGTAAACTTTTTGAGATTTATAAATTGGTTTTTTTTTCCCCCTCACTTTTTAAAAAGTAATGCTTGAGAAATAGTTTAGTACCTTGGCCAAATTTGTCCACTTTTAATAAAATAAGATAAAAGAACTTCTGTTCCAGACTCAGTATTTCCATTACTATTAATGCAATCCCTAATTTCTGAGAAGACAGAAGTGCCCCCAAGCCTCCAGCTATCTATGCTCACAGACAGTATTGATGTGGCTCTTCTCTTCTGACCCTGCAGTGAGTGTGAAATTTTCAGGAGAAATTTTTCCTTTTTGCATTGTCATGGACAAAGAATTGGTGAGCCCCATTTTCTGGTACATGAAGCAGTGTTATCTGAGATTCTGAGCACCTTCTGAAAGCAATGCATTTATACGACATACAAGCCTTTGTACTTACTACAGCTTTTGATGGTAAAACTATTTCTTAATATGCTGTTGGGTTGTTGTTTTTTTACACTCTGCCAACCTGCTGTGAGGCATCCATGTCAGTGTCCTTTGAGTCTGACTGTCATGAGACACATCCACAGAAAGTCTCATCATGTTCTTCTATTCAGATGTGGGGCATCTACCATTGTGATAGCTGGGCACCGGGCTGAAGTTAAAGTGAATGAACAACTCTTGCCAACATTTGACAATAATCACATCCATCCCAGTCTTTCTCACTCATGCATGTAGATGATGGAAACCCTCTGGGCTTGTCTACATCAGAAAGTTGCAGCGCTGGTGAGGGAGTTACAGCGCTGCAACTTAGGAGGTGTACACATCTGCAGGGCACCACCAGCGCTGCAACTCCCTGTTTGCAGCGCTGGCCGTACTCCCGTTTTGTCTCGGGTGTAGAGGATCCAGCGCTGGTGATCCAGCGCTGGTAATCAAGTATAGACACTTACCAGCGCTTTTCTTGACCTCCGTGGAATAAGCAGGTATCCCAGCATACCTGAGGAAGCCTCTGGTAATCAAGCTGGTCTCCTTCCCCGGTTTGCTCTCGCGTTCCCCGAACCCCGAGCAAGCAGGTCTCCTTCCCTGCGGTTTGCAGGGGGGTTCCGGGAACGCGAGAGCAAACCGCGGCGAAGCTGGTCTCCTTCCCCGGTTTGCTCTCGCGTTCCCCGAACCCCGAGCAAGCAGGTCTCCTTCCCTGCGGTTTGCTGGGTGGTTCCGGGAATGCGAGAGCAAACCGCGGCGAAGCTGGTCTCCTTTCCCGGTTTGCTCTCGCGTTTCCCGAACCCCCGAGCAAGCAGGTCTCCTTCCCTGCGGTTTGCTGGGTGGTTCGGCGAACGCGAGAGCAAACCGGGGAAGGAGACCAGCTTCGCCGCGGTTTGCTCTCGCGTTCCCCGAACCACCCTGCAAACCGCAGGGAAGGAGACCTGCTTGTTCGGGGAACGCGAGAGCAAACCGCGGCGAAGCTGGTCTCCTTTCCCGGTTTGCTCTCGCGTTCGCCGAACCACCCTGCAAACCTCAGGGAAGGAGACCTGCTTGTTCGGGGAACGCGAGAGCAAACCGCGGCGAAGCTGGTCTCCTTTCCCGATTTGCTCTCGCGTTCGCCGAACCACCCTGCAAACCGCAGGGAAGGAGACCTGCTTGCTCGGGGGTTCGGGGAACGAGAGAGCAAACCGGGAAAGGAGACCAGCTTCCCCGCGGTTTGCTCTCGCGTTCCCCGAACCTCCCTTGAAGCCGCTCAACAGCGCTGCAGTGTGGCCACATCTAACACCACTTGCAGCGCTGGTTGCTGTAAGTGTGGCCACTCTGCAGCGCTGGCCCTATACAGCTGTACTAATACAGCTGTAACAACCAGCGCTGCAAAATTTTAGATGTAGACATGGCCTCTGTTGATGGGACTAAATTAAGAAAAAGCCAGATTAAACTGATGCATCTTGCTACATGCTAAAACTCATGAAAGTTAAGCTTTGGTGGACCGTAGGATGAAGCAAATTCAGGCTCTAAAGACCCTCCACCAAAAACCCCTACCACCCATGCCATAGGGCTCTCCAACAGAATGCACATGCAGAGCACAGAAGCAGCCACCAAGACCCCAAGGACTGGGAGGTGGCACAGGAGCACATTCTTGACAGAACATGAAACTTATGAAAATTCAGCTTTAAACAAAAAAGGAGCAGAGATTTTAGACTTGTGGTGAAATACAACCCCCTGCTCCTCATCCCACCTTTTATCCAGAGAGTAACAATGTAACTGAAAGGTGGCAGTTGAGCCTTTTACTCATAGTTTACTGGCTCTGATAGCATCCTCTATGGCTAAGCTTCTGGAACACTACTAGTGCTTGTTACCAGTTCCTTTATTCTTTCCATGTCAGCCTTTTCCCTCCAAGTTGTCTCTCTTATTTCATCTCTTCACTTCCCCCACTGTTCCTAGCTCTCTCTGTCCTTTAGAATATTGTGCTGCATTTCTCTCCCTTTCTATCCCACCTACATTCCTGAACATTGGATTTGTCAACTCCCTGACTCTTTCACTTCTTGAGTCATAGAATCATAGAAACATAGGATTGGAAGAGACCTCAAGAGGTCATCTAGTTCAGTCCTCTGCACTCATGGCAGGACTAAGTATTATCTAGACCATCCCTGACAGGTCTTTGTCTAACTTGTTCTTAAAAATCTCAGTGATGGTGTGATAAATGAAAGTAGGGGGAGCTATAAATCTTTGAAAAATAGCAGTTTGCACATGCTCATTGGATACTCGCTGTTCCATCTTCACTGTGTATGCTCCAGTCCAGCCCAAGGCTGCAAGGGACTGAACAGGACTTTCCTTGCAATTGCTGCTGTAGACCAGGCCAGGGCCAGACATTGGAACTGAAAGCAAGGAGACTATTCCTTCTGTGCTCTCAATACCCCCTCTCGTAAAACTGAAGAACCAAAAAAAAGGCCGTACTGGGTTAGACCAATGGACCATCTAGCCCCGTAGTGCTAGATGCTTCAGACAGTGTGAAAAGGACAGGACAATGTATGGAGGAATCTACCCGCCATCACCCAGGCCCAGCTTCTAGCAGTCATGGGATTGCATCCCTGACCATCTTGGCCAATAGCCACTGACGGACCTATCCTCCATGAACGTATCAAATTCTTTTTTGAACCCACTTATCTTTTTGGCCTTCACAACACACTGTGGTAACAAATTCCACAGGTTAACTGTGTGTTGTATGAATAAACACTTCCTTATGTTTGCTTTTAACTGGTTGTCTATAAATTTTATTGAGTGAACCGTGTTTTGTGCTTATGTGAAGGGAACATGTCAAGAGCTTTGAGGGAACTCGTCAAAAGCTTTCCGAAAGTCCAAGTGCTATATTCACTGGATCACCTCTGTCCTCATGCTTGTTGACCCCTCAAAGAATTCTAATGGATTGGTGAGGCATGATTTCCCTTTACAAAAACCACGTTGATTCTTCTCCAACATAATCGTATTTATCAATATATCTGATAATTCTGTTTTTTTGTTATAGTTTCAACCTATTTCCCCAGTACTGAAGTTAGGCTTACCGGCCTGTAATTGCCAGGATCATCTCTGGAGCCTTTTAAAAACATAATTAGTGTCACATTGGCTACGCACAAGTTATCTGGTACAGCAGCTGATTTAAGCAACAGTTTACATACCACAACTAGTAGGTCTGCAAGTTCACATTTGAGTTCCTTTGGTATTTACCCAAAAGTTGTAATCTCCTTCTTGATGCCTAGGAAGCATGGAGAAGTAAGCTACCTTATTTCAGTGCAGAGGGGACAAGAACTGGACTGCAGGATGTGTAGGAAAGCAGAGTGCAACAGAGCCTAGCCAGAGGGGTACTGAAAGTAGGGACTAGGAAGCGGGACAAGGAGTTAGGGTGGAAGAAACGCTAGGACTAGCTGGGCATGTGAGTGCTTGATTTTGCAACCTTAATAATGTTCTTTTCACATAATTTTCTGTGTCTAATATTAACATAACTTTAGCTTTCTACTCTTTTTTCCATATCTCCACTGTTTCGGGGGAGGGTAGAATTCATCACCACATGCAAGAAGACTGCACAGAAGGAAAGAAGGCAGCAGAGACTCTGCCTACCCTGAAACACTGACAGTGCACTTTCTGAAGAGATGAGATCAGATTAAGGGAGGATGCATCTCAGGTCTTGTGTTATTTCGTGAAGATCTGTAACTAAGGATTTTTAAGAATCAAGTGATTGTGGTTAAATGATTCCTTCGCTAAGCCTCTGCTCCATGCCTTCACCCCACATTGTCCCTGAAGCCAGCATGCCCAGAGTTAGGTGGAACTCCGAAGAACCATAAGCAAGTAGAAGGCTCAAGCAGTCTGAAGCACTGGTTCCATAATGTGCAATGGCTGAACAGTGGAGTCCTACATCCCAAAGAAGGGCCCAGACAAGATGTCTGAGCCTGAAATGTGCCTTAGAGACCGAGAGCTAAGAACAGAGTAGTCTCAGCCCAGGCCTAGCTTGCTTAGGCCTTGTCTTCTCTCCTTAACAAGGTGCTGGGGTGTTTTACAGTGAGATAACGTACATGCTAGTTTTCTTTCTGTAAAAATCTTAAGTGGAGACAATATTTGTAGTGTTTACCATGAGGTAGCTAGGCAAGGTCAGCACTGTAGCCCTACTTGGGGTTTACCTCACAATAAACCTAAAGTGCCTCATCTCCACCATGATTTTACAGCAGGATAAACAACACACATTACTTACCCTCATGTAAAAAAAAAAAATTGTCAGTGAAGACAAATCTTAACAAGATGTCAGGACCCAGCATTGGGTTTACTTACAACATATTGTTGACCATCCAGAAGGGAACTGGGCTAGGCTGGGGCAAGCTTCCTCCAAAATGTTCCCCCAAAGTTTCAGGTTAGATATATAGTGCCCAAATCATACCCCCCACTGGAATGTAGGACACTTCCTTTTCAATTCTTTTATGTTTCAGAAATGCTATTCATATTCAGTTATAATAACCCAGTGATTCAGTATCCAGTCAGCTATATTTGCCAAGTCAATCTTTTTTATAGCTCCGCTTTGTAAGAATATGAAGCACCATTAAAGTGACCTTTACAAATTCCTTTGGCAAAATCCCAGATCCCTCCACTACAATCTAGCTTTTTGGTTCAGAAACCAATCTGAGTTGGACCATCATATCTATATAAAGCTCTAAGTGCCCTCTGTCAATGAGTCCTTAGTATGGCTATAAAACAGGGGCAGTGACATCAAACACATGTCAAAACACAAAGCATGCCAAGTTGAGCATTTAAAAAAAAATCCAAGTTATGTAACTGCAACAGCAATTCTCTACAGCCCCTTAACCTGCCCAGGTTTCCACATCAACCTCTTACAGGAGTTAGCACTTGTTGCTGGCCTCGCTCCCCTTTCTGTCAGTCAGTTGATTAAGGCCCGCACTATCTGCTCTCTGCCAGTTTTGACACCAAGATTAAATTGGCTCAGAAACCACTGAGAACCCAGAACCTTTAGAGTAAAATAGTTTGAGCCAAGTGAAGCAGACATTTGCCAGCAGGATAAAAAAAAAGTGTTCAAGGCAGGCTTTAGCCAGTAGAGTACAGAGTGCCTTTGACAGATATAGTGGACAGGGCACTGAACTGCGAATTAGGATACCTGGATTCTTTCTCCAGTTCTGCTAGCGACCTGCAATATGCAGGGCTGGCCTTAGGGAAAATGGTGCCCTGGGTGCACTTGTATTTTGGCCCCCGGCCCCCGAGGGCATGGTGCCTCCCATTACCTCTGGCTCCTAGGGCTCCCCAACCTCTGCACTGTGCCCCCTTCCCCCCAACTCCTGCACTCCCCCATTCACCCTAACCCCTGCACTGTGCACCCTATGCCCCAACCCCTGCATTGCCCTACTACATCCATGTAGGGAAACTGACCTGAACGCAGGGAGCAGCTGGCATTGCTGCTCACTCCCCTCCTCCAACACTGCTCCTCTGCACACCCCTAGGGCACTGTGAGGGGGTGGAATGAGGAGCAACATCAGGGCTCCCTGCATCCTAGTCACTTTCCCATGGGCTGCACAATGGGACGGCAGAGAGCAGTAGCTCCTGATGCTCACCTCACAGCACAGCCCAGGTGGGGAAAGTGACCTGGATGCACGGAGTGCTTGGTGTTGCTCTTCGCTCCCCCCATCACAGCCCCTGAGGGGGTCGTGGAGGAATGTTGAGGAGTTGGGGGGAACATCTGTGCATCACTGCTCACTGCCCCCCCCCATGTTCCTCCACTGAGAAGGAGCAGGAAGAAATCTGGGGTCCTCCCACACAGCACTCCCCTGCCAGCTGGGAGCAAGTTCTGTGCTGCCACAGGAGATCCATTGACCATGGCACCCCTGGGTAGTCACCTGAGTGCCCCACCACTAAGGCCGGGCCTGGCTATATGCGAGCTGGGGTAAGTCATTTCTCTGTGCATCTTTTGCTCCTGCCTATTTTTTATCTGTCTTGTCTATTTAAATTATAAGCTCTTCAAGGTAGGGACTCTGTATTAATACAGTGCCAAATACAATGGGAGTCCACTATCAGTTGGAACCTTTAGGCATCACTGTAATACAAATAATAAAACAAAGTGGGTACAAGCTAATAGAATAGTATTCAGCTATGTTATTTGGCAAATTCTGCTGCGATTCACAACTTCTATTTTTGCAGTATTTGACTATCTCTAAAAATCAGCCAAGTTCTCTCAGGCTATGGCTACACTACACAGCTTTCAGCTGTGCCGCTGTAAGCCACTAGTGTAGCCGCTTTCAGCCAACTGATAAGAGTTCTCCCATTTACTTAGTTAATCCCCCACTCCCACCCTCCAGCGAGCAGCGGCAGTTACATCAGGAGGAAAAGCTCTCCCACCAACATAGTGCGAGGCACATCACTGCTTAAATTAATATAAGATATGTCACTCAGGAGCAGGTAATTCACACCCTGAGCAATATAACATGTCAATGTAAGCTGTAGTTTAGCCATAGCCTTTGGTACATCAATGAAAGTCCATTGAAGAGAAATCTAGTGAAAAGCATGAAAGGGCAGAATGGAGCAACAGAAAAGGAAGATCACTGCCGAGGAAGCATTTGATGAGGGAGATGTTGTATTGAAAGGGCAGAGAGTGGCAGGATGGAGTAATCGAGACAAGCAATGCTTGAATAGCTGACCGTGAAACTGACTAATGATGTGGATTGCAGAACTCATTTCCAAAGATCCTACCGGGTTGATTGATTGGGGTTTTTTAAGTCACCTTACACTCCATGGCTGAGAGGGGGAAGGACAGCCTGTCCTTTATGATTATAGAGAATAAGGGCTTCACTTTAGTTAGAAATATAGCCCATTTTATGAAGGGGCAAGAAAGGATTTAAGGAAGCAGAACAGCTGGAAAATCTACTTCTTTAAAAATATTGGTAAGTTATACCACATCTTCAGCTATTTTCCTGGAGAAATATATTGCTTAGACACATTTTTTGAGAGGCACAAAAATAGCAGTGATTTTGGATAGGAGACTAGTTTGGAAAATATCTAGTCAGAGGTGGTTCAGATCAGGGCCCTCATTTAGTTGAACTTGGTATATGGTGGGTGGCTATTATAATATTTGAATAGAGGATTTCAGTATTGCCCCACCTCTAGCCTTAATGATAGAATTAGAAGGGGAACAACACTTTCAACTGTTCTTGCAAGGTCCTTGAACTTCATGAGTCTGAAGCAGTTGCTGATGACAAACCATTTCAATAAGGCTGATGTTCCAAGAGTTAAACTTGTTTGTATTAAGTAAACACCAACCAACTCAGCTTATCTATGGGTACATCTACACTAAAGGATTATTCCGATTTTACATAAACTGGTTTTGTAAAACAGATTGTATAAAGTCGAGTGCACGCAGCCACACTAAGCACATTAATTCGGCTGTGTGCGTCCATGTACCGAGGCTAGTGTCGATTTCCGGAGCATTGCACTGTGGGTAGCTATCCCATAGCTATCCCATAGTTCCTGCAGTTTCCCCCGCCCCTTTGAATTCTGGGTTGAGATCCCAGTGCCTGATAGGGCAAAAAACATTGTCACAGGTGGTTCTGGATACAGCCTCACCCCTCCCTCCGTGAAAGCAGCAGACAACCATTTTGAGCCTTTTTTCCTGGGTGAACTGTGCAAACGCCATAGCACAGAAGGCATGGACCTTGCTCAGATCAAGACCGCAATCGTGGAAGTTGTAAACACCTCGTGCATTCTCAGGCAGTCTATGCTGAACCAGGACCTGCAAAGCCAGGCGAGGAGGAGGCGGCTACGGCAGCGTGGCGATGAGAGTGATGAGGACATGGACACAGAATGCTCTCAAACCACGGGCCCCTGCACTTTGGAGATCCTGCTGGTAATGGGGCAGGTTCTAGACACTGAATGCCAATTTGGGGCCCGGGAAACAAGCACAGACTGGTGGGACCACATAGTTTTGCAGGTGTGGGACGATTCGCAGTGGCTGCAAAACTTTCGCATGCGTAAGGGCACTTTCATGGAACTTTGTGACTTGCTTTCCCCTGCCCTGAAACACCAGAATACCAAGATGAGAGCAGCCCTCACAGTTGAGAAGCAAGTGGCAGTAGCCCTCTGGAAGTTTGCAACGCCAGACTGCTACCGGTCAGTCGGGAATCAATTTGGAGTGGGAAAATCTACTGTGGGGGCTGCTCTGATGCAAGTAGCCAAAGCAATCATTAAGCTGCTGCTATGAAAGGTTGTGACTCTGGGAAACCTGCAGGTTATAGTGGATAGCTTTGCTGCAATGGGATTCCCTAACTGTGAGGGGGCAATAGATGGAACCCATATCCCTATCTTGGCACTGGAGCACAAGGGTACCCAGTACATAAACCGCAAGGTGTACTTTTCAATGGTGCTGCAAGCACTGGTGGATCACAAGGGACATTTCACCAACTTCCACGTGGGATGGCCAGGAAGGGTACATGACGCTCGCGTCTTCAGGAACACTACTCTGTTTAAATGGCTGCAGCAAGGGAATTACTTCCCAGACCAGAAAACAACAGTTGGGGATGTTGAAATGCCTGTAGTTATCCTGGGGGACCCAGCCTACCCCTTGATGCCATGGCTCATGAAGCCATACACAGGCAGCCTGGACAGTAGTCAGGAGTTGTTCAACTACAGGCTGAGCAAGTGCAGAATGGTGGTAGAATGTGCATTTGGCCGTTTAAAGGCGTGCTGGCGCACATTACTGACTCGCTCAGACCTCAGCCAAACCAATGTCCCCATTGTTATTGCTGCTTGCTGTGTGCTCCACAATCTGTGTGAGAGTAAGGGGGAGACCTTTATGGTGGGGCGGGAGGCTGAAGCAAATCACCTGGCCGCTGATTACGCGCAGCCAGACATCAGGGCGATTAGAAGAGCACACCAGGAAGCGGTGCACATCAGAGAAGCTTTGAAAATGAGTTTCATCATGGACCAGGGTACAGTGTGACTGCTGTGTTTGTTTCCCCTTGATGAACCCCCGCCCTTAATTGACTCATTTCCTGTAAGCAACCCACCCTCCCCCTTCGATTACAGCTTGCTTAAGGAAATAAAGTCACTATCGTTTAAAAATCATGTATTCTTTATTAATTCATTATAAAAAAAAGGGAGAGAACCTGACAAGGTAGCCCGGGTGTGATTTGGGAGGAGGATAGGAGAGAAGGAAAAGGCCACTAAAAAAATTTCAAAGTAATGACAGCCTTTTGGTTGGGCTGTCCATGGGGGTGGAGTGGGCGGGTGCACGGAGCCTCCCCCCACGCATTCTTACACGTCTGGGTGAGGAGGGTATGGAACATGGTGAGGGGTGAGGGTGGTTATACAGGGGCTGCAGCGGCACTCTGTGACCCAGCTACTGTTCCTGAAGCTCCACCAGACATCGGAGGATGTCAGTTTGATCACACAGCAGCCCCAGCATTGCATCCCACCACCGCTGATTTTCCTGCCTACACCTCTGATCTTCCTGCTGCCACCTCTCATCTCGAGCATCCCTCCTGTCCTCACGTTCATCCCTCCTATCTTCACATTGGTCCCTCCTGTCCTCACATTCACTGGCATCTTTCCTGTAATTTGATACCACGTCCTTCCACTCATTCAGATGAGCTCTTTCATTGCGGGTCACTTCCATGATTTCCGAGAACATTTCGTCTCACATCTTTTTTTTCCACCACCTTATCTGAGATAGCCTTCAGGATGGAGTAGGGAGGCTTGAAAAATTTGTAGCTGCCTGAGGGAGGGAAAAAAGGGAGAGAAGTATTTAAAAAGATATTTTACAGAACAATGCTTATACTCTTTCACAGTGAACAACACTATTCACCTTACATAGGACATGTGATTTCACTACAAGGTTGCATTTTGCATCTTAATATTGAGTGCCTGCGGCTCTGGTGTTAGAGACCTCACAGACGCAGGTCCGGGCAGCAGAATTCAGCTTGCATGCGGCCATGGTAAGCCATTGTCTTTTGGCTTCTGCAGCCTTCATATACACAGTGCCCTCCTTTCCCAAATACCAAGCAAATCCCGTTCAGTGCTGCTTCTTTCCTGTTAACATGCAGCAGCAGAAACCACTCCCCCCATCCAATTCTCTGGGATGATCACTTTACTCCTCCCCCACTGCATTGCAGGTATCATGGAAGATCACTGCTAAACACCCGCCTTCTCCTCCCATCGCGTGGCTGGTAGCAGGGAAGATCCCTGCTAGCCAAACACGAAAAAGCTCAGCGCCATTACTCAGCACCCCCCTCCCCACTTGGCTACCAGCAAGGAAGGATTTCTTTTAAGCAACAGGCAAACAGCCCAGTAGGAATGGCCATCTCTGTCCCCTTAATTAAATTCCTGAATTTCAACCAGGTTACCATGAACGATATCACTCTCTTGAGGATAACACAGCTAGATAAAGAACAGATGTTGCTTGAATGCCAGCAATCACCGGGACCATATGCAGCTAGGCTTTGTCATGCAATGATACCAGATTACTTGCTACATGCATGGCGTGGTCAAGTGTCCTGCCATGGAGGACGGAATAAGGCTGCCCTGCTCAGAAACCTTCTGGAAAGGCTTTTGGAGTACCTCCAGGAGAGCTTCATGGAGATATCCCTGGAGGATTTGCGCTCCATCCCCAGACATGTTAACAGACTTTTCCAATAACTGTACTGGCCGCGAATGCATCCCAAGTCCTCAGGGCAAATTAATCATTAAAAAACACTTGCTTTTAAACCATGTTTTATATTTACAAAGGTACACTCACCAGAGGTCGCTTCCATGGCTTCATTGTCTGGGCTACTGGCTTGGGAGGGCTGGGAGGGAAATTCCGTCCTGGTGAGAAAAAGCTGTTGGGGAGAATGGAGTGCTGTGTGCTCTCTGCAAGCTCATCCTCCTCTTCCTCCTCATCTTCCCCATCCGCAGAATCCTCAGCCATGGCTGAGATTACCATCCCACCTCGGAATCCACGGACAGGGGTGGGGTAGTGGTGGCGGACCCCCCTAGAATTGCATGCAGCTCAGTGTAGAAGCGGTGTGTTTTTGGCCCTGCCCCGGACCTTCCATTTACTTCTTTGGTTTTCTGGTAGGCTTGTCTGAGCTCCTTAACTTTCACTCCGCACTGCACTGAGTCCCTGGTGTGGCCTTTCTCCACCATGGCCTTGGAAATTTTTTCAAAGATTTTTTCATTTCATCTTTTGGAATGGAGTTCTGTTAGCACAAAATCCTCTCCCCATATAGCAATCAGATCCAGTACCTCCCATGCAGTCCATGCTGGAGCTCTTTTTCGATTCTCAGGAGACTGTATTGTGCTGATGAGCTCTGCGTGGTCACCCGTGCTGGTGAGCTCTCCACGCTGGCCAAACAGGAAATGAAATTCAAAAGTTCACGGGGCTTTTCCTGTCTACCTGGCCAGTGCATCCGAGTTCAGATTGCTTTCCAGAGCAGTCACAGTGGTGCACTGTGGGATACCGCCCGGAGGCCAATACCATCGTTTTGCAGACACACTAACCCTAATCTGACATGGTAATACTGATTTCAGCGCTACTCCTCTCGTCGGGGAGGAGTATAGAAACCAGTTTTAAGAGCCCTTTCTAATCGATATAAAGGGCCTCATTGTGTGGATGGGTACAGGGTTAAATCAGTTTAACGCTACTAAAATAGGTTTAAATGTGTAGTGTAGACCAGGCCTCAGTTATCTTCAAAGACCAACAGTTGGTGGGAAGCCTGGTGGTCTTCTGAAATGCCCAAGTTAGCTGAAGCCTGTTCTGCTTAACTATTAAAGACCCCATGGTATCTTTCGTAAAAATAAGGGGGTTGTCCTGGAGTCTTTGGCCAATATTTCCCCTCTTCCCACTGTTGTGCAGTGTGTCATACCAAATGGCTGCCTTCCTCCCCTGGCAAACACTGCGGCTTTTAGCATTGCTGCTGTGTGTAAGCCCCTGGTCAGGAGGTGTTATACAACTCCCTCTTTGTCTAACACACAGAGGATAAGAATGTTATAACTCTAGCTACAGAGCCTGGCTCTTTAGATCCAGCTGTGAGACTCATGTTTTAGCTCCAGAGATCCCCAATTCAATCCCCAGTGTTTGATCAAGATGGCGGTCATCACATGCATATAAGACTAAACTTTCTGCTTGTGTAACTCCATTGGCGTTAGACAGGCAGACAATTTGGGCGATAGTTTTTCAAGCCTTGCGGTTTCCCTTGGGATGGAAACTGCTGAGCCAGTGGAAGATAGACATTGGGCCCAATTCCCTCTCTGAATAACAATGAGAGAACCTCATTGTATCATGCAAGTGATAGCAGAGGGGAAAACGGGCCCATTATTATATAGACACACTTATAATCCTTCCTAAATGACAGTGGAAAATGTTACACGAGAAGCAGTGACATGAGATAATACCCATGGCTATCAGTATGGTGGGGACAGACCCATCAGAAGATTCAGTTATGCTCGGTAGCAGAAGGAAAGAGATGAAGTCAATCCTAAGAGGTGTATCTAGCCACAGGCAGAGGGAGGTTGAGCCTTAGGCTTATACCATACGGTATAAAGTAATTATTCAATTCAGGGGTGGGGGAAACTACTGTGTTTTTTAACGCAGTCAGAATATTTTCCCCAAATTTTTGTTTCTATTTTAGAGCTTTTCTTCCCCAAAATATTAGAACTTAAACACACAAACACAAACCAAACGTGTTTTAGAACTTAGAAGCTTTGCAGCTTCTCCCTATCTCGTTTGATCAAAACATTGTAAAGCTGGGTCATCAGCTTCCGTTTCCAGGGAGATAATATTAAGATTACATACAGCACATTAACAATATTTGTCAGCCACATTGCTGCTGGATCACCAAAGGTTGCAGCTGGTCACATTGTTACTCTGAGTTGTGTGTTTGAGTCTGAAGTTGAGATGGCAACATTTTCTAAACAGAGTGAGTCAGTAAATTTAAGATACTCAACTTATATTAGAATAATAAAGAAATATCTCCAGTGTTCCATTAGTTATTTTATCTTCCTTTTCTAGATAAATTTATCTGTGAACCAATAAACTGTGAGCAAATGCTTTCTAATTTTCTCATCCAAGTTCATTTATGTGACTCTTTAACCTCCACTTAGAACTGCAATCCTACAGCCATTACGCATGCAGGTGGTCCCTGAGGAAGCCTCACTGAATTCACAGGATTGTTCAAGGCAGGACAAGAAGCAGGAACAGGCTCCTAAATCTGTTTCTTTTCTTCAGAAAAATTATTCATCTTTCTGTTTTTCCCTCAGCTTCTGCAGGGCCTTTCTCTCCTTGTCTATTTTTAGAGAATGGAGTACTGTAAACAAGAGTGGGCTTCTGTTATCAGGCACTGCTAGAGGAAACATCTATTAGGTTCCAAGGGCGAGAAATATATACTTAAAAAAAAAATACAGCTTGAAGTTTGAACCTTCAAAGTATGGCTCATGCCTGTCTAGACTCTAGGTTAGATTTTAAGCTCCCTCAGACAGGTATTCTATCTTCCCTCTTCTTTGTACAGTGCTGATCAGATCTGTTTACTCTCAAATAACAATAATGATGAGCTAGATCACCCCTCCTCTGTTAATATCCACAGGAGTGGGGTGGTCTTGTTTTGCAGGATTACTCCATGACGCCATCAGGGAGTGGAGGCAGGTTTTCCACATTGCAGGACCACCCCTAACTACCACTGATTTGGGAGATATACAGGGCTTTCTACAGAAAAGCCCTGTGAATCTGGTGCCCCTCTGTCTTGCATATTCATTCCCTCCTACATTGGCTTTATAGGAGCTACATTACCAGCACATTCCCCTGAACCAGTAGTGCTTGCTTCCTCCCAACAGAGGGCCACTCACTTAAAAATTTTATTAAAATAAATGTTTGAAATGAAATATACACAGGTTGAGAGGGAAGATACTGTACATCTGGGGACAGGCTTGAGTTATGGGGGGTTACAGATATTGTTTGCAAGGATGAAAAGATGCATACCTATCACATAACCGGCATAGACCCAGACTGGGGTGCAAAGATTTTTAAAGTGTAAGTGGATAAGTGGGCTCGGGTACGCCACCATGGAATGAATAAGGAGTCCAAGTCAGTATCGGTGCAGCGGAAAAGTACATGGGTTGGGTGCGTCCCTTGGTCTGTCAGGGAAGGAAGTGGGTTATTTCCGACTTCCCATATCCACCACCACTCCCCCTAGGCAGATCTCAAGAGTGTTTTTCTGCAGAGCCCAGGGACGGTGGTGTCATAGTACCCCAAACCTCTTTTCTACATGGCAGGGGAAAGTCACATCTGGATTAGAGGGTGCTGATTTGGCCCAAATAGAAGTTGCAATTCCGGGGAGCAGCTTCCTGCTGTTTGTCTGCCCTACTCTAGGTCTACCTTGTTGGTCTTTCTGCCTAGACTGTGGGGAAATCTACACAAAGCAGTTGCTACTTTGGCCTCACAACCCTTGTCACTGAGCTAGCTGGTTGAAACTGTTGTTATGATGGGTGGAACAGACCACTCCTTACTGACAACATTTGACTTCTTCAGAGTTGACCACTCACAGTGATTAACAGATCCTCAATCCACCTGCAAAGCTGTTTAAGATGCATTATCACTTCCCAAACGGTTTCTATTGATTGGAGGAGTTTTGGCTGCTTGTGATTTAATGTTCTTCCCCAGCCTTTGTCCAAGCCCCACTAAAGCAATTCAGTACAAATGACTGCTTCAGCAACAAGTGGGAAAATACAAAGCAAGGAGTATCCAGACTAAATTTGCAAGATATAAACATCCAGTGAGGGAGCAATTCTGCAAACTGCTTGTGCTATTCACAAAGCAGAACTGACACTTATACCACAGTCCCCTAAATGAAAATGTAATGGCACATATATTATAACAGTCAGAAGAGCTATTATGAGCCACCCCAAAAGGGGCAAGAAGGAGGCAAGACAATGGCCCTACTCCTTTTGCAAAAAGCAGTAAAGCCAAGACAGTGTCTCCTGGCTCTCCTGATGGGCTAAGTCCTATCCATAATGAAAAAAATAATCATTAATATGGTATTAACCAGCACAAATGATTTTGTGATTAAAACTCTGGACTGGGAGTTAAGAAACCTGGGTCTCATTTCCAGGTCTGCCGCAGACTTGCATATGATTGAAGGCAAGTGACTCGTTCGGTCTCACTGTAGTGTGTGGAGAAGTGATAGATTCACTTGCCGTACATTGTTCAACTGCTAGAAATCTCTATACCACATGGAATTCCAGACAATGCTATGAAATTCCAAACAGAGGGGATCAAGCTGTAATTTGAGTTGTGTGGAAGCCTATCTGGAAGCCTGTAGTTATTTTCTTTAATAAATGCCTCCTGATTAAGGACTGCAAATTAACAAGGACATATATCATGATACCTTGTACGTCAGTCACCTATAAACCAAGAATATTTCTCGATGTCACAGGCACTTCCAGTGATGGGAAAAGTACCAAAGGTGTTGCAAGGATCAATGGACATATACTTGGGAGGTCTTCAATTACTAGACCAGCGGTTCTCAAAGTTTTATATTGGTGACCCTTTGGGTACGTCTACACTATGGGATTATTCCGATTTTACATAAACTGGTTTTGTAAAACAGATTGTATAAAGTCGAGTACACGCGGCCACACTAAGCACATTAATTTGGCAGTATGAGTCCATGGTTCGAGGCTAGCGTCGATTTCCGGAGCGTTGCACTGTGGGTAGCTATTCTGTAGCTATCTCATAGTTCTCGCAGTCACCCCTACCCCTTGGAATTTTGGGTTGAGATCCCAGTGCCTGATGGGGCAAAAATCATTGTCACGGGTGGTTCTGGGTAAATGTCATCAGTCATTCCTTCCTCCGGGAAAACAACGGCAGACAATCATTTCGCACCCTTTATCCCTGGATTGCCCTGGCAGATGCCATAGCATGGCAACCATGGAGCCCGTTCAGCTTTTTTTTTTTTTTTTTTTTTTTTTTTTTTTACAGTCACAGTATGTGTACTGGATGCCCATAACAGAGGCATTACTGCAGTGCTACACAGCAGCATTCATTTGCTTTTGCATGAAAGCAGAGATGGTTGTCAGTCATTCTGTACTGTCTGCTGCCATTGTAAATTGGCAGGAAGATGACGGTTATCTGTCGTTCTGTACTGTTTGCTGCTATCATAGGTGCCCCTGGCTGAGGTCAGCCGGGGGCTCAAAGGCAAAACTGGGAATGACTCCCCGAGTCAATCCCTCCTTTATGGTTTTTAAAAATAGAGTCAGTCCTGCCTAGAATATGGGGCATGTGTGCTAGAAAACCAGTGTACCAGAGAGCACAGCTGCTCTATGTCAGATCCCGCAGAAATGATGAGCTACATGCCATTCATGGGGGGTGCCCCTGCAACAACCCCACCTGTTGCTTCCCTCCTCCCCCAACCTTCCTGGGCTACCGTGGCAGTGTACCCCCAATTTGTGTCGCGAAGTTATAAAGAATGCAGGAATAAGAAACAGTGACTTGTTAGTGAGATAAAATGAGGGGGAGGCAGCCTCCCGGTGCTCTGACAGTCCAGGCAGAACATTAAGGGGTGCGGGGGAGAGGAGCCCAGCATCCCACTGTTATGATAGTCCAGGCAGTCTTTTCTTTACATGGGAAAGGGGGCGGGGCTGATGGAGCTCAGCCCCCAGTTGCTATGATGAGGACAGTTACCAGCCATTTTGTACCATCTACTGGGAATGACCAGGAATCATTCCTATTTTTACCCAGGCACCCCCAGCCAGCCTCACATGAGGCCAACCAGGAGCACTCACAGGCTGATGACAAGGACGGCTAGTGGTCCTACTGCACCATTTGCCACCAGGGAGGGGAGAGGAGCGGATACTGCTCTTCACTGCCGCAGCATCATGTCTACCAGCAGCATTTAGTAGACATAGGGTGACATTGAAAGAAGTCAAGAAATGATTTCTTTCCCTTTTCTTTCATGTGGGGGGGAGGGAGTAAATTGTTGAGCTATACCCTGAACCACACTGGACAATGTGTTTGAACCTACAGGCATTGGGAGCTCAGTCAAGAATGTAAATATTTTCCGGAGACTGCTGTGGACTGTGGGATAGCTGGAGTCCTCAGTACCCCCTCCCTCCCTCCATGAGCGTCCATTTGATTCTTTGGCTTTCCGTTACGCTTGTCACGCAGCACTGTGTAGCCAGGAGTTTTTTTTCAAACACTTTGGCATTTCATCTTCTGTAACGGAGTTCTGATAGAACGGATTTGTCTCCCCATACAGCGATCAGATCCAGTATCTCCCGTACGGTCCATGCTGGAGCTCTCTTTGGATTTGGGACTGCATCGCCACCCGTGCTGATCAGAGCTCCACTCTGGGCAAACAGGAAATGAAATTCAAAAGTTCGCGGGGCTTTTCCTGTTTACCTGGCCGCTGCATCCGAGTTCAGACTGCTGTCCAGAGCAGTCACAGTGGTGCACTGTGGGATACCACCCGGAGGCCAATACCGTCGATTTGCGGCCACACTAACCCTAATCCGATATGGTAATACCGATTTTAGCGCTACTCCTCTCATCGGGGAGGAGTACAGAAACAGATTTAAAGAGCCCTCTATATCGATATAAAGGACCTCGTAGTGTGGACGGGTGCAGCGTTAAATCGGTTTAATGCTGCTAAAAATCGGTGTAAACAAGTAGTGTAGACCAGGCCTTTCACACAGCAAGCCTCTGAGTGTGACCCACTCCCCTTTATAAACTAAAAACACATTTTTTAAATATATTTAACACTATTATAAATGCTGGAAGCAAAGCAGGGTTTGGTGGTGGCAGCTGACAGTTTGCAACCCCCTCTCCCCCAGGTAATAACCTCATGACCTGCAGTTTGAGAACCCTGACTAGACCATAAAAGCACCTTAATAGAAACATTGTCTCAACCATTATTCTATCACAATTATTACACTGGAAAGTCAATAGAGTTGTGAAATTTGTGCTTCATCTACAATATATCATTGGCCAAAAATGTTTACACATCAATTTTATAGGTCCCCATGACAGCATTCTTGACCTGCAGTTTATCATTGCTCAAGCAAGCTATCAAAAGCTGTAATTACATTTTGAAAAGGCACTAGGAACTGTAACAGCTGGAACCAGTGGATAATGAACCCAGCCCCAGGACATTTGTAACCCTGCCTCTCCTCATATGAATGGGGCCAGGAAACAAAGACTAGACTTCTACCAGCCCTTCTGTGCATGTCACACCTTTATTACACAAATAAAACATTACTGCTGTACACCCATAGTCAGAAATGGTGCCAGAACAATCAAGACATTAATCTCCTACAGTCTCCCAAAAAAAATACTTGCATATTAAAATCTGGCAGTCTTTGCACACAAGTTAAAAACAATAATTTAGGTGGGGAAAGAGAAAACAATAGCTTGATCTTGATAGTGCTTTGGGCATAAAACTGCCTTTGAACAGGCCCCCAAAAGCTTTACTCTGAGACACTCACTTTAAGAGATACTTATGACTCATTCGGCTTGTTAATAATATCAGAAAATTTCTTCTCAGTATCGTGCCAGATGTCCACTATACACAGAAGAAATATGGCACAATTATAATTGATAAAGTGGCATCATTTGTCAATAGTATATACGTGACATGTTACTGGGCTCATGGAAGGAGGGATGAAAGTAACCAACTCTCTAGCCTATGCCAGAAATAGGACACTGTGGGTATGGCTACACTTGAAACTTCAAAGCGCTGCCGCGGCAGCGCTTTGAAGTGCAAGTGTGGTCGCAGCACCAGCGCTGGGAGAGAGCTCTCCCAGCAATGCATGTACTCCACATCCTCATGGGGTTTAGCTTGCAGCGCTGGGAGCCATGCTCCCCATGCTCCCAGCGCTGCAGCACTGTTTACACTGGTGCTTTACAGCGCTGTATCTTGCAGCGCTCGGGAGGAGGGGGTTTCACACCCCTGAGGGAGAAAGTTGCAGTGCTGTAAAGCGCCAGTGTAGCGAAGGCCTAAGATTACCATGAACTAGCAAAGATACAATACTTGAGGCTGCTTGTAAGCAACAAATCTCCAAGTAATTTTTTGAATTAATTGTATCACATGGGTTGCCGTTTGTAACTGCTCCCAGCAGTGACAAAGGGACAGATTCACACCTGCTGGGGGGGGAGGGGCTTTGCAGGTTGCACTCTCCCAACTCAGGGAATCAGCTACACCACAATAGTGATTTCCCATGGGATAGGTCAACCAGTACCACAGACTTTCTGTGGGGCTTTCAGTGTGGCAAATTCATCTGTCAATATTTGGTATTTTTCTTAAAGATCCCACTCCTGGAATTAGGGTGACCAGATAGCAAGTATAAAAAATCAGGGTGGGGGTGGGAGGTAATAGGAGCCCATAAAAAGAAAAAGCCCCAAAAGTCAGACTGTCCCTATAAAATTGGGACATCTGGTCACCCTACCTGGAAACTAGTAGTTCCATAAGAATATCAGACTTCTTCGCAGGTCCAGATTTTGTCGAGGAGTTGGCAAAGTTTGTTCTAGAGCATTTTTTCACCAGCTTGAAAAACCTCAGTTGGGATGCCATCTGGGCCTGGTGCCGTGTGATTTTTTGTCTGGCTGATGGCATGCCAGACTTACTCAGAAGATGGGGGAATCAGCAGGTGTTCCATTGCTGAGCGTTGTGGAATAGATTTGACGGTATAATATATATTAAAGGCAACTGTCTGACTGAGTTACCTTTACACTACTGTCATCTGAGAATAAGAGCTGTTCAAAGCTGTCCTAAGAAAAAACAAATTTACTTTTCTATATCTGATGATTAGCATAAACTAGGAAATACATGCAGGATTTACCTCTAGAGGTATAGACTCAGGGTATGTCTACATCTACAATTTTGCAGCGCTGGTTGTTACAGCTGTATTAGTACAGCTGTATAGGGCCAGCGCTGCAGAGTGGCCACACTTACAGCAACCAGCGCTGCAAGTGGTGTTAGATGTGGCCACACTGCAGCGCTGTTGGGCGGCTTCAAGGGGGGTTCGGGGAACGCGAGAGCAAACCGGGGAAGGAGACCAGCTTCCCCGCAGTTTGCTCTCGCGTTCCCCGAACCCCCCTGCAAACCGCAGGGAAGGAGACCTGCTTGCTCGGGGGTTCGGGGAACGCGAGAGCAAACCGCAGGGAAGGAGACCAGCTTCCCTGCGGTTTGCTCTCACGTTCCCCGGACCCCCCTGCAAACCGCAGGGAAAGAGACCTGCTTGAAGGAGAGGCTTCCTCAGGTATGCTGGGATACCTGCTTATTCCACAGAGGTCAAGAAAAGCACTGCTAAGTGTCTACACTTGATTACCAGCGCTGGATCACCAGCGCTGGATCCTCTACACCCAAGACAAAACAGGAGTACGGCCAGCGCTGGTGATGCCCTGCAGATGTGTACACCTCCTAAGTTGCAGCGCTGTAACCCCCTCACCAGTGCTGCAACTTTGTGATGTAGACAAGCCCTCAGTGAAAAGTCTGAATGTGTTTTATTCAGAAGGCAGCCTCCTGTGATGTCTGATATGTGAAGATAACAACCTCAATGAAAATACAGGGAAGTGTAGATCTGTATATCTGAATGAACTCCACATGAATTGTTAAGTGCACCAATCAGCTGGTGATAGAAAAAAATCAAGCCTAACATAAACCCCTTCAAAGCAACCAATGGTGAATCTTATGCAGATGATAAATTAGAACCATAAGCCATCTGAAGCAAATGGGGAGGGAGGCAAGATGCAAATCACCAGAACACAATGCTCTAGATACCAATTAGTAACATAATGGAGACAGTATCTTATGTTCCAGTGTATCAAATCCCAACAGTTCCAATATGATCAGAACAGAAGAAGACAATTACAACAAGGTCACCATGCAGTTTGGATTTTAAAAAGGATGAAGCTTGTATGTGTGGGGAAACAGAACTTCCTTGCGTCAGAGACTGTGGAATGAGTTCTCCCAAAAACTATGGACCCTCACAAACCTCACCATCTTCCACTCCAAGTAAAGACACATTTCTTTGACCAGGTCTCCTCTAACATACATACAGAGCAACAGGTGTATTTATTAAAAACTCAAACCAAAAAATACCACGTGCAGTGTGTGAACCCCTGGTTTCAGGAGGCTACAGCCCTGCCCCGCCCTTCTGTCCAAGGCCCCACCACTCCACTCTCACCCACCAGGGCCAGAGGAACCCCAAGCCCCCCAGCGGGGCCAGAGAAGCCCCAACCAGCCCACCCGGGCCCCGACCCAGAGCCCCGACTACCCAAAAGAGCTCTGTGCTCCACCGCAGCCCTGCCCTGCAGCCGTGGCAGGGAGCATTAGCAGAGGTTTGAGGAGGCTTAACCTCCCCCAGCCTCCATTATCACAGAATCATAGAAGATTAGGATTGGAAGAGACCTCAGGAAGTCATCTAGTCCAACCGCCTGCTCATGCATTGCTCATGCAAAAAACATCCAAAACAAAACATCCCACAGCACACACCTCTCGGCCTGGGGAAAGAATGAGAGAACAAACATGTGAAAGGTGTCCATCTTGTTGCTTACTGTAGTACTGAAAGATACTCAGATACTACAGTAATAAGTGCAGTTTAAGAACCTATACAGAATAATTCTAGTCCCTTACTGATGAGAGTCTAGCTGAGGACAGAGGTGTCTAGTAAAAGATCATTCAGAACAATATTTTCTAGCCATTTTGAGATTAAAGGGAGAAGCTATTATACAACAAATACAGTAATTGATAAGTATGAGCTATTGTTGCTTGATACAAAGAATACCCTAAAATTCTCTTTGTATTCCCAGAACAGGTCTGGCATGGATGATACTCCACCAGCATGTTTCCACTTAGATTTTGAGAGGCCACCTCTGTGTGGGAGAGTACATTATTCTACAGTGAATCCTTGGCCTCTCATCTTGAGCCTCACAACAAAAGGTGTCAATTAGTGCCAATCATGGTGAATTCTGTGATATGGAATGTCATCACCAAACTCATTTCAATGTGATGTGATATTTTGACCATTGCCAAGATAGGCTAGCTGACATCCTAAAAGTGAGAGATGGTATATTGCTATAATCCTAATCACTACTGTTCCCTCCAGTCTCTCCAATATCAGCTTCCTCAGCTTTACATCTAACAAAAAATGGAAATCTAAAGAGGTTTTTCTGGGCCTCAGCAGGCCTATCAGATTAACAACAAACTACATACTTATCTACCTGGGCCCCCATCATTCTAGTATTTGAGCATCTCACAAATATTAATGGATATATCTTCACCACAGCCCCTGCAAGGTAAGAAGTATTGTCCCCATTGTACAGAAGGAGAGACTGAGGTACACATCTGTGACTTATCTTCACTCTGTACTAACCCCAGGATAAGGAATTGTGTGCTTGTCAATGTGTGGCAGCCTATCCCGCTACTGCACAGCCACATTGTGGATGTTAGCATGCTGTTGCACTGGCACTGTACCTGGCTGTGACAAGAAAAACAGCTATCTGGGATCATATCCCAAGATTCACAACATCACAATGCATGGCAAAGCACTCTGAGGAGAGAGCTAGTAATGGTCCTGAAGCACCGTTGCTATTGCCCTGTGGAGACTGGCAGCTCCAGACTGCTACAAATCTGTTGGCAATCAGTATGAGGTTGAAAAATCTACAGTTGTCACAGTGGTCATTGAGGTTTGCAAGGCAACTAAGGCCTTGCTGTCCCCCAGGCTTCTCCAAATTAGAAATTTTCCGGACATAATTGCAAGGTTTAAACAAGTGGGCTTCCCAAATGGTGCAGGAACTGATGTCATGGGATGCATAGATGCCTCCTATGCCTACCACTTCAAGCAAGAGAGTATTTTAACAGGAACAGACACTACTCCATTGTTATACAAGCCTTTGTGGCTCACCATGGCACATCCATGGATACTTACATCAGATGTACTGGAAGGATGCAACATGTTCCTTAAGTCTGGCCTGTTTCTGTGTAGGCAAGCTGATACATTGTCCCTCCTAACTTTCATAGCAGTCATCAATGGGATAGCCATGGCAGCTGTGATTTTAGGCAACCCCAGGATACCTCTGCTGCCCTGGTGCCTGAAGCCTTACCCTGATGTGTGCCAACAGGACAACAGGCAACCCAACTACAATCTGCACAGGTTCAGGATGGTGTCTTTGGCCAACTAAAAACCAGATGGCACTGCATACGGATCCATTTGGACTGTAGTGTCTTGAATGCCAGACAGGTGATCGGGGTGTGTTATGTTTTACACTATATGTGAGCTTAAATGAGAGTACTTGAAAATGGATTGGGTTACAGACTCACAATTATGAATCAGGGGGTATTTATAAACAACCAAAGAATGAACCTCTTGATGCCACAGGAGACTTTCTAGGAAAGGTCATAGAAGATACCATTTGCACTCATATGTGAGCTGCATGGCAAATCCACTGGGGCTGAATACTGAGGTTTCATGATAAATTGAGCTGCTGTATGGTGCATTGAGACTGTTGCTTTGTATTCAAAATGTAGCATTTATGCAGGTGTTCAAGAAATAAAGATTCCTGTCTCTTTACCTTTATTGAAATTCAACTGATGGTAAAAAAGTGGCATATCAGATGCCCTCACCTGAAAGGACGTGCAAAGAAAAGACATAAGATAAAACCAGGTCACTGGTATGGACTGTACAAATCATTTGTCTGTTCTATTTCTGGTGCATTGGACCAGTGGTATATAGAGTGAAGCTGATACTGCTGATGGTGTGAGGGTCTATGGTTCTGGCTCCCCCAGGAATATTTCTGCATATTTGGTAGTACATGATCATTCTGAGGTAGTTCCATGAGGCTCATGATTCCCGGGGGTTCACCCTCCCAGCTCATAATTTTGAATAGTGCCTCAAATTTGTCCCTGTGAAACTCCATGTCTTGCTTCTCCATCTCACAATTATGGTGGAAATACTCTGACAGCAACTAATCCTTCCTTCACTTTCCTCAGCATTCTCCTCCTCCTCCAATTCCATGTGCTTTTCTGACTGCCTGGAGTATTCTTTATGCACCTCCATCATCATATCATGCCTCCTCCTCCATTGCTTTGCCCTCAAATTCAGAATTCTGTTACTGACAGTGAGTGGTCTGTTAGTTGCTGGGCCATGCTTGGTGCATCAAATACTGTTCCTCGCAGACAGAGGGGGAAAATTTGGCAAGTGCCTTTGAATTTTTACAATTTTATTCTCTGAGTCACAAGCCAAAAGTAACATTTTTATCTCAAAATAATGCTAGTCTGTTGGCTTACTCATTCTGCCATCAAATTTGTGCCTGCTGAGAACTTTCCTAAAGCAGTTATTTCAGGATAAGAAACAGTCAGTTAATTTCACCTTTCCAACTATCCAAAATATTTTTGTGGGGTGCAGTTACTGGAAGACAGAGCAGCAGTGGTGACTATGTTGCACCCTTTTCAGTTTGCCGCAGCCTCACAAGACATTGTGCTACTTCAGATACCAGAATGGAAGAAGTCCAGGCATCAGAGAGGAGACTCCCAATTTAGGTCAGGGAACTCTTTCCACATCTTGTGATAGATAAACTGATAATTGACTAGGCAGGGATTGCATGTTACAACACTGGCAGGCAAGGGCTTGCCTTTCAAAGGAATCTCAGAGGCTGCCTGGAATTTTTACGGAGCAAAAAATTCTATTTTATTATTCTTCAGAAATGGACCAAAATCAGATCAACAAGAAGCTGGCTTCTGCAGTAGTGACAGGGTGCCTTCACATCCAAATGGCGTGGGAGGCTAATGAATGCCTTCAAACATAGTTTTATAGTAATTTATATTTTGGCAGGGATAGCTCCACAAATGTTTTATCATTTTTATATTCATGCTTCTTCCATTAAGAAAAAAAGCTATTGTGTTCATGTGCTATGAAATGCTGGTTTGCATTTCTTCCCCTGCCCCAATCTGTCTGCCATTTTGAATAGCATGATCAGGAGAGGGAGGAGAGCAAAGGATGGGGAAATGGACAAGTGTAAATACACTCCTTCAGCCCACAACTAACACCCAAGAGCTAGGATTATAGGCTACAAACATGCTCAAATATTTCATAACAGCAGCAAAGAGGTAGCTTCCATTTTACCAGCCTGAGATACCAAGACCTCCTCTGCACTGTGCTCTTCCTAGGATGTATAAGGGAACAGCTCCTGTGAATCAGAGCCAAGCTCAGCTCTCAGGCTAGGGCCACCCAACCCTGCCTCTCCCTGCTGGCTGTCTTGGGTGGGCTGGGTCATGTCTTGACAGACATTCAAATTCTGAACCCACACCCATCCCAGCTCCACAGAGAAGTCCATGCTGAAATGGGGCTCCGTGATTGCATGGCTGCTCAGAACTTGGTCCATTTCACTGTAAAATGGATAAATTGTTGGGGCACCACCATCTGCCTTATTCTTATCCCTGGCCATCTGGTAATTCACCTTGAGCCACTTTAACTTCTCCCTGCACTGTTGTCCTACCTGTTCAGTCCAGAGTTCAGCCAGTAGCTGCTTAGATATACCTTTGTACAGTTCAGTGTTCCTCTCTGTACCTTTCTGGGCTGGCTCCAGTCCCCAGCACACCAAGCGCATGCTCGGGGCGGCATGCCGCGGGGGGCACTCTGCCGGTTGCCGGGAGGGTGGCAGGCGGCTCCGGTGGACCTCCTGCAAGCATCCCTGTGGACAGTCCGCCGGTCCCGCAGCTCCAGTGGAGCATCCGCAGGCACGCCTGCAGGAGGTTCACCGGAGCCGCGGGACCGGCGGACCCTCCGCAGGGACGCCTGTGGGAGATCGACCGGAGCCGCAGGACCGGCGAGCAGCAGAGCACCCCCCATGGCGTGCCACCATGCTTGGAGTGGCGAAATGGCTAGAGCCAGCCCTGGTACCATTAAAAGTTGTGGGTTTTGCTCACTTCAGTCCAAAGCTGCACCAAGATTCTAATGTGTTCACGTGACCAAGTGGTGACAGGCTGATACATGGGCTTCTTAGGGACTATTGTTTTGCTATATCAAACACCGCAGATGGGTGAATCTAGACAAACTGCAAGTAGGATTGAACCGGGGATGCTAAGCAAAAGGATATAAAGGTAGATTAGCTGTGCTCTGATCCCTAATTGGAAGCAGACAGCAAGGTAGTACATAGGAGGGCTCATGGGGGTTGAAGGACCATGAAATCTTGATTGTTGTGGATGGCTGTGGGTTCACACTTTCACTGCATTAACTTTATGGTCTGCCCTGTAGCTCAGAGCATGGTGGCTGCATTGCTGTACAATCCTCCTGTCACACTGGGGAACCACTGCTTGAGTTTAGGAAGGTACATAATAACTGACTGGTTAATATGTGGTTGCCCCAGATTTGTACTTTCATAGCAATGTCATAATCCACATCATGAGAAGTTTTTCAGATTAGAGGCGCACCAGCGCAAGTCACTTTTATGGCACTGTATCCAAACTAGGGATTGAAATTACCAGTGTTGACAAGTCTGATCAAGTGTATGTAAAAAGGAAAAATGTATCCCTAGCAGGATCAATGGCACTGTGTTACAAACACTAAAACTTACCTGCCAAAGGAGCTGTATCATTTACATAACAGTGATTCAGTCACAATTATAAAGGTTCCCAAATGAACAAAGGCTTCATTTATTTCTGTTGGAGTTTTTACCAAGGAAAAAACACTGGACACGCATGTCTTTAGACATAAATTTAGCAGGTCACTTATCTGACAATCTATATATAAATGAAAAACACATAAATAGGATTTTGGCAAATTAATGAAAACTAAGAACGTAGATTTCTTTCCTTCCTCCCCAAACAAACAAAATTAGAAAAGCAGATATTTTTGTAGGCCACAATAGTTTAATATTTGATCAACTAAAGTCATCTACATTAGTAGGAACATTTTTCAAAATAAAATGCTTGCCATAAAGTTATTAATATAATCCTATTTTGAAAGGTAATAGAGACCAAGCAAGCAGAGTTTTCCGAAAATAATGGATGACTTCAGTGTATGACACCAGCTTTGCACAGCTCACACTAGTATATGGTTACACTGGAGATCTATTTTTCACAGATCAGTCACATGGTAGGTTACATGATGGATCCACATATGATGGTGTCAATTTTGACTTCTACATCATTACAGGAACTCTGCTCAGCTGACCAGAATTATGTAATTTGCATAAATCAATCCCTCATACAGTGTACTGAAAGACAGCTGGAAACAACTGACTCAGGGGGTAGCAAGTATAACCACACAGGACAAGACTATAAACTATTCAGTGAAAACCCCAAAGGATTGTCAATGCACCTATATTTCCCTGAGTGTTTCAACATTCTACATAGTTGTATTAATAGGTAAAATAGGTAACTTTGGGACAGGCACTAAAAATCTCTCTATAGGTCAAAAGGCTACAGTGTGGTGCCAGGAGCCAAGAGAGTTTTCAGTTCTATTCCCTTTTCTGCCACTGGGATTCTGTATGGCATAAGGTAAGACACTTCACCATACTGTGCTTCAATTTCCCTATCTGTGAAACTGAGGGTATGGCTACACTTGCAGCCATACAGCACTGCCGTGGGAGCGCTCCCGCAGCAGCGCTTTGAAGCGTGACTGTGGTCGTGGTTCCAGCGCTGGGAGAGAGCTCTCCCAGCGCTGCAGGTACTCCACCTCCCTGTGGGGATTAGCTTACAGCTCTGGGAGCCACACTTCCTGCGCTGGGGCAGTGTTTACACTGGCGCTTTGCAGCGCTGTAACTTGCTGCACTCAGGGGGGTGTTTTTTCACACCACTGAGTGAGAAAGTTGCAGCGCTGTAAAGCGCCAGTGTAGCCAAGGCCTGAGATAATGGATCAGTTACAGCTCAAAAGTATTGAAAGCATTAATTAAGGTACTGTTCCTTTTTGCTGTGCTTGATTCCAACATACCACTCTTCTTAAACATGCAATGATCCTATTATCATCAATGGAACTTCCCACACGTGTAGGGAGAAAAGCAATATTAGAATGCAAGTCCAGTCTACAAATCAGATGGTATAAAATCCAGTCATGCCAATCCATGGACAAAAGTCAAAATAAATTATAGAAAATCTCATCAACTTCAGTGAATGAAAGAAAGTGGAAAAAAAACAAAGAAAGGCTCCTTACCCAAAGCAAAAAGAGTAAGCAGGGATGTAGCAGATCTAGAAGAGAAAGCTAAAGAGAGCAAAGTGATTTGAAAAATGTAAACAAAACTAATTCTAAGGCCCATATTAATGAAGACTCTGAGAAAACATCTCACATAAAAAAAATTAATTTCAAGAGATTAATTTATCTTGAGGAAGTACAAGTATTAGAAGAATATTTTCTTGGTTATTTTAACTTGTTTATTAAAGGGAAAAAACCCACCTCTTTAAGAAAAGTATTAATATGAGTAGTAGCTCCCCTTCTAATGTGACTGAAAATATTTCACCTTCAGCCTTACACTCCTTAGTGCCCCAGAGGCATCTTAAGTCAACACTCCTTACAGCTTGTTCTGTTTAACTGTGTACAGAAAGAATCCCACTACCAAATAAAGAAATATCCTCTCATTTATTAATAACTTCCACTTAATTTGATTGATTGTTAATGTGATCCTCCAACTGGATAAATTTCCACAGGCACTTGTTGAAATAGTGAAGTCACTTGTTTGTGACTAATTTTGATCATTGTCAGCTAAAATCCTGATTAGATTATCTGGAAGCACACAGAATGAATTTACATGAAGCAGAAGAAAAAGACCTTCCTTCCCGTCTTTTTTATGCCCCAATTTACCTCTAAGGAGTGACAGAAACCATCCTGAAAGAAATAAAAAGAAAGATATTTCCCCTCAAGGGTATTGAGAGGAAAAAAAGACCAAAGAATACCCTCACCCTTTAGTCATCTTGACAAGGCAAAGCAATGAGGATTGACACAGGCCATTGTGAGTGTTTTGTTAACAAACGGGCTGGGCTGGCAGAACAGCCAATCGAAAAAGCAAACAAAGAGGCAGAAAAGTCATTAACAGACCGCTGGGGCTCTTGCTAGGTGATGGGAACCTGAAAATGTGTAGTGGCAACTTCCCATGAGCTCATGAAAGAAGTGGTTTAAATATTTTGAGCTAGAGGCAGGGATGGCCAAACCACAGCTTGCAAGGCACATGCAGCTCTTTACAATGAAAAGAACACCCCACCCCACCATTCTCTACCTACCAGACTGGGGTGGGGAGCTCAGGGGCTAGGGGCTTCTGCCCAGCGGCAAGGTGAGTCTTGGGGCTACAGGCCCTCGGGGCACGCCTGCTGGGGCTCAGAGCTTCACCCACACTATTAACTAACAATAATATGCCTAATTTGAATTTGTCTGGATTCAGATTCCAGTCATTTGTTCTTTTTATACTCTAGTGCATTTATAATATCTCACTTCAAGTACTTAGCTTTCAAAAGAAGGGGAGCTCACTTTCGGAGCTGAAGAGGATGCTAATTACATAGTGGAAATATGTTCCTCCAACCTGATTAAGTACTTGGTATGTGCTGCTAGCCCACTGAAATGAACAGACAATCTATCAAAAATAATAATGGTGACAAGCATGTTTTGGTAGCAGTGAGGAGGTTAAACAAGCAACATATTCATTTTCATCCTGCTTTTATATTAGCTTCAGGAGTGCTAGAAACAGTCAAGAGTCTGTAAATAAAGTTCACTCATGACCTGCGGCGCAACCTGATTGTGGTCTATAAACTGCTGCTGCTGTAAGAAGTACCTCTTTCCTACAAGTAAATAGTTTGAGGTTTCCAAACACATAATATTAGTTGTTTCCTACCTAAATGTACAAAACTGAAAGGAAGTTCAGCTTTAATCAGCATGTCTGATTAGATAACACTAAGTAATTACAAATTCCTTGCTGCAGAGAAGTATTAGAAAAATTCCAGTGAGTATGATTTTGAGTTTCAACTTATGGGAAGATGCGTGTGCTCAGCACCTCTGACAACCAGGTGCCTACATAATGAGTTGGGGGCCTATGTATTAAAGGATCCAGATTTGAGCTTTATGGCCATACTGTTTAAACTCAGTATATTCTGTGTATAGAATCAGGCCCCTGCTACCTGTGGTACGGATCAGGCCACACTATAGGTGGTATAGCACAGTACAGGCCACAGGCTGTCTGTAGCAATGCACTTACCTCCCTGATGCAGTATTGGTAACCTCAAGAGATCAAAAATAATGAATCAGACCTCTCCCCCCCAAAAAAAAATAACAACAACAATAATAATGAGAAGATTGGTTCCAAACCATGAGTTTTTCAAAAAGATTATATTGTGGATTTGGTCTGTCTTTGGGTTTTTGAACTGCCCCTATCACTCGTGTGTGTGTTTGCATATGTACATGCATATGGAGATACTCACCATGCTGCTGCCCAGCAGAGATATGGCAGGTTGTCCTCTTTATTGCTGTTCTGTCCTGGGGTGCTGTGTCCTTCCAGTGACTTGGCCCTCTAGTCATGTCAAGTATTGAAGTCTCTCTCTTTGGGGTTCATGTATAAAGAGTCCAGCAACAGGGAAGCCTTCAGGATTAAGCAGGGTCCTAAGGGTTCCCCCCACATTGAGTCAAGATCTCATGTCTCAGACTCCCTTCTCTTCAGCGTCTTCTCCCCCCAACCAGGTTCCCCACATCAGGGACAGGCCTCTGTAATTGTCCCTCTTTGAAGATCATTTTGGGAGCCCAGGCCCTGCTTCTCCACCAAGCTCCAATCCAGAGCCAAGTGGTAGGCACCTAAACCTGCACCCTGAAGTGCTCTGCAGCTGCCTCCCTGGATCACTTCCTACCACTGGCTTTTCTTCCCCAGGGTAAAGGAAGGAGCTAACATACAAAGATGAAGTCTCTGCCTTCAGAGGCACCTTGTTTTCATGCTTGATCAGGCCACTGTTGCCAGGTCTCAGGCAGCAAGAGCTCAGTGGTGCTGCTTCCTCAGGAGCTGAGAGCGTAGTAGGTTAGCTCATCTCCTCTGTCTGCCTGCTATTGAGCTACTCTGCTCCCCCTTTTAAAGCTCCTGCTCCAGCCTTTTCGGGCATTCAAGGAGCATGCAGTGCTGTGGGACCTTCTGGGCCCAGAGCAGCTCCTTTAACCCCTTCTTTTCCAGCCTGGAGTTTGTAACCCCCTCACAGTGTGTTATAATTAGTGTTGCCCTCTCTTTCAGATACTCTGGGTATGATGATTTTGGCACCCCAGTGCAGGAGCTATCATACCTACATTTGCCCATCCCCGCCCATCAATTCATTCTGTCTTCAACCCCTGTATCACTCCTGCCCTCTCAGTCCTTCCTTATTCCTGCCTCCACTTCAGTTCTGCCTGGCCCTGCACATTCACATCTGTCCAGACCACACCCACCCATCAGTTCTGCACTCCCCTCCCCCCCAATTAATCCAGCTCCTCACCCACATCAATTCAGCTCCCACCCAGCCCCCATCAGTTCAGCCTCACCTCGGATCTTCCTGGGGTCCTTCACCCCATCTCCCAGGCCTGGTTGTCTGCAGTGGGTTCCCCTTCTCCCCTTTCCAGGCTTAGGGGGGGAGAACCTCCAAAGGCTCTTCAACCCCCTCTGCTCCTTCTCCAGTCTCCTGAGCCACAGGTATCTCATACAAGTCTGTGTCAATTCATACTGTGGCACAGGGAGGAGGTCAAGAGGAATTTCCCCATGTTCTGCAAGAAGCTCCAGCTTGGGTCTCTGGAAGGAAGCAGATGCTCTGTCCAGACTCCATTCCCATGCTGCTCCTTTACCAAGGACTCTTTCTTCACCTTTCCCAGTTTCCACCCTACTCTAGAGCTTCTAACAAACACCACAACACAAGAAAGAAGCCAATAAAATCCCAAAATAAACCAACTTTCCCCTCTCTCTTGTTTCCTTCTATTCATTCATCCAGCTTTTCCCAATGCTTCCTTCAAAGCCCTTTGGTGGAGAGACTCAGAAGCAGCTCTTCCTCCCCACAGATCTCTGACTCACACTGAGTGGGGGTGGGGAGGAGGTTTTCAATGTCTCCAGTTTCAATTTCCTTCAACCACTGGCTCCTTATGTCACTACCCCACATAACCAGGATGCATTCTTCTGAGGCCTACCACTCCAATTAGTTCTTCACAGGAAGTCAATCATGTGATAAGGGAGGGGGAGGGAAATCATTTTATAGATCAGTAGCTGGTTAAAAGACAGGAAAGGAAGGGTAGGAATAAATGGTTAGTTTTCAGAATGGAGAGAAATAAATAGCAGGGTCCCCCACAGATCGGTAGTGGGACAGTGCTGTTCAACATATTAATGTTATCTTGAATAAGGGGTAAACAGTGAGGTGGCAAAGTTTGTAGACTATACAAGATTGCTTAAAATAGTTAAGTCCAAAGCAGACTGCAAATGGTTACAAAGTGACTACTAATCTCAAATTGTCCATTTAAGTGAAAAAGATCAAATTCTACTGCACCTTCTGACAAGGACAGCCGATTAGCACAGAAATCAAATTCTAGTCAGAAGGGGAACTAAACTTTGATTTGATCCTCCATAGTCCTTCCTCCCTTCACTTGTAAGCTTGAACCCTACTTTTCAATACTCGCCTCTATCATTAAACTAGCTTCTGTTACCTATTCACAATCATTCCACCTTTGAACTTTGTAGCATATGTTTGAGTGTAGGAATACACCACCCACCTCACCTTTATGAATTTGTTTTCTCCTTTAGGCCTCATTACATTAACTTTTAACTAGTTTTATATATATATATTGGGCATTAACTTTTCAACTTTTGAAGTGCCTTATCAGATTCTTTTTATGTGTTTGGTCTCATTAAAAAACACCCTGTTCTCAGCCTGAACAAATAATGTCCAAAGGACCTTGAGAGGATAAAGAACTGCTTTTGCAATGGGTACCAGAGCTGAGTGGATTGGTGGGGAAGCCACATTTCAGTTTTACATACTTGCCAAAAATCAAAAAAGCTCTTGTGCTTTCTTCAATTCTGTTTGCAACAAAGATTACAAGACAACAGAGACCAAGGAACAGTGCAGGGTGTGGCTACTCACTGGATTATACAACTGTCTGCCATAATGTACCTATTGGGCTTCTGGGAACTGGGCAGGTGGAAGCCCGCCCACTGCTAAAGGATCCCCGCCCCAGCCTAAGGGGAGGATCTACAGGGCCTCAAAAACCCAACTGATTTTGGGGGACAACTAATAAAAGAACAGAGACAGGAGTGCGGTCAAAGGGTCATAAGAAGGGAGCGTGACGGGGACACCGAGCAGAGAACCCCGGACAGAGCCCACTGCTCCTCAAAGGCATCAAGGAAGCCAGTGGAACTCTGCCCGGATGCGTGAACGGACAGAGGATTGGAAACAAGCCCCACCGTCACAGGAGTCTCCATTGGCCAACCTCCTCTCCATGGTTGTGTAGATGGCCATTTTAGCCAGGACAGGGAGGAGGTTGACCAAAGAGGTCCCACGACTTTGTGGGGCCATAATGTATCAAGGCAGCCACCTCTTGATCATCCCCTCAGGGCCAGAGGTGGCTTTGCCACACCCTGCCTCTGTTTTCCCTCCTCAGGGCCGTATAAACTCCACACAGTCTTTCTTGTGTCTAATACCAGCCTTCACCTGGGGCTGATTTAATAACAGAGACAATTCAAAAATAGCCTTCAAAGTCCCAGTCTTAAAGTCCATCACCACAACCCAAAAGCCCATACTCAGCTCTGCCTATTTTACCCCACACAGAGCTCTTTTGTCTGTCCTTCACAAAGCTGCCACTCCCAGCCTTTCCTAGCTGCCTCTCAGCCACCTGGCTCTAGCTTCCTTCTCCTGTCAGCATCTCCTCTTTTCTGTAGGAGAAGGCATTATATATACTGTACTTCTTCAGGGACATCCTCCCAGCTGGCTGGGAGAGAGTGGAGTCCTGACCCACCCTTTGCTACAAAGCTTCTGATCCCAGGCCCTTACAGCAACAGTGTCCTGAGTTTTCCTGCATCCAACTACTAATTCCCAGAACTGCAGCCTCTCTTCTGGTTCAGTTATTTGATGCATCTTGCTTGTTCCCCTGTTCCTGGAACAATCTTCTGGACCCCTCTAGGCTTACAGATCCAGTATATCCCAATACACATTAAATTCAGAATTTGTGGCCCAATCAGATTTATCAGCATTTGTGATTCTATAACTGGTCCCCCTTAATTCACCTACTGTACAATTAGACCAGTCCATAAATTCTTAACCTAAATTAAGTCTATCAACCCTTTAACCATCAAGGCTTGCATTTTTCTTGTCTCATTGACAGTTCCCTAAAAGCAGCCTTCAGTGAGAGTGTTGCCCCTTCCATATCACAGGCCTTTCTGCTTCCCCTTCCTTCCCTGTTCTTCCTCCTTTATAGCTGGGCTTGTTTTCTTCATTGATCACAGCTGTGGCTGAATGCCACATGCCTCCACCATTGGCAGTTCTGGCAGCTATGGGAGTGTCTGGTCAGCCTGATTGCCTGTAAGCAGGGAAGACTCTCCTGTCTCGTATATCTGTGCTCAGTTTGGGGTTTGTAAACCCTATATTACATCTTGCTTTAAATACCACACAGATCTTACTAGGCTTGAAGAGTAGCTGCATGATCTAATGGATCGAGCAGGAGACTTGAAACATACATTCTAATTTTAGCTCAAAGACTCGTGTGGTCTTTCTTGAGCACTGATCTTCTCAGTGCCTCATCAGAAAAACAGGGGCCACAATACTCCTATAGCTCTATGGGGGTTTGGGAGGCCTAGACTGCACAGTCTTTGGAGACATGTCAGATTTGCTTAGCTTGCAAACTTCTGTTACTCATGATGATGCATGGGATGGAAAGAACCCAGCTTGACTGTTAGATCCCAGTATGAATTTGTGGGGCTTCCAGAGAGGGAAAATAAAACCAAACATCTTTGGTCAAGGAGAACAAGGCCTTACAAAATTAAAATGCTTTAGCAGCACTGGTGTGAAACTATCTACACAGATGGGAGGTGTTCTCCCATCAGCATTGGTATTCCACCTCCCCAGGAGGTGGAAGTTAGGTCAATGGAAGAACTCTTTTGTCAGTCTAGCACTGACTACACGGGGACTGAGGTGATTTAACTACGCTACTCACGGGAGGTGAACTTTTCACACCCCTACCAATGTGGTTATGTCGACCTAATTTTCTAGTGTAGACCAGGTCACACCAAGGAAAATGGCATTTCTCTGTTGTCCTGTCTATAAGGAACATGGTAACTGTCTGAATACACTATCTGATCAATTCCAACATGTCTGGGAATCTTCTAAGCCTCCCCAGAGTGATTTTGGTGAAAAATTGGAAAACCAGAAATTGAAATGGGGGACACACACAGCTCCTTATATCTGGTTAGCAGACTCAGCAACTTCAACCACTCTGTACTTGTATATAGATCTCCGAACCAGTTGACAGCAGCCATTAACACCTTCCAGCATAACAGTACCCCCCAACAATACCCCTACAACTCAGCTATGCCTATCCTCTCAGTACAGGTTAACATGTTTAACCTTGAATGACTTATCTCCCAGACAGAAAAGTGAGAGAGGGAGGAAATGGGACTCCATAGAGCCCCTGCCATGGAGGGAGAATGAGGGACAATGGTATGGGGCAGGAGGACACACAGAGCCCCTGGTAAGTGGAACGGGGTTGCAGGAGTCCCAGAAATAAAGGGGGATGGAAGAGTGACACACTGGGAGCTTGTGGAGGGCAATGGAGGGATTCAGGGAGCCCCTGGTGTGACAATGAGCTCAGTTGACAGAAGCAACAGGAATTTCAAAATATCACTACTACAAAGGCCTGCTCTTTAAGTCATGTATGAAAATGACATGGTGGTCTCCCATCTGCATACATCACAAACCCATCACAGGATTGGCAGGTTCCATTTGACAGGCCTAGGAGTCAAACAGCAAGGGTGTGCTGCAGATCAGTACAGAGTGAGGTACCCAAGCTGGCAAAGCTGTACAGGGGAGCTTGTCCTGCATTGTTATACCTGTCTGATGCTGGAGCTATTAGTCCTTTGCCTTCTCAGTGTCAGCAGGTCTCGCAATTTTTTTCCCAAGCCATGGGATTTCAGCCAGGGATAGAGCCAGTTTGGTAATGAGACAAGAAGCATCTTGTTCCAGCCACCAGCCCTGCCTAGAGGAAAAACCCCTGACCACTTCGACCACTGTCTGTCTTCCTAATTGCCCAACTCTTGGGGAAGAGCAGACAATCGGGGTGCTGCAGGAAGCAAGCAGGGAGAGCTCTCTCTGCTCCCCTTAGCCATCCAACCCCATTCTCATGGTGGGAAAGGGAGAAGAAAATTGCCCAGCAGCTCCTCATGTCCTCTCCTGTGAGCAACAGAATGGGTTCCTCTCAGTTCTGGGTTTATAATGGTGCCCAAGGCACCATGCCACTGGGCCCACTCACAGCAGGGGCCCCCTCGGGCCTGGCGCTCCACTTCCACTGCAGCCCAGTGGCCACAGTGCTGGCTCTGCGCTCCAGCCCTTCCCTGACAACCCAGCCCTGGACTTCTCCTCCCCACCAACTCACTCCTCCTCTCAGCTGGCTGGCTGAGGGCTCCTCTCATCTCCAGCCCCCCGCCCTCCATCACTGGCAAGCAGACTACCAGTGACAGGGCAGAGAGGAGCCCTCAGCCACTGCCCTGCCACTCCTTCAGGTTGCCGGCAACTGATGGTCTGCCACTTCGGGATCCCCCTGGGTCAGGACGCCCGAAGCCACGGACTGTCAACCAGCTGCCTGGAGTGGAGCGGACGGAGTCCCTGCCTTCCGCTCAGCTGCTCTGCAGAAGAGAAAGGAGGGTGGGGGGTGGGGCAAGCTGCAGTGCGCCCAAGCATCCCCAAACCCAGCGACCCACTTGCACGGGTCAGGTGTGGTGGGGGGTCACGAATTTCAGAGGTTCTCCCCGGGCGCAATGTGTTGGGAACAGGGATCCCTATGCTGCCATATCACGTGGGCTGGGGACACTGTGTCAGCTGATCCCACAGTCTCCAACCTACCTGGGCACTACAGCAGACATGGCCCTGCCCACTAGCTCCTCTTCACTCCCTAGCCACCTACCACTTGCTTCTCCCCCACACCCCATCCCGCTCAAGGCTTAGCCTTCACACTTTTAAAAATGATTGCTTGCCTCTCTCCCCCTCTCAAGCTTTTCTGAGTGTCCAGTTAGCAGTACTGACTGGAAACTAAAAGTCCAGTTGTAGGAGTAACCACATTAGCCTCCGCTCCTCCCACTCCAAACACCCACCCCAGAGGGTGGGAAGAGAACCTATGCTGCTGCTGTTGGAGGCGGGGCAGCTCAGTGCAGAGAGAGACAAATATGCAATGTCATCAAGACAATATAAGGGCAGAACAAGGTATTATAACTTTTTTATGCTTTTAAAAAAAAATTACTGGAGTCATTTTATGAGATCAACTCTTTCCAGCAAGTGTTGACTTAATTATTAATTTTGTGAGACAATTAAAATAAATAGGTTTTTGTTGTATCTATCTAAATATAAAAATGTTAATTCTAGGTTGCTTGCTGCTATACAACAATCCCCTTACTCTCTTAATGCCCCAGAAATGTGCCTGTATTCATCACAAATGTTGGAGAGAATGCATTAATAGTAACGTTTATTTTTTTAGGAAGCTCTGTGATACAGTCTTCAACCAAGTGTCCCCAAATGGTGAAATTATTGAAAGGTCCTGACTCATATGCTCACCATCAACAGGCGGTGTCTTCTGTTTTGTGTGCAAATTGTTTTCTCTGAACAGCACATCTGCACTAGCTAAGGGAGGATTTGATTCATGGGATCACATTGGCAGACTTGGTGAACATGAAAGTTCTACTGAGCACCAACAAGCTCTCACCACTTATGTAATGTGTTTATCAAAAACTCAAACCCTTGATAAACATATAGCAGATGGCTATATTAAAGAAAGAAATTACTGGACAGAAGTGTTGAAGCAAGTCATAACAACAATAACATTTCTGACAACATGAGGTCTGGCACTGAGAGGGTCTAATGAAGACTTTGGCAGTCTTAATAATGGCAACTTCCTTGGCTGCTTAGAGCTCTTATCACAGTTTGATTCTTTCCTGGCCTGCCACATCAACAAGTATGAGAATGCTAGTCATGGCACAACATCATATCTATCATCAACAATCTATGAAGAGTTCATCAAACTCATGGCTAACAAGGTAAAGCAGGACATTATGGATGAGCTAAAATTGGCTAAGTATTTTTCCTTCAGTGTTGATTCCACACTGGATATTAACTATACTGATCAACTGACATTTCCTATGTGCTACATGCTGAATAATGCACACCTGTAGAACGCTTCTTGAATTTTGTTCCAGTTACATTGCATACGGGTCTTCATTTGTTTAATGTTATCAATGAAACCCTAAGTAATGAACTAAATATCAAGCTAAAGGACTGCGGAGGTCGAACATATGACAATGCTAGTAACATGTCTGGCATTTATTCTGGTGTGCAAGCTCAGGTAATGGCAGTCAATGAGAAAGCCGTGTACATCCCATGCATGACCCACTCAGTCTAGGTGGTGTTGCTGCTGCAGAGTCATGCACTGATGCAATTACATTTTTTGGATTTGTCCAAATACCATGTTTTTTTCTCAGATTCAACTTATTGCTAGGGCCTGTTGCGAGATTCTCTGAAAGAGGAGACATCCGGGGCCAGTAAGAGAGAACTTCTCCCAAAGCACCTCAGTGACACAAGGTGGTCGCCTTGAGCAGCTGCACTTCGCAGTTTATCATGCAACTACAAAAGCTATAAGTCCGTGTTTCAGGCTATGCAGAACAGTGAAAAACGAGCAGAGGCAAACTCATTAGTTGAAACCATGGATCAGTTGGAGACTGCATTTATGACACCATTTTGGAGTAGTATTCTTAGAAAAGTAAACAAAATAAGTCAACTTCTGCAGTCTGAAACAATGGATTTAGACACAGCTGTGATGCTGCTGAAGTCACTATCTGAGTCTGTGGCAGCGCAAGGGGAGAGTTTTGAAGAATACCGTGAACATTCAGGTAAAGCGACAACATCATCCAAAGAGTATGGCTGATGATAGTGAAGAACCTGCTGTTGTGCTAACAGGGGAAGAGAAGTTCAAACTTGAATCATTCTACATCATAATTGATTCACTTGTCAGCCATCTCAACAGAAGAATTCATGCATATTCAGAAATAAACAATCATTTCTGTTTTTTAACAGGTGACCTTGACAGTATTGCTGTTAAAGAGTCTCTAAGAAGATTAATTGAATTCTATTCAAGTGCCCTCAGTGACGAGATCTTTGTAGAATGGGTACAGTGGAGCTCACTTGTAAAGCAGCTTGCCTCCAAGCCATTATCACAAGCTCTGCCTACACCACTGCAAATGCTGACCATAATGAACATGCATAATTTGCAAACAGTCTTTCTAAATGCCTTTATTGCACTATGCATTTACCTGACACTACCAGTCTCAAACTACAGTGGTGAAAGGTCTTCTTCACATTTAAAAAAGGATAAAAAGTGCTTTACGTGCTACAATGGTTCAAGAAAGACTTAACAGTCTTACTCTGTTATCCATTGAATTGGAGATGGTAAACACTGTAGACTTCTCTAGTTTAACTGAAATGTTTGCTGCAGCAAAGACACATCAAAAAATCTGAAGAAAACTTTCATACGTTTTATTTACAGCATCATTCTTCATACTAGTCTTTCTTCAGATAAGTAATTTGTGTATTACATAGCAAGTATTAATGTGAGTAACTTACTCAACCAAACCACTTTGTGTAGCTATTGTTAATGAAACCTGTGCTGCTGTGTCAAAGACAATTTCTGTGTCACTCTCCTGTCTTTTACAATCGTTCCCCAGGGGAGCCCACAAATATGTTTGGTGCCAAACCCACAAAAAGTTAATCCAGCCCTGGTTACTCTGCTCTGCCTCCCCCTCCCACAACTCTCCATCTGGGGAAGGGCAAAGGAGGGTGAAGAGGCCCGGGCAGAGGGGAACCTGATGCAGCTGTCCCAGGTCTGGAACAGGACGGAGGGGTGCAGAGCCCCAGGGAGGCAGAAGGAGTGGAGGTGAGGCTGAGGGAACAGAACTGGTGGGCTGGGGATGGGTAGACATGTGGGGGCTAAGAGATGCTGCAGCAGGGGGCCAAAATCACCTTAATAAATTTGGGAGCATTGGCAGCGCTATTTGTCTCACACACACACCCAGGGCCGGCTCCAGGCACCAGCAGGGGGAGCACATGCCTGGGGCGGCACATGCTAAGGGGCGGCATTCCATCCATTCTTGGGGCAGCACAGTCCGAGCGGCAGTCTGGGTGGCCTTTTTTTTTTTTTGCTTCGACAGTTCGGGCAGCAGTCTGAGAGTCTTTTTTTTTTTTTTTGGTTAGGGTGGCAAAATGGTAGAGCCAGCCCTGCGCACACCACAGAGGGGGCCAGGGGTAGTCAAAAATTAAAAGACAGCCCAAAAACAACATAGGTCTATAATCTCATGATTTTAGGGGTCTGAATCATGATTTTGAACCTTAGGGCACTGGTGATACTGCTTTCTTAAGCACTAATTTTACTTTAAAATTTATTAAAATATGTTTCCTTATGTTTCAAAAATTCAGTAGTCAGTCACCACAACAATAAAGGGTGAATTTTGAACACAGGGACAGAGAAGCCTCCAACAGCCAACAGCGAGTAGTAATTAATCTCCTTTATCAGAGGCTGCATACCCAGCATTGGTAAACAAAGACATGCATGCCAAGTAATAATGAAAACAGTGCCCTTCCCATCCCAGTGACATTGGGGTAGGGTAAGGCTCTCATGACTGCTGCAGACTCCAAAATGAAATTATTTCCTTAGGTCCAGGGTTGACTGTGTAGCACAGTGGAATCGTCTCTTAGCTGCCATTATTGTCCATAAGAACAAGACACTTGTTCAGATATAAGGGAGGAGGCCATTAGTTTAAAGTGGTACATGGAAAGAGACCGACAGAGGTGTGGAGCAAAGGTCAAAAAGTGCTGCTGAATGCGGAATGATGATCTGTTTGGCCAGTCAGGCTGAAAATCAAAGGGTTAATTTGAAAGTAAGATTCTAATGTCATTCCAGAACAAAACATTCCTGGGGGGTTTCTCCAATTCCTGTTACCACCAGCCTTCAAAATACACAGACTCCAGCAACCTTCTCCCCACTTCGGTTAACAAAAATAATTCAGCTTTGCCAAAAACTGGTATTTGCAGTGGTGCAGTCATGAAAGCGCTGTTGGGTCTAGGGCTCCTTTAATAGCAGGGTGCTGTAGCCTCTCATTCAACTACAGCTCAAATTGTGCTCCCATCTCTACTGGAGGGAAGTGAGATTCTACTCCAGAAACTGAAGGACTCACCTGGAGAGCACCTGCACCCTTATACGCTCCTTCTTGAGGTGCAGGGACTGCTTGGCAGGGGCTCCCTGCACCCCAGTAAAAAGAATTGGAGGCAGGCAGGCCTTGAAAATAGCAGGATCAGGCAATGTGGATCTGTCACTGCATGGATTCCATCATTTCCTCCCTTCCCTCTTTCAAGGGTTAAGGGGATATTGCAACTCACTCGGCACACTGCAGGCTGGGACAAGGAATCCTTCTTCCAAATGCAAATGAGAAGCCCAACCATTCAGTCTGCACACTGGCTCAACGATTAAGCCCTAAAAAATTACAGTAGCATCCCATAAAATTGCACAAGGACATTTAGGTGGCGTTAGATATCTGTGGCCCCAGGTACCTTAATGTAAGCTCCCTTAATCAAAAACAGATAGATTTCTTTGTTTTAAGAATTTCATGTTGCATCATTGTTCATTGGTTGGAATTTCATGTTGCATCATTAAGCAATTGTCATTAGCAATGGACAAACCTCAGAAAGGTTCAGCTCATTTCTAAGAAGTATCCAGAAGTAAGTTCAGAGGCTTTTCTGGACCTTTCAAGATAAAAAAATTGTCCTGGAAATTTGAAGATCGGATTTTCTAATGAAGTTTCAGTGTTCCTTGTGTCTAGTCTGACCAGAAATAGTACAAAAAAAGCCACTCTCCTAGTACTTTGGCATTTTCACTTTGGGTTTGGGCCAAATCCTGGCAACACAGAGGTTCCTGAAAATGGGGAGGAAAAACAGTGGGAGGAAGAGGGTGGCGTTTTTATTATCTCTTCCTCCTACCACCCAAAAGGGTTGATTTTGAAGTCAGTTTAGGTTTTGGGCAAAAGTTGGGAGGAGAAATTGTTCTTAGTTTTTCTATACTGGTTCACTCCTCCCCAGCCAGGGGTGGCTCCAGGCACCAGCACAGCAAGCATGTGCCTGAGGTGGCAAGCCACAGGGGGGCGGCCTGCCGGTCGCTGTGAAGGCAGCAGGCAGGCAGCTTCCGGCGGCGCGCCTGGGGGAGGTCCACAGCTTCAGTGGCAATTTGGTGGCGGGGACGCCGATGGCACGGCACCGGCAGACCTCCCACAGGCATGCTGCCGAATCTGCATGACCAGCAGACCGCCCGCAAGCACGCCGCCGAAAGCCGCCTGCCTGCCTGTGGGGGATCTAAGTGACCTGGTGTTCCTACTTTCCATTCGATACTGTGTAACAGTTGGCTGCGTACAGACAGGTTAAAGTATTAGCAACATATGGTCTTTTAAATTAGCAGCTATTTCAATACTATGTCCCTCCCAATAGACCTGCCTGGACCACATGCGCAGCTGTAGGCAGGTTAAGAGCACAGCAAACAATATTTGTTTCCTGGAGTCTAGCACTCTTATGATTAAAGAGGTGATTTATTTTGTTTTTCATCATCCCTTTTCTCAGCACACTGCTGAATTACTGCATCAAACTGCACCTGTTATGTTAGTGACTACAACAGGCTTGTTTCACCTCTGAGAGCTGGCTGGTCAACCTACAGGTTTTTTGCACCAATTTAATGACCAGTTTTAGTTAGCTTGGTGCAAAAACTTTCTGTAGACCAGCCCTCACTTACACCAGTGTAAACTCACTGAATACAAAAGGATAACTTCTGATTCTCAGTGGTCGAAGAATCAGACCCATTTTTTGTATTGGTTTATCCGCCTTAGAGAGAAGTGAAGGTGGGGAGTGTAGGGATAACAGCCCAGGCAGTGTACATAATGATTTAAAAATGCTGGCTACACCCTGTTTATAGGTATAGAGAGGCACCAAGAATTGTGCCTGTAAATGCAAATGCTATAAATACCTGTGCACACCAACCCAGTGGAATCTTTTGCCAGGTGGAATAGCAGTAAATGATCAACTTAGATTTTCCAGATTGTCTGGGGGTTAAGTATCTTAAAATCCCTTTACTTAAGGTAAAGTGAGTGCATAGCTAGGGCTGTGTGCTGACCTGTAACCGGATCTTGCTGGAATACTCTAGCATGGGTGGCCTTCAGGAAGGAAGGCAGGCATTTACTGGGGTGGGGTGGATAGTTAAAAATTAACAGAACAAATCTGGCTTTATGGTTCTAAATAAGACCTTTCAGCCGTGACTATCACCTGGAAGATGAACAGCAGACCTCCCAATATCCATTTGGTGAATAATCAGAAAGAAGCAAAATTGAAGTATACCAGCTGCCTGAGACAAATAGCTTTATGAAAACAACAAGGAGTCTGGTGGCACCTTAAAGACTAACAGATTTACTTGTGCAGAAGCTTTATGTTCATTTTCAAAGTTGGGATATTTTTTTAAATAATAATAATAACCTTAGGTGACAATAACCTTAGGTGACAATAGAGTTGTGACATGTTAGCCCTAGAGAAATGCCTTACAATATAAAATGATTACAGTTGGGGATGGGGCAAACCCCCTCAATGCTGCTGAGGCACTAGCCAGGAACTCTAGCATTCCTCCACTGATGTGCTCCTCTGGGACTCCTGCAGCTCTCTCTTTTGTGGGCTGTCAGACCGCCAGCCCTTATCTCAGTTTCCTCTGGCCAGCATTTCCAGGCCTCTCGTGCATCCCCTGCTATCAGGTCCTGCAGTGGGCTGTGGTGCTCTTATAGTCAAAGCGGTGCAGTCCTGAGTCTGCTAATAGATGCCAGCACCTGAGCTGTAATATTGTAGCTTGTTAAAAATTCTAATAGCTCTAGCATTTCCAAGTACAATCTGGGCAGAATAGTGCGATTTCAACAAAGCAGATTATTACAACTTGTGAAGTCAGGCAAAACTAGTTACATAAAGCAAGAGCAGCATTTGGTAAGAGAAGTCCTGCAATTAGAAGCTAGTCTGTTCAACCAGGACCAAACAATTAGCTTTATCTGCTAACTAGCTAAGCAAAGAAATGCTTTACTCTCCCGTCAGCAGGCTCAAACAGACTTCACCACCTGGTCAAGCAGAGCTGCTGTGTTTTCAAACTATTTGCTCACACAAATGCTTGAAATTCTTGCTGAAGTTGTATCCATTTGCAGCTATTGGAGAGCTGTTAATATCTGCATGACGACTCTACAATATTTGGGAAAGGCTCACACGTATCAGCTGCAAGCAGTGCTGCAACCTGGCACGTGCAGTGAATGTGAAAAATGTTTAGTTATTTCTCGAACCTTGAAAAACAGGATTTCAGACTCCTAAGAGAACAATTGCTTCATTTGTTTCTAACCCCATTGTCATGGACCCAAAAACAAGGGAAGCTGGTGGGTGTTTGGTGTGCTCACGGAGTAGAAGAAAGCATGGACACGTGGTACGGGTTTTAACTAGGCCACAGCTTTATCAGTGGAATTACATCCAAAATTCCTGTTGGAAAATAGTCCAGCACCATCACTCACACCCTCTTGATCCTTCGCCAATTCTTGTGGGCCCTCACCACTGAGGGAGCCAATTGTCACATGAGGAGGGTCTCTGGGCACCTCCATTCGCCCGCTAGCATACCTCCCTGTTTCAGGGATGGAGGCAAGAGGGGACCTTGACCTCCAGAGAGCACCACTATAAAGTGCGTTGCCAGGGCGGTCTCCCCAGATAATGCCCCATTCCCTGGTTCACATGAACACCCAGGGAGTCAGACATGATGCCCCCATCTTGTAAGGAGATGCCCTCAGAAGACCCACTGTGTTACCTTTTTGGATCTGGAGCCTAAATTAGCAAGTTCCTGCACTAGTCGTCTGCCACAAGGAGGCACCAGCCTCAGCTTGGCTGCCTCCACCCCCACCCCCACCCCCACCCCCACCCCTACCCCTACCCCGGCAGGCTACATAGAAGTTCGGCCAACCCAATACCAAGATCATCCAGGAACAAAATGGCACCTGTACCAGAGAGGTGCACTCTGTCCTCTCATTAAAGCTCAGCCGCACACTGGGCTGATAGCCGAGCCACCTCAGGACTCCAGCCATGTCAATACTTTCCAGTTGGCCTTCCTCTGGGCCCTGTCCACCATTTTTGTAGGTGGACTGACAACATGTTCAATATCCTGCTTTGCCTTCCAAATCAGTTGGAGACTTCCCAAGTCGTTCTCTCCAGGTGGATAATAATGATGTCCAGCATGTCCTCATGGGGCACCAGCCTGTACACAAAAGCATGACCTGGTCCCCACACATGCCCTGTCTGCTGTGCCATAACAAAATTCACATCCAGCCCACAGACCAGCTGCTAGTCCCTTGCTGAATTACATGCTGTCTTGTGAGATCAGTGCACAATTGAGTGCCTGCAAATCCATATCCCCGTCATCAGCGTGCACCGATACATTCTATATGATAGACATGGTGAAGGAAGAAGACTTGGTGATGCTTTCAGCCCATCACCTTTGTCAACCTCTCCTCAGGCAGCTGCACACGGGCCTTGGATCACCAACACCTGGACCTCGGATGCCCCTACACATCCAACTGAATAGCTGCTCTTGCAGCCCCTATATGGAACAAGTGGGATCCATAATCTCCTGGAGGCAAGCCCTAGAATGATAGCCTCGTCCTACACACTCCCACAAACTGGAATTTGGTTAAGAAGGAATGTTCCCCTGGGCAGGACTCTCCCCAGTTGGCCATGGAGCCACATGTCCCTGTACAGGACACAGGTCCCCCTCCCCAGACCAGGGCAGAGCTCACCCCAATTTTATCAATTTTTTGATCCGTGGACCTTGAGCTGTAGAGTCCCCTCTAGCCTGAAGGGAACAACTCACTGACCCAGAAGACCTCAAATAAACCCAACAGAAAGGCTGCCTGAAAGAATACAGCCTCACCCCCTGAATGGTAAACCCAAGGAAGAACCTCAACTAATGGCCTAAGCATCTGCAAGGTCACTAGCTTCCTAACGTTGCTCCAAGTCCTGACAGCTTGGGCCCAACCCTCCCATATCCTGCAGATCATGAATCCCCCTATGGATCCAGAGGACCCACAGCCCTGCAGTAAAAGGCCACCCCAGATAACGGGTTAGCTATAGCAAGATCATGAAGCGTCAGATCTTGGCCAGACTCTCAGCCCCTCTGAAATGCCTAGACGCTGTTGTGCAAGCTAAAAAGATGTGCAGTGCAAGTGCTCCCTTGGCAATGGATAATGCCTTTAGCAAGGAAGATGCCACAGGGCTGCCGGCATCTATTCTGGCATTTCCTTGGCCTCCAGTGCTAGTGCTCTGTTGATCTGTAATTAAGAAAGTATCAGCTGTGCCGTTGTTAAGTCCAGGCACATGTGTGGCAGTGAACTGAACATTTCTGTTCGGCAGTGTTAATTGGGTGCATTGAGAGCGCATTGAGAGCCTTAGATGCATTAAGGATTCCATGGTGTTGGAGTCACTTCTTCCCCTCCCTGTGAAGAGCTGCCAAGCCCCATGCTAGGAAGGGAAATCTCTCTTCCACAGGGCAGTGGGTGAGACTTGAGATAACAGGCACCCTGGTGTCCTGTCCTTAAATCATTCCAGCAAAAGGGGAGTTAAGTGCATTCCAGTTCCTGTCAGGGAGAACAGAGGAGACAGACAAGCCTCTGTTCAAAGCACCATGTGCACATTTCACAAAACGTGGACCATTTGGGGCACATAAGATTGCATCCTCGGAGCAGCTCACTCATCTTAGCACCTGATCTGCATGCTGCATGCTCACTTGAGGGCACACAAACAAAGAGATGGAAAATCACAGGAGCCACCAACACACACCACTTGCCAGGCTCAGGGCCTTCTTGGGGAGGGAAGAATTGAATTGTTGGCACTGCAATCAACTCCAGAGTTTTGTAGGAAGTGCTCACTGTTAAGAGTTGTCTCCTTAGCCTTGCCTACGCTAGAATACATTGCACCTTATTTTACAGCAACACTGCAGCTGCATTAGTGCTAGCAATGGCTTAAGGGCTACTGTCATTAAAGCTCAATTAATTGCTGTTTTTCATATTGATTCCCTCATTCTTAAGTGTCAGAAAAAATAAATCAATTTCCTCTTAATTTCCCTCATTGGGACATGCACAACGCCTATGTACCACTTCAATCTAACTTGAGCCAATAGTACAGGGATCAGCAACCTTTGGCATGTGGCCCATCAGGGTAATCTGCTTCCCAGAGCTCCCATTGGCCGAGAACAGTGAACCACGACCACTGGGAGCTGCAGGGGGCTGTGCCTGCGAACAGTCAACGTAAACAAAATGTCTCGCGGCCTGCCAGCGGATTACCCCGATGGGCCACATGCCGAAGATTGCCGACTCCTGCAATAGTAGCTGCTCTGTACAGTTAGGAAACAGTAAATGGAGGAGGGCATGAACCAAATGTGACCATCCTGAAACAACATGCTCCCATTACAGCTTTACTGAGGAGTCAGGGTTATATCTACATTAGCACTTTTTGCAAGAGGCAATTCAGTGTCTAGTCCACTTGCACAGTTCCTGAGTCCCTAGGTTCAGCAGATGCAAGGACTCCACAAGTTTTGCATAGCTGATGGCACTAGATTCCCCAAAGGGAGTCAGAGTGAACACCGCATCCCTGCACAGACTGATGTACAGCTCTTAAAATGATAGGGGATCAGTAAGCCTTTTAAAAAATGATCCAGTGATTTTACATCTCTATTGTCTCTGAATTGCTATTAAACAGATCCCTACATCACCCTGATAACATCACAGAATTGTACTGTCTTCAGTCACATAATTTGGGAGAGTGCAGAAAATGGACTCCACATTACAGCTTTTAAATCTATCAAGTGGTAAAATCCTCCTTTCCACTATTTGCAAAATGAATCACACCTAAGGTCTTCTTTCCAGTGGGTCAAATTCAGAGGAAAGTCTAAGTGATGTAACCTATAGCTCCTTCTGGGGCCTCAGCCTGTTATATCAGCTTTGACCACATCTACACAAGAAAAGCTGCACCAGTGTAGCTATGCTGGCAATCGCTCCTAGTGTAGATGAAGCTTAATCCAGAAGAAAAGTGCTTTTGCCAGTTCCCAGAAGCACTAGTCTAACTAGGTGTGACGGGGTGCACTCGCCCTGCACTGGATGGGGAAGTGTTAACCCTACGTTTTGGGTTGAGGAAGCCACACCCCCTTTACTCTACTGGGCATGCTGGTATAAAGGGAGCAGCTCAGCTCATTTGGGACCGACTGCCAGGAAGGAAAGGTGGGCTCCACTGGCTCAAGCCAAGGATCAGCTGACACCAGAGGCCATGGAGGCCAGCGATGCTGTAACCCAGGCAGACACCAAGGTACCTACCGAGACCCTGCTGTGTCAGAAGTCGCCAGGGACAGCACAGATCGGGGAACCTGGAGACAGCAGAGACACCCAGGCTGCAGTAATGGGAACTATGGTGGAGCAACCTAGGGGAATTAGCTAGTGGTCTGGTTAGTGAACTGGAGTTTTGAGTCAGCGTGTTATGGTCGGGAACCCCCTGCTGACTCAGCAGCATGTGCTCCTACCACTACTAGGGCCCTGGGGTGGGTCCAGTGGAGAGGGAGGGCCTAGACTCCCCCCCCCACCAGGGCCACCATGCCTCCCCTTGTGTGTGGTGGCCCTTTTCCTAACTGATTTTGGCCACTAGGCCTCACTGCCCTACAGAGAAGGTCAAATCTATGGACTTGAGCTACTAGGCCTTACAGCCCTGCTAACGGGGGAAATTTATTGATGGTGACCAGTGGGCTACACTGCCTTGAAAACCAGGGTAAATGTAATGACTTTGGCCACTAGGCCTCACTGCCCTGCTGAGAAAGGTGGATCTCTGGCCTCTGGCTGCTAGGCCTGACTGCCCCGCTAAGAGGGGTGAACCTATTGACTTCGGTCATTGGGCTGCACTGCCCAGCTAGTAGAGGTGAATACATTGACTCTAGCCATTAGGCATCATTGCCCTGTCAGGAAGGAGAAATCTGTGGACTCCGGCCGTTAGGTCTTACTGCCCTGTCTTCCTGGGGCAAATGTACTGATTGGGGCTACTAGGCCTTACTACCCCACTAAGAGGGATGAAACTATTGATGCTGGCCACATTGCCCTGTCCCATTAGGGCAAACTTACTGACTGTAGCCACTGGGCCTTACTGCCCTGCTGACTGGGGCCAATTTAGTGACTCTGGCCATTGGGAAGCACTCCCCTGTAAGAAAGGCGAGTATATAGACTGGGGGTAGGAGTGTGATGGGGTGCACTCACCTTGCACGGGATGGGGTTTTCCCCAACCCTGTCACACTAGGGCTTTTGCAGGTATAGAAATGTCATTTTAAAAAAATCACACCCCTCACAGACATTGCTAAAGTGGCAAAAGTTTCACAGCAGACCTGGCTTTTGACTCAAGTTCTCTTAGGGTATGTCTACACTGCAATTAAAAACTTGTCACTGGCCCATGCCAGCTGACTTGGGCTTGTGGGGCTCAGTCTAAGGGGCTGTTTAATTATGGTGTAGATATTCAGGTTCCAGCTGCAGGACCCTACGGTGGGAGGCAGCCCTGGAAGTCCCACCTTCTGTGTTGCTTCCTGGGGCAGGCTGTGGTAGGACCATGGGGCCTCCACCAGAGGGCCTTGAAGGGCCTGGTACACCCATCACAGATACACTAACACAAAGTGACATTATCAGTAGGTTAAACAAGAACCTCTCTGATCTATAGAATTGTGCTAGACATCTAGGAACTAGATGGAATATACTTTGTCATGGAAAGCCTGCAAAAATAGCATCCCATCGTCATTAGGCCCTCGTGGACCTGACTCCTGACCAGAAATGGAAAGCCCAGGTGTGCACAGAGATATAATAAAACACAAATAGTAGGTAACTGAGCCCCAGTCTACACATAAACTTCAGATTAACGTCACTTTGTCACTCACAGGTATGAAAAATTCACACCCCAGAGCACATAGTTAAGGCAAGCTAACCTCCAACATAGATGCAGCTAGGTCAATGGAAGAATTGGGTGGATTTCCTACATAGACAGAAAAACCCTTTAAATCTATTTAGGAAGTATCTACATGACAGCACTTCAGCAGCATTGCCGGAGCACTGCAGCTGTTCTGCTGGGCACCCGTGGTGTAGACGTGTCCTGAACTTTTGCAAGTCTGTCAAAAGTTTCATGCTGTTCTGATTTTATCCAAACCAGTTCACCTGTCCTTAGAAATCACATCTGAGCAGGCAGGTCCAGGATTTCAATCTCTATACATTCCAGGGAGTGTCAGGGTTCAAGTTATGCTAGGATCGAGCCTCAGATGCTCATGCAGAGGCCCCAGTATTGCAAGGGAAGAAAACAGAATGAAGTGTTGCCAAGTTTATAGTTCCAAGACCTGTGCCAGCCAGTCCTGGTCTGGCTCCTGGCTTGTTGTCAATCTGTATTACACCAGCAGACAGGTTATACCATGAGACAGTGTGAGGTTTTAGGCTATGAAATCAGATGCAATAAGAATGTTTCCCCCAGTTTTTGGCAGATTATTTCCCAGCATGATCGACACACATCAACAATGACATTATTCAGCACCCAAACTCAAGCACAGCTCCTGTGTACAATATAGCTTCTCTACACTCAGTCCCGTTACATAATGTTGCAGCAGGTGATAGGAAGTTCCAGATTTACATCACTGAGAAGTCAGGCAGTTTAAGTATTTAGATTCTAAAAATGATTGTCAGAGTCCTGGGAAAAGAGAGAGCTAACGAAGTAACAAATATAATTTGGCTTCTCCCACATGCACTTGCAGCCACCGTATGGGAAAAGTCAAAGCTCTGCCATTGTTTCATTGGCCAGCCTGCCCTCCTTCCTTCTTCCAGAGGCGGAAAAAGAAAAGACACAGCACTCCTTTCTAACTTCATGTTTCCAAAACATAAGTATATATGCTGCTCCTTCAACCTTAGCCATAGCTGTGGTGCTGTAGCATAGACCTGGTCTTAACTGCTTCCCTGTTTGCACTTGTAACATGAGAAACAATGTGGAGATTTTATGTTTGTTTGATAACAAACTGTGACCTCTGCCTCAGAATTCGTTGTAATGAACATTGCCCTTTGTTTTGGGCTGCCTAGTCTGAGTTACTTTTGAAATCTAAGACTGAGTGAACTAAAATCTTAAACCATTCTTGCACTCCCGCACTGATATTTTATGAAACAGTCCATCCTGGTTAAAAAAGGAACAAACATAGCTGGATTCCTATTTACTTTTTTATTACACAAATCAATGAAATTCTGGACAATGGACCAGAGTAGACAATGGACTCTTAGTGTAACTCCATTGATAACAACTGAATTATACCCATTATGATTAAATCCTTTCTGATTTCCTATTTGACAGATGTTCTCTGATACAGGATTTCTTAGATAATGAGCTAGTGGATTTTACTGAATATTAATGAGGCTCCATAAGAACTTTCCTATTACTTTTAGCCACTTGCCTGATAATGAACATGTGACACTACATTCCATATTCCTTATGAAAATATGCTTATGATGAGTGACATAACTGAGATACTTTATGCATGATGGATCATGTGAGATCATTGGAAAGGTTATGATTTACTGAATGCAATTACCCAATTTGTATACCTGTATCATCTCTGTATCTGAAGTTAGGAATATTGACTGTGTATCTGTATTTCAACTATGCTACTTTGGGTGACTTTGCTAATCCTTCAGGTACAACAATGGAAAAGCCAGACAGGGCGGATGGCCCATGAGGACAATGAACTGTGAAAAGTTTGGCCTTCCTGTGGACACTCCATACTGCCACTGATTCCTGGACACTGTGATCCTACTGAGTCAGGTGCTCTTCTCACCTGATACTAAAACATTACCTGGGACTTCTTGTAACTTTCCACTGCAAGGGAAGCAGGGTCAAGTTTGGGAAACAAAGGATTCCTTCCTTATGTAAATCCTATTTAAGGGTGGGGAGCAAGGCAAACAGGACTCCTCCTCTCCATGACCTGTCTGCCTAAGAAGAAAGGCTAAAGGCAAGGGGGGAGTCCAGACTTAGACAGGGGTCTAGTCTGAAAAAGAATAGAACTGGAACTCTGAACCACAGAAACTTTGCAACCTGCCTGCAACAATATCTAGGGTGACAAATACTATTTGTAACCAATTTTTTCTTTCTTTTCTTCAGTTTGCATGTTTGATTTCATTTGCTTAGTAATCTGCTTTGTTCTGTTTGCTGCCACTTAAAATCTGCCTTTTGTCGTTAATAAAATTTGTTTTGTTTATAATATAACCCAGTTTCTGTAACTTATAACTGGGCAGGGGGCAAGAAGTGTGCACACCTCTCTCCACATTGAGGGAGAGGCAAATTTCATAATATCTCGTTGAGTCTGCACTCCAAGGGAGGTGGACATCTGAGTGCCAGAGCAAATCCTTGAAGCTGAGTCTTCCCAGAGCTGATCTGCAGCTGGGTGTGGCCCTGCCTGTGTGTGTGTTAGAGGAGGCTTTAATAGCCTGGCTTAGCAGGACAGGTAAAAGGGGGCCTAGGCTGGCAGAACAGATAGACTCAGTGGTATCTCAGCACATCAGGTGGCTTCCCAAGGGGTCTAACCTGTCACAGAACATTCCAGGTGTATCCAGGTAAAATGCCCCCAAAACATCCTAACACACCACTCATTTCTGCTAATAGGGCAGGAGCATAGCAGGCACAGTGTAGCAGAAGCGAGGAGTTGAGTACTGAAATGTTAGCTCTAGGAAGAAATTCCATTATTCTTCACTGTGGATATTTTTTGATGTGCCATCTCCTCAGGAGTTAGGGAAAGGAAAACCAGGGGAACACAAGAGAAGCTAAGAACACTGTCCTTATGACATGGAGGGTTGTGCAGCTAACAGCAGTGCAATGCAAACCAGTCACCTTAAGGTTGCAACTGTTTGCCTTTCCCAAATTTTTCTGGCTGCTGTCCCTTTAAGTATGCTAGCAAAGGTTCCTATAAGAGAATGAGCTCATATTAATGAGTTCAGTGTTTCTAGTCAACCACAGCAGAAATAGCTCCCAGGCAAATGGCTTAAATCTGACTTTCCTAGGGACCTGAGTGAGAGATACTGGGGTTTCCAAACCTGGACCCTGCTGTGTTGAAACAGTTCCGCCCATTTGTTAGAATTCTCTTACAGAAATCTAGGGGTTTGGGGCTGTGGTATACATCCTGTGATAAATCTTCTCATTAAGGCATCAGAGTGCCCCTATCCAAACCTCTGGGGGCAAATGCTCTGCAGGGGATAATAATAACCTACAGCAAATGAAAAAGGGCTGGAGCCAAAGCAAGCTAGGTTAGAGACTGTCAACAAGACAAGAGTTCCAACACAGAGAGTGTGATGTGAAAGAGGTGCAGCCAGGGATGCGCTAACAGTTGTATGGCAGAATTCCAACCCTGCTTAGAAATCTGCACTCGTCTTTTTGTGCTCATCTCCCTCCTTTCGCTCTGCCGAAGTCTCCCCCTTAATCATGCCCACATCGTCCTCCCATTCACCTTGGTACCATCTATCACATTGTTCCATCATAAGGAGCCATCTCTCCCTCTTCTTTTGTGTCTTAACTACCACCTCCTTCTTCATTCCAATCCCTCTTTAAAAACACACATCTTCCATGAGGCCTTTCAATAATAAGCCACTTAATAGTTATATATCACATTTTTACAGCTCTGAAATTGGTCTTGAAATCCTTGGTTATCCTGATTTTTACTATGCATTGTTTAGTAATTGCATTGCCTGTACTATGCAGATGCTCCAGGGAGGCAAGAACTGTCACCTATGTACTTTACTGCACTGAGCAAACACAATGCTGGCCATTCTAAATTTAGAACCATCACCTCTCTAATTCTATGTAAGCAATGCACTAAGCCTTTGCTCATTTAAAAATTGTGTATATAAATGTCACTTTTTATTTCTAATGATTTTAACTAAAATCTTTCTCTTTTAAAGCACAATCAGAGACAGAAAAGTTACTATGGAAAATGACATGCATTCAACTTTTCTGCTCCCTGTGCATTCTCAGGTCATTTTCTAACTTAATTGACATTAATAAATTTTCTCTCCTGTTAGCATTGCAGAGCCAATGCTGCTATGATAGAGCAAACTGATTTCTACTCTACTGCCTTCATCAACCCCTATATTATCAGCAGCATCTTTGTTATGGATGATGCTATATGAGGAAGAAAGAACACAATTTAATGTTTAGGACCCAGGTTCAGTTTTACCAGGCTAGCAGTTGAGAAAATAGTCTTGACTTGGTAAATTGAATGGATTTGACAGGGAAGTAATTGAGGAAGCCTAGCAATGGAGCTTTGTGGTATCACTTGTAGTCACCTTTCTAATTATACCCATGTGTAAAAATACATTTGAACATGAAAAACAGAGGCTCACATCACTGATGTTTGTTTCTATCTTTCATCAGCAACAGGATGCGCAGCTCCCAGTTAGTGTGGGACACAAGTTAGATGCCAAAATATGAAATCTGATTTATAGGTACCTCATCTAGCAAGTTCTATGGGCAACCAAGTTCCTGGTGTGAAATTGTTCTCAGGCTCTTACTTATCTAAGTCACTCAGAGCTGACTCTGAGTTTGTCTTCCTCCCCCACATCCTCCTTTTCAAATCAACTTGGTATACATTCCCTATCTACCAATACGTTCTTTTGGATATTCAGTATTGGTTCTAAGATTCTAAAATGCACCCAGACATTACATTTCCTTCTCAAGTCAAGGTCACTAGGCCCACATGATCTGAGCAAACAGCTTATGTGATTTACCAGACTGATAAATCACAATGTCAAGAAGATCAAATCCAGTATTCTGGGGGAAACACTGCATCAGACTGAAAGTCTTCAAGGAAGAAGCAACCAGTCTAATCAACCAGTGACCTACTCTGTTGACTTGCCTGAACAATATGTAATAATTTGTACCATTATAACAAACCTTTCAACTGAACAGCTATCCTACCTGAATACAAATTAGAGATCAATACAAAGAACAAAACAGATTTGGATTCTGGACCACAAAGCTTGGGCATGTTTCTGTCTGAGATTCTTGTGCAGCCCATTAAAGAGGTGATGACCAAATGCAAAATTCAAACAAGATCCAGGTGCAGTGACTGAATATCTCACAGTCTATAGGTGTTCATTACAGGTTTTTGTCCATCTGAACTACAACTATGCACACATGGTTGTAAAATTTATTAGAACTGTATCGGGAACATTCACACCTCTGAGATGAAGTAATTGTTCAAAGTCTATGCACATGTACCTTCTAATCATTCTATTTCCTATTACACATGCAAAACTACCCTAAAGGAACATTACTGAGGGTACGTCCACACTACCTGCCGGATTGGTGGGTAGCAATCGATCTATCGGGGATCGATGTGTAGCAACTTGTCTAGATGCAATAAATCGATCCCCGAACGCTCTTCCATCAGCTCCGGAACTCCACCAGGGCGAGAGGCGGAAGCGGAGTCAACGGGGGAGCTGCGGCTGTCGATCCCACGCTGTGAGGACGGGAGACAAGTCGATCTAAGATACGTCTACTTCAGCTACGCTATTAGATCAATTCCCCGCCCCCCTCCCCCCCCAGTGTAGACCAGGCCTAAGTCTGCAAAGTCAATCACTGAATGGTTAGGAAATACCAGAATTAAGGTTACCCATACTCCCTTTTTTCAGTTCCAGTGTGAAACGCCACCTAACCTGAATCAGCCATTTTAGGGAAAGTCCTTCTGAGTCCCCTTAACCCTGGGCTGCATGCTCAGTGGCTGTGTGGGGATGGTGCCTGCACAGTCTGGTCAACACTAAAAACTATGAGAAGCTAGGGCATGTGAAGTAAGGCCAGACTCTTTGAATAATTTAGCTGCTATTATTAAAGAAGTCTTTACTGACCATTTGCAAACTTCAGTTTTTCAAAGGTTTCTATCTTTGCCAAAACTGGGCGGATTTTCACAGAGGCAACAAAAGGTGCATTCCTGACACAAAGATTGCCCCCTGCCAAGTTTGAAGTTCCTGTTCCAAAGTATGGGCACTCTAGAAAGGGATTAAATATATATATTATAGATTAAATGGTAAAGCAATCACGAAGTTTTCCATTAAACAAAGATTATAAATAAGAGTAAATGATCTTTACAGACTATACAACAGAATAAGTTAAAAATACTTCATTTTAATAACTGTAACAAGTAAACAAGGGCAGAGTCTCCCACATAGATTTCTGAAAAAATAAGCATAATATATTATGTTTGTCTGCTGCTTTTCCTTGAAATAGTGAATTACAGATAATTGAATCTACTAAGAAGCTTTTTTTAAAAACCACAATAGTTTCTGTATGTGATTGAGAAATGAAAATCTTATCAGATGCAATATAAGAGGGAAAAAAATCACTCAGGTGAATAAAGGTTTTATGTTTTGAATATTAAAACAACTAAAACAAAGGATTTAATATGCCACTTATTAGAACCAACTTTTTAAAAAAAAATGTTTCTCATCCTCCATTTAATTTCTACTTTTGTTCATTCATTCACCAAGGCTTTGGAGGATATATGTGTTGTTTTCCTTCAGATTTCAACAGGCAGGACACAGAGCTTTTGCAAGTAGAGTGTGTAAGATAGTGAATGTATTTTCTAAATAAATGCATGAGCGCTTACAATATGTAACCTGTATGAGTTCATATTTGGTCAGATAATGTTCTTACACCTGTTCATTCAGGCTTTAGACCAAAGCACTTGTGAAGCTAATGAATGATGTCTGAACAGGGCTGGATAAAAATAGTTTGAACTGTTCTTGTAACATTATCAAAAGGATCTGACCTAATAGATGACATCAGCTTACTGGATAAATTGTCTAAATTGGATATTTCCTCATGTTCTATGACTCGGTTAGCCTTATTTAGTATGTATAAAGTAGCTGACCTCCACACTGGGGCACCGACCTTGTTCAGTTACACGCACCATTCGCTGAGTCAGTCCTACACAGTTTATTTTCTGTATCTATGATACTAACATTTTTACCTTGTAACCATCACAATCTATTTAATCACAATTCAGCTTGAAAGGTGCAAATTAATGCAAATGAAATTATACTATATAAGACTGGTGATAGATAATATTGCTTTCAATGGAGCTGGTTTTGTATGCGTGCCGTATCTCTCTCTATATCTATTGTATGTCGGTATAGATACTTTGTTCTTTACTGCAGTCTCTCTCCTTTAAAATTGTAAGATTTACTAATGAAAGTGGACACAGAACTAGAACAATAGTTTCAAGGAGCAGATGAATACCCATGCAGTGTGTCTGAGCTCTGTTCTAATTACTAAGATGTAGTTTGCTGGCGCTTAGCTTGGTTTAAGTTTGCCTGTGTAGTTCAGGGCTGCAGGCCAGGCCCCCATGGCAGGAAGTTCACACAGTGGATAATGTTCGTCAGGGGCCTTGCTGTAAACATTCATTCAGTGCAGCAGGGCAAAGTAAAGCTGCTCGCCCCTTGCAGAGCCCCTCAGGCAGGGCCGGCGCTACCATTTAGGTGACCTAGGCAATGGCCTAGGACGCCAGAATTTTTAGGGGGCACTATTTTGCCGAGAGGCGGTACGTGACTCAGGTGGACCTACCACAGTCATGCCGGCGGACGGTCTGCTGCTGGAAAGGCTCCAGTGGAGCTGCCACAATCATTTTGGCGGACGGTGCGCTGGTCTAAAGGCTCCAGCGGACCTACCGCAGTCATGCCTGTGGCAGGTCCACCGGAGCCTTTAGACCAGCGGACCACTAGCCGGCATCACTGCAGCAGCTCCACCGGAGCCTTTCCAGCAGCGGACTGTCCGCCGGCATGACTGCGGTAGGTCCCCCGGGGCTGCGGGGGGCGGCGAAATGGCCGTCCGCCTAGGGCATCAGAAACCCTAGCGCTGCTCCTGCCCTCAGGACAGTAGCAATGGAACAGCTTTGCACAGGGATACAAGGACACAAACTGCACCCACCTCCTGCATCCATGGCGGACAATCAACCCACAGCGTCTGCGGCTAGGCAAGAGAGAGCACAGGCAACCAGCTGACCTGCTGCTCCATCCCTATCACATGTTTGATCAGCTTTTTCAGGCACTGGTTCAGTTTACAGTGACAGGTCCATAGTCAAGCATTAATGGGGCAATAGCAACAAGGGCACCTTGTTTTCTAGAAATCCATGGGTGCTCCATGTTGACTCAGAGTTTACACTGATTCCCAGCTCACAGCATGTGAAACATAGCAATCTTGGCTTGAATCTTGTCTAAACACAAGTTGTACTAGTTTACGCAGTTTTTATATTGTTTTAGGTAAAATGGTGCAAACTCCTCTGTGGAGACACTTATCTGGATTTAAGCGAGGCCTGATTCTCTTCACCGACTCCTATCCACCAACTCCTAGTCGACTTAAGCTAAAACAAAATAAAAGGTTCTGTTTGGCTGGGTATTTATTGAGTCATGGCACATTGTAACAGGAAGGACTGCAGCAGGCTGGGTTTAAGAGTCACTATGTGGGGCGCTGATTCATTTCCCTAAGCTTGTAATAGTTTTCATCATTCATGAGCTTACCCAGGTCAATCCTCTCGCCCTTTCCCCTCACTACTACAGGCAAGATAGATTTCTCTTGTATATTTATATTCTTGCTTTTTAAAGTAGGGCAATAGAACTAAATATTACAGAGCTATTATGTTAAAATTGTTCCTATTCACTACCATCTCAGAGATTTATTAAATCAAGCAGTTGGTCTAAGGTTTATGCAACGCCTCCCTGTCCTGAAATTCTTGCTAAAGTAAAATTGCCAGTGGTTGCAAACCCTTATAGTACAGCTAAGAAGCTCCTCCACTCTAATCGGCTAGAGTGGTAGCCAGTGGACCAGTTAATAGGTAAGAGCACTAATACAAGTATGGAATTTCTTGTAGCCAAAAAGGCTAGAGACACATTACCACATGAGCTCAGTGAGTGCTGATAAAGGGATTCCCAGCAGACCCAAAGAGGAAAAGATTAGAGAAGAAAGAAAAAAATCAGATTCACCTTGACCCTGTATTTAAAATATATTCCCCAAACTCACCTTTCACATGTGTGCAGAAACAGTCCAGTCAATCACTTACTAGAAGTATTTATGCTAAAGGAGCTTGAATGTTTTTTTCTATACTATAAGGGAGAAATACTGAGAGAGCCTGTTTAGGAGTTAGTCCTGTAAAGAATCAGTGCTGGCTCTGACACAGACACACTCTGAGGCTTTCGGCAAAATCCCTGCCCCATTTCTCCATCTGGGAAATGAAGATAAATATCTTTCTTACCTACCTTACAGGACTGGAAGGATTAAGTAGTTAATTAATTAGGCCATGTCTATGCCAGAGCCGTAACAAGGAATTTTTGTGCCCGAGGCAAGGACTGGCTCCAGGCTTTTCGGCGGCGAGTCCCTGAGTCCGTCGGAGGAAAGGACCTGCTGCCGAATTGCCGCCGCCGCTTCATTCATTCTTCAGGGGCAATTCGGCGGTGGGTCCCTGAGTCCCTCTCTGAGAGAAGGACCCGTCGCTGAAGAATGAATGAAGCGGTGGTGGGAATTCAGCGGCAGGTCCTTCTCTCCAAAAGGGACTCAGGGACTCGCTGCCGAATTACTGCCGAAGAAGCTGCGACGGTAGAGCTGGCACTGAAGCACCGCTGATCATGGTAGAGCTGCACACCTCCACTTTGCGTGCCCGAGGCAAGTGTCTCACTTGCCTTGTCCTTGTTATGGCACCGATCTATGCTACAAAATTATGTCACCCTTGCTTACATTGGCATACAGCCACTGCAGTTATTAAATTGCTTGTGTGTGTGTGCACACTTGGTTCCTACAATGCATTGGTGACCTCCCAGAAAACACCATCCTAGCCACCATGGATGTAGAGGCTCTCTACACAAACATCCCACACACAGATGGAATACAAGCTGTCAGGAACACTATCCCTGATGATGTCACAGCACAACTGGCTGCTGAGCTCTGTGCCTTTATACTTACACACAACTATTTCAAATTTGATGACAATATATATCTCCAGATCAGTGGCACTGCTATGGGCACCCGCATGGCCCCACAATATGCCAATATCTTCATAGCCGACCTGGAACAACGCTTCCTCAGCTCTCGTCCACTCACACCCCTTCTCTATCTACGCTACATTGATGACATCTTCATCATCTGGACCCATGGGAAGGAGACTCTGGAAAAATTCCACCATGATTTCAACAGCTTCCACCCCACCATCAACCTCAGCCTGCACCAATCTACACGGGAGGTCCACTTTCTTGACACCACGGTGCAAATAAGTGATGGTCACATTAACACCACCCTATATCGAAAACCCACCGACCGCTATGCCTACCTTCATGCCTCCAGCTTCCATCCCGGGCACACCACACGATCCATTGTCTACAGCCAAGCACTGAGGTACAACCGCATCTGCTCTGACCCCTCAGACAGAGACCAACACCTACAAAATCTCCACCAAGCATTCTCAAAACTACAATACCCGCATGAGGAAATAAGGAAACAGATCAACAGAGCCAGACGTGTACCCAGAAGCCTCCTACTGCAAGACAAACCCAAGAGAGAAACCAACAGGACTCCACTGGCCATCACATACAGCCCCCAGCTAAAACCCCTCCAACGCATCATCAAGGATCTACAACCCATCCTGGACAATGATCCCACACTTTCACAGGCCTTGGGTGGCAGGCCAATCCTTGCCCACAGACAACCTGCCAACCTGAAACATATTCTCACCAGTAACTGCACACCACACCATAATAACTCTAGCTCAGGAACCAATCCATGCAACAAACCTCGATGCCAACTCTGCCCACATATCTACACCAGCGACACCATCACAGGACCTAACCAGATCAGCCACACCATCACTGGTTCATTCACCTGCACATCCACCAATGTAATATACGCCATCATATGCCAGCAATGCCCCTCTGCTATGTACATCGGCCAAACTGGACAGTCTCTACGGAAAAGGATAAATGGACACAAATCAGACATTAGGAATGGCAATATACAAAAACCTGTAGGAGAGCACTTCAACCTCCCTGGCCACACTATAGCAGACCTTAAGGTGGCCATCCTGCAGCAAAAAAACTTCAGGACCAGACTTCAAAGAGAAACTGCTGAGCTTCAGTTCATCTGCAAATTTGACACCATCAGCTCAGGATTGAACAAAGACTGTGAATGGCTTGCCAATTACAGAACCAGTTTCTCCTCTCTTGGTTTTCACACCTCAACTGCTAGAACAGGGCCTCATCCTCCCTGATTGAACTGACCTCGTTATCTCTAGCTTGCTTGCTAGCACACATATATGTACCTGCCCCTGGATATTTCCATTACATGCATCTGAGGAAGTGGGTATTCACCCACGAAAGCTCATGCTCCAAAATGTCTGTTAGTCTATAAGGTGCCACAGGATTCTTTGCTGCTTTTACTTGGTTCCTTGTGTCAGTGGTGCAGATCCTCACGAGAAGTGCTTGTAGCAATTGTATATGCTTGTACAATATGTCACACAATTGTCACTGTGGGGCATTGTGGGATGGCTCCTGAAGGCCAGTGACTAGGGTTGCCAACTTTTTAATTGCACAAAACTGAACACCTTTGCCCCACCCCCTGCCCTGAGGCCCTGACCCTGCCCCACTCCTTCTCCAAGGCCCTGCTCCCACTCACTCCATCTCCCCTCCCTCCGACACTCACTCTCCTTCATCCTCACTCACTTTCACTGGGCTGGTGCAGGGGATTGGGGATGCAGAAGTGAGGGCTCTGCCTGGGGATGCAGGCTCCAGGGTGGGGCCAGAAATGAGGGGTTCAGGGTGTGGAAGCGGGCTCAGGGCTGGGGGTGCAGGCTCTGGGGTGAGGTCAGGGATGAAGGGTTTGGGGGGAAGAAGGGGGCTCAGGGCTGGGACAAGGGATTGAGGTGTGAGAGGGGGTGAGGGGTAGGGGCTCTGGGAGCGAATTTGGGTGTGGGAGGGGGCTCAGGGCTGGGGCAGGGGGTTGAGGCAGTGGGGGGTGAGGGCTCTAGGAGGGAGTTTGGGTATGGGAGGGGGCTCAGGACTAGAGCAGGGAGGATGGGGAGGGGGTTGAGGTGCAGTTTCCGGCCAGGCAGTGCTTACTTCAGATGACTTTTGGGAAGCAGCTGACATGTCTGGCTCCTAGGTGGAGGGGCCAGGGGGCTCTGCCTGTGCCCATAGGCAACGCCCCCGCAGCTTCCATTGGCCACAATTCCTAGCCAGTGGTTGCTGCAGAGCCAGCGCTCGGGGCAGGGGCAGTGCGCAGAGCCCCTGTGGTCGCCCTTGCACCTAGGAGCAGGACATGCCAGCCGCTTCCTGGGAGGTGGCATTGCTAAACTGGTGTAGAGAGGCACTTACATTGGCAGAAGCCAAATTTAAATGAAGACACTTCCACAGCTAGGTCGATGCAAGGCTGTTTACGTAGACCTCAGCATGTAGTGTAGACCAGGCCTTCGATTCAGCCCTGAGTTCTGCCAGCTTCTACCACATAACCCAGGGAACAAGCTCCTCCCCCTCTCCCTGCAGTGAAAATTCTTCCTGGAGGAGGACTGCAGCAGCACAAGGTGCCTGCAACACCACTCCACCAGCGACTGTCACTGCTGCAAAGATGGGCAGCTGTAACCAGGGAGGGAGTACAGCTAAAACTCCTCCTGGCTGCCTCTACTGAGGAACTCCTGAGAAGCCTCTGTTGCAACTTAAACTGCCCCTCCAGCAAAAGTCATGAGGGAGGACAGAGATGCAGAAACAACTAAGACATCTGTACACCAATGCAGGGAGCTGGAGTAACAAAATGGAGAAACTAGAAATACTGGTGCAGGAAGTGAAACCAGATATTATAGGAAACATGGTGGAATAGTAATCATGAGTGGACTACGGGTATTGAAAGGTTTGTACTGTTCTGGAAAGGCAGAAATAAAAGTAAAGGTGATGGAGTAGCATGGTATATTAATGATGAGGTAGACTGTAAAGAAATTAGAAGTGATGGAATGGTAAAACAATATCTGTTTAGATGAAAATCACTTTGGGGTAGAAAAGTAACAGAAGCTTCACTGGGATAGTGCTTGGGGTCTGCTACACACCCCTAGGATCCAGTTTGGATATGGACTGAGACCTCTTTAATATTTTTAATGAAATAAATACTATTGGTAACTGTGTGACTATAGCAGACTTTAATTCCCAGACATAGATTGGAGGACAAGTGCTACTAATAATGGTAGAGCCCAGATATTCCTGGATGTGACAGCTGACATATTTCTTCACCAAATAGTCACTGAACCAACAAGAAGTGATGACATTTTAGACTTTTTACTGGTAAGTAGCAAGGATGTCACAGAAGAATTGTCTATAGGGACAACCTTGGTTCATGTGATCATGAGCTAATTCAGTTTAAACTAAATGGAAGGATAAACAAAAATAGGTCTGCAACTAGGGTCCTTGATTTCAAAAGGGCAAACTTCGAAAAATGAAGGGAACTGGTTAGGGAAGTGGACTGGACTGAAGAACTCAAAGATCTGAACATGGAGGAAGCTTGGAATTACTTTAAGTCAAAGTTGCAGAAACCATCTGAAGCCTGCATTCTGAGCAAGGGTTAAAAATTGTAGGGAAGAGCTGCAGACCAAACTGGGTGAACAAGAATCTCAAATAGGTTATTAAGGGAAAGCAGAAAGCCTACAAGGAATGGAAGATGGGATGGATCAGCAAAGAAAGATGCCTCTTGGAGCACAGAGCATATGGCCCATCAGCAACTACTATTTGCAAATATCTCCAATGGCCTGAGATGGGACACTAGATGGGGAGGGCTCTGAATTACTACAGCAAATTCTTTCCCAGGTGTCTGACTGAAGGGTCTTGCCCACATGCTCAGAGTCTAACTGATCACCATATTTGAAGCCAGGAGGGAATTTCCCCCCAAGTCAGATTGGCAGAGAACCTGAGGATTTTTTTTGCCTTCCTCTGCAGCCTGGGCATGGGTCACTTGCTGGTTCAAATGGTGAATTCTCTGTAACTTGAAGTCTTTAAATCAAGATTTGAGGACTTTAGTAACTCAGCCAGAGGTTATAGGACTACTACCAGAGTGGGTGGGTGAGGTTCTGTGGCCTGCAATGTGCTGTAGGTCAGACTAGATGATCATGATAGACCCTTCTGGCCTTAAAGGCTATGAAATATAAATACCAACTACCTTCCACAGAGGTCAGCCCCCCAGTGCCAAAGGAGGTGAATTGAATGCAATATCTGTAAAATGATTTGAAGATAAGACACATTTGTAGGAGTGTGTGGCCGTCCCTCCTCATCAGTCTCCAAGGGAGGCTATGCCCCCTCACTACAGCACTATATGACTACATATAAATGCTATATATTATTATTGAACAAGAGTTATGATCATGAAAACTCCAAAGTAGCACAAGGTGAAAGAAGAGATGGGGATAAATCTCTTTGAAGAGTTTTTATGTTGGGTAAGTAAGTGATTTGGTAGTCATTTATATACTGAAGAAAGATGAGAACAAATTGGAGCAAATCTAGAGGAGAGCAACAAAAACGATCCGAGGTTTATAAAACCTGACCTATGAGAATAGGTTGGAAGAACTGGACAGGTTTAGTCAAGAGCAGACAAGGCTGAAAGAGAACCTGATAACAGTCTTCAAATATGTAAAAGGTTGTTTAAGGAGGACACAGTGGTCAATTGTTCTCCATGTCTACCAAAGACAGGACAAGAAGTAATTAAAGCTTAGTTTGCAGCAAGGAAGATTTAGATTGGATATTTGGAAAACCTTTCTAACTATAAGGATAGTGAAGCAGTGGAACAGGTTACCTAAAGAGGCTGAGGAATCCCTGTCATTGGAAGCTTTTAAGAACTGGTTAGACAAACACCTGTCAGGGATTATTTAGGTATATTTAATTCTGCCTCAGCACTGGCCGATGGACTAGATGACCTCTTGAGGACCCTTTCAGCCCGATATTTCTATGATTCTATATTCTAAGTGTTTCTACTCAAAATACAAAATAAAGAGGAATCATACTCTGCACATTGCATTTTCTCCATCCGCAGGCTTCACAGCACTTTCCAAAGGTGGGTAAGTGTTGTTATGGTCACATCACAAATGCAGTAATTGAGGTACAAAGGGTTAAGGAACTTAAAGTTATACAGTGAGTCAGTGGAAGTCAAGAATAGAACACAGGTCTTCCAACTCCATTTCCAACCCCTTGCTCAAACCAGTGAGACAACCCTATGGCATGGTAGGTATTATTACACGTGTTGTACAGAGGAGTTAAATGATGTGCATAAGGCCATCTGGCAAGCAAGCTGCAGGGTTTGAAACTCACGATTCCTGGTTCCCAGTCCCCTGTTCTAATGATTAGGTCAAAACCAGTTTTCAGGTCTAGTGTCTACCATACTGGTGCAATGAGCCATCTCCTTATGAAGCCTCTGTTGAGGAAAGGTTTCCCAGAAACAGGATGGTCCTTACCCTAGGAATGAAAAGCAAAGAAAAAAAATCGTTCTTTCATTTAAAGTGCAGTTTGCAAGGTTTTGGGGGTTTTTTATGTTCAATATTGAGTTTCCTGTAGAGTGTAAAAGGACTACATTTCTGGGATTTCATGTACCACTGAATGCCAAGTAATTACAACAATGACTAGATTGTATTTTTGTGTGTCCATGGCTAGCTGACCATTTAGCAAAATTCTCCTTACACAGGGGTTGCCAAAAGCCTGAAAGACAGCAGTGGAGTGTTGCTTCTGGCTGAGAAACAGGGAGCAATTCTGCATAGTAATTGGGCACTTGCTTATCTTTTAGGCTTGTGAGCACAGTAGCACAATCCTTTCCAGGCACAGCAGCTGCAGCCTTTCATATGAAGGCCTTTTCATAAGTTTCATTTGAACTTCTAATATATATTTTTTTAATTAACAGAGAATTGAGCGGTAAAGTAGTTGGCATTTCTTGGTTTGGGGTGATTGCAACTAGGTGCATGCTTCATCTGAATGTGTGTGGTTAGTACTGTACATGCATATACATGAAAGTGTTTGTCTTCCAGTTGGGTCGGAGCTATGCCAACCTAACTCATTTGTCAGTCTGTCAACACCTTACTCTTTTTCTCCAGTGACCTATGTGGCAAATGTTCCTGCAAACAGCTGTCAGATTGTGTGCAAAAAGCAGGTTGTGTTATATCCACTTTCAGCTGTATTATAGGAGCTTTGTGGATTCCTAGTTTCATCTCCGGTGCTTTACATGAGGCCTCCTTTTATGTTTTGCAGTACCCCCTCGAGATAAGCAAATACAGGATTTGTTCCACATTTCTAGCTTTGCAGAACCCTTTCCTGGGCCCTCCCCTTCTTTTTGTTTTGGCAATGGAACTGGTTGATAGTTTATTGACATTCAACATTTGCTATGCCAAATTTGGATAGTGGAGACTGAACTGGGTTCTCTCTCTATTATCGTCAAGTCATTCCAGTTTCTTTTCTTGAGGCTTCATCAACTGATGTGAAAAGATGACATGGCATTAGGTGACAGAATTTATTGGAAATGGTTAGTGAAAGTGTGATAAAGGCTTGCACTTTGCCAGGTTAAAATGCTATCCAGTTGTATGAACTACTTGCATTTCCAAAGGCACTATGGGTAATTTTTTCAAAAGAACCTAAGTGACTTAGGCTACCAAGTCCCATTTTCAAAAGTGAATTGGACACTTAGGAACCTAAGTCACCTTGAAAGTTAATATAACTTGTAGTTTACTAATGTCATTTTACTTAATTTAATGCATAAATCTGCTGTATGAGCAGGATTGGATGGATTAGATTTTTATTGGAAAATGTCGGTAAACGTCAATTTCAGCACACACACACAAAGAGACAAAAAAATATTTCCATTGATAATTATTGAAATGTACATCAGGCAAAGTAAGAAAAATGCTGCTTGAGAACTTATTTAGAGTCTGGTTTAAGTCAGGTGACCAGATAGCAAGGGTGAAAAATCAGGACAGGGGTGGGAGGTAATAGACACCTATATAAGAAAAAGCCCCAAATATCGGGACTGTCCCTATAAAATCACGACATCTGGTCACTCTAGGTTTAAGGATATTCACTTTGTATATTTTTACATATGATGATGACAATTTGTGTTTTAACTGTTATAAAACTTTCACTTTTTGACTCTCAACTTCTACTGTCATCAAATAAGTATTGTCTGACACCCCTCAATTTCTGATCCCCCATAACTTCCCACAAGTGTGATAATGTATATTGATACAAATAGAAAAAGCTACTTAAAAATAAACATCGATACTATCTGTCGAAATTATAAAAAAATAAAAATGGAATTCTGCAAAGCCCATATAAGTAATTTCAATAATAATAATAATAATAATAACAACAACAACAACAATACTGTGCTCTTATATCACACCTTTAATAAATAGATCTCAAAGTGTTTTACAAAAAGAAGTCCGAATCATCTGCATTTTATTGCAGGGGAAACTGAGGCATCTAAATTCTCTGGAAACTCAATTTTGAGATTAGATCATATCAGGTACAAGTGTTTCCTACCTGCTGCTGACCTTTATTAACCTTTTCCTCAAAATGTGACCTGCAAAGAAAACAAAATTTGGATTTGTGCCATTTGCTTCCTTATAATGAAAGGCTTTTTTTTTTAATAAAGTCTTTGTTTTTCAACTCAGAAATTCCCATCTTGTTTACTTACCAGCCATCTACTTGTGGCTCCCATCATTGTACCTGAAGAGAGCACCTCAGACATTATAGAATGTTGTTTCACGAGACTGTTGTGATGTGAGGTATTACTATCCCCATTTTACAGACAGGGAGTTGAAGCACAGAGAGATTGTAACTTGCCTGAAGTCACACAAAATGTCTGAGTCAGAGTTAGAGAGTGAATCCTGATCTCTCATATCCAGTCCACTGCCTTAACAACAAGATGACATGGAAAACTTTCTAATGACTGGTGGACTGGTAAGATGACATTTATAATTTTGATTTTTAAATGTATGAATTAACTTAACACCCTTGAATTGAAAGTCTGAGTAAACTCACCGTACATAATTCTGAGACTACAAAGAACACTTCCAGCAAAAATGTGACAGGCCAGAACTGATATTTCTGGAATTTCTAAACATGTAACACAAACAGAAAAAAAAATTGTGGCAGAGACAGAAGGTAGAGAAAGAAAAAAATCCTGTCTAGTCCATGTTGATAGCAACAGAAAATCATTCTCCAATGGTGGCCTACACTATTTGAAGTGAGCTAGGAGCATCTCATTTCCAACATGTGTCCATGTCACAAAATCCACCAAATGCAACTGCCAGTCTCCACAAAGAGGGTAAGTATATTATAGCCATAGAGACTTAACTATCCTCTAGTCCACTGGTTCTCAGCTCATGGCCCAAACAACACACAGCTGTGGGCCCATGTGACATCCTTAGAGCCATACAGGTAGCACATATATTGTGTGGATGCAGCCCACATAACACCTGCATATATGGCCCACAATGGTAAATAGACTGAGAACCACTGCACTGGACCTTTACAGCTGGACCCTCCAGATGAGAACTGAGGGATACTAAGAAAAACGTGGGGAAGGCTGCAGTGCTTGAGTGTGTATTTTACCTTTCATGAACATTAAAGTTGTTTCTTAAATGTTTGAAAATCTAGAGAGTCACAGTAACTTTAACCAAAATACCTTAATTCTCATTAGCCAAGCACTACCACAACCAGAATTGGGTGTCTTCATATAGAAACCTCAAAGTCCCAGACCATGACACTGGAGCCCTTGAATGAAAAGAACAACTTAATGTGGTGAGAAAGCATCACACTTAGTATGCAAGAGATACAAATCAAGCACATAAAATTCATTTTCTGTAGGTGCACGTTTCTCCATACTCCAGATGCAAAGAAAGGAAGATGCTATCTCTATGGGGGAGAGTTCAGGTATTTTTTGATTATCTTAACCGTGAATTTCTATAACTACAAGAAACCCAAATGTTTGAAATGTTTACATTAATTTTGAATTTCCGTGGTTCAGAGGTGATTTAAAAAAAAAAAACGTGCATTCTTGCATGGTAGTATACACTGAAACCATGAATGTGTCTGCAACCTTAATTTTATCTTCTGCTTGGTTACTGTGTTGGTTTGTTTGAGGAAGTATCATCAAACTACTTAGAATGGTGTGTTTTGTTAAGGGGCTATATTTTGCATTAACCAAAGTACAAGTCTGTGTTTACAATACATAATTATTTTTGTTGGCTGTTTGCCTATTCATTAACAAAGTAAATTAAATATTTCTCAAGCCATCATCCCACTTTGTTTTCTGTTTGTCCTAACCCAACTACAAAATCTAATGGACGTGGAAAATTACTGCCCAGTGTGATGTTTAATTATGGGGACCTCTTCAAGTGTTTAGCTGTCATAGTATCAGTTTACTTACTGGAAAGTTAACAATGGCCACCACAGGTCTGTACTAAAATAACCTAAATCTCCTCTTTGGATATATTTAATTACATAAACAGAAAGCAGTTGTGCATTTTGCAAAATATGTAATTAGTCTTTATTCTTAACTTGGTTCTCATATGCTGAAAACATTGTATTGTCTACTGGTTTATTTTTATACGGGCATTACTGAAAAACAGGGCAGATCACTCACTTGTTTCTATGGGGTCCCATAAAAAACCAACATGATTTTACTGGCCCAATTCTCCAAAAAGGTATATTTCTTCACCCCACTGAGATCCTTTGTGCTCTTAAAAGATCCAGTTATTCAACTTGGCTGCAAATCTGTGTTTAGGCACCTAAATCAGCCCATAATGTTTAGGTCCCTATCTACAAACACCCACATTTGATTCCCTCAAGATTCCCTCAAGTCCCCTCTGATAAGAACATGCATTGTAGTGACCAACCTCCAAAGAAGGATTCAAAGCCTGGCCTGTTAATTTTGCCCCTAGAGTGACAGTGGGTTGACTATCATCTGCCTCACTTTCAGTTCTTGGGCACATCTATATGAGGATGTTAAATCAGATTAGCTTGCTGGCTGTAAGTACATCAACTTAACTATATGTAACTGAAGTGCTGCTTTGTCATACCATTTTAAGATACTTCCTTTGTTAGTTGTGTCCAGGCATAAGGACAGCCTGCAGAGATGCACATGGAATTGCTAACCTGCCTTTCACCCACCCACCTAGCAATCATACAGGAGGATAAGGGGGAAATAATATGGCAAACATCCTACCATCTTGAAGCAAACCCCAGAATGGAACAAAAAGATGAAAATGGAATTCCAAAATTTGTGGGGAAAAGCAACATTTTATCATTGATTGAATGGAGACTAGCATTGGGGAAATAAGTACTTACGCTTTTTCTGATTTACCTTAGCACCTACCTTAGCCACAGCCTGCACATACAGGGGCCTTTTCTTCTCCTCTTCCTCCTCCTTCTTTCACTTTTACCATCATCTGGGGTCAAGTCTTTGTGCAAGTGTCTACCATCTTTATCTCTCTGAGGCATTAAGGTTCACCTGATTGCCATCCCCTGGCTGATCCAAGTGTGAAGCCACACAATGTGGAATAGCAGTGGGAGTACTGCCAGACACAAGTAGTTAGGAATGGGTCCACAGAAACCTTAAAGCGTATGGCTACATGGTCACAAGCTTCCCAGCCCAGGTCGACATACTTCCCAGCCCAGGACGACGTACAAGCCAAGTACATTTTGGAAAGACACCTCCACTACACTAATTTTAAAAACTATACACCACAAATATATTGGAGCATGAGCTTTTGTGGGTGAATACCCACTTCGTTGGATGTATGTGGGTATTCACCCACGAAAGCTCATGCTCCAATACGTCTGTTAGTCTATAAGGTGCCACAGGACTCTTTGCTGCTTTTAAAGATCAAGACTAACACGGCTACCCCTCTGATACTACAAATATGAGAACTTCTAGAGAGTGGCATTTAAATCAATCTACTGTAGCAGATAATGGGAATTCCCTATAGCAACTACTAGGTAAATAATATAGGAGGTCTGGGTCAATCCATATTCAGCAGACTTATCGTGCAGGAATTTTAAATGGGATTGTTCTCTCATCCATTTAGCACACATAGCAACAAGTGCAGCAACTGGTATGTTGAGATCAGATGCCACTTTAAACAGAAATTTAAAAACTAGACTGGCCCGGACTCTAGAAAATACTGCTCTATAGGGGACAGGTGATCTTGCATTTGCAAGGAAGTGGACTCAATGACCTTATTTCAGAGTAGCAGCTGTGTTAGTCTGTATCTGCAAAAAGAACAGGAGTACTTGTGGCACCTTAGAGACCAACAAATTTATGTGATTGGACTCTTACAGTTGGTATGGGTACTTCCACCTTTTCATGTTCTCTGTATGTATAAATATCTTCTGTCTGTGTGTTCCACTCTATGCATCCGAAGAAGTGAGCTGTAGCCCACGAAAGCTTATGCTGAAATAAATTTGTTAGTCTCTAAGGTGCCACAAGTACTCCTGTTCTTTTTTCAATGATCTTAAATCGTGTCATTGAGTCCATCTCCCTAACTGAAGTTAGTGATAGAAAGAACCTGTGATTAATGACAGCAGAGCAGAGGGTTTGAATGTTCTGCTACTGGGCGGTGTGTCAGAGAGACCAAGTTGTAAGCATGATCTCATACATTTTTCTGTCCTCTCTGACCATCTCAAGCACCACTGAAGACTGTACTTCAGAGCACGTACCCACCCCATATGCCTCAGTCCCTCACAGAGCTTACTGACAGTACTTCCTTCCTAAAGCACATTTCAATTTGTCTTTCAAGGCTGCCTCTTCACAGTGTGAAGTCAGCAACTAGTCTTGTTCATTGGCTGTGCTCTTTCCAGGACACTCTTTATTAGACCCTTTCCAAGGATTTGTCACCATGCCTGTCTTGTGAATCATTTGGGTCTTAAGTAGCCAGATATTAAAATCTCATCTCTGTATCTTCTTTTTAGTTTAACTAATAGAAATTTGCCTAACTGCAGTCAAAACTGAAAATCTTAGAGAATTCTCAGACCAGAGTGGAACACTATTCCAGGGAATCCAACCATTCAGAGAGAAAAGTAAAACTGATTGACAAGTTTCACATGGGAAACTAGATAATCACATAGTAGTAGTATCATTTCTGGGTTACCAAAGATGGGGGGAAGGAGGGAGAGAGAGATGCTTATAGCCAAGCAGGAGAAGACAATTGGGAAAAGAAAAGGAACTCTCTAAACACAGATGATGAATTTGTGTGCATAGGTACATGGAGTGTGTGTTACTGTTATACTTATAAGAAGCACATACTTCTTACTAATTCAAAACTAGTAAAATAGAGTACAAAGCAAAATAAGCAAAATGGAGTACAATTTACTCAAGACAATTTTTCCCCATTAGGCTTTTGGTCTACATTACTGAACTCTAACAGAGGTCCGATGGTCACTGGTCCCTAATGACGGCTGGAATTTGCTAAGAGGTTACAGGGTTCAGAGGATGAGGCACGATGTAATTAAGAGTGTTGGAGTACTTCACGTTTGAAAGTGAGCTTCAAGTCCATCACAGCAAAATTTGTCTTACCCAATTAAACTCTTTCAGCACTTCCAAACTATGTGTCATGAGTAACCTCACACTGCAGTGGCCCATTTTTGCCTTTTCCTTTGTTCAGGATAGTAGTGCACTTCTGAATTTGCAGAAGCATGAAGATCTCTTTTGAAAAAAAATCTAGTCAAGGTATTCAGTAAACCTGAATGTCCTAAATAACAATTCTGAGACGGGTATTCAGCACATAAGCTTAGAATAACTTCTTTCTATTGATATCGTTATTTCTTATCAGGTCTCTCTCAATGTCTATTTACCATCCTATATCCAACCCTACTATTCTTTCCAGGGTCATAGAATTCGTAGCAGTCATTGACCTTCAATGACAGAGCTCCCTAAATATGGTCAAAGTATTTTCACTCTTTGGTCTTCACATCATGATCACATAGGGCCAAATGCTATCACTGTTACTTGTGTTGTGCAGTACTTTACTACTCCAATGGATCCATTATTAATTATTAGTATTATTAATAATTTCTATTACCATAGCATCTCAGAGCCCTAGTCATGGACAAGCACTCCTTGCTTGATGCTGAACAAACAGAACAAAAAAAAAGACAGGCCCTGCCCCTGTGTGTTTACAATCTAAGTAGAATCATTTTAGTAGGACTATGAGGTGTATAGTACAGTGTGAGAAAATATATGAGAATCTTTCTAGAGACTATTCTGGTTTATATAATAAATTATCTGTTATGATTAAGATTCCATTACTCCACTGTGTTCTCTCTGTTCTTCCCAGGCATAGACACAGGGGGTCATGGGTCACTTCAGGTCCAAATCTGTAAGGGGGAAATCAAACAGCTATCAATAGAGAAATCTATTCTCTAAAATAAAACAAAACCAAAAAGCCACCAAATACATTCTGCAAATTGACCTTATGCATGGGAGTTTGAAGCATCATGAGCTAATGGCCAAAGCGCAAGACTAGAAGCTAAAAGTTCCCAAGGTATAATCCCAGTTTTGGCACTGATTTGCCATGTCTGATTTTCCCTCCATTTGTAAAACATAAATAATATGCTGTCAGTAGTTTGCAAGCTTCATTGCACCATGACCCCTTTCTGACAACAAAAATTACTATGAGACCCCAGGAGGTGGGACCGAAGCCTGAGCCCACCTGAGCCTCGCCACCCTGGGGGGGCGTGGGCAGCAAAGCCAAAGCCTTAGCCTCACGCCTCACTGCCCAGTGCTGAAGCCCTTGGTCTTCGGCCCCAGGCAGTGGGGCTCAGGCTTTGGCTTCAGCCCCAGCAGGTCTAATGCCAGCCCTGGCAATCCCATTAAAACAGGATCATGACCCACTTTAGGATCCTGACCCACAGTTTGAGAACCCCTGCTGAAGGTAAGTCAGTGCAGCTCCATTGACACAAGTAAGGATCTGGCCCAATATTGCTGTGAGGATTAATTAATTGAGTCTATGTGGTGCTGAAGCTAGATTATACTAAATGCTAAGTATTGTCATATTAAAATTCTACAGACAGAAGGATGTCTGACTCCTCCAATTCTCAGACACCTGCAGGAGGCTGTTAGTTACTTAATCTGAGAAATCAAGAAAAAGTGTTAAGGTCAGGAATAACAATGGCAGTTCTGGTGCAGCTGTTACTCCACATAGCAAGCAGAATTCAGATTAATAATCACACTGGGTCTGATGTTTAAACTATATCCTTTCAGCATTTCACTGGTTTCTGTGCTCCTTTATCTGATACTATTAAGAGGCTGGAATAGCTGATCTGAGGCGATCCAGTTTTAAATGGCTGTGTGGTTCAAGTATTACATTTCCATTTGGTGCTGATCTGCCCCGATCCGGCCCCTCTCCTTCCCCACCTCTAGCAGGCCAAGGAATAAATGCTGCTGCAGCAGGTCTCCCTTCTGTTGAGCGCTGCTGTCAACTTTTTAAATCAGACTGGCCAAACGCTGCTGAACACGACTCTCAGTGCTCACAACATTTTAGCTTACTAAAGTCCTACCATTCACTGTGTTGACTTGTTCTTAAATGCAAGTGGAATATGAGTGCAATCAAGAGTGAGCTGAAAAAATGCTGCACCGGCCAATGCCCCTGAGCCATTGTAAAATTCATACTTGCAGACTCCAAGGGAGACAAGTGTGCTGTTGAATAGATAATCTGGAAAGAGGAACAGTATCAGTGTATTACAGGGGTAGGCAACCTATGGCACGGGTGCCGAAGGCAGCACGCGAGCTGATTTTCAGTGGCACTCACACTGCCCGGGTCCTGGACACCGGTCTGGGGGGTTCTGCATTTTAATTTAATTTTAAATGAAGCTTCTTAAACATTTTAAAAGCCTTATTTACTTTACATACAACAATAGTTTAATTATATATTATAGACTTATAGAAAGAGACCTTCTAAAAACGTTAAAATGTATTACTGGCACGCAAAACCTTAAATTAGAGTGAATAAATGAAGATTTGGCACACTACTTCTGAAAGTTTGCCAATCCCTGGTGTATTACATATGTAGAATGGGAGGACCCCAGAAAAGAGAAAGGGCATGCCCTAGGCCAGAAATCTAAATTTGTGACACACCCAGGCAGGAAGAGAGCATTCATGCTCACTGACCCAGATTAGGAGAGTGTATCCCTGTTTTTCTAGCAGTGTATTTGCCATTTTTCCACTCTTTCACTTCAGACTATTTCAGTGTACTTCAATAGATTTGAAAAGGTGTGTCTGTTTTTCTTCCTTCATATCTGTATTTATAGCTTTCCAGAGTTGGCAGGTGCACAGAACAGAGGAAAGAGCATGTATTAGATACCAAAACATTTTAAAAACATCATTGTTTTTTGCCTCCTATGAAAAACACAACCCCCATCTATTAATCACAAGCAACTCAGCATGCCAGATTCACATCTAGGGTAACTCCATTGATGTGCAAGCCAGCTCTCATTTCAGTGAAATGTTTGTCCCCTTTGATAGATGCAAGCATGAAGCCAGTAGAGTTCAAACAGGAATGCATCTGGTCCATTATTTCAAGTCTTAAAAACAGCTTAATAGATTGACATTGCACAGATTGTTAGTATTCTTCTAGCATAAGTTTTAGTTTTGCTTTGTCAGAGATTTGCAAGACTCTTGCAGAAATTCCAATCGTCCGGCTTTGACTGGATATAATGATGTTTTCACAAAGAGCAAAGTTTAGATAGACTATTAGATAAGGAAGAAAAGAAGGTCACTTGAATGAAGCAATATGAGGCAAAATGTACATTTTGAATTGACCAATCTGTAGACTTTGAACAAGGCTTTTCTCTCAGAGCCACACACTCCTTTCCAAAAGCGGGAACTGGTCTAGTGACTAAAGCACAGGACAGAATCACGAGAGCTGGCTTTTATTCCTGGCTCAGCTACAGACTTGCTGTGTGACCTTGGGCAAGTAATGAAACCTCTGCAGTTCCTCATTTGTAAACATGAATAATAGCTACCTTCTACCTCACAGGTTTAATTCGTGAATGCTTGTAAACTGCTTTGATGTCCTTGGATGGATGTGGATGTAGTAACACAAGTTAGAGACCTACAGTATGGTATTGTTCGTTTATCCATCTACGATATTTCTGTGGTCCCCATCTCAATCAAGTGTCTCCCATCATCTTTATCGTAATTTTCCTCACAGCACCCCTGAGAGGTTGAGCAGCTTTATTATCCCCATTTTAGATATTGGGAACTGAGGCACAGAGAGACTAGGGGCTTGATCCTGCACTATTGAAGTCAACAGGAGTTTTGCCATTGGCTTCAATGGGAGCAGGATCAGGGGGAAGAGACTTGCCCATGTCACCCAGGAAAGACCATTGCAGAGCAGGCAACTGAATCAAAGTCTCCAAAGTCCCATGCTAGCCACCTTACCCACTGCATGACCTTTCCTTTCTATGCTCTCCATACATGTGGAACTCCCAGTGATCACTAGGAGATCAGCACACTGGGAGAGCAGACGAGGGTGAGCGAAAACACGATCTAAACCAAGAGTTTTGCTCAAATATATTAAATCCAAGTGTTTGTAAATGCCATTCCTGCACTGAGCTCAACCTGTATACACAAATAGTTTAATTCATTCACTTTGTTCCTGTTTGTTGTTTATAAATGTTTGATTAGAAATAGTTAAAGAGCTAAATAGTGATATCATTAGATGTCACTGTTCTTCAAAATTTGATACTAAGCATTTGTACTATAAAAAGTTTTGCTTAATCCTTGATAACTTGACACATGTATTTAATATCACGTTTGCCTCTACGCTGACATTTGTCATGATTCCTATTAATAAGTTTGTTTACTGAACCTTTTTGCCCTCCCCATTCTGCCACCCATTGCGCACAATCAGTTTTAATTCTCAATCATTTTGTATGGTTGCATGATAGTTTACAAATCCAAAGCAGTATAAAGAAATGGATTCTAAAGTTTAACATAATTGTGTATGTCCATGTATTTTGCCCATTCATGCCAAGAAGTTACCCTTTTTCAATGTACTATCTTAAGAAAATGGAGTATGTAATGTTTATAGAAATGATTGGCTGCTAGTATTTAATTCCAGACAATCAACTGAATATACAGCTTGTTACATAAAACTTTCCTAAATATTTTCTCTCCTCTGCTGCAGTAAAAATGCTTGACTTAATACTCATTTCTTTTCCTGCCACTTGACTTTTAAAATCCAGGCCTGCTCAAGCCTGTACATTTGCAACAACTGTACTTTTCCTTTTACTGTTTTACTGGTTGAGGATGAATTAAGGAGGCATTTCACTTGATACATATACATGAAGTGGATTGCTGGTGCACCCCCAAGCAAAAGCTATTGATGTTATTAACCTAAGTGGGGGACTCAAGCTATTTCTTGCAATGCGACTAGATAAGCTGCATATTTGTAAAAGAAAGAGGCAGCTCATGAGCTAGTGCTCCTGAGGGTAAATTACCATAATAAGAACTCTATTGTTCAGTAGCCAGGAAGAGTAGCTGTTGCCCCTACTGAATCTGGTTATTGGGAAGATGATGCAACTGCTGTAAATTCTGGCTGCCACCTTCTCCGTTACTTCAGTGTCTGCAGTGATGGCACTTTTTCAGCCTCTGCCTTTTGATCGGGGAGAAGTATCAGGGAGGGGACACTCCACTCTGCATTCTCTGTTTCCCCCTACTCCTTTCCCATTTAAAGTTATAAGCCTGCTTTCCTGATTCTCCACCAGGAACATTTTGGGAACCCCACAGAAAAGACAGCCGTTTACTTTTTTCTTCAGGCCTTGGAACATTTAGCAGTTAAAAGTACAGCTGACAATTTTTAACACTCAAATTTGCAACATTTATACAATTTTCCTCAGAAGAGTTTCCATGAGATGCCCAGCCATACAAAGCACTCCTTCTCTGAACTCTGTTGCAGGCTTGACAATGCAGCTGACCCTATGTGAATGATTCAGCCAACGACAGTATATCACAGCTAACAAACTTTACCTTTTGAACTTTTGATATCCCCTACATTCCAACATGCAAGTCTAATTTTCACTGGCAAAAATCTTAATACTGCTGCAGCAACAAATTACTATGCATTTTCTTTTATTTCACTTTTCACATCATTCCATTAACTGTACTTTATATAGGTTCTCTGCATGTAGGACATTCATGTTCTGGCAACACTCACTGATTTAATAGCTAGAAATGGTAAACCTGAAAGCCTAAATCTGATCATTTTAAAATCCTTTCTCATGATGTCTTATTGCCCGAGGGGAGAGATAATGGTTGCTGGCAGTTTATTTTGCTTTCTTTTCGTAACATAACCCCTACCTCCCCAATTTAACACAGGATGCAGTGTGAATTCAAATCATAAATTCCAAGTGGTTACAAAATACGCTCTTTTGTCAATCTCATTTCAGCTACCATCATTTTTCTAGTGAATCCCACACATCAGATTACAGTTGACTATCGTTTATGAAGGACATTAATAATCTGTGTTCAGCAGTTTAGAATAATTATAATCTGAATTATACTAACTCATTATAAATGATCAGATAACACTAGGAAGGTACAGACAACAAAATAAGAGATTTGGCTGGAATGTGTCTTCAAAGAGCTAATTCAGAAGATTTAGTTGTAATCTTATAATTATTGGCTCTGATGGCATATCTGTTACTATGCTCCGAGCCACTGCTGAATAGATACATGTTGCAACATTGAGCATTTCTTGCTATCTAATCAAGGAAACTAGTACATCTTTTTAAAAATAAGAAGGCAAAAACTATGCTATTGTCATACTGTACATTTACTGCCAATGTTGCAAACAAGAAGCCAAATCAAAATCTAATTACACGTAATAGCTTTCTTATTAAATTTAAATTATTTAAATTCAAATGGAGGTTGAGCATCCAGGTAGGGCAAAAAGATCTTTCTGGCCTTTCTCCAAAGGAGTCAAAGAGCAACAGTTTAAGCGGCTGCAAGCATGCCTGCCTGGATTACCGTATTTTCATCTCCACCGAGGAAACCCTTGCACATCTTTAACTGGCTCACCTCAGAGTTCTCCATGAACACAGAAGAGTATTTCCCTGTACTTCATATCCTTCTTCAAATCCTTTGATTCTAGTTAGGACTACACTATTTTATCTATCTTGTCAGTTAGACCCCCACCTCCAAGAATAGCTACTGTAGCTTTGTTGAAGAACTAGTGATCGTTTCATGGACTTTGCTACAATCCCTTTACATGTCCACAAACAGCTACCCAAGATTTCTGGTTTATAGAGGACACAGCCCTGCTGAATCACTTTGCTTTTCTTTCATCTTTATAAAGGGGCCATAGGGAGTAAGTCAAGTACCAAAACTATGGTTATGAATATCCAGATCTGTCATCTTCTATTTAAAAAAAATAAATCTAGATTCCTCGTTAACAACCAACACAAAACAAAGCAAACTACCTGCCAAGTAGGGCCCTTTTTCTGGTCAACATCTCCTCCACAATGAAGTCAGAGACCTCTTGTTATTCGAGAGTGAAGGACTAACAGTGTTGGCCTACTGCAGAAGCTGAATGGATCTTGCTGTCTCCTTGAAACAGACAAACTTCTCACCAAACATAAGGTGGGAGACAACAATCCATCAGCACATTGGTCTCAGATGTCTTTCCTTCTACTGTCCCTCAAAAGGCCACCCTTGGTATGACACCAATTGTGTCACCTTGGTCTGACACCTTGGTATCATCAATGATGATCCAGTACTGAATCTGACCTACTGCAACACAAGATGATCTTGCTTCCTATAATGGGACTCTGCAATAAATCAAGGTGCATGTTTTCAAATATGATTTCAAATTTTGGGTGACCAATTTGAGATACAAGGGTTTGATTTTTAGAAGGGCTGAGAACTCACACTACCAAAGGAAGCCAAGAATAGCTGCAGGTACCCAGAATCTTTCAAAATTCAGTTTCAGGTTGGTCATCCAAGAACTGAAGCACCCAAACATGGAAGTCTTGATTCAGAATTTGGCCCTAAGAGATCCTTCTCATTTGATACAGCACCTGTGACATGCCAACCTGCAGAATTGTTCTGAGTGGTGGAATCAACCCAGAATGCTTCCAAAGAATGGCAAAGTCTGCTGTTTTTCACATGGAAGAGCTTTCAATCTATGTCGCAGATAAGACTGATCAGATCTGCGGTAGTTTTTCCTGGATCCATAGGAGAAGCATCAGAGCCAGGATAAGCAAGATTTCCTTTCCTTATTTGACTTTCAGTGCCTCACTTGGAGTTTCTAGATATACCACAAGGTCTCCTCAAAGCACCTGTGGGTTGGACTCAAGCCCTCGTGATGGTAGAATGCCTTCTCTTTATTTATAGAAAGAGGGCAAGCTGCTGGTAACACTTAGATGTTGTGAATTAGGCTTTATTCATCTGCTAACAGTATTTAAGCCAGTCATATCATTTTTAACCACCCCTTTCTGGAAAGGTAATTGAGAAGGATGTGACAGAGCATCTCCAACATCTGCTATCCTCCAACGCTTTGTATTCCAACCAATCAGTTTTCATATCTAGAAACAGCATATTCATCTCAGGTGATGAATGTTCTGCTTGAAGCAATGAAGAGAGGCTAAGTGTCCTTCCCAATACTTGATTTTCCATCCTGTTGCTCATGAGATGCTACTGAGCGGACTACATGAGGTAGGGCAGATAGATTTTTAAAATAGTTCTACTCATTTCTTTCAGAGACATCTTACAGGATGGTGGTGAGCAAGTAACTAATCTACTTTTAAGGCCATCAGTTGTGAAGCTCTATTCACTCCACTGGAAGGGAGCACCCTTTGGGATTATGAAATATTTCCTTTTAAGAACTTCTAACTTCTTAAGTCTTTAGAGCTTCTCTTAGAGGTGTCCTCTCAATTTGGTGGTCATTCCTCCTCCTGTCTGGGCCTCACATAACTTTCACACAGTCTCTCCTGCAAAGTGGACCTGAGGATCATCATCCACACCAGCTGGACATCTGATGTGCAGAGTAGCTGTTGATGTTGTTGATGATGGTTCCAGATTGCGGAGGCAAATCTGATTGGGAGGCTGAAGCATACAGCAATTTCCCATTGCTGTGTTAAATAACCTCACATGTACTGCAAGCCAGACAGGTTGCAACAGGTTCCTCAAAATTAACATATGACATTACAGGCCAAATTTTCTCCTGGTATAACTCCACTTAAGTCAATGAAATTACTCCAGCAAAGAATTTGGCCCCACCACTTTAAGTCCAAACTCTTGCACTTTCAAGCATTTCCAAGCCTCAGGAATTTTCCTGGTTCCAGCCCCTGCAGTGAAGTTTCCCTTCTTTCAGCTCACCTAGCCATCATGAGTCCTAATCCAGCTCCCTGATTATCAGCTGGCTCCCCTAAAGACTGTTCTGCAGCTCCCCAACTTGCTGCTTTTCTTGGGCCCTTTCTGACTAGATGAAAGGCTCCTTGTATAGGCCTCGCTCAAGTCTCCTTCTCTCCTCCTCCCTCAGGCTGAATTCCTTGACCCTCCCTCTTTGCATTAGAACTGTTTGACTCTCTCCTTCCACTCCTGCCCAAAAGAACATGGCTTACTCCGTGCTCTACCCCAAAACCTGCCTCTGATTGGCTGGGAAAGCACTTGTCCTGTTCTCTTTATATTCTAATTAGCTGCCCATTTTCTGATTAGCCCTGAAGCTGCAGCAGACCAGCAGCACAGAGTCAGGTCCCTGCTGGAAATACATCAGTAGCCCTTTTCATTGGCTATTGCAATACACGGAGGCCTATCAGAGCAAGAATGGAAATATTAGCAGAGAATAACAGTTCGATTCAGCTTGGAAAGAGGCAAGCTACAACATGTGGGAGAAAATAATCCACAACACACTTGCCCTGTAGGGAACAATAGCCTGGGAAGCAGTACTATATAGGACTACACAGCTTCATCTTTACCTAGCACAGCCCTCATAAGCAGTTTCCAGTCACTTTTTAGCTGCAAGGCTCACACACAAAGCAACAACATTGAAGCCTGTTTTTAAAAAGTAATGTTACCTACTTTAACTCAGCACCTACAAAACTGATTAAGTATGAAGAATGGATGCAAACTGCCACTTCTGTTGTTCCAGTCATTCACAAATTTGCTGGTGCTGAAGTGCGCTGCATAATTTCCCCTAGTATTTCACTTATACAACACATTTCTTCAGTTCTTTGCATATCAGCTGAACTGATTTCACTTTTAGTGCTACAGCATTCCTGCAGCCATATGTGTTGAACTTTCAAGATCCGATAGAGGAACCTTGGCTGATTCACACTCCCCTAGGAATATCCTATTACTCTAAAAGGCCCAAAACTAGATCTCATGGAAACCAGTATAGCTGACCATCCTGATTGACAGGGATGACCCAGATGCATGTCTTATTTCATGCTTTAACCCATATCTGGCTACGACAAATCACCAATGAGAAAATATTCTAGTACCATGATCTTGTTTACAGCCACGCCATCTCATCTCTGCCCGGTTTACTCACACACCACTCATGGCTAAGTCTTTTCAGTTATGTGACAGTCTGCCACAGATCATATTTATGTTTAAGCCTCATGCTATCAGAAGTGCAACAGTTACTCATACAACTAAAAATGGAGTCTTACCAGAGTGACAACTGCTAGAAGTTTTCTACAAGGCCCTTCATGTGTCCTTACTCCCATCTACCTCTTCCACACACATTTCATCTGGACAAGAGCATACATGATCAAGTAAGTCAGAGTGCTTGGTTACCATGGAATTTGGCACCACAGCAATACTGCCGATAGAAGTATGTTATCACAGCAAGCCTTTAGGGCTTACCAAGTCCACAACTATGTCCCTGATTTTTGGGACTCTAGAAGTATCAAGACTAATCTTCAACTTTTATTGTGTGGGAGGATGTAGAGGGAGAAGGGGGAGCTGAATCTTGCCCTTTTCATTAGACATGTAAGTCAATCAGTAATGTTCAAAGTTAGTGATTTTTCCTTTAAAAAGCCATATGTTAGTCTTGTTCTTCCCACCTCCACCCTCTAGTTTCATAGTGCTGGATTTTGTAGGCCTGTGAAACATAGTCAGGGATCCCTCCATTTCCAGAAAGCCCACAGACCAGTTCACAACTGTGAGAGGCTGCCAACGGAGCTGCTACTGACAGCACTAAGGGTTTCTCTACACTACCCGCCGGATGGACGGGCAATGAAAGATCCAACGATCGATCCGTTGAGCGCTCTCCGGTCGACTCCTGTACTCCACCAGGGCGAGAGGCGCAGGTGGAGTTGACAGGAGAGCATCAGCTGTCGACTTACCACAGTGAAGACCTCACGGGAAGTAGATCTAAGTACGTCGACTTCTGCTATGCTATTCATGTAGCTGAAGTTGCGTATCTTAGATCAACCCCACGTAATGTGGCCACAAGGAGGAACAGTTCAGCAATATGAAATGCAGCATGGATTAGTGCTGGAACTAGTTAAAGGACTCCTGTGTTCTAAGTCCCAGTCTGACACTGATTCCTGCTTTTTAGCCAAGGTTAAATCACATGGGCTTTTTGCTTTAGTTTCTTGAATCTGTAAAGTGAGATAAAATATGCCTACCTCATGGGGCTATTTTGACAATTAGATAATGTCTGCCTAGTGGAGTACAAAAATTGTTTATTAGAAAGAAAGGAAAAAATAAGAATTGTTATGGACTGTCAAGAGCCAGGGTGTCAGAAGAGAATGAGGAACACAACTTAGGGAACAGAAGAGAGTGACAGAAGGAAACAAAGCCAACATGATGTAGAAGAACAAGGGGGTAAACAACAGAGGATGAGATGAATATGAAGGAAGGAATTAAAGAATAAAAACTGTAGACAGACTTGAGAAAAATCTGAACCATTCTAATCATTGATATGATATGGAATGAGGAAAGGGAATAGGGAAAAGGTAGAAGGCAATGAGCAAGACGACAGCTTTTAGGCGGAGGGCTATTTCGAGTACTTATACTATAACTAGTATCTCTTGTTTCTAAAGTTAAATAATTGGTGATAATAAAAGACAGAAAATAATCTAAAATTCACTAGGATGCGCACAAAGCCCTTCCATGACCAGGTACCTAACAATGCCCAAATGCCAGTTTAATTTAGAGACTTCTCTGTTGTTTCTTTTTTTATTTTAGGATCTTAGCAGCTACTCCTAGACACTCGCACAAGCATCTGGGCTCCACTTTCCCTGTAGGCCCAAAGTTCCCTCTTCACTTCAAAAAGGATGAGTTAGTTACAAAGAATCTTTTTGCAGAACCTCCTCAGAATGCACCTAGCTGGTCCTGGGTATCCTGCTAGGCAGAAATCAGTTACATTTGGTGGCCATAAAAAGGTGTTTTGCAGGCCTACCTCTAACTTCCAAAGTCAGCTCCTGGCACTATTTTGTCTGCTTGCCAAGGCAAACGTTCTACATAAAACGAAGACTTCGGGATCCCTTTGCTAAGGAGTAGAGCTGGGCAAAATTTTTGTAGACAGTTTATTTGCTAAAAAATTCAGTTTCAGGTCAACCTCAGTGTTACAAATTCAGGCCCAATTTGGCAGACAATTTCAGCCAAAAAGAATTTTTTTAAAAAGTCAAAATATGGTGACATTTTCTAACAAAACATTTTAACTTTGTTTACAAACAATTCTTTTAGAATTTAGCTAGATATTAAAAATTAAAAAGAGTAATACATCTGAAAACTAACTTTTAATTGTTTTGTTTTTTAGGTTGACCAGAAACAAAATTTTTGACCATTTGTGGTTTTGCCACCGAACTGAAAAGTCAATCATTCTCTCAGCTCTACTAAGGAGTGCTGCAGTTGCCCATGTGAATTACTAAAAGGCTTTGGTGGCCGTAGCTAGCTAGTTGGTATTAACTGCTTCTATAACAACATTGGGGCTTGTATTCAAGATCTTTGTGGCTACAGAATAGTATTGCGTGAAGCAGTAAACACAAGGCAGTGTCTGTATGGATATGAAACATATAGTGCTGAATATAGGTTTCTTTTGCTAGGCGACACATCTTTGTTTTCTTTTACAGCCTTGCTTTAGGCTGACACGCAAGGCTGTACTACAGTATTATAAAAGATTCTTGTTCCCTCTGGAAGCTAGTGGTAGAATAGAATGTCTCTGTGAACAGAGAGCACAGATAGAGGTGTGGTCTCCCTCCTTGTTTTCTCCATTTCTGACATGGAGAACCATCTCTTTCTCAAGAGTAGGAGATGGACATAGGCATGCGCAGCACATTTCATTAGGGTGTGCACCCAAGGAATTTTTTTTTAAAGGTGAACATTTATTGAACACTCAGTCATAAAGAACATTATTTTTGTTCATCAAACAAACTAAAGAAACTAAAACTTAACTAAACTTATTTTTTTTTAAATTAACAACTAAACTTTACTTAAAAAATGAGACAGAGTTCTTAACTGAGGAGTTCGAGGTATTTGCACTACTATCAGCACATTCATTATAATTCAGTTTGTCTGCTCCATTTCTTATCTTAACAACGAACCGATCCATATTTTAAAATTAAAAGGGGGTATCAGACAATTGAATTAAAATGTAAAGCCAAGGGCTTGTTATGCTATTTCAGTAGCGTATACATGACAAAGATTACAAACATTGTAGACACTGCGCTGGGCACGCCTGACATGGCTGCTTATATAGGTCAAAGAATTTTCTAGAATAGTAGTCAGAGGGGAAGGGGAGGACCAATGGTAATGCGGCGCCACAGTAGTGGGGACGCATGCTGTGATCGAACGCGGGTTTTCTATATATTTCTACAACATCTATATTATGCAATTCGGCGCTTATTGCATAATACAACAATCCATACTTTAAAACTAAAAGAGCATATCATGCAATTAAATTAAAACGCAAAGCCATTTTTTTTTGAGACATTAGGGCAGGGGTGGGCAAATTTATTGGGCCGAGGGCCACATTGGGGTGGGGAAATTGTATGCAGGGCCGGGGCAGGCGGTTGGGGTGCTGGAGGGAGTGCGGGGTGTTGGACGGGGTGAAGTGTGCCGGAATGGGCTCAGGGCAAGGGATTGGGGCAGAGGAGGGGTGCGGAGTGTATGAAGGGGCTCAGGAAAGGGAGTCGGGGTGCAGAAGGGGTGCGGAGTTCAGGCAGGGAGCTCAGGGCAGGGGGTTGAGGTGCAGGAGGAGTGCAGGGTGCAGCAGGTGGGTTAGGGGGTTAGGGTGCACAGTGAAGCAGGGGGCTCAGGGTAGGGGGTTGGGGTGCAAGGTCAGGCAGGGGGATTAGGGCAGGGAGTTGGGGTGCAGGAGGGGTGCAGGGTGCAGGCAGGGGGATCAGGACAGGGAGTTGAGGGGCAGGAGGGGTGCAGCAGGGGGCTCAGGACAGGGAGGTGGGGTGCAGGAGGGGTGCAGCAGGGGGCTCAGGACAGGGAATTGGGGTGCAGGAGGGGTATGAGGTGCAGGCAGGGGGCTCAGGGCAGGGAGTTGGGGAGCGGGGTGCAGGAAGAGCTAGCGCTCTGGCCCAGAGCCGCTTACCTAAAGCTGCTCGGGGTGGCATCAGTGCTCTTCCTGGCTGCCTGCCCTGACTCCACGCTGCACCACTCACCATATCCCTGGGCGGACCCCGGGGGAGGGCGGGGCACAGGGATCCACGTGCTGCCCTTGCCAAGCCCCCAGGTACCTCCCCCAAAGCTCCCATTGGCCGCAGTTCCTCGTTCCCAGCCAATGAGAGTTGCAGGGGGTCATGTCTGGAGCAACGCACGGAGCCCTCTTCCTCCCGTGGGGCCCCAGGAATGTGGTGCCAGCCGCTTCTGAGAGTGGCGTGGGACCTGCGGCACCATGAGGGGCAAGTCCCGTGGGCTGGATCCAAAGCCCTGAGGAGCCGGATCCAGGCCGTAGTCTGCCCACCCCTACATTAAGGTGTGCCTGGGCACACCCGGCACACCCCATGTGCACGCCTATGGAGATAGATAGGCTTCTCCCAGACAACACACCCCTTTTGTCAAGTGCTTCTGCTTCTCCACATATTGGTGGGAAGACTGAGGCCCAGAAACTTCTCAGCTAGGCCTCAAGAGCTTTTGGTGCTTCCATTTAAAATCCCACTTCCAGGAGTACCTTCCCTTCATCAGTCTTGATCTAGGAACAAGCACTCCCCATCAAGCTAGAGAATGGGAAGTAGAGGAGAAATGCTGTGCTTAAAACAAAGAAGAGAAGCTGTGTTCCCCTTTCCCCTTGCCTCTCAGGGTACTTTTAGAAATAGATTATGTCCTTGGTTTCTATAATTTCCTTTTATTTTGTTAACATAGACATGATCACTGACCTCTAGAAGACAGAAGCCCTGACTAATAGTGAGCCTTAGGAAAAATGGGGTCAGGGCTCCCTTTGTGCTAATATGCATTCAGTACATACATGTCTGCAACCCAGTGTGATATTTATAATGCCAATAAAAGTTTACTGGATTCAGTCCAGAAGTCAAAATGAACTTTAAACATTAGCTTCTTTCACTTATTTGAAAATCTTTCTATTCTGTAGAAATGGAAGGCCATATAAATACTAAAGGCTTGATTCTGCACTGCCTTACCTTGTTGATCCTTTACCTTAACACATGAGGGTGTAAGATACCATATTTCTTATTTGGGAGCCAAACATACCCATTTTCCCCTGGTATACAGAACCCCATACAGTGCAATGCAGGGAGAATTAAGCCCTCAGATTGTTCATTTGGAGTATCAGCTTGACAGCACTGGAGACCAAAGTAGTTCATTTCTTGACAACAGAAAGACCCCATAATGCCCTATCAGTGTGTCTCAACCTGCCGTGGAGGGACCAACCTCTAGGCATGAGACAGAGTTTTAAAACCAGTCATACTTGGCCCCTGCTGAGATTGCTAATTAATTAATTGCCAATTAATGTGTTGGTCATGGTGGTATTTTTCTGTAGATACCTGAACAAGATACTTGAATAAGGAAAAGTTATTTACTTGTTCCCATACTATAAGAACTAGGGGCCATCAAATGAAATTAATGTGCAGCAGGTTTAAAACAAATAAAAGGAAGTTCTTCACACAGCGCACAGTCAACCTGTGGAACTCCTTGCCGAGGAGGTTGTGAAGGCTAGGCTATAACAGGGTTTAAAAGAGAACTAGATAAATTCATGAAGGTTAAGTCCATTAATGGCTACTAGCCAGGATGGGTAAGGAATGGTGTCCCTAGCCTCTGTTTGTCAGAGGGTGGAGATGGATGGCAGGAGAGAGATCACTTGATCATTACCTGTTAGGTTCACTCCCTCTGGGGCACCTGGCATTGGCACTGTCGGTAGACAGGATACTGAGCTGGATGGACCTTTGGTCTGACCCAGTATGGCCATTCTTATGTTCTTATGTCAACTGGAGACTAGCCTGGAACCATCAACTAATTTCATGTAAGCCACTTAAGCCATTAAATGGCAACAGCTTCAGGTTACTGGGCAATTAATCCATGCCCTAAAGGTAAAGGTCTCCATACCCTCCAAGCTAACCTGCCCCTCCCATCCCCCCACAGCTCTCTCTCTTTCCTACTTTTACTTATTTATACTATTATACTAACTATAGTCCCAAAACGTAGGTTTTAAAAAAAGTTTTACAAAACTACTGTGTAAACATGCATGTCATTATCCAAACTGAATGTAAGTAGACTTAATGGTTTTTTCATCCTTTCATTCAATGAACAATGTCTGAGCTCCAATCAGTGCAGCAGAGAGACATTTTAAATCAAGTAAAAATTGTGGGTTTTGAAATCTAAAAACAACCTTTCATGAAAACTTCTGTAAACATGGCAGTGTAATAAAACCAACAAAATAGCTAAAACATTGGGCCTAGCGGTAGTATGCCTGTAGGGCCTGATTCTGAGAAACACAGAGATGCCACATTTCCCATTAAGTCAGTATTTATGGGGTGGAGACGCCTCAGAATCAGACCTTTTATGTGCACTTCGGGGGAATGGGTGTCACTCTACTTTTCCTAATGTCCAGCTAAATGTAACTCACTGGCAAGTGTGTGTAACATATCTGTGCTGATCCACAGAGGACATGAGTTACTACATACCCCGAGCTACTGAGCCTTGGCTCCTGAGCTAAAGCTACAGCAGTTTTTCTTTTATTTCTGAAGGTCTCCAGTTCAAAGCCCCCCTATGACAGCCAAGAGAACAAGTGTCATAAGCAATAATAAGTGTATTAATTAGTGCTCTCACATGGTCTGCTGTACCTTATTGGCCAATTACTTTATAACTAAGGGCCATGTACTGCCCTAAATCCTCATACACAACTCCAGTGGACATCAAGGAGACTTTTGTGCCATGGGTCTGACGTAATCTAGGGTCCCAAGAACTGTAGTAGTCTGACCTACACATTTTTTTTTGGAAAGCAGAATGTTGCACTTAGCAAATGTCTGTACATTTGACTAATACGTACTGAAGCTGTACTTACACATGTAACTCCAGCAGAGTTCATTCATGAGGAAAACCATACAAACTTACCAGTTAATCATTCTCTGAATGTCAAAAGCCAGGGCAGATTAGGATGTACAGTGTGTTGGCTGGGCTACAAACCAGGCTGTTTTAGTATTAACAATAAACTTCTGAGGCAAAGAGATTTTTAATAGCTTTCTAGCAGCTTACTCTGCTGAGTCTGTGCAGGTATGGAGACTCTCACTCTGCTGATTGTAGGGGGGTGTCGTGGAGTTGATACACCTATCACCCTTTTGAGCGTGGGGGTTGGGGAGTGTTATGGCCCCGCACTTGCATTTGTAGGGCTGCCCCCAGTCTCAGGGCTGCATGGCCCTGTGGCCTTACTCAGATGACCCTTGAGGTCAGGGCAGCGCAGCCTGATGGCTGGAATCAGTAATGGCCCCTGCTGTCAGGGCAGTGCGGCCTAGCAGCCAGATTCAATGGTGCTAGGGAGCTGGGCCACCACCCCATGATGAGCGGTGGACAGGATAGGAGGACCTGGGCCCGACCTCTCCACTGGATCCCAACCCAGGGATCTGTTGGTGGCAGGGTTGCCTGCCATCTGCTTGGTGGGGATACAACCAAAACACGCCAAGCCTGTCTCCCTGGGTCACTGCCTACCCGACACTCAGCAGCCCACCGTCTCCAGATCTCCATGGTCTCTCCCCTTTGCATGGCGTCTTGAACCTGTGTGTAAAGGTCCGTCTCTGGTCAGCTGACCTCTGCGTCCTGGAGTGCAGGTGCCCTCCCACGGGAGTCAGCAGCACACCACTTTCTTCACCGGCAGTCAGCCCAGACTGAGCCCATCTGCCACCTTTTATATCCTGGCTCCAGTTGGAGTGTGCCCAACAGAGCCGAGAGGGCAAGAGAGAAGGGTTAATCCCTGTTGCACCGGTGGGGGTTGATATACCCTATCATGAGGGAAATAAAAATATTAAGAAAGAGAGGAGCTTTTATCTCATTGCTAAAAACAAAGAATGGTGTGGGGAACTTTTCTTTTGTTTAGTTACCTGTGTTTCAATAAAGCAGATGTTCTGCCTCTGTAAAAGTGAGATGGCCAGTGCATCCCCCTCTGTGCACAATCTATACAGGATAAGAGTCTGCTACACTATTTGTGTAGTGCCTAGGAGCCCTACTCATACACCAACAGGTATTGCACAAACAGAACAAAAAGATGATCCCTGCCCCAAAGAGCTTACAATTTAAGTGTAAGACAAGGGACAACAGATTGATACAGATGAGGCAGTAGGAGGAATTAATATTGGTCAGCATGCTAGCAGTGGTCTCAGCACCATTAGCCTAATCAATGTCAAGTTTATATAGGTATCATGGCAGATGAGTGGTTTGAGGAGGGATTTGAAGATGGATGAGTAGTGGATTCATAGATTCATAAACTCTAGGACTGGAAGGGACCTCGAGAGGTCATCGAGTCCCATCTCCTGCCCTCATGGCAGGACCAAATACTATCTAGACCATCCCTGATAGACATTTATCTAACCTACTCTTAAATATCTCCAGAGATGGAGATTCCACAGCCTCCCTAGGCAATTTATTCCATTGTTTAACCACCCTGACAGGATAGGATGTTACAGAACTGTGACATAGTCTCCTTATCTCTATTCCAGTCACCCCCACCCACCATGTTTTATGTTGTATAGTTGTTGCACATGACAAGATGTAACGAGTTTGGGGACATATGTACCCTTTCCTCTGTCCCCTCTGCTTTCCTTCCTCAAGAATTATCCCTCATGGCTCCTCAAGTCAGATTAGAGGGTGTTTAGGGATAGGGGAGAGAAACAGACACTACCAGATCACTACATTTTGCAAAGGGGAAATAGCTTCTCCTACTTAAGGCTGCAACCTGCTCCCGTTATAAACCCTTTAAAGTTTGTTTTAGCCTGGAAAATTGTCAGGTTTTCTTTGCAGGCAAAGGAAGAGAAGGTTTCTGTGAAAATTCCATCTACAGAAATCAATAGGGGTCTGCCTAATCAGACAGTTTGAAATATTGGGGCCTAATTTTGAATAGTCTTTTTCATCGTTTCCCTTTAGTAAATCAAAATGCTGTCAACTTCCTAAAGAAAACAGTTTTTTTTTTTCTGATCTCAGTCAGTCACCCTTGTAACAAGAGCAGGTAAAAATATTGACTGAAGTGTGAATTTTAAGCCGACAGTGGCTGTCTAAATTTTGGCAGATGATGTAGCATTGCTTGCAGTGTTAGCAGTTGGGAGAGGACTGATGATTGGTAAGGTAATTTCTGCTCTCTGCAGCTCTCACTACAGAAGGTACTATTGCCCAGTGAGGTCAGGATGACAGTTTAAATAGTGTGAAGTCAAATTAGCTTTCAACTGCTGTTTGTTGCCTCTAGGCTCCTGTCACATGTGAGAGGCACTGTATGGTAGATAACCTGAGGTTACTACTCTTTGTGAAGCAGTAACTTGGTGGAGTAGTAACCCGTGGCAGTACTGTAACTCCAATAACAAAAGCCTTTTGAGAGTTAACAAAAGAGTAACCAGTTCTTCCTGTCTGATCAAAGATACAGGTGTGAGCAATATGAAGTACTCAGACAACATAAACCCAGGATGAAATTCAAGCCTCACTGAAATGAGTGGGAATTTTGCCATTTACATTAGTGGGTTTAAAATTTACCCCAGATGATTAATACAATTGATTTTTCAGTTATCTCAAAAACAGATCAAAAGAGATTATAAACAGGATTGGCATGGGAACCAGGGTTTCAGCAGTACCCTTTCTGAGTTTCATGGTACTATGGTAGATTCTCACTCTACCGATTGTAGGGGGGAAATAAAAATATTAAGAAAGAGAGGGGCTTTTATTGCATTGCTAAAAACAAAGAAAGGTGTGGGGAACTTCTTTTTTGTTTAGTTATGCGTGTTTCAATAAAGCAGATATTCTGACTCAGTAAAAGTGAGATGGCCAGTTATGCATTTCCCTCTGTGCCCAGTCTACACTTGCTTTCTGTTTCCTTGGTTTTGTAATTAATTGAATTACAATTCGTAATTGTTGGGTGAGGACTTTTGGGTTATTTGTTGCTATGAAATTTGTTTAGGTCTGTCATGTTTGTACTAACATGACTAACTCTGAGCGAAATCTGACAAGAATTTTTGGAACAGATCTACAAGCATCAACATCACCAGGTATTAGATATTTTGCCTAAAATTAGCAAAGATTCAAGTTATGAAATTAACTGGGGAAGTTGGACAGCAATGAAACTTATAGATCAAAATTCTCTTGTTGGATTTGTAAGCAGGTGAACCTAGGGTATAAATATCAAAACCAATAACTAATTAAACTGTAATTAAAATATACCCACAACCTTGTAACTGGATCTATTAAAATGGACATTGATTAATTAAAACAGCTGATCCTGTTGAGAAAAGGTCATTAACACAAAGAAAAATCTCTGACCAAGGCTGTTACACATCTTTAATTCTCTTCCACCATATTTTTGTACAAGTCCAAAGTATTGTTTTTAAACTGATCATAAGCATGTAAATGTAGCGTTACCTACATATATTGTCATTGTGAAGCCAAATTCTGCAAGAGTGATGGGCTTGTAATACCTCAGATCCTCTGTAAAATTTGAGGAGGAGCACCTGCTTTCAGGGAATAAAGTGTTTAGTTTTGTATCCCCAAAGGCACTGACAGAATCTGCCCCATAAAGGGTGAAGAAATATTTGTACATTCTTGAATACCAATGGTGTAACCAGCACTTTGCATTTATTTAATAGGTCAGATTCCCACTGCTTTTGTGCTGGTCCAGTGACAGAAAGGAAACAGAGTTGCCATGAACTAAGAGAAATCCCAAGGAGGTGAAAAGCCAGCATAAAGGGCATTTCTGGGTGTACTGGGGAGTAGCCAGAGTATAATGTGCTCCAACAGCCCCTGGACGGTGAAGCTGTCCTTAGGGGACTGCTCTGGCTGGAAGAACTTAGAGCAGCCTTTCAATAGGGTCAAGGATCAGGGAAATGCCCTGCCACTCCAGGTCCTATTCCTAGTGCAGAGGTGTTTTGACACTCTATACATAGTATAACAATAGCCTGAGAAGCTGTAGCAGGGTGGTCCCCTGCTCTTGCCCTGAAGGGCTTAAAACAGCCCAGGAGGAGGACTGTGGCTGGGGCAAGAAATCTGGGCTGATTGGAGAAAGTAGGCTCAGCTGTGGCCAGGACCGGCGCTAGGGGTTTGAGCGCCCTAGGCGGATGGCAATTTCGCCACCCCATATGCTGGTCCCGCAGCTCCGCTGGAGCTGCCGCAGTGGTGCCTGCGGAGGGTCTGGGCTCCGTGGCTCCGGTGGAGCTGCTGCAGTCGTGCCTGCGGGAGGTCCACTGGAGCCACGTGAGCAGCTGACCATCCGCAGGCATGACTGCGGCAGCTGCACCGGAGCCGCGGAGCACCGAAACCTCCGCAGGCACCACTGCGGCAGCTCCAGCGGAGCCGCCTGCTGCCCCCTCCAGCAAAACAGCGCCCGCCATTTATTCTGGCGCCCTAGGCAATTGCCTAGGCTGCCTAAATGGTAGCGCCGGCCCTGGCTGTGGCCATGCTCCAGTCAGGCCCAGCTGGCCCCTATAAGAGTCTGGGAGCCAGAAGCAGGGCTGGTGCAACCATTTAGGTGACCTAGGCGGTTGCCTAGGGCACTGGCATTTGGGGGGCGCCATTTTCTTCGGCAGCGACCGGATCTTCGGCCACCCTGGTCACTGCCAGCATTTAGGCACAGGGTGCTAGGGCAGGGGAGTGCGGGGCAGCACACAGAGGAAATCCCTGCCCCAGGTCACCCCTGCCCTGCCTCCTCCCCAAGCACGCTGTGGCTTAGATGCCGCAAGCCTGGGAAGCAGGAGAAGTGAAGCAGCCATGGGTTGCTTGGGGTGCTCGTGCTTGTGTGTGGAGCAGGGGTGAGCTGGGGCAGGGGGGTGCCTCAGGGTGGGGAGCTGCCTCGGGGGGGTGCCTCAGGGCGGAGGGCGGGGAGCTGCTGCAGGGGGTGCAAGTGGAAGTTTCACCTGGGGTGCGAAACATCCTTTCACTGGCCCTGGCCAGAAGCCCAAACAGTCCCTCTCTCTAGCTGTAGAGGGAGATGGGCCTGGCTTCAGGGAGCAGGATATAAGGTACCTGAGTAAAGCAGGGCTGGGGAAAGGCAGAGGAGCTGGGGAGTTCCAGCCTCGAAAGCCCCAAGCTGTGGCCTAGCATTGGGCTAATAGGTACTGGGGGTTGCAGAGGGCAGCCCAGGGGTAGGCCAAGGCAGCAGGTCCAAACCCTCCTTGCAGTGATGAGCAGGCTGATACTGCAGTCTGCCCAAGGGTCTGGGGCTAGACAACGACTGGCAGTAGCCATATACTGAGGCAAGGTGGGGATAGAGGGTGGAAGTTTCCCAAGGAGGGGAGACCCAGAGAGAAAGGGATTACTGCCAGGGGGCAGCACCCTATGTAAAAGCGCACCGGGTCCAGGGAGGGACACTGGGGCCAGAGGACAGGCGGATCACCAGCCTGCAGAGGGCGCTCCAGAGCTGAATTGAGCTAATTCCCGGAAGACACCAGCAGGAGGCACCACAGGGGAGAGTCTGCCCATCTACAGAAGCATATTTAAAAACATTTGTAATTGAGTGTTTGGTAATGTCTTGATGTAAAATGCAGGACATTTCATCAGTTTTCTGGCAAGGGACACCCAAATTCCCAATTTAGTTCTTGTTTAGGGTTACTTGCTGTAATTGTTTTTATTGTTATAGTCACTAGGAGCACAAGTTAAGTTGAAGGTTTAAATGCTTCAGGATCTTGGCCCCTTGAAATACAATGGAAAAGAGCTTTCTGAAAATTGTCACAGCTTCAACCTATGCTTAAAAGATAAGGTAAGCAGATATAAATCAGACAGGTAGGACTCTGTGCATCATTACCACGTCTAAAAGGACAAACAACCCCAATACTCATAAATTCCCAGCTATTTTTTTGGATGGCATTATAGAAATGACTCCGTAACTGATGGAACAAAAGCTCTTTTGCACCTTATGCTGTCATGAGCAAAGTACATCTCTCTAGTCTGTTCAGTTCATGGATGTTTAGTGTGGAATTCAAAAGCATTTGGTATTGGCCCAGCTCTGCTGCCATGGTTCTAACCATCATGCTACTTTCAAGACTGAGTAATTTTTGACATCTTGAGAGATTATTGGAAATGGGATAACTAATACATTTGCTAAATATGTATGTCAATCATATTTTCCTAGCTGAATTAAAGTCTGCCAGATATCCGGCAATAGATATTACCAAAAAATAGGGTTAGATGTCAAAGTTAATGAGACATTTTCAAGTCTCATTAGGGCAAACCAGCCACTCAGTGACGGTATTTACACTGTCTGGTGTGTGCCTGAAGCATTTTGCAGCCATTGGATTTGCTTCCTGGAGGCAAGGAGAGGTTTACAACAGTTTCTCTCATTATTACAAGGCAACAAGCATTATGTAAATTGTCAGGAGAACTTCTGACAAAGTTAAATAGGTTTTTATTCTTGTTGAGTCCCCACAAAAATGAGAAGAAGCTCAAAGAGAACCAAGCTGTTATCCTTAGTAGCTGTGTTTATTTAGTCATCACCTTGCACAAAGGTGTCACATGCCAAAACAGAATCAGCAATGTACATACATCTCAAGAGAAGACAGTAAATAAAGCAGTATCTAAGACTATTTTTGTTTCAAATCACAGGTGTTACTGGTATTGCTCAGTTGATACAATTGGCTGCTGGGTTTAGTTTTGAATGTATTCAATATTATTCCAAAGGATCTAATTTTCAGCTCAGACTTGAGAAGGGCAGCATAAAAAAAAGAGAGAACAATTTAGTTTGAGGGATCTAAGTATCTCATTACATTATTTGTACTACAATAATTCTTACAGGTCCTAACCAAGATCAAGTGGCTTTAGACTTCCAAATAATAATTTGCACTTACAAATGAATATCGGTAAAAGACACCTGCTTTTATTTGACTCTAAAATGTATGGGTACAAAAAAGGTGAACTTTTAACCTTCTGGCTCTCCGTGTTTGGAAAAACTATTGTTTGTATTTGAGCTAGAGAGCTAGGAGTTATGTCTGCCAAATATGACACACCTTCTCCATTTTCATCCCCTAAAGAGGTAGCTCCATCTCCACTGCTTCTGCCCTTATGTCAGCTTTGCTTCCCAAATTCACTTTCCTCTGCTGCCATCCCTAACAAAAAACTAAAGCCAGCAGTAGCAATGACAGCATATTTTTCTCCCTTGTAAGGAGGCACTTTGAGGCCCATGGATGAAAAGCACTGTATAAAACCTAGTTATTTTTCTACCCGTCCTGCCATGCAGTCTTCTCTTCCTAAGACCAAATTTAGTTCCTGTCACATCACTGTACAGCAGATTGTGCAGGTAACTTGGAAGGACAAGGCACTAAGTCTTCAGCATTGTCCAACAGTTGAAGAGGCTGGCTTTAACCAACAGCTAGCCACAGCTCTAAAATACTGTAAGACAGGTTCACATTACACCTGTTGATTTTAATATACGTTCCTCTGAATCTCACTATTTCCTATATTTCCAAATGGAACCTCCCAATACAAGTATCATCTGAACACAGAGACTAGTCAGTCACCCATCTTGAACTAGTTTAACTTATCCACAAGTATTCTGCCTATTTGTTAAAGCTACTCCTATCTTCTTGATGCACATTCAGTCCAGTAATGTAGCATTTAATACTGTTCACCTGCATCAATGTCTTGTTCCTTTGTCAGGTTTCTCAAGGCAGCTGCATTTGGAAAGTGACAACTTTTTATCATTTTCCTGAGTGAGTTCATTCTAAAGCGTAGTAATTGTTTGGTTTCACCTACATGGTTGCTATTGGGGTATTTAGTGCAAAGGATAAGGTACACCACATGTTGTAGTAGGCATGGGTAGGACCCCGGATCTTGACAGGTGTGTTGTGGAGCATGTTGATCACTGTAGTAGCAGAGGTATCTCTGCAGGTTTTGCATCTGTTGTTCTGGCAGGGTCTGGTACTGCTTTGAGTCAGTGAAGCTCTATGAAACCTCGGAAGCTTGTCTCTCTCACCAACAGATGTTGGTCCAATAAAAGATATGACCTTATCCACCTTGTCATTCTAGCTTCTGATTAACTTTGTCACCCAACTCTGAAATACCAATCACCTACATGTGCAGAACTGATCAGGTCAGATATTAAAAAAAATCTTTAAGGAAGAATTTTAGAGAGAAAAAAGAAAATTATAGAAGGGGACAGATACATTGATAATGAAGTGAAAAGGGAAGGGATTGTTTTTAAAAGGAAGTTTGCAGTACATAATATTTTGATTTAATAGTAGTTTTGCTGTTCTAAGCACATGTACAAATCTGAATCTTCCTATGTCTGGAAAGAGAAACAATTACACCCCTTCCCCAGACCTGACCTCTCCTTTAGATACCCACTTGATTTATTTCTCTGATTCTCTTTTTAAAGGATTAACTGATGTTTTAATGCATATTTTTAATGCTTCTATGCTTAGACATTCTGTTGCTACAGACATTCTGTTGCTACAGAAATCCAGAAAGATAACAGGAGCAAGCAAGGATATATCGGATTTGTCTTCTATCAGATAAAAAAGTGGGAGTTTAAACAAATATATTGCTATCCCAACACTCCAAATACTAGGGAGGCTTTGGTCTGCTTATGTTAGTTCTGAAGAGTAAAATAAACACTGGAATGAGTCTGAAAACACCATATTTAATACCTAACCATACAATTCTAATGCTTATGTCTAGAGGTCAAATGTAAATCCCCCATACAAGGGAGTTTACATTTAGGAGCTCAGACTGTGTGCAAAGCTCACATGACAGAGTCCTTGAAAACCTGTTAGGCAATCTGTTTGTGGAGATTTTCCTGATTTACCACAGTAAATCAGTAGGGTATTGGGAAAATAGCCTCATTTGTATATAAAGGTTCCAAACCTGCTCCTATGGAAATCCAAGGCCAAATTCTCATAGACTTCAGCTGGAAGCAGGCCCAGGCCAAAATCCCATGAAGTGTAGTCAGACTGAGCCATGGATGTGGTGGATATTTCCAGTCCCTTCGTTGCAGTTATCTGAGTCATTCTGTACCGAATGACCAAACACCACAAGTTCACAACATGTACTGCATACTTTTAAACTTATTTTTACCTTTGAAGTCCACAAATGACCTTCATAAATGAGATACAATATGAAAGAATGGGTGATCCCACAGCGATCAGTATTGCCAAATCTAAGCATTCAAAAGTCATGAGCAGCCACTGCCCTGAAAACCCTGAGATTGGTTGAAGAGTCATGAGATTTTTAAAATAGATTCAGGGTTCTGCTGCCTTCTGATTCTTTAGAGTTCACATTTTTAAGCTTCTCTCTGGCAGCATGGAATCATCTTCCTGCAGAGACCCACGGGGGTCTATAAGAAAGTAAGAAAGATCTGATATGCATTACAGTAGGGCCTATAAGTCCCACCTGAGATCAGGGCCCCATTGTTTAGACACTGTACACACACAATTGGGGCTTGGCTACACTGGCACTTTACAGCACTGCAACTTTCGCGCTCGGGGTGAAAAAACACCTCCCTGAGCGCTGCAAGATACAGCGCTGTAAAGCCTCAGTGTAATCAGTGCCGCAGCGCTGCAAGCTACACCCCTAAGGGATGTGGTTTACATGTAGCGCTGGGAGAGCTCTCTCCCAGCACTGGAGCTCCGACCACACTCACACTTCAAAGCGCTGCCGCGACAGCGCTTTGAAATTTCAAGTGTAGCCATACTTTGTCCTCACTGCTGATAAGTGTGTTTTTACCTCAGTGTTAGCCATCCTGCTGTAAAAACAGTAAAGACAGGGCACTTTAACTTTATCATGAGGTAAACTAGGCAAGGACACCCATGGGCAGGGGTTTAGCATTGACCTTGCAGTCAAACGAAAGTGCCTAGTCGTCACTGTGTTTTTACAGAAGGACAGCTAATGTGTGTTACACTGAGGTAAGACAGTGAAGACAAGGCTTTAGTAAGGGATAGTCCCTGGCCCCAAAATCACACAGTCTAAATAGACAAGACAAAGAGCAGAACTGGAGACAGACTTGCCCACGGTCACACTACAGGCTAGTAGCAGAGCCAGGAGTAGACAGCAGGTTGCCTGGTAAAATGCTTTATCCACTAGGCCCCACTGCCTTTGTTACTAACTCAGAGCTTTAAAAATAAATAGTAATGTAATAGTAAATTGTACCCTGTAAATCAGCTACCGGATTGGGACACAGAAGCTCTCCCACTAACCAGGGGCGTGAAACTGGACAAGGCACATCACTTCTGTGCCTCAATTTCCCCATCTGTAAAATGGGGTTCATGAGACTCATTTCCTTTGTAAAATGCCAAGATCTGTGGCAGAAGAGTGCTGTGTGTGCTATTATAGATGGGCAAACAGAGCTGACTTGCAATAAGTGCCCCTAGTGGGTAAGAATACAGACGATATGTTCTCCACACACACCCCATCACAACATTATGCTATCCTGCTGATCTCCACCTCAGTGAGGTTTCCTGACCTTTTACATCTTCACTCCCTCATCTTTATTTATGTAACTGCCTCATAACTGCAAGCTACACAATAAGTCAGTGGGAAGAATAGAACTAGAACCAAGAGTCTGACTCCCAGACGCCTCCTTTGACCCAACTGGCTTGTTAAAAAGCCATGTAATTCTAACTCCAAGAATCTGGAGGTGAAATGCTAAAAACAAATTGTCAGAATTTCTCTCTTAAAAAAACAAGACTCCCTCAGGAAGAGAAATCCAACGCTACAGAAAATAACTGGAGCACAGGGTTCAAGTCTCAGGAACAGACAGACAACCAAGTAAGTTGTTTTCCAAAAAATCCACAAAGAATCATATTTGACAATGTTAGGTCTATTGCACTAATGAGTACTCTAAATTTTCAAACCAGGAAGCGGTAACACCGCTTAAAAGTTCAGACGTGGGATGAATTTTACACATCATTCTAAACCATTCTGAAGCAGTAGTTAGTCTGGTTCTACACTGCAAACTAACTGCTGGCACAGCCTGGCATGAATCCACACTCAATTTTGTATTCTGCTGACAAAACCCTCAGCTTTTGCCAGGGAAGTTAAACCAGTTCCCAAACAACATAAGTCACCTACTGGTATATTTCCACCAGCAACATGCCACTGTGGATGCAGAAGTACCTGTACTATGTCCTCCAGCAACAAGCCTCCAAACCAACTGTCCCTGCAGCAGTGACCACTCTAGTCAAATGTCTGAACTCCACTGTCCAGAGGGTCACAGTGACCAAAAGGCTGTCCTCCATTTGAAATCCACTGCATGTTTTTGAAATGTGTCTTTTCTTGCTGTCCCACCTTTGGAATCACATCTGTACAAACATGTCTCCACCTCACCCTGGTGCTGCTGCACGGTCTAGAAAAGATGTCCTAGACTTTCTCAACCTGTGAGGGAGGAACATGTACATGCATAATAATGGAATTCTCGCAGGAATAAAGATATATACTAGGAAATTGCAAAGGCTATGAAGGCCGAGGAGCAGAGCAGGGGTGAGGGCCAGTGCCAGGCAAAAGAGAAAGAGCTGCATAAGGCTCACCAGAAGACAAAGAAGCACAACCTCCAGGCTGGTGTTGCCTCCCAAAACATGCCCTATTATGAACAGCTTGAAGCCATGCTGAGCTGGTACCACATCACCTGCCAATCAATGACAGTGGATACCCCTTAGCTGGCAACTGAGGAAAAGGTCACTGAGGATAGAGACATGGATGGTGCTGGAAACAAGAGCCAAGTGCTCTTTGAGACCCAGCTGGTCCCACAAGATAGAGACTAGGGTTGCAGAGAAGGCCATTCATATTAGGTCAGAGTCTTGCAATCTGCTGGCACCATTTCACAGAACTTTTCCAGAAAATAGTGTTTAATCTTTGCCTGGACGTCTCTGAGTAGAGGTGACTTGTTTCTCCTGCCACAGTAGGACACCTTCCCAAGTCACTTTAATAAGCTCTTGGAGAAGGAGGGGAAATCAGCTTCCAAGAGTCTGGCAGCATGTGGCCCCAGATGACAGCCATCACAGGCATCTCCTTTCCCTGGCCCTCTGAGATCCTCTTTACATTTTCCCAGCTATCTGCATCTCCTTTACAACTAGCAATGATGGTGTCTATCAGAGACTTTGCTGGGGTGTCCTTGAGTATCCCTTCTACACCTGTTGAGTGACTTAGCATAATGAGGACAAAGAGAATGGGGAGACATGTTTTCCAGACTGATCCAGGAGGCCCAGGCCAGGGTCCACGAGACTCTGGAATAGCAGGAGTGCATGCTCAAGGAGGTACGGAAAGAAAATAAGAGGTGCACAAAGACATCTGCAGCTTTAAATCCTACTGAGATGCTGGAGCACATTACTGATCAGCAACTCAGTAGCCACTACACAATGTGGAGAACAGATCCTCTGGCTAGGACCATATGCCCTGACCCCTTTAAACAGCAGTATTCCTGGCATTCAACCCCAGTGGATAACGAGGAGAACAACTATGAATACAGCTAGTGCATGCTGTGATGCAGCTGCATGTGACCAGCACCTTTCTCTTTAAACATCATCGACAACGAATACAAGTTCTGAGTTCTCACAAAATAGATTCTCTGTCTTACAACAGACATGAAAGTCCTCTAAAACAATACCCCCATTCCCCTACCCCAAACAATTGATGATGAACCAATTACTGTACATACACTAACACAAAGTAAAGCATTGCTTGACTACTGCCTGCTGTCTTAAAGCTTCCCTCAACAGCACAGCACCTGTAATGGCAACCGTACAGGTGGCAACCGTAACTGGCCATGTCTCAGGCTGCTCAAAATCAGCAGACAGCCTGGCCACATCATCCTTACACCCAGGCAGTAATGTTTCCCCCTTGGCCTCACAGATGTTATGCAATAAACCTGAAACATCAGGACTATTTTCCCAATTGGGATCCAGCCTTGCCATGAGACATTTTCTACCTGCCCTTTGATCCTCCAATGGCACACATTGCAGTGGCTCAGGAGATAGTTAACTCTATCTTTACTTCTGTCCAGGTGCCTGGCCTACAGCTTCATGAGCCAGGGAAGCAAAGGATAGGATAAGTCCCCAAGAATCACACCTGGCATTGCATCCCCATTAATGTCAATAAGACTGTGTGAGGAAAATGTCCCGGCTTGCAGCTTTTCAATAAGTCCTGTATTCCTAAAGATATGAGCATCAAGGGCTTCTCCTGATCAGTCAGCATTAGCATTGCTAAATCATCCATGACGACCCACCAATGCTTGCATGACCACAGAGAAGTACCCCTTTCTGTTTATCCCACCTCAACAACGGAAGTCCGTTGCATCAAATCCATCTATGATTTTCTGGACATTGTCCAGCATGACAAGCCTGTGCAACACAACATGCTTAATGGCCTTGCACAACAGGGTGACAAGTGCCGCTACCATAGATTTTCCTACCCTGACCTACTCTCCAATAACAATCTCAGGTTGCAAACTTCCAGACAGCAATCACCATCAATTTCTCCACCGGGAGAGCAGCTCTCATCTGAGAGTTTCTCCACTGAAGGGCTGGGTGAGTTTGGTGCACAACTCCAGGTACCCAACCCTTTGCATATGAAAGTTCTGAAGCCACTGTTGCTTGTCCCAGATTTGCACTATGAGCTGGTCCCACCACTCTGGACTCAAAACTGCCACTCCACTCTGTGTGCAATTGCTCAGTGAATACCTGCAGGTATTCCAGCTGGTCGCTTCCCTCTCTTGCACGTATCCTCTGTGTTCCTCCTGTGATTCTGAAAATACAAAAGAATCCTTTTCCCTTGTCCTTAAAATGGATGAGGCAGCTCCACTGGTGGTACAAAAGCCATGTTTCTGACAGTGAGAAGGAAAAAGGTGTGAAAAAGAGTAGACTATAGGATGGGCCAGAGGGATGTGAGAATTAGATCCAAACTCTCATAATTCTCAAGCACTAATTGTGACAGTGCCACAAAGCACTGCAGAAATTTTTCATAAGGTAATGCACCAGGTGGTGACATGGGTGACACTGGGATGCCTATCCACAGTGCCAATAAAACCTGAGACTGTGAGGATATACTGTCTCAGCAAAGGCCACCAAATGTGAACATGCTCTGCCAAAAGAGCCATGTTGGTTGCAGGATGCAGCAGAACTGATGCTGATGAAACTTTCTAGTTTGGACAAGACCTTAGACAGAGCAGCAAAAAGATGCTGGCACTCAAACCAAGATTTTTGTTAACTGATGCATTAACATTTTAGCTGGTAAGGTGACATTGATTGCCTACATATGTGTTGCTAGAAAGCCAGCCTGTCAATTAGCTTATACATCCATTCATATTCAACTGCTTAACACAAAGGCTGTAAATATCTATCTATGAGTCACTGTTAAAATCCACGAATGCTTTGTGGACTTAACTGTGGAATTTGAGAGAAGAACTTGTTGGGATTGTTTTTGCTGATGCATCCACTATGAGCTCACTGCAACCACACAAACAAACATTGAACGTAGCCCATACTCACATGGCTTTATTGGTATTCATCTGCAAGTCACTAACGTAGATGTATTGCATTGGTATAAAAAGTGACTTCACCAGCAGAAATCACTCTTTATGCTGGTGCAGTGCAAGTGCACTAAGGATTTGCACTGGTGCAGCTGCCAAAATATCTGCATCAATGCTGAAACCTAGTGTAGATAAGTCCTATAGGTTGCAGGTGTAGTGTTGCCTCAATCATACAAACACAAGCCTATTTCTAAAATATTATTTGGCATTCTTTCTTTCATCACTTAGAAGTGGATTTAAATCCACTGTTGCCCTGTACAGTTCTGGTTACCAGTATTCAAGAAAGATTAATTCAAACTGGAACAGATGCAGAGGAGGGCTACTAGGATGATCAAGCAGAGGAAAACCTATCTTACAATAGGAGACAAAAAATTTTGCTAGTTTATCCTAGCAGAATTAAGGCTAAGAGGATATATGATTGATCTCTATCAATACATCAAAGAGTAGACACCAGGGAGGTAGAATAGCTAATTAAGCTAAAGGAAAATGTTGACACAAGAAGAAATGGGTATAACTGGCCATGAATAATCTTAGGCTGGAAATTAGAAAGTTTCTAACCATCAGCAGAATGAGGTTAAACAAGATGCATAGAACATGAAATGCCCAAGAGAGAGCTGCATTAATGTTCAGTAAATGCCCCATGCCACATGCTAGAATTTATCTACACTAGATAAGTTAATGCACATATTACAGAAACTGCCATCAAGACCTGGTATGCACTCAAAGATTTAATACGTTTAATTCACAGGTTGTGACTGTTACTTATTCCACTAATCATAACTGTCTCATGCTCTTATCTGTCTGTTGTATCTATTTGTTGTCTCTTATCTTATAGACTGTAAGCTTTTAAGGGCAGGAACATTTTGGTTATATTTCTATAATGTACCTAGTGCAATGAGGCTCCAATTCTTGATTAGTGCCTTGAGGTACCACCATAATACAAATAGAACAGTGAGAAAATTCCCTAAAATCCTGTGTTGACATGGCCCAAAAATACATCAGTGGTAAATGTAGACAGAGTTTAGGTCTTTGTAATACATCCTTAGTTGGTCATTTTTTAAGCAAACTCCAATCAATTACACTGGGATCAATGTGACAAGATAGTGTCATCTGAGTCAGCTCTTAGAGCAGGGGTGGGCAAACTACAGCCCGGGGGCCATATCTGGCCCTCCAGATGTTTTAATCCTGCCCTCGAGCTCCTGCCGGGGAGCAGGTTCTGGGGCTTGCCCTGCTCCAGCTGGGGAGTGGGGTTGGGGGCTTGCCTCGCTCCGCACAGCTCCTGGCAGCATCAGCATGTCCCCCTTCCGGCTTCTATGCATAGGGGCAGCCGGGGGCTCTGCATGCTGCCCCCGCCCCAAGTGCCACCCCTGCAGCTCCTATTGGTCGGGAACCACAGCCAATGGGAGCTGCAGGGGTGGCACCTGCGGAGGGGGCAGCACACAGAGCCACTTGGCTGCACCTCCGCATAGGAGCCGTAAAGGGGACATGCCACTGCTTCTGGGAGCTGCTTGAGGTAAGTGCACCCCAAAGCCTGCACTCCTGACCCCCTCCTGTGCCCCAATCCCCTGCCCCACCCGTGAACCCCCTCCTGTCCTCCAAATCCCTTGATCTCAGCCTGGCGCACCCTCCTGAACCCCCACCCCTCATCCTCAGCCCTACCCCAGAGCCCTCCCCCTCCTCCCCCCATGTACCAACCCCAGCCTGGAGCCTGCTCCTGTACCCTGAACTCCACACTTCTGGCTGCACCTCAGAGCCCTCAACCCCCAGCCAGACCCCTTACCCCATCCCGCACCCTGACCCCCAATTTTGTGAGCATTTATGGCCCGCCATACAATTTCCACACCCAGATGTGGCCCTTGGGCCAAAAAGATTGCCCACCCCTATCCTAGAGGATACATGACATTAGAAGGTCAGTAACTACCATTAAAGGAACTTTGTTCTGTTGAGTTTTATAACTTTATCACTTACATATGCTTTTCTGGAGTGTCAAAGATTGGGTATCTTGACTGTAATTTTAAGAACAAATATTTCTGGAGCAAGAATAAGTGTCTGAAGTTTTGGAAGATTCAGGTGTATTTTGTCATTTTGATTAAAAATGTGAAACTTGTGTCATCATCAAGCAGCTCTTTAGAGGTCTAGCCAACAGTCTTTGGAAAAGTTTGCTTGTTGCCTAGAGCTCATACAAGAGTGCTTGTGAACTGAAAAGCTCAGCAGTATAAGAAAGGTACTGAAACTGGACTCTTTTTCTGTATCCCCACTGCCATCTAACCTGAGCAGTTTTCTGACAGTTATGAGGATGACCAAATAGGAAGTATTTGCAAATAGTTTCAGTTTCCACCTCATGAATTTGAGAACCTGCTGAATTGTTTTCCCTAACAAGCAGAATACAAGCAGGGGTGTCATAGACAAAGCTCATTGCTAGATTTAGGCTAGCTGCGCTAACGGATTCTTAACTACTGTTTAAAAACATTATGGGTTCCTACATTTTTTGAAATTTCAGCTCAAGATAAATATGGACAAAAGCAGACTGAGTCAAGCACACCTACAAAAAGTAGAGCATAGAAAGGAGTCCTGGTTTTGAGAAGACAAAGGAAGAAATTTGTAGTTTATTAAATATTGATTGTGAGATTCTCAGCTGGTATAAATTGGCTTAGCTGCACTGAATGAAATGGAGCTACGACAATTTCTA